>NC_140934.1:86827466-87567466 GCF_014529385.1 Adiantum capillus-veneris
AAGAGGACACTTGAGATGCAAAAAACACGTTCGATGCCACTTGAAGAGGAAGTCAAGGAATGTAAACGCTCTCTTGTGGACTTGAATGCATGGAATGAGCATAATGAGCCAAGTAGAGCATGACCATGTATTGAAAGAGGAGAAATTTGACACCATGAGCTGGGATGTATGCAACATGGAAAATGTATACACAAACAAGACTTGGGTTGATGTATGTGGTGGAAACAATGTGGTTTCTAATTCCTCCCTCATGCAAGCTATGGCTCAAACAAAAAATGTTGAGGATGTGGATCTAGAGGAATTGAAGGAATGGGAGCAATGCTCCAAGAATATTTTCATTTGTGGAATTTCCAAAGAGAAGTTAGAGACACTTCCTTCTCTTGCCATTGTTATCCATTATTTCTTCAAAACCCACTTTTTCATGTCAAGAGCTATGGTTAACAAAGCACATAGAGTGGGTAAGCAAGGGGCTCTTCGCTCGGGAGAACAGCTAATTGTATGCACCATGCCCATGAGACCAAACAAAAGATTATCCTTGATAACAATTGGATCTCTTTGAGGGATACAAAATGTTTTATATGTGACGATTGCACTTTTAAGAAACAAAATATGCATTGCAAGGCATTTGAGGAGAGAGAAATAAAAACAAGGAGATCTCTCATTTTGAAGAAAATGTGCCCAAGGAGGAAGCGATTCCCCTTAGCAGATAGGAATGTTTGACCTATGAGGCCGAGTTACAATTGAAAGTATTCTTTTGGAATTGTAATGGATATCCATGGAATGCGGGAGTTGGCATAAATGAACTAACAAGCAAACACAGTGTTGTACTTTTTGTTGAAACTTGGAGGAGGCGATTTCCTCGAGCAAATAGGAATGTACGACCTAAGAGACCGAGTTACAATTGAAAGTATGATTTTTGAATTGCAATGGATATCCATGGAATGCGGGAGTTGGCATAGATGAACTAACAAGCAAAGACAATGCTGGACAATTTGTGGAGAAGGATGGAATAACTCCAAGTTTCAAGTGAGTTTATGCTTGCGGTTTCTTGATTCTATGAGAAGGTGATGTGTCAATTGTGCATGGGAAGAGAAATTTCAAGAAAATTTGCAAGCACTATTAAAGTTCAAATTTGCATTGATGAGGTCACTATTTGCAATGCGATAGTCATGCTTTTGTTGTATGTGGATGATGTAGTGCTTCTAGCACACACTTTAGAGGATGCACAAAAGCTTATGGTTTTCCTTGAGAACTTTTGCTTACATAGTGGGTTGATTGTGAATGAATGAATCCAAAATAAATGTTATGCTTGTGAAAACCAACCATAAGGAGAAGCCATGCATTGTGTACAACAATGAAACACTTGAAGTTGTTGAGAGCTTTAAGTACCTTGGCCTTGAGGTTCCAGCCAATCACAAGAGGCATGAATGTGCTATGCATCATTTGGAAGCCAGTAAGAGAGCATATTATGCATTTGAAAACATGTGTAATGTGGGAAACATCAAGTTTTGGGTTCTCAATAAGTACCTTTTTCACACTTGGTGACACCGGTTATTCTTTATGGAGTTGAAGTGAGGGGCGGGAACATGTCAAAGTCTACTTGGAAAGACTTCGAGATTGTAAAAAGCTTTTTCTTACAAACTTTCTCCAAGCTAAGACACAAACACCATATATGCTCCTACTTCTTGAGTCAGGATCTCTTCTAATTGAGGTTATGGACATGGAAAGGGTTGCGGAGAACATGATAAAGATGCGTCAAAACCCCTCACATCAACTTCCTACAATTGCATGGGAAGAAAGCCAAAAAAATCAAAAGATGCATAAAAGCAAGATCTTGAGCACAGGATGGATGCTAGAGATAAAGAAGCGGTTTGTAAGATGGGATGCTTTACACTTGCTACATGATTCCTCAATAGACTCCCAAGTGAATGAATCTTTTTCTACAACGCCATTGTATTACGGCTTGGGATAAATATGGTGTGTCACGCTTCATGCATTACACCACCCATATTGCCCCCAAATATAAAACCATGTTGTCAGCTATAGACACTATCGCAGCCATTCGACTTAGCTCCCACTCCCTTCCATGTGAGATAGGGCA
The DNA here is from genome assembly GCF_014529385.1 of Adiantum capillus-veneris. Classification (NCBI taxonomy): domain Eukaryota; kingdom Viridiplantae; phylum Streptophyta; class Polypodiopsida; order Polypodiales; family Pteridaceae; genus Adiantum; species Adiantum capillus-veneris. The sequence continues at coordinate 86,829,568 of NC_140934.1, forward strand.
TTGGGGCAATGAAGAAGAGTCAAATCGAGTGTTCACATTATGCTCAACGCAAGTTCGAGAGTCTACCACACACTACTAGAGTGCTCAAATTTTGGTGACATCCGAACTTGCTTCCCTCACTTTTTCAGCCACAACTTAGACCTACACACTTTCCTCTTCCAACCATAGTATGGACTCTCCATTGTGACTCTCTTAGACTTACATGTCTCACTTTTTCAGCCATGACTTAAACCTACACACTTTCCTCTTCCAACCATAGTGTGGACTCTCCATTGCGACTCTCATCAACACAATTTTGGAGCATCAAGAATCACTCGTCAGCCACACACATACTACATCACATGTAACTTCCCATAGGTCATATTTGACCTTTGAGGATGGAAATAAAGTCTCTCTCTCTCTCTCTCTCTCTCTCTCTCTCTCTCTCTCTCTCTTGAGTTCAAGTCACCCCAGATCTTTGAGATCTCTTGGGGGAGGTGGTTCTCTTGGGGGATGGTTCCTACAACATTGAATCTTCTCTTCTTCCTCCACCCCTTCTCTCTCTCTCTCTCTCTCTCTCTCTCTTACATAGTCCCCCCCTGGGCGAGGGCAGCCATGTGGGGGGGCGTTAGTCAGCAGCTTTGCCCTCCCCTCTCCAGATCACGACCTTCAGTCCCACCTGCTCTACCGACCTTAAGTCCCACGTGCTGCACCGCTGCTCTGCCGACAGTCCCACCTGCTGTACCGACCTTCAGTCCCACCTACTGCACCGCTGCTCTGCCGACCTGCCCTGCCTCACCTGTCGACCTCAACTTCGGCAGTATAATGCTCTGTCACCCTCGTCCCCGACCCAAGGGCATTTTGGTGATTTGACGACCTCGATTCTCTGTATACTGGATTCTCTAACACAAAGTATCTTAACATCTTAACACTGAATTCCTACTCTCAGTGAATCGGAGCTTCGCAACCAAGCCAGAGCTTCATAACACAGAAATACCACACTCTTAACATCTAACCTTCCAGACAAGCTCGAGCCTCTTAACACAGAAATACCACAACCTTTTGGCTCGACTCTCTGTGAATCGGTGCCCGTAGGTTTTGAGCTCTCCATAGGAAAGATGACTACCCCGAAGGCCCTTGCAAAAACACGACCAAGTTTTGTCACCATTTTAGCAGCCCCGAACAAATCCGATCGAATCGAGCGCCTCCAAGCAGCCCTCGACCGGGTCATGGAAGAGAATCGCGACCTCAAAGCTCGCCTTAGCAAGCTCGAGGCACGATTTGACTCCATGGTCGATCTCGCCACCAACAAAGTGAAAGAAGTCGAAGCGAAGGCCATCAAAACCCACTCGGAAACAATTGCAAAGATGAAGACGTGTGTCACAGTAGAGCTTTGAGAACGATGACTCCAAGAAGAAAATGCCCTCAAGGTCTGCATTGGTGGGCTACCTCAAGCATGGGATACGACCGAGAAAGACTTCTCGGCGCGTATTAATTTCCTAAATGAAACTCTCCAACCGATCAAGCTTGAGTACAACACAATAGAGTGTATCACTTCTGGAGGCCCTAACAATCCCATACCAAGTGGACACGCCATCCTTGAATTTGAAATTCGAGAGGGTCGGCTCTAGCTTCTTCAACAATCACGTCTTCTCAAAGATACCAAGATTTGGATTGCAGAAGAACTCACTCCGACACAACTCAAACACAAAAGTGAAGAGCTCAAGAAGGTACATGAAGCCCGCAAACAAGGCAAATGGGCAGTCTATCGAGGCGGTAAAGCCATCATCAAGGAGTTTCGAAATCCCAAACCGGCCCTCCCCACAATTGACCCCCCTAGGTTTTTATCTTCCTCTCTCATCTTCCTAATGGACCCTCAGTCCTTAACTGATATGTATCGTCATCTTTCACTTCATGCACAACCGTTGTAATGTCTGCTCTTGGTCCCATAGGCCATATCTGACCTCTGTGGACAGTAATTCAATCAATCTCTCTCTCTCTCTCTCTCTCTCTCTCTCTCTCTCTCTCTCTCAACTTGAATACAAACTTTTCCATTCATCTTTGAGTGAAAAAGGAAAACATTATTGTATCCAATTTAGCGTAAAGGGGCCAATATTAGTCCACCTAAGGTGATCAAGGGGTTGCAAGGTTAAAAAATGTACATTTTGGGCATTTAGGGTATTCATTAGGAGCACTAGGTCTTTTTGCACATGAGGAACCTAAGGGACATTGGTTTTAGTCAAGGGAGGTGGGTCAAATAGCTAAAATAATAATCTCTTTGTGAAATAAATGGGGATTAAAGGTGGTACCATCATTCCTGTTAGACATGTCCACGTTTCTTCGCGTTGGGTGATGGTAGCTACTCAAATTAAATATGAGTAGTTACCACTCATGGGCCACCTAAGGTCCTTTTGTGATCCACTAAAGAGTGAGCATATGTCTAAATCTTCTGGAATCCTTACTCTCACGCTCCCAAGCTCCTTATGATGAGGGGTTGCGCCATGGGCTTCAATACCCATTCTACTCTGTCGACACTTTTACACCAATGACACTGCTCCTGGACTTATGCTAACTTCCCCTTCTATTTAGCTGACCAAACACTAATGCTACTAAGGAAATCCCTAACTTTGTATGGTAGTCCTCTTTCATCCCCATCAATGGGCTTCAATACCCATTCTGCTTTGTCGACACTTTTACACCAATGACACTGCTCCTGGCCTTCTGCTAACTTCCCCTTCTATTTAGCTCACCAAACACTAATGCTACTAAGGAAATCCCTAACTTTCTATGGTAGTCCTCTTTCATCTCCACACTATGGTAGTCCTCCTTCATCCCCACACTGTGGTCACGCATGTACCATTGCCTAAGCATTCCCTTGGTTCTCGTCACTTCTCTGCCATGGGAATTTGAGTTGAATTCATGGCCTCCCCCCTTCAGTAACACCTGATGGGCCACTCCATACAATAACTCTTTGGTACCACTGAAACCCTCTACGTGCGATGGTGCAACAACAACCCATCTAGGTGGTGTAGCAAGAACTCATCTTGGTGGTGCAACAACATCCCATGTATGTGTTGAAGTAGCTCTGTGCATCATCTCACTCTTGTTTGGCTTCAAGCACCTTGATTTTAGGTGAGGAACCTCCAAGATTCCCACCTTTCCCAACATGTAATAGCCTTTGTCATCAGCTTGCTTTTAGCTTGCACAAGGGTCACCAAATTCTTTGAGCTTCTCTATGGGGTTTTGACTTGTTGTCGCTGGCCCGCACCACTACAAAGGCTGCACTTGGTTTTCTTTCTTTGCACCAATCTACCCTAGCTCCACACATTGAATTCGATCCGCATTAGCAAACTATGATGATGAGCTCCATTCAAACTTAGCTCCATGATTTTATTGTTTCGTTCTGTCATCTATGATTGGCGTGCAGGCATCACCTCCTACCTTTTGCCTCTGGATTCCTCACACTCCCTTAGTTGTTTATTCCTCACACTCCCTTAGATGTTTATTCATGTGAATGCGAAGCACTAAGGAGTTGGGCTTGTGAGTGTCTGCAATCATCCAAGCATGCTCACTGTCATATCATTGTTGAGGCTTTGTTTCCACAGCCTGGGGGTGGGGGGTGGGGGGGGGTCTATGTAAAATATGTGTATACCACATGCGTTCAGGGACTATTTTTAAAACTCCTTATTAGTGAATTTTTGACAAATAAAATAAAGCCTTTTCCTATTCAGTTTGCAAATTCTTTTCCCAATGTATGAGAAAATGTGAGAAAAAAAACCCCCTTTTGTTGCACTCACGTGATATTCACATAATTATGAAATGGCCCCCCCTGAGTCCACAGCTTGACCTTAGCTGTTGTGTTGCTAAATTTTGCTTGTAGGTAAATTTTGGCAGGTCTTGAAGAGTGGATGGATGATGGTCTCTATCTTCAAGTGAGCTTTACAAGCTCACTCAGTATCATATGCTAAAAAGTTTAATTTGTCATATTGTTTTAGCTAGTAATATGAGGTTTACAAACCTCACTCAGCAATCATCTTAATGCTAAGTCTGATTTGTCCTTTTGTTCTAGCTAATAATGGCTATGAAAGTCCTTGAATGGATTGGTAAACTAAGTTTGTCCTTTTGTTCTAGCTAATAAAGGCTATGAAAATCATTTATGGACAGTAAACTGCATCTTTGGTCGGTTTCTTTGATTTATTACTTTATTGAGTTTTGGTCTACATGAATATTTGCTGTTTTGTAATGAGTAGTTCACCTTATTTCATCAGAGTTGAAGATGAAAAATTGTAAAACATATAAAGAAAGGAACATTATGAAAACGCAGATCTACTTAGTCATTCTGCATATGTGAATAGATGATGATATCTCATAGCTTTAGAGCTTGGAATGAAAAATTTCCATCCGTGAATAGTTCAACATATCTCTTTGGAGCTGAAAACGGAAAATTGTAAAACATAAGAATATAAGTCATTTTACATTTGAATAGTCAATCACATCCAAGCATCAGAGCTTGGAATGAAAATGCAAATGTAAGTACATAGATTTTGTAAGTCATTTTGCATCTATCAATAGTTGACCTTATCTGTTGAAAGTCATTTATTGCTATGACTAACTGTGATTTAATAAGTCTACCAAGACCGAGATGATTATTTGCAATTGGTATACTGACCCTTTTGACTTGTTAAAACAAGCAATAGTTTCTCTAGTAATGGCACTTCACAAGAATCCTCCAAAAAGTATTTTGTGATTGGAACAAACATGGTAAACCTATGAGGATATCAAGTGAATAATTAGATCAAACTCGAAGATCAATACTTTGTGTAGCTATATTGAGCAAAAATTAAAGATCAAGACATATTTAAATGGGATTATGGAAGTTATAAAAGGCAATTATAAGTTGGATACAATAAAGATGAACTTTCACTATCTAGTTTCGAGAAACTCTAAAATCAAAACATACATCTCTTATGGGGTGAACATGTCGTTCAATTGTAGGTAGATGGGATAATTAGTGGGATGCACATTATGAAAAGGATACAATTTTCGTGATACTATCAAAGATATGGAACTCTTTGAAGCTCTGAACTATTTCAAAGTCACCTCAAAAATGTTATCCCAAAACTAAAATAGCTCATGCTCTAAGACCTTTGGAGGGTGTGGCTAAGCTCAAAAATGGTTTTCCAAAATTTCACAGTTTATCTCACATGATATTTAATGGTTTGGCCAAGTTCAACACTACATAATGTATATTAAATTCCATTGTCGCATAAGATAACGAAAAGAGTATAGCTTACTCTGCATCATGGTAGTGTGTTGCGATTGCATGATAGCCTTATTTTTGCCAACCTCTACTATATTGCATGCGCATGATATGGTTTGTATGCAGTGGACGCAAGAAAAGGCCTTGGGGGGATTCCTCGCTATCATTTTGTATGTGATCACCCATAGGTAGTAAGAGAAATCACAGCATCCATATGTGGATTTATTACGTATATTGTTTCAAAAAAGGTAAAAAAGGAATTTTAGAGTGTATACCTGAGTAATGAGTAGTTAGATTCACTTTAAGGTATTTTCCAAAAGGTTGGCATATTCTCTTACTGAAAATTTTTAATTCGTGTACGGTTGGAAGAACTTTTCTTAGTGTGTGATGACTCCTTTAATTGTAGTGTCAAAATAGGAGGGTTTTTTGGTGAAATAAAAGGGGGAGATTTTGCACATAAAGATAGCCAAAACATGTACTCTTCCACAGTAACAAACCGTCCCCCATTTTTATGTAAAATGAAAGAGGTTCAAAGAATGCCTTCAAGCTGTCGATGTCTCTCAAGTAAACATGCTTTGCACTCGCATGGGGCAACCGAACTCATCTTCACTTGGTTTGCATCTTGCATGAATGTACCCTTTCAACATCTTTCTGGTCTTTTTAGCTGCTTGGAGGTTGTTGAGAATCGATAGTTGATTCAAAAATGATGTGGCAGATTCTATCAAGAGCTTCAAGATATGGAGGTTTGTGTGGAGAGATGCCTTGGTTGTTGCAAGGGCAGATGTGTGCTTCTGTTTACTACCTTGCAAGGGTTTTTTTTTGCTTACTTTGTAGGTTTGTGTGGAGAGTTGCCTTGGTTGTTGCAAGGGAAGATGTGTGCTTCTGTCCACTACCTTGGAAGGAATTGTTGTGCTTTTGTGTATGTGTGAACAAAAGTATCCCTCCATGACTCTATGTGATGTGCTTAAAGGGGTTTTTTGTGCACTCTTAGAACTGTGAAGCGTATGTCTGTGAGAAACACTATAAAATGGTGAACTGATTTCTTGGCTGAAATGTTTTGTATGCTTACGTTTATAGTTGTTCTGCGTGACAAGATAATAGCTGAGAGTGGTGTTTATTTGCATGTATCAATGATTATGTGGCATCTCTAGTCTATGAAGGTGGCATAAGTATAGGGAGTAATCCACATGATGGTGATGCATTCAGTGTAGGACGTGCACCAATTCAAAAACTTTATGAGAGTGATGTAAATTTGATATGGGCCATTAATGGCCCACTCTCTACTCTTTGGAATTGTGGCCTTTAACTAGCCTCTTCACCCTATGCATATACAATTTACAAAAACACAAAAGCAAAGTCTAATATCTCACAATTTCTAGCTCCAAACATAGCTTCCTAGTTTTTTTGTGTAACTAGCGTAAGAAAGAGAGACCAGACTTGTCAACTGGCACTGTCATTGGAGTGAGAAAGAGTTTGATGTTTACATCAGTGTGTGTGATTCATCGACCTCGATGGTGGCATTTGCCTCCTCTCTTACTACACACAAAGCCCACTCTGACTATAGGCGTTCAGGCCTCCCTTCAGGTACAACCTCCCGCTTGACAAACTCCAATACGACATTGACCTCCATGCAATAAATCCCTCTAAGGCACCATGTACGGATGATATACAGTGAGCTCCTCAAGACCTTCCATAGATGCCTCAAAGGCCTACCCATAGTAGAGTAGACACAATTGCTCACAGACGCAAAGAAAACTCCATTTTTGTGAGAGGAAACATCCTCCTCGCTTCAACTTTATCCCTATACCTGGCCAAAGCTTTACCGACCAAGTACTATGTGACTCTTCATTCAGATTACACCACTGGGTCATCAAATCCCAAATCAAGCTCATCTTATATGTATACCTGATCAAAAGAACCTATATCCTTAGGCATCACTAGTAGCAATCCAAAGACAAACTGTACTCTCCTCTTCTTAGCCATTAACATGTTATGCTTCCACATTCCATCTTCGATTGCATAACCTCGTCAGGATTTCATAAACGTGATCACAAACACACAAACATGTTTATAATGTTGAGTGATAAACGCATGATCACGTTTAATGTTCACGTAACCTTCATTTAGACCTGCAAAGCCACCCAAACCAATAGACTCGTGGGGTTTTTCCATATTCGAGTAGTCCTGTTGGTGGGTTTTTGCCATATCCCAACGGGTCTGCCACGAAAAAATAATACCTTGGCGAGCTTTTGATGGGTTATTAGGTCACCATTCATCGATTTAAATGTGATAACGTAAAGTGTGATTATGTGAATATGATAATAACATATAATAATCACAAAAAAAATTCACGTGATTAATAAAACCTTGCATTCAGCTCTCCTCAACATCGTGTGAACATTCCTCAACTTGGAAGCATTGCCAACAGGAGTCGGACAATGATAGTGAGGATGGGGGTAGAACCCTTCGTGCGGATGTGCCCTTATGATGGAAATATTTTGCTCCAATATTATGTGATAATGATTTAGTTTATAGTCTCCCATTCAATAATGCACTGTATCACTCCATACATGCATGTGCGTGTGCGAGTGCGAGCGCGTGTCGAGTGCCGCGCACACGCGCTCGCAGACACATGTCTTTGTGAAAGTTTAGACTTGCAAGTGGTCGTGACTCGTGACTCCTTTGGAAATCGAACAAGAATTGATTCAGCTTGCTTATCACTTAATTTTAAAGCGGAATCTTCTCTTCAAGCTCGTGGTTGAAATTTCAACGTGAGAGGGATGCGAATAAAGAATTTAAATAATGGTTGGGCTCTTAAAAGTTAGGGAGCATGTTTTGTTTTCTTAATGCAAGCATGATTTTTTGAAGCAAGTACGTCTTGAGTCGGATTCCCCAAAAGAAAGGGCTTGTTGAGTGTTCTTGGACTTAGTCGCGTTTTCTTGACGGCCCCTTCAAGTCTCGTATTCTCACTTTAAAAAAGTCGTAAATTTGACTCTCCTCCTCCCATGACATTGACTCCTCGTAAGAGAAGAGGGCTCCCCCCATAATTAACACAAGAAGTTTTGGACAAATTCTCACAACATTTCCCACATTGTGACGTACCGCCGGCCAGGTGGAGGGGCCGGTGGTCCCCTGCCTCCAATTGTACCTAGTTAGGTATGCGATGCCTCTCGAGCAAAAGCTCATGATGTTATCCGTTGTATGAAGAACACTGAAAAAGACTCCGTTTTCCTACGTGAGAAAATTTCTAAATCTTCTTTGATGGATCCATAGATGAGCAAGGCAATTTCACAATCTTGATGAGGTGGTAAGAGTTACGTGAACTTTGGTACGTCCTTCACTACACCTCACCAGCTAGAGTCCCTTAAAAGGTGCATCGTCAATTTTATTTTATTTTTGTTTTGGGTGGGGGTGGGGATTTTTGGATAATGTAGTTTGCATGGTTACCAACTACTTTATTAGATAAATATGCTTCATGCATGATCTTTTTGTAACTAAGCTATTCTTGGCATAACTAGTTGTATGAGTTATTTCCTTAGAGCTAGGTCACACCCAAAGTTTGTGGGCGGGAGTGGGGGGAGGAAGGTATCCAGCTTTAGAAAGTACGATTGTTTCTGCAGGATTGTAAAAGCATTGTTGAAACTACATTAAATCCTATGTTTTTCAAGTGTGTAAGCTATTATTCCAAAAAGAAATGCAGGATCATTTTTCTCTCTAAATCTACCAATCAAGATGTTCGCTTTTCATCGATAATTTCTCCTCCTTTGCAGCCCAAGTTGTCTTTCTTTGTGGGTGCGACCAGAGGTCAGCTTTTTGTCTTATTACACCGGGCATGACTTGGCTCTTAGATAAAATGCATGTCATTGTAGGACTGTCTCCTTTGATTCAAGACTGAATCATGCATATTCCTGTACATGTATACAATCCAACTCTATTATTTCATTACCAATCTTTTGGAGATCTGAAATCTCTACACTTTTTCTACAAAAAAGTTGTTCAATCTAAACATGGGTATAAGGAAACTACTACTTTCCATGCCATTCTTACTTGGCACAGATCTTACTCAAAGTCAAGGTGAGATTGTATGATGTAGAAGTTGGAGTCATATGGCATACCTTGGGGGGAGCCATCGTTGATTTTTTAACGGGTGACACTGCATTTCAAACTTGAAAGATGGTACATGTCATCATGGAATCTGATGCAACTTTTGAAGGGCAGCTTACATTTTTTTCTTGAGACAAACACCGAGTCTATTATGGTCATTGTTTATGGTATGTTGTCCCTCATGGCCAGTTTGGCATGAGGTTATGATAATTTTTTTTCAGTTTCAGTAATATAATACTCTCACATAATATTTTCATAGAAATAAGGTTACCTTTCAAAGGGGGATATATTCACGAATCACTACCTACTATAGTGCATAGTGCAAAGAACCTATGAAGGAAAGAAAACTATAGAAGAAAGGTAAACAACGAGAAGAAAACAAATGTATCAATGACTTTCATGTTCCATAGGGCTTTTCAAACTCACCCTTCACTTATGCATTTGGGGAGCCCTAGTTCTCCATGTCTAGGATTGTCTTTTATTCTCCAATGGAATCTAGACAATGTGCGTTTGACAAGCTAATCTCAAAAAAAAAAAAAAAAAAAAACTATCTAGAGGCACATGCCATTTTGGGATTTCAATTGAAGGCATTCGGAATTGTTGAGGTTTGGTAAAGAGTGCAACACATCACTATGTCCACTCTTTGTCTAGAAGATGTTTGCTTCATTACCAATAGTAGCCACAACTCATGTTGATTCAAAGTCCATCTTGATGGTTCAACATTGCTAATGTGTTTGAACCTTGATCTCATTATACAATTATAATTTTTTAATTAGATTGGATTAACGGCTTGGAGAATTACAATGTACATTCATTGATGTGATCGCGAATCTCAAGCATCGAAGAGGGCAAGGAGGAGTAGCATGTATGGTTAAGAAAGGACTGAATAATTTTGTATCAATTGTGAAAGATCACAAGTACAAATGTTATGTATGGTTGAAAATTATGACACCAAAAAGAGCACCCATTTTTGTAGCCGGCTACTACATTCCTCATCATGACTCCCCCTTTTGTCCTTGCATAGATATAGATTAACCATTTTTTGATTTAGAAGAGGATATTTCTTATTTAAAAGGTGAACATAATGTTATTGTATTTGGGAATATGAATGCTCCTACAAAAACATTGCAATATGATACTCAACAATTTGATGTGCCATACATTTCAAGGGAGTTGGAGGAAGTTCACTTGTATGATCGTACTTCAATGGATGAGAAAGAGTCTATGAAAAGTTACTTTTACACATGTGTAATAGTACGGGTATGCTCATTGCCAATGGTGTATCTTTGTGAAGTGGAACCAATGGATTTACTTGTAGAAAACATAATGGGGACAATGTGATTGAGTATATGCTACTCTCCGAAGCCATCATGTATCGCATGTGAGACGAGTGTCTAACCTCACTCTTATCTTATTACAGACATATCAAGAACCACGAATATGATTGTCAATCCATGGGACGAAGCTTACTCGACTAGTGCATACAAGCTATAAGAGGTTGTCAATCTTTTGGAAAACAAAAAACAACTCGCATCTAACTCAAACTACACTCAAATGACAGAAATCACCAAAAGCTAATCGCTCATCGACAAACAAATCATAACCGTTACACCATCAAACGACATCCAAATGTTACGAAATTTTAGGACATGTTTATAAGACTTAAGCACACATGCTTATGGTCTCAAATCTCACTTTAGGTCAAGTGTAAAAATCGCGATTATCAGTAGTAGTGAGTTTTTGACCTAGTCGTTTTCAACCCAAAATGCATCTAAATGCTTAGCAAGGATGCCCCAATATCCCGCCTATACTTATTTTCTGATTTTGAAGCTTAAAATCCAACTTATGATGAAATTAGGTAGCGGGTCGGCGACGTCAAAAGCTACGGATTACCATGAAATGCTTACGTCAATGCGTAGAGCTCTTACCTGTGGTTGCAACACAACACACGACACTACAATGTGACAACCGAGAAGGGAGTAGGAAGCGCGAGAAGGAGAGAAGCGAGAGCCGTTAGCTCACGTCGTGTTTCTATTATCCAAAACTTATAAAATACTTATAAAAATTGGCTTTTATACCTTAGCCAAGGTTTTTGTGGTCAAGACTAATAGTCTGGGAGCTCTAACTAAAGGCAGGTTGATACAATCTGGAAGCTTGTAGCCACGGCTCATCAATTACACTGTTTATCTCGAAAGTAGGAGTTACAACATTCTCAATTCATCAGAACAATCAATATTTTTATAATAAAAGCTCCGAAAATGTTATCCGAATTATCCAAGTTAGCTTGTTGCTAACATTTCTCCCCTCCTCGACTGTGTTGTCCCTTGACACAGCTTCATGGACTGAAGTAGTCTTCGGGTTGATGGCTGGTGAGGCGGTTTTTAAGCACATGTAGTGCCTTCTCATATCTGATTCTACGTTAATTGTTAGGAACTTGCAAGAACTGCATGGTGACTCTATTTTTAAGCTCAATGGTTGAATAGCCAACAAATCTAGATGTAAGGTTACTGATCACTGGCCCAAATATCTTCATTTGCCAAGTGAAGAAACTTGTATAGAATGCTTCCTCAAACGCCAACATATTGCTAGAGGGCAAAAACATGTATCTGGCTAGAAGCCATAAAGGACTTCTTCGAGATGCTCGCGACTTAACTCATAATAGAGACCCTTATTGCCTTCGAGGAAAAACATCCATAGTGCTCCGGCTTGCTCTGGCTCGTGAAAAACTTGAATGCATGTGAGCAGCACTCTACAAATCTTATACAACATGGAACATGAGAGGTCAGGAAGGCTTTTGAAGAAAGTCATGGCGCCTTCTGATGGTTGTGTTTCCATCTCAACAAACGAGACTGAGGGTATGCCAATAGTCTGGTTCTCTTTCTAGCCCTTCTGATGGCTGTGTTCCATCTCAGCAAACGAGACTGAGGGTATGTCAACAGTTGGTTGCTCAGAGGTACCTGCTTATTCCTGATGTTCTAGTTGTCCCTCTCTCAGTCGTTGATTGAATGTCTTTAATTTATGGCTATCTCTTTGAGCAGTTGCCCTTCTCTTTGGACCCGCATCAGTGCAAGGTCTCGTCTTTGTGATTGTTCTAGCTTCAGCTCTAACTCAAGATCCTTGTTTCTCTTTTCCAAAGTCTTATAGACTTCATACGTACCTTTGATCGAAGCGACTGCAGGGTTTTGTCTTATCTCAGTATCTGTCTCAAAAAGGCTGCCTGATCATTGATCCTTTGCTCAGAGTATTGCAAAGAAGCATTTACTACATCGAGATGCACTTGGATCTTTTGTACTGATGACAGATTCGTGGTTGGAAGCTTATTGGTTACTTCTGTCAGTTGTTGACCTTTGCTTTTGCAGGCATCGAATAACTTGCTTAGAAGCTCTCCCAGCTCTTCCATTTCTTTTTGCTGCTTCTCTTTTGCAACCTCGTGTTGTTCTGCTTTATCTTTCAGCTCTTTGATCTGTCTTTGTAGAATTGAAATTATGTTCATCCTGTCTCTAGCTCTCCTTGCAGAGCATCAAGGACTAGCTCAAGCTCCCTAGCCTTAGCACTGCGGCTAAGTACTGCTGTTCGCATTTTTTCTATCATCAACTGTATTTGCTTGGCATATTCATTGACCTGCATGATGACTTCGTCATCCGTTTGCCATTCTTCAAGATCCTGTCTAGAGGTTTCAACCGTTTTGGTTTGTGGCTCTTTGGGTGGTGCTTTGTTGGCTGTTTGTGGTTGCGGTGGGGGTTCTACTTCTCCTTGAGGCGTTGCGGTTGCCTCGACTGCTTCTGCTTCTTGAGGCTTAGTAGATGCCTCAACTGTTTCTAGTTGGGTGGTCGTAGAAGGTTTGTTCTGTTTCTTGTCACTGTTCAAAACTTGTTGCTGCCTGTTCCTGGTGTTCAGGCTCTTCTCCCTTGGCTTCCACACCCTCATTGGGTTTAGCTGTTGGTGAAGGGCTCGGGCTTGGCATTGGGTGGTCTGCTTGCTCCGTAGTGGGTGAAGTGGGTTTTGGAGACACATCCCCCTGGTCGTGATGTGACTCACCCTGTGTAGTACTCTCTACCTATCTTTGTTGTTCGACCGCTTCCTCCTTTGCTTTCTTTTCAGCTTCTTGACCTTCTTTCAACTTTAAGGTTTCTACCTCTACATACATGCGTTCAAGAAAATCCTTGGGATCTATGCTCCTTTCCTTCAGGGTTCTTGGTTCTGGGTCCCCTTATATCTCTTGGAACCCATTTTCCGAGTCCTCACCTGCAACTTAGCATCTCCTTTCATAAGTTTGCTTTTCTCTTTCAAACCTCGCCTTCTTTTGCTGAGGTTCTTCTTGGTGTGTGGCTACTGCTTTCTTCTTCATTTCTTCAATTCTTACCCGCCTTTCCTCATTGTCCGAGCTCTCACTGCTATGAGCTTCGTGGGAGCTTTCGGCAAATTCTTCGTCTGACGTATATACCCTTTTTGATGAACGCGTGGTTCTTGGAGAAGGTTGCGCAGATACAATCCATGTGTTCTGATCTGGGGCTGGCGCGGCAAATTATTGACCATTCCAATAGAAGACATATTTAGGAATTTTGGGAAAAATGCAGAAGTTTGGGACAAATCTTTTATCTTGAAGCTATTTCAAAAGCTTTAGGTTCTAGCACCAAGAAAAAATAACAAGGATCCACAAATAGGTGGCCATGTTAGAGATGATACGGAATGTCCTATATCAAGTATAGATGCCATATGCAAGTTTGGCCTATGATTCTATCTGCTCTTAAGTGTAACCTCAACATGTTATTGAATAGCTTGGCCGCATGCCATCTAGACAAAGATACCCAATTTGAGCACCAAGAGAAATTAACATGAAGCTGAAACGTGGTTTGTAGTTAGGTAGCCATGTTAGAGATTCCATGGAATGTTCAAGTCGAGTTTAGATGACATAGGCAAGTTTGGCCGATCTATTTTCAAGCTTTACGTCAATGTGAAGACCACCCAACACGTTACTGAATAGGTTTGGTTACGTTCCATTAATATGAAGGGGCCAATTTGGCATATTTTGAATGGAAAATCCATTAAGTCAGTTTGGGCCTTTGATTGAGGTGAAAACACTTGTATCTAGATTTAAGCACTCCACAAGAATGACTTGCAAAAGAAAAGTATGAATTGATTTTGACCTCAAGCAAGCCTCAACAATTGTGGCGACAACTTTCATCCAAATTTGACTGCTCCACAACAATGGCTTACAAAAGATACCCTTAAAAAGTCTTGCAACGTGAGGTGCCATTCACCAAGACTAAAACTTAAAACTAGATCATAACAGAACTAGATTCATAAGCTTTAAGCACTTCATGCCAATAGGCAACAAGGCCAAAAATGATTATCTATCTACCCCAAACAAATTGTAGTCCCTATTTAGAAACATGAACTTGAGTGTAATCTTTCCATTGTGAGCATGCTCCCATACCATCCTACATTTGTTAAGCTTTAGTTGCAAGTGAGAACATAACCACAATGCAACAAAACAAAAGCCATTATATTCAATCCAAGCAATACACATTCATACCAAGTCATTGAGAAACATGCTAGAAACTCAAACAAACTTGATCCTCATTCGAATCGCACTGACATACTTAGACTATAATGCTAAAACCAGTTTGCACAAAAAATGTGTCTCAACTTAAAATCGTATCATTTTTAATTTGAAAACCGTCGGTTGAGAGCAAGGGAGAAAGGAGAATTTTTTCCCCACGATAGAGAAAAATAGTGCAAAAATAACCTAATTTTCTAAAATTTCCTCTTGGAAAACTTCAGAAAAAGAAATTTTTATGTTTAAAAAAATGATTTCTTTTGAACACTCCAGCCTAGAACTAAAGCCAAGACACCATACAACTTGATCGAGGCACAAGCCTCAAGCCAATGCTCTAGCTTCGAACGCAAACTCTTATTTGGGGCTTCAACCAACAAGCCAAAGAGCTCGAACGTGAGTTTAAGAGAGAAACCTCGTCATTTGCTGAACAACATAAGCAACTAACGAGCAAATACATACCTTCTCACAAGCGAAGATATCGTTGGTCACAAGCTGCAGGAACAAGACATTGATAAGAAAAGCTGGGAGTGGCCTACAATGGTATTGCTGCCGTTTCTGGTACAGTAATGGTTCTGCCTTCAGTTCTAGTGTTGATGTCGTTTCTGCTACAATAACCTTGCTTTTGTTCTTACTATTGTCAGTAATACTGCCGTTGGTTTGTTGCAAGGCCAACTAGCGAGGTGTTGCCTCCCAACTTTGCACGCCACTTCGCACAACCTAACGAGCCTCTCTTGCTGCTATTATTCCATGTTTGCATATTGGAGGTTCACTGCCCAACCACTCTTGGGACACCACCCAACTCGCCCTCATCAACCCTTAAGAGCACAGCTAATGCCCCCTCTCTGCTCTACTTTAGAAAATGTTTAAAGCTGCGCGCACATTGCAAGGAGCCCACAGAGTTTTATTTGAGGGGGATGATGTTGAGGTCATTCACTTTGGTGCTGGCATGCGTACATTGCTCCAAGTCTTGTAGCCATGCTTGCATGTTGTACTATGGATTTCCAATAATCTGTGGTCAGTTAGCATGCTCAAAAATAGTAAAGTTTTCTCAATGAGTCAATAGGCCGAGCCTCACTTTAGGGATACTCTTTATTGAAAATTTTTAATGGAGTTTCCCATGAGGTGGCTTTGTAGAGAGAGAGAGAGAGAGAGAGAGAGAGAGAGAGAGAGATTAGCACGGACAAATATATATGTATGTTTGTGTCTTAACCAACAAAAAAAACTCTAGAGTGAAGGATCAAACCAAGGTCAAAGGCACACAAAGGCTTGAACTTAAGTTCGAGCCTCCGTATACCTGTGCCTACTTAGGTAGGAATCACCATGAGGCTCAAACGTAAGTTCGAGCCTGAGCCATGATTTTGATCTACCTACTAAGACAAGGAATACAAGTTTGGGCCTCTACATACCTCTACCCACTCATGTAGGATACCCCCTGAGGCTCGAACTCCTTTGTGTATCTCTACCCACTTAGGTAGGAAGGGAACCAACTTGAGGCTCGAGCTTAAGTTCGTGTTTGATCTACCTACTAAGATAGGGAACGCATCTTTGAGCCTCTATGTACCTCTACCCACTCATATAGCAAACACGGCGAGGCTCGAACTTAAGTTCGAGCCTCTATCCACCTTTACCCATCTTTGAGCCTCTATGTCCCTCTACCCACTCATGTAGAAAACACGGTAAGTTCGAGCCTCTATCCACCTCTACCTATCTTTGAGCCTCCACCTCTAACCACTCAAATAGAAAACACGGTGAGGCTCAAACTTAAGTTCGATCCTCTTTCCACCTCTAACCACTCAAATAGAAAACACGGTGAGGCTCAAACTTAAGTTCGATCCTCTTTCCACCTCTACCCATCTTTGAGCCTCTACCTCTACCCACTCATGTAGCAAACACAGTGAGGCTTAAACTTAAGTTCGAGCAATTGTCCACTTAGGTAGGAATCACCATGAGGCTCTTTTAGCCGCTATTTGTTTGATCTACCTATTAAGATAGAGAATGTAAGTTTGAGCTTCTGTGTACCTCTACCCACTCATGTAGAAAACAGAGCGAAAATTGACCCTTAAGCTTGAGCTTCGGTGTATCTTTGACCACTTTGCTAGGAATCACCATGAAGATCCAACTTGAGCTCAAGGCTTCATTGTTTGCTTTGCCCACTAAGGTTAGGGAATGCAATGAGGCTTGAACTTGAACCCTACATGCCAAAGTTTACCGACCCTTGCCCTATCTTAACACAAGAAAACATTGCAATAAAAACTTGATTGTTAAACTATTTCACAAACTCCTACAACTCGCTCAAACTTATTTCTCTCTAAACTGCAAAGTAATAGATTATGCCAATGTCATCATAGTCTATGGATTTTTCTTAAGAATTTCTTCTCAATTTCTTGTATTTTTATCTTGAAAGTAGTCATTTTACGAGTATCTATAGCCAAATACTTTCTATATCCCAAACATTATAGTCTTACCCATAATGCTACAGGTAATAAATATGTAAAAGAAACTCTCAAATTGGCATTAACCTACAAATAGATGCTTATACAATTGTCGATCTAAAGTTGCCAGAATGACTAAGTAATTGCCAACATTTTTCAAAACTACCTATGTACTTTATCTATATATTTGTGTGCTTCCAAACAATTTGAGACAAAAACTCTCACATGTCTCTCTTCCTTACTGTGTCTCCCTCTCAATATTTGTTTCCAAACCCCCCCCCCCCCCCCCCCCCCCCGCCTGCGCCTCTCTCTCTCTCTCTCTCTATCTATCTCACCCAGTAGTAGTCCTAGTTACTTTCTTAGTCACATGGAGCAAGAGAGGCTCAAACTTACATTTGGTTGCCTCAAGAAACAATAGGAACATGCATATATGTGTAAAACAAAGTTAAAGTTGTATACCATTTTATCACTAACGTGAGACAATTGAGCAATGATTTTAACCCCATCCTCCTCTTTGTATGCTAAATAGTGATGTGCAAATGTAAGTTCATGCATCCAAGCCACATGCTAGTGCCTTATGCTTGCATATAATAAGCTCGTGAAATGGCCAAAAAACATGAGATTTTGAGTGAGCCTTAGAAAAATGGGACTTTAATAATTCCCAAAATACCTAAATATGTCTTATAGCATGATATGCTATTCTCATCAACACTTCAGGAGCGCCCACATATGTGATTTTCCCTTCCTTCTTTGTGCCTTTCAACGTTGTCAACACATACTGCACATGATCAATTGCTTGTTTGGTTGTCGACTTCAACACTTGAGTGAAGGTGGTTGCAACCGCATGGTTTGGGGTGGTGTACCGCATGGTTTGGGGTGGTGTACCGTGGTGGTCTCTTTGATAATAAATGGAAGTGCTAATGGTATACATTTGCAGTTACACTTGGTGTCCTTCTTCATTCTTGAACCTGCAAGTGAAAACCGTGGTGTTGTTTTCTTACACCTGTTCTTTTGACAAGTACGTTGCCTTGGCCGTCTTCACTGAACTTGGGTCTACTTGGTAGGGTGGAAGCTCTTGCAACTTTTCTTTTTGGGACACCCTTTTCTTGGCCTTCTCGGCAGCTTGCATTGCTCCTGTTAGGAAAATACAGTGTCAAAGTTAGAAAATTCTACAAATTTCGCTTTGAAATGCCCTGAGTCTGAATTGCTAACAAATGATGTCAATTTTTCTTCAAATCAATTTTGGAGCATGCATAGATGCAAAAACAGTTCAGGCAAAAATTACAACAAAAGTAAATAATCGCGATTATTTACACCGAGGGATTCTTTCCAACTTTTTGTATTTTTGACATGATATGCTTGAAACATATAGCATTTAGGTGCTCTGAGTGAAGTGTGGGCTCATTTAAGTGCACTTGGTGAAAATGGTGTCAGATTTAGGCTTTCAGACTCTGAAACAGTAGATATACTGAGATTTTGAGTTTTTGAGATCCAAACTTGCGCAAACTTGGTCAGTGGACTTGAGACATTATGTTATTTGATCCCATAAGGTCAAAGTTGCAGATTTTATCCATTTTGGCAAGAAAGATAATCATGATTATTAACTTTTTCATCAAAATGTATATTTTTTGTTGTAACTTGGTTCTCTGATGTATCTGTGTATGAGATATGGGGTGATTTGGATCAAACAATGTGACAGATAACTCAAAAATTGGATTGAAAAGACTTTGGTGCATTTTTTTACAATTTCCAAGTTTTCCTTGATCATTTTGGCTCATACTTCAAATGTGGCAGGTAATAGATGTGTACAAGTGATAGGTGAAGTGAAGAGATCATTTTCAAACCAAAAAAAGCATAAAAGTAAATAATTGCAATTATTTACAGCAACAGTTAATTTTTTTGCAAGACTTGATAATTTGATGACCTACACATATTCAATACATCTAAAACAAGTCCTAAATTGAACTTGGTAAATTTTTGTCGTGTCAGCATCACTTCGTGCTTCTGGCGACTCTGAAATCATCGATTTTTGTGACTAGATGGCCTGTGGAGTTGGTTAGTCACTTTTGAAGCTATGGACTTGTCCGCTACATAGTCTTGATGTTACCCATCCAGTTTTGGCCCATTTGGAGTTAGTTTGACTTCATATGTCAAATTTGACGCTTTGTAGTCTTCGAGATGTTTTCTGCTTTTCGAGAGCTTGCCTTGACTATTTTCATGAAATTATCTATGTATATTGTGTATAGAACTAGTCTATAATCTCTCTGTGGAGTTAGAATCCAATTCTGGCATCTGGTAAAAACCTAGATTTTCTACTTGGGTCCCCCCTCGACCCCTGTTGAATGGACATTTGGTAAAATAGAAGTGTTCTATTATATAGGGGCATGCTATAGGTCAAGTCTCGTTGAATTTAGCTGAGCTGACTGGCCGCTATGCTGTTTTCATGAAACCATCTATGTACATTGTGTATAGACCCAGTCTATAAGCTGTCTGTGGAGTTAGAATCCAATTCTCGCATTTGGCAAAAACCTAGATTTTCTACCTGGGACCCCCCTCGACCCCTGTTGAATGCTCATCTGGAGAAATAGAAGTGTTCTATTATATAGGGGCATGCTACAGTTCAAGTCTCGTTGAATTTGGTTGAGCTGACATGCCGCTATGGTCAATTTTGGGTTGTAGGACTTCCTGCACTGCTGGGTTTCTAGGGTTTTTTCCTGAGCCTAGACTTGCTACCCGGCCATAAAGAATTGTTCATTGATAAGCTTAGAACTTACCCCTCATGTCTCGTGTGAGACGGCGCTGTAAAAGGGCAACTGTGGACTCCAAAAATCGCGCGCGAAGAAGGTTGAGAGCTCTATTCTCCAAGAGTGACTAGTGGAAATGAGGTGATTTTGGGCTACCTTGGATATCTACACTCGGACTTCCCAAACTATTTTTTCCCAAATTCCCCTGCTAGTCCTACTAGGTCGTGAAATCTATATTAGACTCAAAAATTTCTTCAATCAGATTCCGGGAGCTCATTCTGCAAGAATTTGCAAAAGTAGACCTTGGCAGTCTAATTTAGGCTTCCATCTTCCATCTGTCGATTCAATTGAAATTTTTTGTGCATGTCGCCTTGTCCTTCTGATCATCAACGTATTTTTAGTTTCTCTATCTGAGCTCATTTGCTATTTATTATTAATTTTTGACCTGTTTATTGAAAAACTGAAAGAAAATAATACAATGCACTAAAAAAGTAAAGTGAAAAATCAATAAATAAAAAAATCCATTGCGAAACACTGATCTATTGTTTTTTGGTGGATTTCTCTATTTTTAAGTCCCAATATCAAGAAAATTGATAAAAACAACAAAAAAAGATCATTTTTTTGTTGATTTTCTGATAGTATATACACTATTTACACTCATCGGACAGATGTTATCAATTCAATTTCTCCTGTTGATGACTTGTTAAGGACATTATTAGGTAATTTTGCATAAAATCACACAACATCCAACTTTTTCCTCCGTCTTCAAACATTGCCCTTAATTACTTAGTTCCCTTCTACCCCTACTAGATGGGTACTCCGGGACGACTGTGTGCATGGGTTGAACAATTGTGTCTATGCATAGCCTTGTTTGGCACTACCATGCTTTGAAGATCAATTAATTCAAACCATTATGTTGTGCAAGAGTTGGGTCTTAAGTAATTAACTCAAGGGTTTCTAAGCTCGAGGTTTTCTTTTGTTGAGGTTTTCTTTTGTTGTCTCCCAAAGAGCAAATCTTGTAGCATGTGTGCTCTTTGCATTATTGTACACTCAGGATGCTTTGGCACACTAATTTCCTGAGCTGTTGGTATCAATAATGATGGTTGTCAAGCTTTAACTCGCCATTGGTATCTTGGTTTTTCTTCAATAAAATGTTGTGGTTGAGTGTTTTGAGGCTGAACCCTCCATTGCTTCATCAATTTTACAGTTTGTGGAGAATATAAGTGCTCCTTTTTCTTTCAAATTCATTTCGTTTTAGGTTCCCTTCTTGAAGATGGTCTTCTTTGTGGTTTGAACCTCGAAACCATCTTGGATGATGTTTTGGGCACCCAGATTCGAATCGGTTTGTCCTTAAGTTGTGCTTTTGGTACCCAGATTTTCCTGACTCCTTGCATGCTACTTGTAGCATTTGCTTGTCTATAGGATGGAGAAGATTGATTGCTTTGTGGTTTGTTGTGTTGGTAATCTCTTTTCCATTATTCTTTGCTTGGTGCAATTGGAACAATGAGTTGTCTGCCTTTAGGTGATAGCTTGAGTTGATTGGTATCCCACTCTGGTACTGCCTTGTACGTCCGCATCCATGAGATTCCAAGAATTATTGTTTCATTCATGTGTTAATCTGGTAAGCATACAAATTGATGCGGGCATGAACATCCATGTACTATCATATTTAAGTTGACTACTCCCAGTGTCGGTGTTGGGTTCTTGTTGCATCCTTTAACAGTTGACATTCCTGAAGTCAAAGATTGATTCGTTGCTTTCTTGTACGTGGAATAACTGCCAACATTTATTGGAGCTCCTATATCGAGAAATGCATTTGTGCTATGATTGTTCAACTGTACTTTGATGCGAAGGTCCATTCCATCTAACCATTCATCATCTGTTGATACTACATCCTTCTGTAATTTCCATAGTCGGTCATCTAGTTCCAAAGTGTTGATGGGAATAGGAATTTGTTGATTGTTTTGAGATCAACTTTACTTTTGAGTATTTGAAGTCGAGCTTCCTCTTGGGCTTCATCAATAACCTACTGTCGTTTTATCTTTCTTTGCTTTGTTGCATGCATCTTTTCTAGCAACTCATTGGCTAGCAAAAGATTGCACTTCTTTACACGGCATCCACTAATCCAATTAGCCATTGGTACATCATCTAGGGTGGACAACTTAACTGCTCCACTTGGAGATACGTCTTCGATGATAAACGGTCCGTTTTCCTTTTTCTTAAACTTGGGAATGTGTTGCTTAAGGGAATAGACTAAAACTAAGTTCCCTTTTTTGAAGATTTTTGTAACTAGATGGGAATCAAAAAATTGTTTTTGTTTTCGCTTTTGTGCATAGATGTGAGCTACAACTGTTAGCCTTTGCTCATCAAGCTTTTTCAAATCTTCAAGCCTCCCTGACAATTCATGTTCAGTCCACTCAAGATCCTTAGCTACCCTTAGTGTTGGCAATAGAAATTCTATCGGCAGTATGGCATCAAGACCATAAACAAGGTTAAAGGATGTAGCATTTAAAGCTGTCTTGAATGAAACTCTATATGTCCATAGAGCGACATGGAGATTCATTTCCCAATCTTTCCATCCTAAACTAACCACTTTAGTCAATATCGAGCTAAGAATTTTATTCGTATGTTCAACTTGTCCATTTCTTACAGGTGATAGAGAGCCGATTTTTTATGGATGACCATAAATTCATTAAGCAGACACTCAATTACCTCATTGAGGAAATCTCCTATCATTGACAATTTCTATTGGCAGTCCATATCTTGTGAACACATTCTCATACAAGAATGAGGCTGTGGTTCTGGCATCATTCTTTTGGGTTGATTTAGCCTCTATCTACTTCGTCAAATAGCTACAATAATATATTTAGTTTGGGTTCTGTAAGCAGGTGGTTGTATTGGCCCAACAAAGTCTATACCCCATTTTGCAAAAGCTCTAGCCCGCATCATTGGTCTTAAAGGCATGCTATCTACACGGGTTGGCATTTTTTCTCATTGATATGCATCACACCTTTGAACATATTATTTGGCATCTGCAAAAAGTGTTGGACACCGTATGCCTTCCATTAAGATTCTCTTGCGGTGGTTTCACTCAAAAAGTGACCTCCAGCTAATCCAACATGGCTAATTCAGCATGTGCTTGTTCTATAATGGGAATATATTTTGTCTTCATTTGCACAAAGACGCAGATGTTGATCCTTCCCTCTTCGATACAATTGGTTTTTAATAAGAGCATAGTCTCTTGCTTCAATTTCAATTGCTCTTTGGCGGTGTTTACTCATATCCTCAGAAAGTGTTCGACTTGATAAGTAAGTAACTAAATACTTACTCCACTTAGGAACGAGTGATATTTGGAACAATGTCACATGAGGTATGGGTGCTTGTTTTTGGAATTGAGGACATTTTCTTACAAATGAGTAAACATCACTCCTCAT
The DNA here is from genome assembly GCF_014529385.1 of Adiantum capillus-veneris. Lineage (NCBI taxonomy): Eukaryota > Viridiplantae > Streptophyta > Polypodiopsida > Polypodiales > Pteridaceae > Adiantum > Adiantum capillus-veneris. Next base: position 86,853,081 of record NC_140934.1, read on the forward strand.
AGTTTACCAAAATACTCATAGTCTCAAGAGCCGTCGCATAGTTTGGTCTTTTGCAAATTGAAGTCCCACTATGGTAATATGTGCTTGACTTAGGTATTGGGTTCTCTTCTCAGGATTAATGCACAAAAGAAATATTCCATCTCGATTTCTTTTGTATAGCCTTCCACCTAGTAATTGATACATAGCCCATTGCTCAGTTAATCCAATTGTAATAGGAAGTGGTATTTGTGAATCCACTTGAGCTATGGTCATCAATGATACCATATTTTCCAACCATCAAGGTATCCTTTCCACTAAGAACAAATATGTATCTGGTAGATCATCGTCTACTCCCTTTTGTGGTTCACCTGAAATAATCCTTGACAAATGATCTGTTCTTTGATGAGTGGTACCCTTTTTCACAACTACAGTGAAATCAAATTCCAAAAGAATGATGAACCATCTCACTATTCTTTGTGTGTTTCATGGCTTGTTGACGACGTACAATAAGTCTTGGTGGTCCACAACGAGCACAAATTTGTTAGCTAATAGGTAATGTCTATACTTTTTTACGGCATAGATCATTCCTAATCTTTCTCTTTCGGTACTGTTTGTATAGTTTTTCTCTGCCATATTCAACTGTCTACTAGCATAAGAAATAGGAAAATCAATTTTCTCGTCTCCTGGTTGAGCTAGGATACACCCAATGGCAAAATTGAAAGCATCTACATGTATGTGGAATATCTTATTCCAATCTGGTGCTTTCAATATTGGAGCTGAAGTGAGAGCTTGCTTAAGCTTCATGAAGGATTCTTCACACTCATCAGTCCATTCAAAGAGTGTAATCAAGTTGTACATGGGTTTTGCAATTATAGCGTACATGTAAATGAATCATTTATAATATCCACAATGTCCATGAAAACTTGAACCCCTTTGACTATTGTCGGTCTAGGCAAATCAGCAATAACATGAATTTTATCCATATCAGTAGCTATGCCATTTTTAGGCACTATATGTCCAAGAATTTTTCCTTGTCTACCCATAAACGTGCACTTTTTAAGATTTAAACAAATCCTATAAAGTTTACATTTTTCGAATACCTTTTTGAGTTGTTCAAAATGATCAGCCCGGATTGATGAATGTACACATAAATCATCCATATATACTTTCAAGAAATTCTGAAGGTATTCTTTTAAAGCATGGCTCATCAATCTTTGAAAGGTGGCAGGAGCATTAATTAACCCAAAAGGCATAACCCAATACACAAAAGCCATTCAATTGTAAAGGCAGTTTTATGCTGACCTTTGGAGTCAACCAAAAGTTGATTGTATCCCGAAAAGCCATCTAAAAAGCTGTAAGCTTCTTTTCCTGCAACTCTTATAAAACATGTTGAGTGATTGGAAGAGGAAATTTGTTTCTAATGGTAGCTGCATTCACTTTCTTGAGATGGACCCACACCCTTAATTTCCCATTTTTCTTGGGTACTACCACAATTGGAGACACCCAATCTGTGTGTTCAATTTCATAAATGAATTCGGCTTCCTTTAGATTTTCTATCTCCTCTTTGATCTTTCTGGAAAATGTCTTATTATAAGTGTATAGACTTTGTCTGCTTGGTTTTTGCATCATATCTCATAGGTATGGTATGTTGACAGATTTCTGGATTAACATCATTGAGATCCTTATAAGACCAAGAAAATATATCTCGGTATTCTTTCAGTCGCTTAACAAAATCTCTTCTTCTTCTTCAGTCAGGTTGTTTGCAATGTAGACAGGCCTAAGTTCTTCTCCTGGTTTGGCCAGATCTATGTTTTTTGTGTTTTCAGGTCCTTCGTAGATCTCACCCTATTTTCATAGTTCGCTGGACAAGTTTTTTTACTATGATTTTTCGATCTTGGAGAGTATATTTCTTGTAATGGGATGGAACACTCATTAAATATTTACCTTCCTCCTCAGTGGTTTCCATTTCAGTTGTATATATCTCCTTTAGAGCTTTCTTCAATTCTTGATACTTCTTTTTTTGTTCAACTCGCGTCATGATTGAATCCTTGTCTTGGTATTTAGGTTTTCTTGAGTTTACTTTCTCGTTTTTCTCATTTTTTTAATATTTTCTGCTTTTTGTTTAAAGTATATATACCAGTGATTTTGTCTTTGATACAATCATGTGCATCTATTTGCATTAGAAACTATGTTCTACTAGAGACTAATGGCATAGATCTAGCTTTTGAGTTTCTTGTGTCTCTTTTTCTTCTCTACCATTTTTGTCTTCTTGGTTTATGGTTTGGAAAGTCAAAAAACTTTTCCTCCCCTCCTTTCATGAGTAGTTCAACTCTCACATGTACTTTTTTTGACCCCGAATCATATGAGGTAGCTGAATGTTCTTCTAACTCATCTGTTGTATCAAAATAGAGGTCTGAAAAGACTTTTTGAGATCTTATTAAGTCCTTGGATTCTTGAATTTTGTCTTTAATGTGAAGGGCTGAGATCATTTGTATGGGATTATGTCATAGCTGTCCTCATTGCAAAATTGAGTTGGCAAAGATGTATTTACGCACACATCCATTGTTGCCAAAATTTGAGTCCATTCAAATGGATCAAACAAATGCTTTGGAAAGGGTTCAAGTACATAAGCTTCATCTGTGCAATCCCTTTCTAAGATACATTCTTCTTGTTTTAAGCTCCCAATTTTTGAGGCTCCGCACATCTAAATATGTGTGTCTTTGTTCAACCAAGATAGAAGCTTCGTTTTAGCCGATGAGACTGAGTCAAATTCTTGTATGGGCGTTTTCATGACATCTATATAAGTGTGATCTTTTAGATTAACTCTTGTTATTGATCCCACTTGTTTCAAGTACAGATAATTTTTTTCCCAATCCTAAATGAGTTGTACTTGCTGCATGAAAGGTCTTCCCAAGATGATTTCATAATTGAGTTTATTTTTAAAGTCCACTATTGTAAAAGTGTGCTAATAATCAATTCCATAGGAACTAACTATCACATTTTCAAGCAGTCCTAAGGGTCTTTTGATGTGTCCATTAGACAATTGCAATTTCATTCGAGTTTGTCTAATGGCTGGTTGTCTCCATGATTCCCATACTGCTTTCGTGGCTATGGCTATTTCTGCCCCACCATCCAGTATTGCCATGGTTTCTATATCATTATATCTCAATGGAAGGGTTGTGTTTCCTTCTTCCCCTTCATAGTATTCTCCAACTTTGTTCATTGGAACGGATTTAATCTCTTTGTTATCCAATTCGTGTTTCAAATTTTTCAAATTTTTCTCACGATTAGCCATGTTATCGCCACCTTCTGTAGAGTTTTCTGTGGATCATTCCATAGATATGGTCTGATTTTTAAGAGTTCTCCTAAAGTAAGAGTGCATTGGATAGGTGTAGACATGATTGAATGAATTTGGTCTACCTCTAGGGTCTGTTTCGCTCTCTATACCTGAGCGGTTTTACACACTATGGATTCATCTTCTTTATCTCCCAAGTAAGAGGGTAGTGTTCTCAGAGTCATTGGTTTAGACATTCCTGAAGCTTTAGATCCGCAATCCCCATACAAGGATTGTACATCCATATCCATATCAGGAGGTAGATTGTCTAGCCAAACTTCCTCTATAGGAGCTGACTTTAGAGTTAGGCTACCATCATTTATCTCTCTAACATTTTTCCATAAGTGTCTGGGCCAGTCTTCTTCTGCGAATGGAATTCCATCTATGGCATCTTCACTATGAGGCACTATGAGTTCTGGCTCTTTAGTTTCCAGGTGGGGTCCTACCACCACTTTGGATTTCTCTTTACTCGTTCCTACCACAAGCTCCTCAAGTTTTGCCATACTCTCGAGATTGGGTTTTTGTTTTTCCAGCATCTCTTGAGTAATTCTTACCAAATTTTGTAAGCTTCAAGCTTAGCTGCTTCCATATCTGGAGAAGGATAGTTTTTTCATTTGTTTTCCATGTTTTGGCCTACTTTAAGTCCCGCTTGGTAAGCTTCCAAGGATGCATTGATTGGCTCAAAAATTTTGTCTAACAAAATTGATCCTCCAAATTTCATTGTAGTTTCCTTGATTTCACTTCCACTTTCTTTTACTTTTTCTTGGAATAGTTTCTTGGCTTTTTTCTCGATTTTAGCCCTTTGTTTTTGTTTTCTCATCTCATACCTTTTGCTTCTTCTTCTCTTGGTCTTTTGAGAGGAAATTTTCGTATTCTCCGAATCATCAGAGGAGTTATGTTTCTTTTTCTTAGCCTGAGCTCTAGTGCTTACCTTGATTGGAACAATAGGTTCACTCTCAGATGAGCTACTAAGTATCAATTAGACTACGTTCACTACTGTTTTACCCTTGTTTAAAGGATTTTTTGGACAATCTTTAGGGAAGTGTCGTCCCTTTTTGCAACATTGCATACAAAAAGCTTCAACTGGCTTGATGTTCTTGTCAGGCTCTGGGTATTCATCTTTCCAATTATCATCTGCACCACAGTTATGACAGTTTCCAAATCTTGGTGTCAAGATAAGGGTCAAACCTAAGGACTAGGGCAGTCATGGACTTCAGCTGGGGGCCGGGCTAGACAGTGTGGACAGGGGATCCGTCTAGGGAAAGGGGCTAGGAGCCCGCCTATATAATGGGGGGTTGGGAGGAGGATCCTATGGTCTAGTCCCCTAGTTCTTACACTGGCCCCACCTATGGATGTCATGTGGCCGGATACTCTCACGGAGAGTACCCACGTGGCAACAGGGATAGATAATGCATACCCCGGAAGTCTATCTCCTCTTCCTCAGAGTGTGTTTGATATTCTAGAGGGTGACAGTAACTTGCCAGATGCCAGAGAGTTTGTCACTCGACAGATTTGGCAAACTTTTGATGCCCGATTTTGCAAGTTAGTTGTATGGGTCCAAATATTGGCTACGCAAGTGGAAAATCTCACACATTAATTAACAAAATGCTACCAGAATCGACCCATCAGTTAGAGGTCAAACATGCCCAAAACAATTCGGTTGTAGGAACAGATCCGGTCATGACCAACGTGGTAAGGAAGCAACTATCACAATCCCACCTTTGGCGTGCAGAAAGTCAAAAAATTTTCTTTATTTGCTTAGGAACGCATCAAAAAAAGTAGTGTCCACATGCTCGACAACGTAAGCATGATGCATTAGTTAGTGATTCAACATAAACTCCAGTTTTGGTGCATGGCACAGTAGTTATATGTCTTCATACATGCATGTAGCTTTTTAGAGTATTGTCCATTTTTTTGAATTGGGTAGGGTTATGCCCCAATTTCTTTCCTGATATAATCATTTTTGGTACGACCAGTTTCATAATCTCTGCTTATAAGATCAGCTGACAACATTATGAGATACATACAAGATCAGTGCATTAGGGTGTATATGATATACGTGTCACAATATTGTTTGTTGTGCCCAATGCTTGACCAATTTCACAAGATGCACGCCTTCTAGTTTGTGCTACCATTTGACTTGGCATCAAGAGCAGTGGCAACCAAGTTTAGGGAATCTACATTAATCAGGACATCATTTCACTGAATCCCTACCAGTCCAGTCGGTGCAAGGCATTTTTGATGTTAACTTTTACGTTTATAATTGTCATGGTAGCCATGGGCTTTCACTTTTGTATGCAAGGCAATCTACCCAGGTGGTATAAAGTATGCTCTCACACAGTCACTATGTCAAGGACAATACTAGTTATGAATTGTTTTGGATTGTCTTTTGTTTAGGTTGCTGTCCAAACACAACACCACTAAAAAGAACCTAAAACTCGGACTTAATTCAAAGGCAAAGTGCTATCATTAAGTCACACTAGTCTCGTCACAACCACTTACACGTTAGGTGGGTCACTCTGTGACTTGTTTTTCTGTTCCCTCTCTCGATAAGAGTCATCGTAGAAAACTGTTGCATGCTTATAGGGTAACCTGCACGTTAGGCATAAGATACACGGGAGCATGGCAATCAACTATACGCGTCATAGTCGTTTACAGAAAATTCCTCAGCCAGCATGCTCTTGTTTTCTCACTTTCTTATTCCTCTCAAAGAATAATGAAAACTTTTAAAGAAAATTTTGATACATGTTTTTCTCATGAGTTAGCCTGAGCCAAAGTGTTCTCACTCTCAGCTAGTAAGTGGTCAAGACACCACTCCAATTTGTCTTCATCGGTTTCTCGATTGAACACTAAGGGCTATGAGCCACACAGGCTAAGAGCCATTGTCAGACCTGGGGTAAGACCCAAGGCTGGTATTTCTTGGGTGATTATTCTCCAGCTTGAATAGATCTATCCCTTGGAGTTCCCATTGATGTTACTGGCCAAGCAAGAGTCTTTCCATTACAGATTTTTTGGATATTTCGTATGCATTACATGTTTTGGTGCGACGATGGAGTTGAGTTTTGAATGAACTTCGACTCGCATAGGTAGATCTATAACGGCGTATAGATGCAACAATCAGTTGAGACAGCATGGCTATCCGTATGAGCTAGGTATCTCACTGGTGTGGATCTCCTGCTCTCTCTTTAGCACTACGAGTGTCTATGACATCACAGTTTTGGGGTAAGACCCGGCGAATGATTGCTAAATCACCCCTTCGTCATGGAGGATCACAGTTTGATCTATTCTCGTTATATTTTCAAGGAAATAATTCCTCAATATACCACGCGATAGCAGACGAATTCAACTTCACCAGTTTATTCCAATCATTTTGTACATGGTTGACTACGTTGGTTATTGTTACCTGCTAGTTGAGCAGTTTCTACAAAGGTTCTTACCAAGGGGTTTGACTACGTAGATTCTAATCACCAGGTTTGGATTGCAAAGGCAACACCCAGGGTTTCCAATGCAATGTTGCTTGTTTTTCTTCCAACAGGTGGACGACGTGCTCCTCTGGATCTGAATACAGGTAAGTGAACATTCAGTTCAATCTCCAGGTACGCATCTATTGTTTTGGTGTTATTCCAGTTTTTAGTATGTATTGCTTGGTTTTTTCAAGTCATTTAAATATGCTTGAATATTTCAGAGTTATGCCAAGGGCATCTTGGAACAAAGTATTTTGGGTCGTAGTGTCCACTATACATTATGCTGTTATGAACCCACTTGTCGGGTTCGATTTGGCACATGTTGTCACATGGGATACAACATGGTTTAGGAACTCAAGGAGTTCGGTTTAGCCAGTGTGGAGCAATGATAATGAGGGTCCCTTTCACTCGCACCTCGGAGTGTTCACAGTTTCCTCCACACACAAGTACAATTTGTTCTTGATGGATGTCGCTTTCTCTTCCATCCTTATTTGAGACATATTCCACATGTGGTGAATATGAGTCTCTGGGACTGACACTAGCGCCTAATTCCTAATGATGTGTTGTGACGAAGTCCCTACGTGCTGGTCGCATTTGTTCATTCGACCATTTGGAGCACACCGTATCAGGAACAATTGTTGTGGCCAGAAATTTCCGGGTACTAAGTATAGACTTGTTCCGATTACAAGTGATGTGAAACCACCTTAACGGAGGTTTGTTTCTACATATAGCCAAATATGCTACGTTCATGAGAATGTCTCATAGTTGGTGCCTAGGTGTGACTAGGTTGTCACATTCGGTTATGGTCCAACTTTTGTCGCCAGGCTTTCCCGAATGCACCGTGGAAAGTCTCGTCATGGAATTGCGGTTTGAATAAGTTTGTGTTAAATGCATGCACACTAGGTGTTATGGGCCCTAGTGTTTAACACTGATTTATTTGGAGCGGCATGCAAATTCATGGACTTTATTCTTTCTGCACCTTGTTTGTACTACAAGTGCAATCTCTACTGCAACTTTATTATGAGTTTACACCCTGGCATACAAGGTACTGGCTCAGGATGGGTGTCTGTGGTTGGATGGTCTAAACCCTATGAGATTCTCCAGTCCAACCCACTTTCTAACTAGTTGGTTGTCTCCACTCCATATCAAATATATGGCTTGATCCTCAATGATTGAGTCATAGTTTATAGACAGTTGTAGAAGACTATCTGTAAGTGGTTGGGCAAAAGTACTATTGCTGCTATTCATCCCGTGTTGGATGGGGAGCTTACAATTATTTTCTTCTAAAGGATCTGCTAAGAGTATACATTAGCACAACGCATTTTTGAATAGGTGATTCTCTCCCTATTCTAGAATTTGCTTAAATAAGGTTTTCAACTTTGAACACCTATTGTGGTGGGGTTGGATATTGTTTCAATAGTTTCATAAGTTAAGGACTTACTAGGTGTGCTGACAAAGTATGTTGGCAAGTAACCTTCATTAGGGATGAACATGTAGTTCTTTGTGTTCCAAACTATTCAGAAGTCTGACATGAGGACACTCCCTATTCTATCCCTATCCCTCAATAGCTATGAACTTTTCAAGATACTCACGCGAGTAGGAAATCTGGCTCATAACTGCATGGAAAGTTACACCAAGGTTTTCTTGCATTATTTTCCTACCTTCAGAAGATCTGAAAACTGGTTATGTCTTTGGATAACTCTTAGTTGTGGTTACTCCTTTCAAATACTCAAGTTAGTTACAAATTGAGCTACCAATTCGATACAAGTGGTTGCAAAAGGACAACAATGTTGAAAATCAAGATGTTGCTCTTGGTTTCATTGAACCTCCTCACTACACCAATTATCGGACATACAAACAACTGGCCCACGTATGGGACGTCAATAAAGACAACATCAGTATTCTTAAGAAGATATTACTACTTGTGTTTTTGAGGACGAAAACTCTTCCTTCAGGGGGGAGTAATGTCAGCACAAGGGTCAAACCTAAGGACTAGGGTAGTCATGGACTTCGGCCAGGGGCCAGGCTAGACAGTGTGGATAGGGGATGCATCTAAGGCAAGGGGCTAGGAGCCCGTCTATATAATGGGGGGTTGGGAGGAGGATCATATGGTCTAGCCCCCTATTACACTTGGCTTAATCATGGGTCTTACCATCGGAAGTCTAACAATCCCCTTCTACCAATCCCCTTCTACCATGTCTGTAGATGGATTAGGCTCAGCACAGGGTGTAACAGGTATGTACTTTACAGGCACTGCATTATGTCCAGGATATGGAGGTTGTTGACCCAACACGGGTTGAGGTCTTTCCATACCCATTGGTGGTCTTTGAGTTGGGGCCATATTAGGCTCATATCTGTACATGGGTTGTCCTTGGGGCCATGTATTGAACATTCCCATCATACTTTGGTCGGTGATAGCACTCATTGGTCTCATGGTTGGTCCATTTATCCTTGATTGTACACCATTTCTGCGTCCTATTTGGTTGTCCCTGTTGAGGTATCCCTTGCCCTGGTCCCCTCATAGGTGCTTTTTGCATGTTATTCATCATTTCATTCATCCTTTTGAGCATGTATTCTATGGTTGTAAGCGGTGCTGCAACAGCCGTTCCCACTTGTGCTAGTTTGGTGGATGTTGTTTTCTCACTTTGTTTATCCTTATGGACGTTTTCTTCATTGAAAATATCACCATTGTCTCCTAAATCAATAGCATCTGACACACACTTTCTAGGGTCATATGTTTCTTGCTATACAATATAGCATGAAGTTATTTGTTTAGCATTCCCTCTAGAAACAATGATGCTAATCTTTCCTCTGCAGGTATTTCTAGTTCTGGGCATCTTGCAATGTATTGTTTCATTCTAGTTGCACAATCCCTAACAGACTCACCTTGTTTTTGTTTGAAGCTATAGATTTGAGCCACAATATTATGTTTGATCCTTGTTTTAGAACATGCAGCTACAAATCATTGAGCTAGTGTATTTAAGTTTATGATTGACCTTGGTGGAATGTTTTGGAACTATGTCAATGCTTTTCCTTCTAATGTCATTCCAAATCCCTTGAATTGAGTATGGAAATCAAATATGAGTTCTGCTCTTAGCACTTGTTTAAAGCTTTCTAACTGGTCTTATGGATCCCCAGATCCATTGTATTTTCTGACCCATTTTTGAAAATCAGCTGGTCTGACACGTCTATTTGGTTCAACTCTCGGTATCTTGGCAGTTGGTCCTGTTCCGAGTCCTTCAAACCAATCTATTGAAAATAGTGACTCATGCAGGCCTGGACTGGCTTTAGTGTCACCCGATTTTGTTTGTAATGAGGTAGTTTCTGGTTTTTAAACATTGCTCTCAAAGGATCTCTCGCGGAGTTTATCTCTTGGAATAATTTCTGATCCTTGGCCCAATATCCAATCCCTTACAGAGTACCCTTGGTATTTGGTTTGTTCCATCTCTTTGTGACTCTTCATAACAAAATTATTGTTATAACAATCCCTAAATAGGTAGGTTGTTAGATCAGCTGAACCCTTGTCTTTGATTTTGAAGATATAGATAATCTTCATGGGCGTTAACTCTTTTGATTTGGCATCAGAAGTCCATAGAAGATCTTTGAAGTTTCTATCCTCCTAGCAATAGATTTCGATCCTAGGACTATTTGTGCTAAGCTGTTTCAAGGGCTTCAAATCAACTTGATTGTATCCCTCAAATTCCAAAGTCGGCGGTCCTTCTTCTGCTGCCATATCTGGAATTTTGGTATTTACTTCTAACCCCCATTTGTCTATCACGTCAGGGTTTTCAACTTGTAAATACTGAGTTTTGTCTTTATCCATGTACATTTTTCCTTGTTCCTTTGCCCTGATTTTCTCTTCAAAATCTATGCCATGGTCATCAATGCGAATATCATAGTCTTCATTAAGATCCAGGTAAACCTGAGCTCCATGCCGATTAGTTTTATAAAAAGGTGAGTATGTGCTTATAACGCACTGTCGTTCCGGTTTTTGAATGAGTCGAATAGGAAGACAGTTCAGATGTTGATTCTAAAAATGTGTGTGAGACTTCTTCAAAGATAGTGTCCAAATGATCGCCTTGATTCACACTCTCTTTGGTGGATACTCTACTAGAGGTCTTTTCAAATTTGCCTTGATTTGCTAGTATACGATCAGATCTAAGGTTCATATAGACTTGTGAAGCCCTGGATATACTTACGGTCGGATTGACTTGTTGTCAACTTCTTCCACTTGACTTGATTGCAACTTCTGTCAAGCTTTCAATTCCTTGTCTGCAACCTGATTTCCTGTATAAGTTTTAATCAAGTTAGCTATTCTTTCACAAAGAATGTACAATTTTTACTAACTATTGTGATTGGTCTACGTGTATCTCTTCAAATTGAGTTAGATGAGTTAGCAATTGAGACTTTCAGATTCCACTTTTGCAAAAAGCCAAAGGAGTAATCTACAACCTGGAAACTGAGTGAACATGTACCAATTTGGATCCGATTGAAACCAAAATTTCCCGTTGACCTTGTATAATGTTGGTCTAACACTGTACAAGTTCAACTGAGTCCAAAATGCTATCTTTGTGTATCAAAAGTAAATAATCGTGATTATTTACTTTTCTCAAATTTTTACACTTTTTGGCTTGTATTGCCAAGTACTCAATTGGTGAAGGTCTCTGGACAAGTTTCACTAAGTTTGAACAAAATATGTTCAAGTTATCAACTGTTTTGTATCCATAGACTAAGTTTTCAAGAATCTGGCTTAAGCCTCACTTTTGTGATCCAAATTTCACCAAATTTTATTTGTGTGGTCTACTTGATATGCTTGACCTTGTGGTATACTCAAATGTGCAAAAATGTCCAATTTAGTAGCAGATGTAAATAATCGTGTTTACTTACTTCTGTTATTTTTATGCAATTTTTTTCCACAATCTTGACACAGATTGGTTAAACAGCTCAACTTAAGCTCCCTAGCCAAGTTCCATCAAGTTTGGATCATTTCTGTTCAAATGGTCAACAGTTTTGTGTCTATAGACTGGCTGACTTTGCAAATTTGGCCACAATTTTCATTCCAATGACCAAAATCTTACCAAATTTGATTTGTGGACTTAATATAACATGCTAATACTAGTGGTATTCTGGGTTGGTCAGAAAAGTTGAAAATGGGAGAAAAAGTAAATAATCGTGATTATTTACTTTTGGCAAGTTTTTTAATCTTTTTGGTCAACTGAGCATGTACACTTAATTAATACCTCAATATAAGCCTGTGAGTCAAGTTTCACTGAGTTTGAGAAAAATTTTCCCAATTTACACTCAAGTTCTCAACAATCAGTATAGAATTCAGTTTTTACCAAGTTTTTGGTCATTTTGGTGATTCAAGTTCTATGGGCCTTTACAAAAGATGTTTGTACACATGCATAGAGTCTCTGATATCAACCTTGGTCACTTTTGAGATGAAAGTAAATAAGCACAATTATTTATTTTTGGCCTAAAATGAGCACTTTTTTCAACTTTTTCAGTGGACAGTAATGAGCTATTATAAGCCTCCGAGTCAAGTCAAAACTTAATTTGGCCTAAAATGTCAAGGAAAAGTAAATAATTTGAGTTTTTTCAAACTCTTGAAATTTTTACCTCAATGCGTCCTTAAGCTTACCCACTGGTTCATACAACTTTTAAAGCATAACCTCCAATCAGATTCAATGGTGGATAGTCTTCTGGTGCTATCTCTAGCCGTAGACGTGAAATTTTACAACTTCACATAAACAACTCACAATTGATTCTTTTGGATAGAGCAATGTTCTGAGATCCCAACTCGTATTCTACTTACCCTACTCCTAAGTTCTACTGCAATGGGGTTGTGAAAAGTGTTCACAAACACTCGTTTTCTTGTTTTTTATGGTTTTCTGAGCCTTCATCTTAAGATTTGTCTCATCCATCAATCAATCTCAAAATCCTAATCTAATCCTACAATCCTACAATCCTAAAAGGTACTTAGCAAGTACACTTACTTCCAAGCTACCTTTACACAGCAAAAGACGACAATCTTAAGCTATGCGGTTTTAAAAAGAAAGTTCTGACTCTAGGTGATCCTAGAGGAATTTAAAGAATAGCTTCAGAAGATGCTCGTGGTTTTCCCTAGTTTAGGTCTCTTCGATCCCCGACAGCGGCACCAAATGTGGAATGGGTGTCTAACCTCACTCATATCTTATTACAGACATAGCGAGAACCACGAATGTACTTATCAATCCATGGGACGAAGCTGACTCGACTAGTGCATAGAGGCTACAAGAGGTTGTTTATCTCTTGGAAAACAACAAATGACTTGCATCTAACTGAAGCTACACTCAAATGACAGAAATCACCAAAAGCTAATCGCTCATCAGCAAACAAATCATAACCGTTACAGCATCAAACGATATCCAAACGTTATAAAACTTCTAAGATATGTTTATAAAACCTAAGCACACATGCTCATGGTCTCAAATCTCACTTTCGATCAAGTTCAAAAATCACGATTATTAACAGCAGTGAGTTTTTGACCTAGTTGTTTTGGACCCAGAATACATCTAAATGCTTAGCAATGATGCCCCAATACCTTGCCTATACCTAGTTTATGATTTTGAAGCTTAAATTCCTACTTATGATGAAATTAGGCCGCAGGTCGACGATGCCAAAAGCTACGGATTATCATGAAATGCTTACGTCAATGTGTAGAGTTTTTACCTGTGGTTGCAATGCAACAAACAACACTGCAATGTGACAATCGGGAAGGGAATAGGAAGTGCAAAAAGGAGAGAAGTGAGCGCCATTAGCTCATGCTATGTTTCTATTATTCGAAACTTGTAAAATACTTACAAAAATTGGCTTTTATACCTTAGCCAAGGGTTCTGTGGTCAAAACTAATAGTCTAGGAGCTCTAACTAAAGACATGTTGATATAGTCTAGAAAATTGTAGCCTCGGCTCATGAATTACACTGTTTATCTGGAAAGTAGGAGTTACAACATTCTTGACTCATCAAAATAATAAGTGTTTTTACAATAAAATCTCCAAAAAATGTTATCCAAGTTATCTGATTTAGCTTGTTGCCAACATCACATAAAGTGTTTTATGTTTGGCCAATGGACCCCAAATTCGACCATCGGGCCTTATGTACTAACCTTTCATGTGGATAAGCAACTAAGCATGATATTCTCAGTCAAAGGGAAGAGAAAGTATCACTATCTATGGATTTCCAACGGGCACCAATGTACATTGATATGGTTGAGCAAAAGTTATGGATGACAAAGCTTCAATATGACGCATCATTAGAAACAAAATGGGAAGCTTCCAAGAAAGTTATTTACTCTTGTTCCAGAGAATTCTTTCCCATAAAGCATCTCCATGGTATCAACAAACATAGATCACGCAAAAGGCGGTTTGATAAAGAATATCAAGATGCTCAAAAGTCCTTGATAGAGCTTGATGCAACTATGGACAAAGAAAATTATCAAAGTCATTTGCATACATACAAGGCATTCATTCAAAAGAAGAGAAGAAGATGGGAATTAAAGCAAAAAAATTTCAAGTCCAAGAAAAGGCACGTGCATGTGGAAGATTTTGGCGAAACTTGAGGGGCAAGCGGGTTGAGAATTTTGGTAACTTGAGTCTTGTGGATATGTACACACATTGTAGGCAATTATATGAGCAACCAAATGCTAAAAAAAAAGAATTTTATGGTTCACTCCCATGTATGCCCTCTTTTTTTACTATTCAGGATGTATATGGTGGGATTAAAAAGTTGGCCACTTCCAAAGCGAGAGATCTTCAAGGTATCAAGCCGGAGATGATCAAATGGACGTGAGATTTTATCCATGAGTGCATGTGTGATATGTTCAAGCTTGCACTTGACCATGGTATGCCTTATGATTGGAGTACTAATTGGGTAAAGTCTTTGCATAAAGGAGGGGATGTAAAGAATGTAAACAATTACCAGAATATAACGATTGGGTCTCTTATGGAAAAGTTGTCTAGGTGCATAATGGAGATGAAATTGAGTGATTGGATTGCGTCCAAAAGGACAAACGGGTTTTTGTTGATGCCATAGCACCATTGATCATCTTGTCACTCTTCGTGTTCTCATGGAGGAAAGTAGATTGAAAGGCAACAAGCAAATGTATTTTTTTTGTGGACTTTAAGAAAGCCTTTGATATGATTCCACGTCACAATTTGTGGAAAAGGAAGGAAGAAATCCAACTGCCAAGTGAGTTTATGCTTGTGATTTCTCGAATCTATGAGAAGGTGATGTGTCAATTGCGCATGGAAAGAGGAATTTCAAAAAAATTTGTAAGCACTTCTGGGGTTAAACAAGGATGTCCCTTGTCAGCAACTCTCTTTGGTCTATGCATCAATCAATTGGAACAAATGGTACTTGGCGCTATGCAAGAAGAAGGCATTGAAGAGGTCACTATTTGCAATGCGGTAATCATTATTTTGTTATATGCGGATGATGTAGTGCTTCTAGCACACACTTTAGAAGATGCACAAAAGCTTATGGATATCCTTGAGATATTTTTCTTGCATAGTGGGCTGATTGTGAATGAATATAAAATAAAGGTTATGCTTGTGAAAACCAACCATAAGGAGAAGCCATGCATTGTGTACAACAATGAGAAACTTGAAGTTGTTGAAAAATTTAAGTACCTTTTCCTTGAGGTTCTGTCCAATCACAAGTGCCATGAATGTGCTATGCATCATTTGGAAGCAAGAAAGAGATCATATTATGCATTTGAGAACATCTCTAATGCGGTAAACATCAAGTGTTGGGTTCTCAAGAAGCATCTTTTTGATGCATTTGTGACACTGGTTCTTTTTTATGGAGTTAAAGTATGGGGAATAAGCATCTGAAAGTTTGGCTGGAAAGAGTTTGAGAATGTCGAAAAGTATGTTCTTACAACCTTTCTCCAAGTTAAGACACAAACACCATATATTCTCCTACGTCTTGAGTGGGGATCTCTTCCAATTGAGGTTATGGGCATGGAAAGGATTGTGGAGTACATGATAAAGATGCGTCAAAACCCCTCACATTGACTTCCTACAATTGCATGGGAAGCAAGCAGAAAAGTTCAAAAGATGCATAAAAGCAAGATCTCGACCACGGGATGGATGCAAGCCATAAAAGAGTGGTTTGGGAGATGGGAACATTACACTTGCTATATGATGCTTCAATTGACTCCCACGTAAATGAAGATTTTCTACAATGCCAATGTATTATGGCTTGGGAGAAATCCGGTGGGTCACGCTCCATACATTACACAACCCATATTTCCCCCCAACTACAAAAGGATGTTCTTCGCTAAAAGAGGAAACCGTACTCACATTTACATGCGTGAGCCAATCCCCTTGTCGATGATACACACTATCGGAGTCATTCAGATTAGCTCCCATTCCCTCCGATGCGAGACAAGGCGTTGGGGCAATGGAGAAGAGTCAAATCAACTGTACACATTATGCTCACTGCAACTTCAAGAGTCTGAGTACTACACACTACTAGAGTGCTCAGCTTTTGATCACATCCAAACTTGCTTCTCTCACATTTTCAGCCATGAATTAGACCTACACACTTTCCTCTCCCAATCAGAGTGTGGGCTCTCCATTGCGACTCTCATCACCACCAATTTTGGAGCATCCAGAGTCACTCATCAGCCATACACATACTACATCACATTTAGCTTTGGTCCCATAGGTCATATTTGACCTCCAAGGATGATAATAAAATCTCTCTCTCTCTCTCTCTCTCTCTCTCTCTCTCTCTCTCTCTCTCTCTCTCTCTCTCTCTCTCTCTCTCTCTCTCTCTCTCTCTCTCTCTCTCTCTACACCACAAATGGTTTGTGGGGCACACCCACAAGATGGAACCAATGCACAAAATAACAATAGAAGAAGTGAAGAGGGGTGGGGGGAAGACAACACTAAGAATGTTTATGGATCTTGATCACCTTCAAGAAACACCATAAAAAAACTTAGCAACCTCATGGGCTTCTGCTTCCATCTTTCAAAAAAGAAAAACCCAAAATAGCACAAAAGGGTCCTCTTGTAGGGAGGGTTTTTTCATTTTCAGTATCTTCACTTCAACTATGCACATAGGATTAACTTGTTTAGTAACCCTTGTGTGTGCATGTCTCGTAGGACACCATAATTTTGAGGGAATCCATTACTTCTCTCTCTATATCTTTAGGCACGTGGGAAAGGACCCCCCAAGCACTAGTGTTGTGTGTTTGGGACCAAGCTAGCATCTTTTTAGGGGAAGCCTTACATCTCTCTCTCTCTCTCTCTCTCTCTCTCTCTCTCTCTCTCTCTCTCTCTCTCTCTCTCTCTCTCTCTCTCTCTGTGCTTGTGGGAAGGCCTCCCTCCCCAAGCACTAGCGTTGTTGCTAGTGGGGGGTGGGATCCCTCGATGCTCAACAAAAGGGGAGGTCCCAAGGCCCCCTCATGTGTGAAAGAGACCCTACTAGGCTACCATTAATGTTGGTCAAATCCATGTGAGGATGCCAAAACCACCGGCCAATGCCGCTAATCCGCGTGCAAATAGCACCCAAAACAACACCCATGAAAGGGCAAGGGAGGAGGAGCCATAATTCCTCTGTGTCTTTCCTTTAGATACCCCCATGAAGGCCATCTCCCAACGTAAATAACCTAGCACCTTTTCCCTAGCACCCGCATATAGGATTTTTTTCACCACATGGCATTTTCATGAGAATTCCCCCCCATGATGATGGAAACCCCCACAATTTAAAAAAGAACCTTCTTTCTTTTGTACTTGTATAAATTGCTATAGATTTCTGCTTTAGAGTCAGATGGCCCTTTTGTAAATCTCAAATTAAAATCCACTTTGTTGACTTCAAACCACAAGAACCCTGACACATTTTGACAATCCAACAACCAAGAATGGAGAGCCCAAAAATGGGGAAATACCATCTACAACTATATTGCTCCTACCAATTGCAAAATTTGTCACAAGAGGTTCTACAAAACACTTTTGCCTTCACATTGTCATATCTCAAGCTATACTCCTTTGATTGCCACACCGTTTAATGAACCTTCCTAGAGAGCACTTTGAAAAGAACCTTTTGTATTTTCACTTATACACTTTAGACTTTTGAATAAATCACCTTTCACACTAGTCCTATAATTGGACACTCAAGCGCCCTGTTTTCTTACCAAATTTTGGTAATTTATTTGTCAAGCTAAAAAGACATTTTCTACACCTTGCTTCTACCATAGGTTGGTTATGAGGGAAAGAAAACATTTGATTTTTCTTCTTGTCAAAATACAATCCCTATGGAGAGAATTATGTTAAGTTCTAAGTCCTAAACTTTAATAAAATTTCAAGCTGTTTTACCATAAAAATCATAAAAAATTTATGTCTTTTTGTATAGGTGACCTTTTTTTTTTTTTGTAAAAGCTAAGTGTTAGAACTTACAGTTACAAAACAATGCAATGACCTTCAAGGAATAGTTGTGAACTCCTTTGCAAGCTATAGACATAATTTAATACTTGAGAATGTACTTACAATTGAAAATGACTTTATATATTGAAACCAAGAAACTATGTATTTTCTCATCTCCCTAACTCAGTTACATCTTATTGTTTAAACCCTATCTTGATTACTTTATTGTGCAAAAACTCTTGAAAATCTTGAGTCCTCCACAAAAACATTAAAAACAATGTTTTAGGTGTCCCAACTGTGTCCATACCGTGTACTTGACACATTTAGTTGACCTATGTTGAAAGTTTGAAGTTATTTGAGGTTTTAAATGCTTAATGCTTATGTCTCAAGAATTAAAATCTCAAATTTTTTGCATGCTCAATTTGGAATATTTGAAATGATCCAAAAATTACTGCTTACCAAAGCACTTCTACTTGCCACCTTGAGTCCTCAATGAAGAGGGTAAGCAATGTAACTCTTTCTAAAACTCACAAATACATCAAAAACATATTTATCTTTGTATACAATGATGTACTTGAAATGGCCATATCAAACATGTAGAACTTCCCATTATTTTATATACTGTCAAGTAAATTTTTTTGCACATGAAACTTGCAATTTTTTATAGCACAATTGTGGAGAAGTTGGTTACAATTTTCTACAAGGTCTCTAAAAAAAAAAAAAAGCTTATAAATTGATTTCTGCAAAGCATCAATCATATTCTTATGGGGGTCCACTTGATGAATATATTTCTTGATCATGATAGATTCTAAAATGCAAGATTATATTTTTAAAAGACCCTCTAGCTAATATATTTAAGCATATTAAGAAAGTTTTCTTAAATACATTAGCTGATTCATGTAGCATTTAATCTAATTTTTTTTTAGAAGGTCCATTTTTGGTACGAAAATTGTAATCAAGATTTGTGGTTAAAAGAGCCCAAAAAAACATACACATCTACCTCCATTTGTATTCCATTGACCTTCATACCTATTATTGCAGCTGGACATGTATATATAGATATACATGGCTCTACTTTCTCCTTCTTCTAGCATCAACTAATCTTAGCTATATCAACGTGTTTGATATGTCAAAACAAGAAAAAATGAAAGAAGATTTAAAGTTTGCAAACTCTAGAATGGACTAAACCACCTTGAGACAAAATCCATTTGGTTATTACTCAATTGATTCTTCGAGACCATTACAGACAACACAATTAACCATATATTTTATTGACGCATTGTGAGTAGGCTTTTTTTTACACTTTCCTTGATTTTCTCAATCTGTGGAGGCAAGTTGTGCATGTCAATCCTCAAGGAAGTCGGATATTTGAGACCATCAATATATATTCGATCACAAAAGAGGTAGCCCAATATAATCTTACCAATAACAATAAGACTTCTACACAATCCCATCCCCTTAGAACATTAGCACATGAAGACTACTCTCACAAATAAGAGAACAACATTGATGAAATGGATGATGAAATGAAAGATCTTACCTTAGAGTTGGACCTTGAGCCTGTATGAGAGACTCAACCATTGATTGGTTTGTCAAACTCTCTCTCTCTCTCTCTCTCTCTCTCTCTCTCTCTCTCTCTCTCTCTCTCTCTCTCTCTCTCCTATGAAAACTTAACAAGTGAAAATCTCCAATAAGTAGTGAAGCATATTGAAGAGATCAAATTGATCATTGATCTCTTTTCAAGTTTGATTGAACCCTAAAGACTAGTGTACTAGAAAAAAGAATAGGCACTTTGATCCATTCAAAACAATGAGCACTTAGATCCATCACTAAGAGAAAATTATCTTAATTTAATTTTTTTCATTCATCCATTTAAACGTTACTACCAACACTGGGTGCATGGGGTGATGAGTCTTGTGGTGATAGCCTTTTATGGCTACTAGAGGTTTGACTCCCCATAGACTCTTCATGAAGTACCAAGCAACTGGTCAGAATTATGTTTATATGATGTTTCAAGCTCTTCAAGTGCTAAGTATCTATAGTTTCTATGAGTCTATGATTCTAATTGTCATATGATTCTATGTTCCATTTTTTGCTCATTTGCTTTGCAGCCAATTATTGCTTGGGTGTCCATACTTTTACTTTCCTTTTTACAAATCACATCGGTTGATACATAGGGATAATATGCATCTAATTTCATACAAGTATTTTTAGTGTTACATACCATCCATGTCAAAGTTATTGTATCAAATTTCATTGTAGTTTCAATTCATTTTAGTACTTATGTTTTTTCACAAATAGATGTGTCACTTAGATGATGGTTGTATACTTTCCATTAGAAATCACATTGCATGACAAATAGGGATAGTATGTAGCTAATTTCATACTTGCATTTCCAGTAATACATATCGTCCATGTCAAAGATATTGTATCTAGTTTCATTTGTTTTTAATAATTAGGTTTTATCACACAAATGTATCACTTAGATGATGGTTGTATGAAGTTGGTAGTAGTTCTTAATGCCCTTCCTTCAACTTGATTACACAAGTACTCTCATGCAAGCACCAAGTATCTCATTTGCCAAATCCCCAAAGTCACTTGTGACCAAATCCACTACCCACTTGTAATGCATGGACAAGGGTTAAGTAGGATGCAATCCATCTTGATGATGTAAATTTGAGTACATTTAGCATGTAGCACAAGATTCTACAAACAAGGATATATCCTTATACAAGGATATATCCTTATACAACAATACCTTTCTTTGAACTTGGCAAAAGTAGCCCATATTCCATGATTTCCTGCCAATAGACTTCCATGAAACTCCTGAATGAGCTTTTGATGCATATCTTTATCATAATCAATCCTCAATGGAATCCCATTCCTTTGTTTAGGGTGGTTCCACAAGTAGCCATCATATAAAAATTATTCATATGATTTTTTGCGTATCCTCTTGGATTCTTATTCAATCCAATCATCTTGCTTTGTCAAGGTACTCAAATACAGACCTGTGAGCAACAAGTCTCCTTCATACATATCCTCTTCAAACCTCTAGAGTGAACTTGAACAACATAAATAGTTACCTTTAGCATGGGATATGGTATAGAAATTTATCCCTACAATATCAATCCCATCCCATCATCTCTTCTTCGTCTTCATACCTCTCCCTAGAGAGAATATTAGCAACTGGATTGTATTTCCCTGTAATATGCTTGAATTCTAGATTCAAGGACTTGATGTATGCAATCAAATGCAACAAAGAAATATCAGGAGTTAAAGAGCTTGTGATCATTCCAAAAAGAGGCAAGTAATCTGTTTCCACAATTACACTTGCTCCAATCAAACATTCCTTAACACCTTTCAAATTTGTAGCTACTAACCACAATTCCCTCTTCACATATGGATAATTTATCTCGCAAGTATTCATGACTTTAGCTCCAAATATCACCACATACATGTGTCCCTTGTCATCATCTTGACGTATCACCCATCCAATCCCTGTAGGTCATGTATCAACTATCACAATGATAGGCCTTCCACATGCATAATTCACCTTTCTCAAGGTTGGTGCACACTATAATAACTCCTTTAACTTGCTCATGGATTTTAGATATACATCTCCCCATTCAAATTTTTGGTTCTTTCTTAGCAATTGATAAAGAGGGTCAACTACATGGGCATAGTGTGGTAGCCATATGACATAGAAGACAACATGCACCAGAATCTCCGTACCTCAGTGATACTTACACATGTCTACTTCATTCTTTGAATTGCATCAACCTTTGCAAGACAAGGTCTTTTCCGATAGGGTCCACACAAATTCCCTACAATAAGTACTTCTTTCAATCCAAACATAGACTTTGTTCCTCACAATGCAAGGTTGACTTTCTCTAGCCCGGATAGTAACCTTTCACAATCATCTATATGGTTATCCACAAACCTTTAGCACCCCTAGGAATCCAAAGCCTCATCATTGTCTTTTATGTTGCATCCTTTAATTAAAACATCATCTAGAATGTCATAGTAATCTGGGGTATGAAGTCCTATAAGACTTCATTCATGCCATTCATCATATGTCCAATCGAGCTGGTTTCTCCTTGTGGTAGGGTACACATCCTTATTACCAAACCCAAGGGTGTCTTCATGGTGGTCATGACCCTGCTTTCCATTGCTAGTTGGAACTAATCATACCCTGAGTACATATCTCCCATAGAGTATATTGCTCTTCTTGCAAATGCTTCTGCAAACTCATCCACAATTGGCCGTGTACCTACATTTTTTATTATAGCCTTGTTTATTGGCCACATGTCTTGGATGAAGTGCAAGACCCCATTCTTCTTTTTAGCACAATGAGCCATCTGTTTGAATATGGAGCACAAGAATGCACGTTATAATCTTTTTATTAAGAAAATCAATCAACTTTGGCAGGTGAGCTTTAGGAACTGGAATTGGTCGCAAGTTTCAAGGTGCATGAGGTATAGTGAAAATTACCATAGGTGCAACAATGCTTGGGTCTACACATCCTATCTCAGTTGGACTAAATGAAAAAGCCTTACCATGTATGGAAAGCATCTCCTCAAAGAACTTCTTTTCAATAGGTGTTAAAAAATCACCACATCCAATTTGAAGCTCTTTCAAAGATTCCTACAATTCTATGTAAACTTGTGCCCAATCTGCTTTCGGTTCCTAAGGTTTGGCTACAAGCAAGCATGTTGTATCTTTTCCTCCAATCTGAAGGTAGAGGTAAGATCAATGGTTTAACCTTCTTTTCCATAGTCTTGTATTTTGTTTCCACACACACTTTGGATGCTTGGTAATTATCTGCAAAAGCCTTGATCACTTTATACATATCCAAAGTACCAACTTCAATAACCTGTAGTTTCTCCTGACCACTAGAGACCAATATGGCTTTAAGCTTACCCATTGTATTTGCAAATGAAAGCTGTTCAAAGACACCTGTAACGTATTTATTATCCTGTAGAAATCCAATATTCTTAAAGCCTGCTTGTGTATTATGTACATACTGCCAAGCACATTTCTTCATTCATTCAAGCTTTTTGAAGCATACTCATCCATTCCCTATCAACCCATGAAAACCTGTTTAAATTTTTTCATACTTAGCTAGATCAGGCGAGAGCCTATTATTCTTTGTACCATTGCACTCTCTCTTTACAATGGCACTTAGCCAAAGCCCCTCATTTCCCCATGATCTTTAAATTCCATGGCTTCCTTTGGAAGAGGATTCTCACGTAGGCTATCACGGTCTCTTTCACGTTTACACACATTGAGGAATTTGACAACTTTCTTACTACTTTTAATTTTTATCCTTGTGTAAGCTGATCCATCATCCATCACCTTTGTCTCTATCCATACACTTGTGATGAATGGTTGCCTTAAGATGAGTGGGTAGGTTGGCATATGTTGCACAGAGAAATTATTGTCATCCTTTACATCTCCTATAATCACTTTGACATTAGGGCAAGCTCCATATAGATCCCCTAGGGAGTTGTTTGTAGCTCTTATCATCCATCCATGATCAATGTCAATTGGCCACTTCCTCTTCATATAGAGACTTTTGGACATGAGGTTAATTTTAGAGCCATGATCAATGAAGTCTACATAGGGCTCATCTAGATCTCCCACCTTGACCAAGGTTTCTATGGTGGCTCTTGCCCAATGGCTCCCTACATAATGACTCCTGTATATAGCATCATCATCCTCAATATCCATAAAGCAAACATTTTTTGTGCTTCCAGTAGAATGGTATCAGCTTGCCATGATTTTGTCATGGTCAATGTTGTATACATGTATTCCTTGTGCCTTTGAAATATCTCCTTCGCCCAATGCCTATCTCTTCCTCTTGATTTTATTTATGATTTCTTCATGGAACTCTCGCTTTGCAATCTCAAGTACCTCACCAAATGTAAAGTCAACTTTACAATTCAAAATTATTTCTTCCAATACCTTTTTCACATTTGTAGCAGTCTCTATATCTGATTGCAATTTATATGCAGAATATTTGCTTTGCTCTTTGTCGGCTTCCTCTCGGGTGATGTATCGTCTATGGGTATTTTTGGTGGTGGAACTGACAAAGTATGTACTGACAAAGCATCCATTGGATCATGATGTTTGACGAATACAATCTCTAGCTTTACGTAGTATTTCTATAGTTACTTTATAGTAGACTCTAGAGCATACGTCTGTAACTCATCGGATACCTGCTCATCATTGCTTACATTATTACTTGACACATGTTCAATCTTCATCCCATAGCTAGTTTCCTCAACCCTGGCAATAGACTCGCTTGTAACCATGTCTTCAACTAGCTTCTGCATTTTTTCCAAAGACGGTTCCCAAAAGCATCTCTATTTTTGCGAGATGAATCTTTCCATCGTTGAAAAACAAAGGTCTTTGATCAAAGAATCATTAAAGTTTTCACAATCTCTTTTGGTATGATCAGTGCTATCATGCCATATACACAAATTATTAAGGCCTTGCTTGTTTGATGTTCTTTGCCTTGATGGTTATCCTGACCCATTTTCTTCTAGCCTTGCCAGCTGCACCTTCATCTCTTGCATGCCCTTTACCATCTCATCTATTGTAAATTCTTCCAATTTTGGAATTGGATCAATTAGCTTTAATGGAATTTTTGGCATGATAGAGAGAGAAGTACCAATAGACACCACCATTTTGTCTCGCCCATGTTGTCTCTTGGCAACAGTGAGACTACATCTTTGACCTCTTTCAGTTTTTTCTTCAATCTTTTCTCTTGTATTCCAAGAGTAGTTTGAGATTTTCACTACAAGAGGTACTTCACATTAGCGACGCTCGCAGTGCGACGCTAAAAAGTGAAAATCCATGACGTCACTATGGGCATCGCTATTTTATTTGTTACATAGCGACGCCGACATGGGTAAAATATAAACCGAGAGTGCCCAAAAACTCAAATCTCAGATCTGAGTTTTTGGCGCTCAAGCAAAGAGGTAACCCGCGCTCTCCCTCTCTCTCTCTCTTCCCCCCCCCCCCCCCCCCCCCCCCCCCCCCCACACACACACACACACACACACACACACACACACACACATACACGAGGAGAGAAGGGAGAGCCAGGTATGCTCCTTCCCTCTCCTCTCTCTCATGTTCCCTTCCCCTCTTTCTCTCTCTCTCCCTCTCTCTCTCTCTCTCTCTCTCTCTCACAAACACACACATTGTGTCTTTGAGAGAGAGAGAGAGAGAGGAGAAAACAAAGAGAAAGAGAAAGAGAGAGAAAGAGAGAGAGGATAAAAAACCAAAGAGAGAGAGAGGGGAGAAGACGAAAGAGAGAGGCAAGGGGAGAAAAAAAGAGAGAGAGAGAGATTAGGGTAATATTTAAATTAGATTAGGTTAGATTAGATCTAGATTTATGTTTATGTTGAGTTTAAGATTATGTTACATTTAGATTTACGTTAGATTAAGATTAGGTTAGATTTAAAATTAGGGAAGTATTAAAAATTAGCTAGCTATGTTAAATTTAAGTTAGATTACATTTAGGTTTAGGATTTAAGATTGGATTAGATTTACGTTTATGTTGAGTTTAATATTAGATTAGATTTAGATTTAAGATTAACTAAATTAAATTTAGATTTAAGTTAGATTACATTTAGGTTTAGGTTAGATTTAATATTAGATTAGATTTAGGTTTATTTTGAGTTTAAGATTAGATTAGATCTAGATTTATGTTCGATTTAAGATTAGATTAGATATAGTTTAGATTTTAGAGCATGTCAATGAAGGCGCGCTTTGCCCAAAGAGCAAACACTAGTTACACAACAATATGTATATTCCCATCAGAATCTGACACCTATTAACTAATACACTAACCATATTCCATTAGCCAATAATCATCACATGTTCAATTAGGTTAGATTTCAGATTAGCTGTTGGAAGAGAGTCATGAAGGTGCATGTGGTGGACATTTTGCTCTAAAGATCACCTTGCAGAAGATCCTGCAAGAGGGGTATGTATGGCCTAGTTTGCTCAAGGATGTTCACCATTGGTGTAGGTCTTGCAATAGGTGTCAAGCATTTGGGAAGAGAGTGTTGAAGCCAGAGCTACGAAAAACCATTATGGCATTTGATGTGTTTGAAAAGTGGGGAATTGATGCAATAGGCCCGTTACCTATCACAAGCAGGGGCAAAAGCTATATTTTGACTGCAATGGACTATCTCTCTAGATGGGCAGAGGTTATGGTAGTAAAATAGATCACTACAAAGGATGTGGCAAAATTTGTGTACGATGAAATATGTTGCAACTTTCAGATAAAGGGCCAGGATTTAGAGCTAAACTACTAGACTTTTTATGTGCAAAGATGAAGATTAGGCACCAGCATACGACTCCTTATTATCCCCAATGTCATGGCTTAAATGAAAGGTTCAATGGTGAGTTGGTACAAATTCTTTCGAAAGTGATAGAGCACAAAGGACAGAATTGGGATTTGGAATTGCCAAGTGCATTATGGGCTTACCGTACTTCGGTGAAGACAGGTACATGGTTTACTCCATTTCATTTGGTGTATGGAAAGGAAGCACGATTTCCTGTAGAGGTAGAGTTGCTTGCAGTCAAGATGTTAGAAAAGATCTTGGGCAGCCTAGTGATGCATTCAAAGAGAGGCTGTTAAAGTTACAAGAGGTTCAGCTGGATAGGATGAGTGCATTGGAACATTATGGGCAGATGCAGGATAAGGCTTTGGCAAAGATAAATGCAAAGGTCAGGAGTAAGGGTATCAAGAAGAATGACTTGTTTTTGCGCTACAACAGTAAGCTGGACAACACCTTCCAAAAGAAGTTTCAAATTAAGTGGGAAGGCCCTTTCAAGGTAGTGGAGTGTTTCCCGAATGGTACATATCAACTGGCTAACCTGGATGGGATTTTACATAAGTCAAGGGTAAATGGATTGCATCTTAAATTGTATCATGCCAGGTTAATGCTACTGGAGCAAGATGAGCTATCTGTAGAACAAGTAAAGTCTATGAGCAATGAGGAGACCTGTGATGAGGCGAGTCTCATATCTCTTTTTGTTGTTGCTGATCATGAATGATCTAGCAGGCTAGGGGATGGGCAAATTATGTCATGAGTTTTTGGAGCAAGGGATTGCACATATGTACATACATGTGCATGGTGCATCGAATAAAGGATTTCCCATTTTCCAAAGCCAGGTGGTTACGTGGGGCCCACATGTGTACAAGTAGGACAGCATGTACATAGTGCAGCGATTTTCACTATTACCAGTACTAGTGTGTTTTTTCTATAATAATGAGGAGTTGGTAGCACGTAAAAATTCTCGAGGAAGCTATCCGCGGGCCGCCGACATGAGGTAAGCAGCTCTGTCAGATGGCATCTAGTGGCGTCAGGAGGTCGAATGGGGTCAATATTTGCACGTGGATGAGTACGGACACAACGTGGGTGTTTTCTTGTGATAATTATGCAGAAAGGTCATCATGAGGACCATATTTTGGGGCCACTTCACGTGGTGGCGGGATGCAATATTGGAAAAAAGATGAGTGCGAGGTGTGCAGAGGATGCAGCATGGTGACAACTATGCACTGGGAGGCCACTTTTTGGCCTGTTCGGGGTCCGTTTGAGGTCAACTAAAAGGCCAAGGGTGCCCAAGTAATAAAGCTAAGTGTGGGAACTGAGAAACCAGAGAGAAGACCAGAAAATATGTGGAGAGAAGAGGAGGAATAGCCCCAACTGTGTTTTTGCTGTTTTTGGAGCGTGTTTTGGCAATAAACTGCTCATCCGAAGTCGGATTTGAGCACTTTGACATTGTAGACTGGGGTTTTGGGCCGTTCTGAACGCGATGGCGTTGTCCATTTTGCCAAATTCCTCACTGTTGTTCTGCTTTTTTGGCTGTGTAAGTTTCTCCTATAGCGAAGCCTCTTCTCAAATTTGTGATTGTATCTGGCATATTTTACCCATATTGTGTGAGCTACTTGCCCCATTGGTGTTGGCCCAAGATCAATTGTATCTAAACATCAGAAATTATCCTCTTTTGAGCTGGGTTTTTTGGGTGTGTGTGTGTGTCTCTCTCTCTGTGGAGTGGGTAAATGGGTAGTGTTTCTCCTCTTACTCCATAGGTGTGTTCCCTGTCTCGGCCAGGTGGGTTGTGTAAGCCGAGTGGTGCCCCATAGTGTGCGTGTATATCATCCCAAGAGTGTGTATCCGGTCATTATAGAGGCGTTGTGTGTGTTTCCATCCCGCTCACATTCTTTTGGCGCCCCCACGGAGGATCTTCTTTGAGTATGTTCAGCTTCGGGAGTAGTGATTGCAGATTACGCATTGCAGACTACAGGTTACAGGTTACAGCGACATGTATAGGTACAGGTGATTAACACGGGTACAGGTAGCTGGAGTAGAGTGATATACTAGCAAGTGGGAGTCACTTGCAGTTGCCATGGGTATGCATTAGTTAGCGCCTGTTTGAGCGCATTGTCTGCTAGTGTTGTACATTACTTGTGGAAACTGCCATTGTACGCCTTTGTGGAGCCATACTTGGTTTTATTTGGTAGTCCCAGCCATTTTTGAGACTTGGTCTGGAAGATAGTCGTTTCTGAGACTTGACTATACGTGAGAGGGTCGATAGCGTGAGGTTTTATTGAGCTGGGGGGTTCTCAAATGTGAGATCCTTTCGGTGATACAGGTAGCTGGAGCACCCTCTTCGTGACCTCGCCAGAGGCTATGTACTAGTGATTCCTACTTGATGCTCAGGTTCTATTGTTGGCAGTTTATGCATACATATACAGTCTATATTTTGGGTTCTTACTACTCTACTTTTAGGGAAACTCTGTCAAAATTTTTCCAAGTTTTGATGGCTTGTTTTTTGGTCTTTTAAGCCATTTATGCTGTTATGCTGCTGAAATTCTGGCAAAATCAGAGGATAAGACAGGTGTGCCTTCTTGGGAGTTTCATGGTTGGCTTTAATGAATGACCAAAATGGACCTCAATTCACTCCTTTTCATTTAACTCAAAGAATCCAGATAAATGTTCATGTGTCCACGAAGATTTTTTTCCAGTAGCACATAGTCTTTATGTTCGGGCCAAGAAGATTAAGAGAGATACTGGAATGTCCTTTGCCTGTTGTAATTCCGATGATTAACTATGAAAACTCATTTGATGTGCATGTGTTTGTTCTTATCTAAAGTTGAGCTCCATTGAAGTTTCTGGGATTGAGTCAGTCAAAAGTTTTTGGTTCTTGCACGTGTGTTTGAAGGGGTTCTCAAAGCATCGTAACTCGGGTAGCCATGGATTTCTCTTATCCGGAGTTTCATGGAAGAAGTGATGAAGATGTAGAAGACTTTTTGGAAAAGATGGAGGTTGCCTGTATTAGCAACCAGATTCATGATCCGGCACAGATGTTACGTCTTCTCCAAATTTGTTTGAAGAGTGATGCACGAGTTTGGTCCAAAGCATTTGAAGAGGAGTTGTGTGTGGCTGATCCACCTGTAAGATTGAGTTGGGACAATCTAAGGCATGGATTGGAAGCGGATTTTGCGAAGATAGAAGATCCTGACAAAGTGTGGCAAGAAGTACAAGCTTTAGTACAAAAGCAAGGTGAGCCAGTAGATGCGTACATACAAAAGTTTTCACTGGCATGGGAGCGAATGTGTAAGGCCTTAGCACCACAAGTACCCCCACCTAACATGATGAAGAAGGACAGATTCTTGGTTGGTCTTTGGGAGAATATACTTTGGAGAGTGGAGCTAAAGAAGCCTAGGACATATCAAGATGCACTAGAGGTAGCAAGGAACAAAGAGTGGAAGATAAGAAAAATGATCCAGTTAGGGGTGGAGTCTTTGTCCATGACGTCTGAATTTCAGCCTATGGACTCTTTACAAGGACGTATGCGAGGGGTTTATCATGAACCAGTGGTTTCTGTTACTCCTCCGGTTATGCAAGCAGTGCAAGATGATGGGCTAAGGCAAGACATGAGGCAAGTAGTAGATTTAATGAAGAATCTTAGCCTAAACATGCTAGGTCAAGTGGGAAATAATTGAGGTTGAGGGAGGTTTGCAAATCCGCCAGGAGGTGAAGAAAGGCCTAGGAATGGTGTTGGACAAAGCAATGGTAGGTTCTAGAGGCAGACGCCCACATGTTATACTTGTGGAGAGTTGGGACACATCAGCCCGCAATGTGATAAGCCACCAAGGATTGGGGGAGACATGTATCCATTGCCAAGACAGGTGCTAACTAGATCAAATGATTCTGGCATCGAAATTAAGGGAGAAAAAGGAACCAGTGGATTAACCCAAGAGGAAAAGGGAAAGACAAAAGTGATAAGTGTGGTTACTTTGGAGAAGGCATCAAAGCTAAAGGATACATTAGTGATGCCTATTGGGAAGAGAACCACAGAGGACAAGGAAGGACGAAGTGCCCCAGGTCCTAGTAAGAAGAAGGGAAAGAGCCATGAAGGCGAAGATGTCAAGGGCTAAGAAGAAAAGAAGGGTTCGTCACAAGTTTCATGTTTTAGATTTTCCATTAGGGGATGGGCAATTAAGCTATGACTTGAAGGAGGATCTGACAAGCAGAAAGGCAGATGCTACTTTTGGGCAGTTTATAGAGATGGTGCCTAAACTAAAGCGACAGTGGAAGAGGATGGTTAACCCAATGGAGAGAGAGCCAGAGAGAGGTTCAGTAAAGGTGTTGGTGATGGATGAGCTACCATACATTTGTCCAATAGTAGATGCATGGCATAAAAGGAAAATTTTGGGACAAGGTTACGTGGATGGTGGATCCCAAATATGTGTCATAACACACTCATGCGTTGAGAAGATGGGTCTTACAGTGACTGGGGTGTCAGGCTTTCGGATCAGATTGGCAAACCATCAAAAAGTAAAATGCTTGGGTGTTGTAAAGAGCTTAGAAGTGAAGGCATATGATGCAAAGGCAGTGGTTGATTTTCATGTGATGCCAGCATGGTTGAGAGCATATCCTATTATACTTGGTAGACCATGGCTACGTGCAGTGGGTGCTGTTCAAGATTAGAGACGTGGTACAATTAGCCTCTATGGAGAGACATGTGCAAAGAAGCTATATAATATGGACACAAGGAAACTATTGGAGGAGGTTTATGAAGATGAGGATGAGTCTAGTGATGAAGAC
The DNA here is from genome assembly GCF_014529385.1 of Adiantum capillus-veneris. Lineage (NCBI taxonomy): Eukaryota > Viridiplantae > Streptophyta > Polypodiopsida > Polypodiales > Pteridaceae > Adiantum > Adiantum capillus-veneris. The sequence goes on from NC_140934.1 coordinate 86,884,404, forward strand.
TATTCCACAGTGTCTGACGAGGACAGTGATAGTACTACCAGCAGTGATGAGGATGCTGATGTTGCATTTCTTTTGATGGACAAACAAATCCAGGAGTCTGATTTAGTTGCATTTGCAAATGAAGTTGAAGATGAAAGTGAAGGGACTTATGAAGTGATTGAAGGGCTAATGCAAACCAAGGTTGAAACTGTCAAAGAATCAGGAATTGATGACACAAATGATCAGTGGAGACCTCTCAGCTATGGAGAAGGAGATATATTTGCACATGTTGGCTAGTTTTCCTGATTTGTTCATTACTTCATATGAAGAGATCAGAGGGTTCAAAGGAGAAGAGATGCAGATAGAGCTGAAAGAAGGTGCAAAGCCAGTGCGGCAAAGGCTAAGAAGGATGGGTCAAGAGCAAATGGAAGCCTTGCGGGAAGAGGTGGACATTTTATTGGGGTGAGTCCAGTAGTACTCAGTCCAAAGAAGGATGGAAAGTGGAGGATTTGTGTAGATTTTAAACCCTTAAATGCAGCCACTAAGAAGAACCCATATCCTCTTCCATTCATCGATCAGATCTTGGATTCAGTGGCACGTTATGAGAGGTACAGTGTGTGTGATCGTTTTTCAAGCTATTTTCAATTGAAGATGGCTCTTAAAGACTGCATAAAGACAACTTTTATTACGCCATGGGGCTGCTATTGCTACACGGTATTGTCGTTTGGGTTATCAAATGGACCATCTTTCTATCAAGAGAGAGCAAATTGGGTATTGGAACCATTCATTGGTAGTTGTGTTAAAGCTTCTATGGATGACTTCTGTGTCGACAGCAGTAGGGCTGAACACCATGAGAAGTTGCAGATGGTATTGGCTCGATATGATGAATGTGGAGGACAACTAAATCCCAAGAAATGTCATTTAGCACAGCCAAGGGTGAAGTTATTGGGTCATATGGTGTCCGAAAATGGCATTGAGGCTGATCCAGACAAGGTTAAGTCTATTATTATTCTTCCATCACCTACAAGTACAAAGCAATTGGCAACCTTTATACACAAAGTAAAGTACATGGCACAGTTTATTCCATTGTCTTCACAACTCCTATATCCATTACAACAAGTGGAAAAGCATGATCCATTTTAATGGGATGACAAGTGTGAAGAAGTGTTTCAAGAGGTGAAAGAGGTGTAAGGGGGGTTGTCAGCCATGCAGGCTCCTGATTGGGAGAAAGCGTTTTATGTAAATCCATCAGTAGGGGATGATGCCATTGGAGTCATGCTATTGCAAAAGGGGAAGGGAAGCCATTATATGAGGCCAGTGTATTGTGCAAGCCGAGTGACGCTGATAGCTGAGAGAAAATTCTTGGAAGTAGAGCTAGTGATGGCAGTGTTATATTTCCTTGTCGACGATTTCGTCATTACTTGCTACTGCGACCTTTTGTTTTCTTGATGAGTTATGCTTTTTTGCCACAGTTAATTAATGGCACTAACATGTCAAATGTAGTCAAGGAATGGGTAATTGAGCTACACGAGTTTGAGTTCTCTTTTCTAGTGGAAGACAGTACAAGGGCTACCCTAGCTGATTTGTTGACTTACAAGGAGAATCCCCTTCTTGTTAAGGAAGAGGTGGTGAGAAGAGTAGTTGAAGAAGTGCCACAGATCAGCAATGCACATGTTTTTTTCTTTGATGGCTCATACAGAAAGAGCCATGATGCGGCTTCAAGGGGTATAGCACTTTATGATCCAGAGGGGAAGCTAGTATGCAAGAGAGGGTTCAAATTGAATGCGCATAGTAACAATGAGGCTGAATATGCTACTTTGGAATCCAGATTACACATTTGTTTGAAGCATGGGATTAGAAGGTTGAGCATAAAAGGTGATGCCTTGTTAGTTGTGAAGCAAGTGTTGGGTGTGTGGAAGAGCAAGAACACCTCATTGAAGGAAATGTGTTTCAGAATTAAAGGCCTATTAAAAAAATTTGAAGCATGGAGCATCAGACACATTGAACGTGCTCTAAATGGAGAGGCACATGAAGCAGCTCAAAGCATGATTGGGGAGCTATTTGTGTTGAGGACCAATTTACCTCTTTATCATGGCTGGGAAAGTTTGGCTCAAGAAGAGGACTTTTTGCTAACAGGAATCATTCCGAAAGACATTCAGAAGTCTAAGAAGTATGGTTTTCTGCGTAGAGCATCCAGGTACAATTGATTGGTGATGTCTTGTACATGAAAGGGCCTGATCACGTGTTGAGACATGTACCTTGGCGGGAGTAGCTTTATAGAGTGTTGGAAGAGAATCATAAACGTGCATGCGGTGGACATTTTGCTCTAAAGATCACCTTGCATAAGATCCTGCAAGAGGGGTATGTATGGCCTAGCCCTTCTTGGATGCCTCTTTTTGACACCCGAAGAGGACGAAAAGTCCAGAAAATGCCAAAAATGGGGAGGATGGGCAGAGGCTATGGTAGTAAAATAGATCACTACAAAGGATGTGGCAAAATTTGTGTACAATGAAATATGTTGCAACTTTCAGATAAAGGGCCAGGATTTAGAGCTAAACTGCTAGACTTTTTATGTGCAAAGATGAAGATTAGGCACCAGCATACCACTCCTTATTATCCCCAATGTCATGGCTTAAATGAAAGGTTCAATGGTGAGTTGGTACAAATTCTTTCGAAAGTGATAGAGCACAAAGGACAGAATTGGGATTTGGAATTGCCTAGTGCATTATGGGCTTACCGTACTTCGGTGAAGACAGGTACATGGTTTACTCCATTTCATTTGGTGTATGGAAAGGAAGCACGATTTCCTGTAGAGGTAGAGTTGCTTGCAGTCAAGATGTTAGAAAAGATCTTGGGCAGCCTAGTGATGCATTCAAAGAGAGGCTGTTAAAGTTACAAGAGGTTCAGCTGGATAGGATGAGTGCATTGGAACATTATGGGCAGATGCAGGATAAGGCTTTGGCAAAGATAAATGAAAAGGTCAGGAGTAAGGGTATCAAGAAGAATGACTTGTTTTTGCGCTACAACAGTAAGCTGGACAACACCTTCCAAAAGAAGTTTCAAATTAAGTGGGAAGGCCCTTTCAAGGTAGTGCAGTGTTTCCCGAATGGTACATATCAACTGGCTAACCTAGATGGGATTTTACATAAGTCAAGGGTAAATGGATTGCATCTTAAATTGTATCATGCTAGGTTAATGCTACTGGAGCAAGATGAGCTGTCTGTAGAACAAGTAAAGTCTATGAGCAATGAGGAGACCTGTGATGAGGCGAGTCTCATATCTCTTTTTGCTGTTGCTGATCATGAATGATCTAGCAGGCTAGGGGATGGGCAAATTATGTCATGAGTTTTTGGAGCAAGGGATTGCACATATGTATATACATGTGCATGGTGCATCGAATAAAGGATTTCCCATTTTCCAAAGCCAGGTGGTTACGTGGGGCCCACATGTGTACAAGTAGGACAGCATGTACATAGTGCAGCGATTTTCACTATTACCAGTACTAGTGTGTTTTTTCTATAATAATGAGGAGTTGGTAGCACGTAAAAATTCTCGAGGAAGCTATCCGGGGCCGACTGAGTCTACGGACGTGAAACAATTGCTAAACTTGAACTGATTTTGTCCAAACTTGGTGAAACTTTTCCAGGGACCTTAACAGGTAGTATAGTTGGTAAATCAAGCCAAAAAATACAAAAAGTTGAGGAAAGTAAATAATCGTAATTATTTACTACTGCTACAGAGAGACACCATTTTCGACTTTTGAACTTGTATACTGTTAGACCAACATAATACAAGGCCACCAGTAAATTTTGGGTTCAGTCGGATCCAAATTGATACATGTTCACTCAGTTTTCAGGTCCTTTGGCTTTTTGCAAAAGTGATATCTGCAAGTCTGAACTACTGACTCACTTAGCTCAATTTGGAGTGAAACACATAGACCAGTCGCAATAGCTAGCAAGAATTGTACAGCCTTTGTGAAAGAACATCTAACTTGATCAAAATTGATACAGGAATCTGGTTGCAGACAAGGAATTGGTAGCTTGGTGGAATTTGCAATCAAGTCAAGTGGAAGAAGTTGTTGACAACAAGTCAATCCGACGGTTAGTACTCTATCCAGGGCTACACAAGTCTTTATGAACATTAGACCTGGACGTGTACTAGGAAACCAAGGCATATTTGGAGAAACCTCCAGTAGAGTATCCACGGAAGAAAGTGTGAATCAGGGAAATCCCTTGCACACTATCCTTGAAGAAGTCTCACACACTTTTTCAGATTCAACATCTTAAATGTCTTCCTACTCAACTCACTCAGAAACCGGAACGACAGTGCGCTATAAGCATATACTCTCTTTTTATAAATCTAATCGCCATGGAGCTCAAATCTACCTGGATCCTAACGAAGAGTATGCTATTCAAATTGGTGACCATGGTAATAAGTTCGACAAGGAAATCAGAGCAAACAAACAAGGAAAAATGTACATGGATAGAAACAAAACTCAGTATTTACAAGTTGAAAATCCTGACGCGATAGACAAATGGGGGTCAGATGTAAACACCATATTTTCAGATATGGCAGCTAAAGAAGGACCACCAACTTTAGAACTGAGGGATATGACCAAGTTGATTTGAAGCCTTTAAAATGGCTTAGTACGGATAATCCTAGGATCGGAGTCTATAGTTGGGAGGATAAGAACGTCAAAGATCTTCTATGAACTTTTCATGCCAAATCAAGACAGCTAACACCCATGAAGATCATCTATATCTTCAAAATCAAAGATAAGGATTCAACAGATCTACCAACCTACCTATTTAGGGATTGCTATAACAACAACTTTGTTATGATGACTCTTGAAGAGGTGGAACAAACCAAATACCAAAGGTATTCCATAAGAGATTGGATATTGGGCCAAGGACTAGAAACTATTCCGAGAGAAGAACACCGTGAGAGATCTTCTAAGAGTAATGTTAAGAAACTAGAAACCACCTCATCACGAAGAAAATCGGGTGACACTAAGGCCAGTCCACGGCTACATGAGTCACTATTTCCAACAAACTGGTTTGAACGACTAGGAATGGGACCAACTTCTAGGAGACCTGGAGTTGAACCAAATAGACATGTCAGACCAGCATTTTCAAAAATGGGTCAGAAAGTACAATGGATCTGGGGATCCATATGACCACTTAGCAAGCTTTAAACAAGTGCTAAGAGCAGAACACATATTTGACTTCCATACTCAATTCAAGGGGTTTGGAATGACATTAGAAGGAAAAGCATTGACAAGTTCCAAAACATTCCACCAGGGTCAATCATGGACTTGAATACTTTAGCTCAAGGGTTTGTAGCTGCTTGTTCCAAAACGGGGATCAAACACAATACAGTAGCTCAAATCTACAACTTTAAATAGAAACAAGGTGAGTCTGTTAGGGATTGTGCAACTTGAATAAAGCAATACATTGCAAGATGCCCAGAGCTAGAGATACCGACATAAGAATGACTAGTATCTTTATTTCTAGAGGGACTGCTAAACAAAGAACTTCATGCTATACTGTATAGCAAAAAGCATACAACTCTAGAAGAGTGTGTGTCAGATGCTATTGACTTAGGAGACAATTGTGATATTTTCAATGAAGAGGATGTCCCTAAGGATAACCAAAGTGAGAAAACAACATCCACCAAACCAGCACAAGTGGGAACAGCTACTGCAACACTGCTTTTAGCCATAGAAGACATGCTCAAGAGAATGAATGACATGATGAATAACATGCAAAAAGCACCTATGAGGGGACCAGGGCAAGGGATACCTCAACAGGGACAACCACTTAGACTGCAAAAATGGTGTGCAATGAGGGTAAACGGACCAACCATGAGATTAATGAGTGCTATTACCGACCAGAGTATAATGGGAATGCTCAATACGTGTCTATGAGGCCACAAGGACAACCCATGTACATATATCATCCTGAAATGGGCCTAGCTCAAAGACGACTGATGGGTATGGAAAGACCTCAACCTGTGTTGGGCCAGCAACCTCCATATCCAGGACATAATGTAGTGATGCCTGTAAAGTACATGCATCCAGAGGGAGTCATAGATGAACAAGTACTAGTGCCTGTTACACCCTATGCTGAGCCTATTCCATCTACAGTAATGGCAGAAGGAGATTGGTATGATTCACATCCACCACCAATGGAAGAACTTGTGACTTATACTCCACCAGAGCCTGCACCAATGTATTGCATGGCTAATCAAGGTGTTAGACCTCCTATGGTAAGACCCATGATTAAGCCAAGAATTGGAAACTTCCATAATTGTGGTGCAGATGATCATTGGAAGAATGAATGCCCAGAGCCTGACAAAAACCTCAAGCCAGTGGAAGCTTATTTCATACAATGTTGCATAAAGGGAGAACACTTCCCAGAGGATTGTCCTAAAAATCATTTAAACAAGGGTAAAACAGTAGTGAACGTAGTCCAAGTGATACCTAGTAGCTCATCTGAGAGCGAACCAATTGTTCCAATCAAGGTAATCACCAGAGCCCATGCTAAGAAAAAGAAACATAACTCCTTTGATGAGTCAAAGAACACAAAAAATTCCTCTAAAAAGACCAAAAGAAGCAGAAACAAAAGCTATGAGATGAAAAAACAGAAACAACGGGCTGAAATCCAGGAGAAAGCAAAGAAGCTATTCTAGGAAAAGGTGAAAGAAACTGTAACCGAAATCAAAGAAACCACCGTAGAATTTGGAGGATCAATTTTGGTTCTTAAAATTTTTGAGCCTATTAATGCAGCCTTGGAAGCTTACCAAGCGGGACTTAAAGCACGCAAAAACATGGAAATGGAAGAACTATCCTTCTCTAGACATGGAAACCGCTAAGCTTGAAGCTTATCAAAATTTGGTAAGAATCATGCAAGAGATGCTAAAAAAACAAAAACCCAAGCTCGAAGGCATGGCAAAACCTGAGGAGCTCATGGTAGAAACCAATAAAGAAAAATCCGCAGTGGTGGTAGAGCCCCACCTTGAAACAAAAGATCCAAAACTTATAGTGCCGAACAACGAAGATGCCTTAGACGGAATTCCATTCGTAGAAGAAGACTGGCCAGGACACTTATGGGAAAAAGTTAGAGGGATTAACAATGGGAGCTTAACTTTAAAATCAGCTCCTATAGAGGAAGTTTGGCTAGACACCCTACTCCTGATATGGACATGGATGTATAATCCTTGTATGGGGATTGCGGATCTGAAGCTTCAGGAATTTCTAAAGCCCCAAAGTGTGCTCAATTCCTATTGGATGACCCTTGAAGTGGAACAATGAGAATTAGGCTAGAGTAAATTTAGTTTAATTAATTTTAAAACACTTAATAAAAAGAACCAATGATAATTAAGTCTCCTAGATGATTATTGGATAGGCCATGAAGGGGTCCACTAGGAATTAAGCAGCCCAATGGGCTGCTTAATTCCTATTGGCCGAAAGGGGAAAAGGTCCAATAGGAGATTTAGTTCAATTAAATCAATTAGGACAATTTATTAAGCTCTCTCAAAAAGGGAAACAGGGACACATGTCAGAAGGCTCTTCAATATGCCTCTAATTTCCTATTGGCTAAGCTTGGGAGGGTCCAATCAATGGGAAGCAAGAGGAAATAGCAAGAGGGGTCGACCAAGAGAGAGAAAGGCTGATTTTTGCAAGGCAATGAACACACACACTCTCACACTGTTTATGTGAGAAGCAAGAAAAGTCTATCTCCTCCCAAGCTTTGATGGAGAACTCATCACCTACTCCAAGCTTGTGAGATAGAAAGCCTACATCGACACACTCTTGGACTATGGATGCAAATCCAACCAAGAGCCAAGCTCCAATGCATGCTAATCTCCTCTACCATGCTAATTACTAAGCTAAGCTATGATAATAAGAGTGATTATGTGAGGAGAATCACTTCTTTCTCATAGTACTACTCCTTTTTCCTCTCAATCTACTCTCATACCCTGCTAGCTCTCACCATCTCTCATGGTGTGTGAGGTCTTGGGTCTGAGATCCCCGAGGAATTGATGTTGTGTTTAAATTAAGTGTTGCTAGGTGCATGAAGCTTCCATCTTCATAGCCCTAGCTAGTATTTGAAGGAACACAAGATTGTATTGTAAAAATGTCTCTCTTGATGACAGAACCTTATAATACAAAGCCTTCTGGAGGGGGGACCGGCTCCATGTATATCCGGTCCTCAACTGTTGTCAATAGATTAATTTCTCTCTCTTTTTAAATTATTGTTCATGCCTAATTCTAACTAGGTGTAGTGGTTTTGTTGCTATCTCTCTCTCTCCAACCAAGAACTCTATGCTATGCTCATTAGGAATCTTTTCTTAATGAAATGCTCTCTAAGTTATGTAATTTCCGCTACACATAAAGTTACTACTCGCCATTAATGTTACACATGTGTGGCGGTGTGCCCCCCCGAGGTTCTCGTGCAAAGAGAGAGAGAGAGAGAGAGAGAGAGAGAGAGAGAGAGAGAGAGAGAGAGAATGTGTGTGTGCACGCGCACGAAGGGTGGCGGCGTAGGCGGCATTTTCCATGGGCGCAGGTTTTATTGTGGTCGTGTGTGTCTATGTGAGCATGTGGCTGGGAAAATTGAGTGAGTCGAAGGTGCTCACTAAGTGGATTAGGGTGTTGTGTATGCCCTGAGCTATAGGAGGCTATTTTGTTTGCCCATTGGGTGTGTTCCCCATTTCCCCTCTCCAGCGTGCTATAACAACCAACCCAATCTGAGTCTAAAAAAGCATGCAAATCTGCAGCAATGATCCTCCCTTGGGATAAAACAACCCAAGATGTCAAGTTCTACTCAAGTGGCAAACGTTCCTCTTAACAGCCTACCAATGCTTAGACCATGGGCTAGGCATAAGTCTACTGACCTGTGAGACTACAAACTAAATATTTGGCCTCGTATTGCATACATAAATAAGTCATTTAACATTAGTTTGATAAAGAGTGACATGAGCAAGATCTCCAACATCATGAAGACTTAATTTCAAACATGTTTCCATTGGAGTAGCAATAGGTTTGCAGTCCTCAAGTCCAAACTTACATACTAATGTTTCTATGTATCTTGATTGACACAAATTAATCTCTCCATCATAGTGCTTAAAATGTATCCCTAGGTAATGATGCAAAAGCCCCAAGTCTTTCATCTTGAAAGTAGCTTTCAAATCAGCCTTGAATTAAGCAATGTTTCTTATTTGGACCAGTAATCAACAAATCATCCACATATAAAATGACGATAAAAAATACATCACCCTCACACTTGACATACAAAGTACTTTCAATTGGACTACGACAAAAGCCTTGTTTGACCAAATGAGTGTCAACTTTATCATACCAAGCACAAGCAGATTTCTTCAACCCATACAAAGCATTCAAGGTATCACTATTCAAGACTTCAACCCATACAAAATTTCCTCAAAATGATACCACCATTCAAGAAAGCGATAACAATGTGTGACCGATGTACATTCCATCCAAAATGAATTGCCAATGCACATAGAAAACAAACATTAGTTATACGACAAGTGGGAGAAAAGTATCTTCATAATCAATGCCTTTTTGTTGTGCATAACCTTTTGCAACAAGTCTAGCCTTGTAGCAATCAATTTCACCATCCGGCTTACGTTTCAACTTGTACACCCACTTTGTAGCAATGAACTTTTTGCCAGGAGGCAAATCACATAAAGTCCATGTGTCATTTTCTATAAGTGCATCATATTTTGATTGCATGGCAGCCATCCAATTTTTTGGATTTTGTGCTTCATCAAAAGAAAGAGTTTCCTCCTCATCACATAAACTAGAAACAGCCAAGGCATAACAATCTGACGCATAAGATGCAGGGCAAGAACCTGAACAAGTACAACTAGACAAAGGTGCATTCAATTTGCTATCACGCAAAGTGTGCACCATCAGCTTAGGACATTGCTTTATCAAGTGATCGTTAGCCTTGCAACAATGGCGTTAGAAATAGGTGATATATTGCTCATTGAAGAACCATGAGTAGTGGTTGCATTACTATTACCACTTCTTCTTTGAACAGCAAACAAAAGCATGTTCAATTGCACACTTTAGCCCCATTCTTTCTTGAAAGTGACTCCTGTAAGAGCAATGTGCATAATGCATCAAACTTGATAGGTTGAGGGTTTCCTTGGGTCATAAGTCTCCAAGTACTAGCAAAAATCTGGTAAGAGTCTGGCAACGCATTGAGAATAGTCTGCACAAGTGAACTGTCAGAAATGACTTCACCTACAAAAATGAGTTGCTCATTAATATACTTGATACTAGCAATAAAAGTGTCCATATCATCTTCCTCTTGCATAATCTTTGACTCCACCTCTTTACGCAACAATGCAATTTTATTTTTCCTCAGCAGCAACATCTTGAAACATCTGTGTTGTTGTCTGCCATGGCAAGTGACTGCACCATATGTGAAAACTGCTTGAAAAGAGGAGAAACAGAGTAGGACTAGCACGTGCTATAAAGCACAACCTAAAGAAGACTATAAGGGACTTGTTCTGTAGAAAATTTCACTAACAAAAATTTTGCACAAAGGACAAAATTGCCTACGCAGTGCTGCTTATAGTGGAAACGGAGGCTAAAATGAGCCGAAATCAAAATTTTGAGCAGACCCATTGACGCTCACCAAATCTTACCCGAATTGGAGAAAGAAAGCAGGAGGGTGCTGGTGACTATGCTCAAGAGGATGCAACCTACTCTGATACCAATTGCAAGGAATTAGAGTTGTAAGGAAGCACACACAAATTGGAAAAGATAAAGATGCTCAAGGCACACAACAGTGTCAGGCCAAGGGCCACCCTAGGGGTCAAGGACTAGGCCACCGGCTGCCAAAGGTGACGGGATCCTAGGCCAAGGGCTATAAAGGGAGGTTAGGTGGAGGATCAAACACGACAGTTCCCCAGGGTCTTTCACTTGTATCAGAGCTCAGGGCTAAGCGTGTCCATGAGTGGAGAAGGAGAAGCAGGAGGGCATGGAGTCTTGGAACCTTGGATGGGGGATATCCATGGATACTCTCTCTCTCTCTCTCTCTCTCTCTCTCTCTCTCTCTCTCTCTCTCTCTCTCTCTCTCTCTCTCTCTCTCTCTCTCTCTCTCTCTCTCTCTCTCTCTCTCGCTCATCTCAAAATGGAGACGAAGCTTGGGCCGAGGAGCCGATCATGGGCACGAGGTCTTGTGGGGAAAGAGGAGCCGACGCGACATGCTTCAAACCCGGCACGAAGAGGCTCTATGGATTTGCACCGGCATGAGCTTCGCTTTTCGTCACTGACAGAAGGGCCATGGAGCCCACAGCCTCGGTCTGCAACGCATTTTTTTCCCCTTCGCTCGTCGTCTGTCTCTGCCGCCATCACCAAAAACCTATGATTTCATATTATGGATTATTTTTTGGGCGCCCTATGGTGCCCAAGGGGCCACCCTAGGGGCCCCTCCCACCACGAGAAGCCAAGGTGCTCACCTTGGCTTCGACCGTGGCCTTGTGCTCACCTTGGCTTTGACCGTGGCCTTCCAAGGCACGACACTACGATGACAGAAATTTCCAGATTTGTAGAAAATCTAAAATCAAGGGCATGCAAGGCCGCCATAACTATGCAATGCAAGGGCCAGCAGGCAAGGGCATGCATGCAAAGCTATGGAAGCACAATCTCGTCAAGCACGGTTGTTGTCGAGGGTGAATTGAAGCAACTCAGCGTGTGATGAATGGCTTCTAACGGTTTAAGTTCCATGGAAACGATGCGCGTTAGCACAGGCCATATTGCCAACACAGCAAGTTGCTCCAACGTACTTAGGAGGTAAGCAATAGATTTCAATTTTTCTCGTTACTTTCCTCAAGAACATGTTGCATTAAGGCACAAGCAAGGCTTGTGCAAACCGTGTTGTTTTTAAACTTGTGTACAAGCATGGCTTGTGCAAGGCGTAAAAACCAAAAATGGCTAGACCATGCCGAGGTTTGTGTTTGGCAAACCTTGGCTGTCCAACGACCAATGATTGGTTTGCTGAACAAAATCACGCATGGCTTAAGTAAGCAATGTTTACGATATGTTTCAATGGGTACATCAATTGATACGCATTTTTTGCAAAATTTCTCCATAAGTCAGTACGACTTGATTTTGTAACAACAAGGCTGTGTATTGCTATGAAGCATATTCTCCAAATGGAGAAAATATCACCTTTATGGCGGAAAGTCCACTTTAAGCACAACCACGGCTTGTGATAATTCTCATAATCATTCAAATTTTGCTGCATGCATTGTTGCCAAAGGCCCAATGATTAGATTGCAAACTTGAATCACGCACGGATTAAGTATCAACGGTTAAATTTTGATGCAAAAGCGTAACAAATTTGCCATGTTTTCAAACCTCAAGGAGATTGGTACATCTTGTTACTAGACTGGATGAAGGGGGCCACGTTGCTCAGCATTGCTGGCTCCTTGTCACCACTTCTAGAAGCCGGAGGAGACTACTTACCACACGACAATATTAGAAATTCTAGGTATGCTTTGCAACTGCAATTAAGCTATATGTCTATTGCAGATACTTTCATGATTCTTCATACAATGTAATATCCGACATGGTTGTTTAGCTGAATACGTTTGACACGGTTGATTCTCTTTTGTCATGATATATTTAGGACGGTAGCAGCATTTCTTCCCTACAAGCACAAAAGTATTTATGTGAAGCAAGGCTTCAATTTAGGCATCTTGTATTGACACTTCCAACGTTTGGCATATACTATGAGCATACGAACTTTGGGGGATTTGTCAATTTGCCTACAGGTTATTTCATTACATGCCAATTGGGTGTATATGGTACACGCAACAACTCCCTCTCGCATAGCAGACTCGGCTATGAGTCGGATTGGAGTGAGTTTTTCCTTCAAAATTTTAGGACACCTGGTTATAGTAGGACGACAAGGTTAGACAATTTTACGTTTTTCTTGTTTCTCCATGTTTTCACATTTACTTTGGAACATATTGTCTGTTGTGCAAATCAAAGTGCTTTCACAGTTTCACGTGAAGCAAGGCTTCTAACTCGTGCGAAGATACTGCCCATTGCTTTGGAATCAAGGGAATTGGCATACAAGTTTGGGAAACTAGTACAATAGGTCTCTTAGCTCACATTTTAGATGTGGCAACATCGAATTGTAATTTTTCCCTACCAGTACCGATTGTGCAAGGCACTTATGGTTTTGGTTCTCATGTTTGAGGCCGTCACTCTAGCCAAAGGCTTACAATTCTGTATGCACGGCATGCTAGCCAGGTGGAATGAATCCCACCACATCATGGATTATGCTTCCACTATAACACTAGCCACTCTGTCAAGGACAATATAAGTTATGAATTGTTTAACATGATTTTTATTTATGTTTATTTGATTGATGTCAAGGCACAACAACACTAAAAGGAACCTAAATCTAGGACTTGATTCACAGGCAAAGTGCCATATTTGAGTCATCCTCGTACAGTCACGGCCCTATACACGGTAGGTGGGCCAAGATGTGACTTATGTTTTATGTTACCTCTCTTGGCAAGAGCGTCATATAAGCGGATTATTGTATGCTTATAGGCTAAGCTACAATCCAGGCATAAGATGCACAAGAGCACACAGATTGGGTACACAGTACAAAAACTTTAGGAATGTTCCTCAACCCAGCATGCTCTCTCTCTCTCTCGATATTTCTTATTTCTCTCTAGGAATAATGAAAATATTCTACGTAAGCTTTTGATACATGTTTTGGATGTGTGTCGTTTTGAGCCAAGGTGCTCTCACTCTCAGCCAGAAAGTGGCAAAGACGCAACCCAACCTAGTCTTCATCGGTTTGTAGATTGAACACTAATTGGCATTAGGGCTATGAGCCACAAAGGCTAAGAGTAATTTGTTTTTTCATCGAGGTAAGACCCAACTATTTTCATTCCTTGGGTGATTGTTCTCAAGCTCGAACAGATCTGCCCAGTGAGTACCCATCGACGATCATGGACAAGCAAGAGTCTTACCATTCTTGAGCTTTTGGCTGTCATTTTTGCACTAGATGTTTTTAGTGCCAAGATTGAGTTGAGTTTTTGATGATCTTACACTCGCATAGGCTGATCTATACCACGACGGATAGATGCAGCAAGCATTTTTGACATCATGGCTGTCTATAAGAACTAGGAGTTCCACCTGTGTGGATCTCCAAATTTCTCTATAGCACTAGGCGTGGCTGTAGGAGCCCAATTTTGCGGTAAGATCCCGTATGTGATTACTAAATCACTCAATACGTGTTGATGGTCATTTATGGATACCTTTAAACTTTTGTTCTCGAGGGGAAAGAAATTATTCATCTACCAAGGGGTAGTAAATAAGTTTTTTTAACATTTAACCAAGGGGTTTGGATTGCTAAGGCAACACCCTGGGTTACAAGTTTCAATTTCTTTATCTTCACTAATCTCTATTTTTAGTGATTAGCAGGTCAAGGACATTTTGGTACTATATCCTTATAGGTTGAAATCTGCAATTGACCTCCGGGTAAGTTACAAGTAATTTCCACCTTATTGTAAGTGTATGTTTTTTTTGGTTTTGTTTCATTTCCAATTATGTTTGGGTAAGTTTTGTAAGAGAGATGCATACGCTAACATGCTTTTTGCTACTTTATCTCTTAATTGTTCATCAAGATACCATGATGGGTTTGATTCTTGTTGAAACAGTTACATACCTACATGGTAGGGTTCTGTTTGGCACATGTTGTTTGGCACATGGTGTACAACATGGTCTAGGAACTCATGGAGTTCGGTTTAGCCAGTGTGGAGCCATGTTAATGAGGGTCCCTCTCACTCTTGTTGCGGAGTGTTTGCAGGTACCTCCACACACATGTACATCTAGTACTTGATGGATGTCACTTTTTCTGGCATTATTTTCTGAGACATATTCCACATGTGAAGAATATGAGTCTCTGTGATTGACACTGGCACCTATTTCCTAATGATGTGTCGTGTCAAAGTCCCTTGGCGATGGTCACATGTGTTGTTTTGACCATTTAAAGCACACAGTATCAGGAACAATTTCAGTGGCTAGAAATTGTCGAGTACTACCTATAGACTTGTGGTGATTACAAGTGCAATACAACAACCTCAACGGATGGTTGTTTACACATGTAGAAAATTTATGCTATGTAATGAAAATGTTTCATTGTTGGTACCTGGGTGTGACTGAGCTTTCACATTCTATTATGGTCCAATTTTGTTGCAAGACTTTCATGTACGTATCGTGATAAGTTTTGTCATGGAATTGCGGTTGGGATATGTTTGTGTTAAATGCATGCACACAAGGTGTTATGGGCCCTAGTGTTTAACAAAGATTTATTCGGAGCGACATGCAAATTCATGGACTTTATTCTTTCTGCAACCTTTTGCGCTTCAAGTGCAATCTCTCTCGCAGATTTATTATGATTTTACACCCTGCCATACGAGATAATGGTTCAGTATGGATGTTTGTGATTGGATGGTCTAAACTCTATGAGTTTACTTCACTATAATTTGATTTTAGTCTAGTTGGCTGTCTCGAATCCATATCGAGTATATGGCTGGAATCTCACTTGGTGAGTCGTAGTTTATCGTCAGTCGTGGAAGACTATCTGTAAGTGATTGGGGAAAGCACCTCACTCTTACTGCTGCTATTCATCCCGCGTTGGATGGGCAGCTTATAAGTATTCTTTTTAGTGCTAAAGGATCTGCTAAGCGCATACGTTAGCACAAAGCATTCTGAATGGGAGATTCTCTCCCTATTCTAGAATTTGCTTAGGTTAGATTTTCAACTTTGAACACCTGTTATGGTGGGGTTGGATACCGATTCAATGGTTTCATAAGTATGTTGGTGTGCTGACAAAGTATATTGGCATTAAATCGGTATGCTGACAAAGTATGTTGGCATGTAACCTTCATTAAGGGTGAACAAGTAGTTATGTGTGTTTCAAAATGTTCAGAAGTCTGACATGAGGACACTCCCTATTCTATCCCTTAGTAACTATGAGCTTTTCAAGATACTCATGCCAGTTAGAAATCTGGTTCACAACTTCATGAATTCTGCGCAATCTTGTATTTATTTGGTATTTCATGGAAGCCGCTTACGTAAACGCTTACATGGGGATGACAATGTCATTGAACAACAAATTCTGGTTGATTTCATTGAACCTCCTACCCAACCGCATAAATCTGCATGAATCTTAAACTATCATGATTTACGTACGCGTCGTCATCATGTAGGTCAACAAGCTCTCGTAAAGTGGAACAATTGACCTGAAGAAGGTGCCACTTGAGAAAACATTAGTGTTCTTAAGAAGAAGTAACCCACTTTTTGAGGACGAAAATACTTCTCCAAGGGGGGAATAATGTCAGGCCAAGGGCCACCCTGGGGGTCAAGGACTGGGGCCAAGGGCCGGCCGACTGCCAAAGGTGATGGGATCCTAAGCCAAGGACTATAAAGGGAGGTTGGGTGGAGGATCAGACACGACAATTTCCCACGGTCTTTTACAACAGAGTGTATATTGCTTAGTGCACAATAGAAAGATAAGTTAGCCCTAGAATGATGGTGTTACGTAGCTTGTAACAATTACGCGAAGGTCGACCGCCTTCCAATCGCAGAGTCAAGAAGGAAAGGTTCAAGGGGAGACCACCCGGCCAGGTGGCCACATTATATAGGTTCGGGAATGAGGGGCAATCCTCATTCTCTTACAGGCTGGGTGGCAAGCTGACTACTTTACCTCCCTCTTTGATGGTGGTGCCCGTAGCGGCGCTACAACGATTGAACATTGGTATCAGAGCTTGGGTGAAGTTATGCGCGTGAACGGTCCCACATAACCTTAATCAATGAGAAATGGAAGATAAGGTAAGATTGACTTATTGAAAGAAAGCATTCGTAGTGCACACGACCGTGTTAAACGTATGCTGATAAAGGACGAGGAGTTCTCAAGTTCACCCTGTTTTTCACGTCAGTAAATTGAAGAAATCATTTCACGGTTTGGAGAACGTTGTTTCTCTAGAGATTTTGGTTGACTTGATAGAGCCACCAAAGATACCACATGAAGCGGAAATGAATCTAAGGTATAGAGATAGACACACTCGTCATACAGTGTACCAGAAGGTACTAGTCAAGTGGACATACTTAAACGAAGAAGTTGCAACTTGGGAACGACGTAGTGTTTCCCATGTTGTTTTCAAGCACGTGACTGCTCCGTTCAGACTGCACTACACGTCACAGTTTGTTTTCCAGGCTATTCTCATTCACACTGTGACGCTTAAGAGAATAGAATTCAATATTGAAAAGGTCGGTTCAGCAAATCGAACGTGGTTGCTGTACTGCTGTCTTGCAAACCTGAATCACGCATGGCTTAAGTATCAACGGTTAAATTTTGATGCAAAAGAGTATCAAATTTGCCATGTTTTCAAATCTCAAGGAGATTGGCACATCTTGTTACTAGACTGGATGAAGGGGGCCACGTTGCTCAGCATGGCTGGCTCCTTGTCACCACTTCTAGAAGCCGGAGGAGACTACTTACCACACGGCAATATTAGCAATTCTAGGTATGCATTGCAAATCCAATTAAGCTATATGTCTATTGCAGATACTTTCATGATTCTTCATACAATGTAATATCCGACATGGTTGTTTAGCTGAATACGTTTGACACGGTCGATTCTCTTTTGTCATGATATATTTAGGACGGTAGCAGCATCTCTTCACTACAAGAACAAAAGTATTTATGTGAAGCAAGGCTTCAATTTAGGCATCTTGTATTGACACTTCCCACGTTTGGCATATACTATGAGCATACGAACTTTGGGGGATTTGTCAATTTGCCTGCACGTTATTTCATTACATGCCAATTGGGTGTATATGGTACACGCAACAACTCCCTCTCGCATAGCAGAATCGGCTATGAGTCGGATTGGAGTGAGTTTTTCCTTCAAAATTTTAGGATACCTGGTTATAGTAGGATGACAAGGTTAGACAATTTTACGTTTTTCTTGTTTCTCCATGTTTTCACATTTACTTTGGAAATATTGTCTGTTGTGCAAATCAAAGTGCTTTGACAGTTTCACGTGAAGCAAGGCTTCTGACTCGTGCCAAGATACTGCCCATTGGTTTTGAATAAAGGGAATTGGCATACAAGTTTGGGAAACTAGTACAATAGGGCTCTTAGCTCACATTTTAGATGTGGCAACATCGAATTGTAATTTTTCCCTACCAGTACCGACTGTGCAAGGCACTTATGGTTTTGGTTCTCACGTTTGAGGCCGTCACTCTAGCCAAAGGCTTACAATTCTGTATGCACGGCATGCTAGCCAGGTGGAATGAATCCCACCACATCATGGATTATGCTTCCGCTATAACACTAGCCACTCTGTCAAGGACAAGATAAGTTATGCATTGTTTAACATGATTTTTATTTATGTTTATTTGATTGATGTCAAGGCACAACAACACTAAAAGGAACCTAAATCTAGGACTTGATTCACAGGCAAAGTGCCATATTTGAGTCATCCTCGTACAGTCACGGACCCATACACGGTAGGTGGGCCATGATGTGACTTATGTTTTAGAGGAGTACCCATCGACGATCATGGACAAGCAAGAGTCTTACCATTCTTGAGCTTTTGGCTGTCATTTTTGCACTAGATGTTTTTAGTGCCAAGATTGAGTTGAGTTTTTGATGATCTTACACTCGCATAGGCTGATCTATACCACGACGGATAGATGCAGCAAGCATTTTTGACATCATGGCTGTCTATAAGAACTAGGAGTTCCACCTGTGTGGATCTCCAATTTTCTCTATAGCACTAGGCATGGCTGTAGGAGCCCAATTTTGCGGTAAGATCCCGTATGTGATTACTAAATCACTCAATACGTGTTGATGGTCATTTATGGATACCTTTACACTTTTGTTCTCGAGGGGAAAGAAATTATTCATCTGCCAAGGGGTAGTAAATAAGTTTTTTTAACATTTAACCAAGGGGTTTGGATTGCTAAGGCAACACCCTGGGTTACAAGTTTCAATTTCTTTATCTTCACTAATCTCTATTTTCAGTGATTAGCAGGTCAAGGACATTTTGGTAATATATCCTTATAGGTTGAAATCTACAATTGACCTCCGGGTAAGTTACAAGTAATTTCCACCTTATTGTAAGTGTATGTTTTTTTGGTTTTGTTTCATTTCCAATTATGTTTGGGTAAGTTTTGTAAGAGAGATGCATACGCTAACATGCTTTTTGCTACTTTATCTCTTAATTGTTCATCAAGATACCATGATGGGTTTGATTCTTGTTGAAACAGTTACATACCTACATGGTAGGGTTCTGTTTGGCACATGGTGTACAACATGGTCTAGGAACTCATGGAGTTCGGTTTAGCCAGTGTGGAGCCATGTTAATGAGGGTCCCTCTCACTCTTGTTGTGGAGTGTTTGCAGTTACCTCCACACACATGTACATCTAGTACTTGATGGATGTCACTTTTTCTGGCATTATTTTCTGAGACATATTCCACATGTGAAGAATATGAGTCTCCGTGACTGACACTGGCACCTATTTCCTAATGATGTGTCGCGACAAAGTCCCTTGGCGATGGTCACATGTGCTGTTTTGACCATTTAAAGCACATAGTATCAGGAACAATTTCAATGGCCAAAAATTGTCGGGTACTACCTATAGACTTGTGGTGATTACAAGTGCAGTATAACAACCTCAACGGATGGTTGTTACACGTGTAGAAAATTTATGCTATGTAATGAAAATGTTTCATTGTTGGTACCTAGGTGTGATTGAGCTTTCACATTCTACTATGGTCCAATTTTGTTGCAAGGCTTTCATGTACGTATCGTGATAAGTTTTGTCATGGAATTGCGGTTGGGATATGTTTGTGTTAAATGCATGCACACAAGGTGTTATGGCCCTAGTGTTTAACACAGATTTATTCGGAGCGACATGCAAGTTCATGGACTTTATTCTTTCTGCAACCTTTTGCGCTTCAAGTGCAATCTCTCTCGCAGATTTATTATGAGTTTACACCCTACCATACGAGATAATGGTTCAGTATGGATGTTTGTGATTGGATGGTTTAAACTCTATGAGTTTACTTCACTAAAATTTGATTTTAATCTAGTTGGTTGTCTCAAATCCATATCGAGTATATGGCTGGAATCTCACTTGGTGAGTCGTAGTTTATCGTCAGTCGTGGAAGACTTTCTGTAAGTGATTGGGGAAAGCACCTCACTCTTACTGTTGCTATTCATCCTGCGTTGGATGGGCAGCTTATAAGTATTCTTTTTAGTGCTAAAGGATCTGCTAAGCTCATACGTTAGCACAAAGCATTCTGAATGGGAGATTCTCTCCCTATTCTAGAATTTGCTTAGGTTAGATTTTCAACTTTGAACACCTGTTATGGTGGGGTTGGATACCAATTCAATGGTTTCATAAGTATGTTGGTGTGCTGACAAAGTATATTGGCATTAAATCGGTATGCTGACAAAGTATGTTGGCATGTAACCTTCATTAAGGGTGAACAAGTAGTTATGTGTGTTTCAAAATGTTTAGAAGTCTGACATGAGGAAACTCCCTATTCTATCCCTTAGTAACTATGAGCTTTTCAAGATACTCACGCCAGTTAGAAATCTGGTTCACAACTTCATGAATTCTGCGCAATCTTGTATTTATTTGGTATTTCATGGAAGCCGTTTACGTAAACGCTCACATGGGGACGACAATGTCATTGACCAACAAATTCTGGTTGATTTCATTGAACCTCCTACCCAACCGCATAAACCTGCATGAATCTTAAACTATCATGATTTACGTACGCGTCGTCATCATGTAGGTCAACAAGCTCTCGTAAAGTGGAACAATTGACCTGAAGAAGGTGCCACTTGAGAAAACATTAGTGTTCTTAAGAAGAAGTACCCCACTTTTTGAGGAAGAAAATACTTCTCCAAGGGGGGAATAATGTCAGGCCAAGGGCCACCCTAGGGGTCAAGGACCGGGACCAAGGGCCAGCTGACTGCCAAAGGTGATGGGATCCTAAGCCAAGGACTATAAAGGGAGGTTGGGTGGAGGATCAGACACGGCAATTCCCCACGGTCTTTTACAACAGAGTGTATATTGCTTAGTGCACAATAGAAAGATAAGTTAGCCCTAGAATGATGGTGTTACGTAGCTTGTAACAATTATGCGAAGGTCGATTTCCTTCCAATCGTAGAGTCAAGAAGGAAAGGTTCAAGGGGAGACCACCCGGCCAGGTGGCCACATTATATAGGTCCGTGAATGAGGGGCAATCCTCATTCTCTTGCAGGCTGGGTGGCAAGCTGACTACTTTACCTCCCTCTTTGATGGTGGTGCCCGTAGCGGCGCTACAAAGATTGAACATTGGTATCAGAGCTTGGGTGAAGTTATGCGCGTGAATGGTCCCACATAACCTTAATCAATGAGAAGTTGAAGATAAGGTAAGATTGACTTATTGAAAAGAAAGCATTCATAGTGCACAGGACCGTGTTAAACGTATTATGCTGATAAAGGATAAAGAAAAAACTTTGAGGAAGGTGACTTTGTATTCCTAAAGGTTCCTACGAAATCAAAAACCATGAAAACGGAAAAGTGTGACAAATTTTCTCCTAGATATTGTGGTTCTTTTAAAATCATTAAAAAGATTGGGGACTTGGCAGATAAGCTTGAGTTACCGAAGAGTTCTCAAGTTCACCCTGTTTTTCACGTCAGTAAATTGAAGAAATCATTTCACGGTTTGGAGAACGTAGTTTCTCCAGAGATTTTGGTTGACTTGATAGAGCCACCAAAGATACCACATGAACCGGAAATGATTCTTAGGTATCGAGATAGACACACTCGTCATGCAGTGTACCCGAAGGTACTAGTCAAGTGGACATACTTAAACGAGTAAGCTACAACTTGGGAACGACGTAGTGCGATCGCCAAGAGATTTTCCCATGTTGTTTTCGAGAACGAAAACTCTTCATGAGAAGGAGAGGGGGGGGGGGGGGTAATGTTACGTAGCCTGTAAATGTTATGTGAAGGTTGACCGCCTTCTGATCACAGAGTCGGGAAGGCAGGGTTCAAGGGAAGACCGCCCGACTGGAGCGGCTAGACCAATGTGGACAGAGAAGCCATACTATATAGGTCCGGGAATGAAGGGCAATCCTCATTCTCTCGTAGGTTGGGTGGAGAGTTGATGACCTTACCTCCCTCTTCGGTGGTAGTGCCTGGAGCGGTGCTACAAGGATGTAACACATGTGCATATATACAATGCAAAGGTGAAAAGACCTCCTAGTGAGGGAAAAAATGCCCTGGGGGGCCTAAGTGTGTTCACACACATCACTACCTCATATACGATAACAGCTTTAGTTCATTATTTATCTTTGATTCTGCATGCCTTTATCGAAGGTTTGGGTTGTCCGCTCTGTTGCGTTTTGTGCCAGATCCATGAACTGGAAGTTGTTTGTGTCTTTGGCTGCATGGACGTCACAATCTACTTTGATTGGTCGACTTTGTTTTGTTGTTTCTCTGAGGTTAAATTTGGGATCCAGACAACAAACTATTGACTCACATGCGCTTAGATTACTTTCTTGGGAATCCAAAATTTCTTTACTTGTTTTGAAGTAGTGTTGACTTCTCGATGTGGACACTTGATAGGCAGTGGGTCGGCCTTAAATCTCTTTGAGAAATTTTTTGCAATTGAGGACATTTTGTTTTGGGACCCTAATATAACTTTTATTTGTTTTTTTCCTATCCTGTTTTGGGACCCAAATATGCCTCTTATGTGATGCCAACTGGCTTTTGGGTAACTTCCACTTGACTGAATAATTGTAGCCCTTAGTTGCAATGTGGAGTTATCAGGTCAATTCTCCTTTCCTTTGTTGTCGTTTTGCTTTGAGTTTTTCTTTACAAACTTGATGACAAGGAGATAGTTTTTCATAATTTTCAGGCTTTGCAAAGGGGATGCATATGATAGCTTTCTCATTTTTGCTGTAGGCCATATTGCTTTCTTTGTCTGAATAATGCTTGTACATTCTCATGCCTATAAGAACTCTTTGACCATACAACATTACATAAAACTTGTGCAAACATTGTAATCCTTGGATTTCCAATGGCAATATAGTATTGCCAATTCATGTTGTCGTTTCTCATGTGGCTCTATGCATTAAAAGAGGTTTGTTATACAAAATACGTTTTAAGATTTTGAGGAAAAAACCTCTTGGAAGATGATATTCACTCTAGCCCCCCTATCCATGAGAGGATAAGTTTTGATGTTATTATCTCCCACATTCATTGGAATACATGGATTAAGTTTTTTGTATGCATCCTCATAGGTTGGATGACATATTGTCCTTAAAGAAAGAACACACAAGCTTTTTCTTTTGGGCTTGTAGCCCTATTTTCTCTTGAGCCTCCTTGACCATCTAATCATGTTGAGCGATTCAAATTGTCATCGAAGAGGACTCCAAACCGGGGGGGGGGGTGGTGTTTATGAATGCGGACTTATAATATAGGGAGGCTAGGTCAAAATGCATTTGGGGCATATACGCAACAAGAAATAGGAGAGAGAGGTCATAAGCACAAGATGTACCTTGTTCGCTTGCTTTGTTTGTTGGAAGCCTTACAGAGTTGGCCCTTGCTCAATGTGGTGGGGGTTAAACTCTAGTCTAGCAGGGGTTTACACAGTCGGCCCCTTGCTTAGTCTAGCGGGGTTTAACTCCACTATTCATGAGAAGCCGTGCGTCAATCTTTGAACTGTGGCCCTTCCTCCACCACTCAGGCTTACTCCATGGACATCTTGTGTTGCCTCAAGTTCCCTACCATTCCCACCCGCTTGCCATCCTGATTTACCTAATAAACCCCACCTCCTCCCCATTACTCACCGATTCAAATTTCCACATCTGACAACTCGCAAACCCGAGGCACTCACGGGCAATTCAAAATTCCTTGCCACTCAAGCTCCACCTTAGCACATTTTTGTTAGCGTGGGACTCCTCATAGGCCCAAGAGCTCAACGCAACTCACATGTCGTTTTAAGTCCATGTTTACTTTTTTGGCCTGCCATACAGCAGCCATAGCGTTTGGCCCAATTTTTGGACCAAGCACGTGGCTTAGGCTCCATTCAGACTGCACTTCACGGCCAACCAAGCACGTGACTGCTCCGTTCAGACTGCACTACACGTCACAGTTTGTTTTCCAGGCTATTCTCATTCACACTGTGACGCTTAAGAGAATAGAATTCAATATTGAAAAGGTCGGTTCAGCAAATCGAACGTGGTTGCTGTACTTCTGTCAGCAGATCGACGCTCGCCCGTCTCGCAAGGAGAAGGTTTTGTTCCGGGGGTATGAGGCTGCCCGTCTCACTGGCGGGTCCGGAAACTGTGTGCTTCTCTCTCAGCGAATACTCTTCTGCCAAGTCGACAGATCGCCCCTTCAACTCGTCGAGTTCCACGCAGTCTGAACCAAGCCTTAATTGCATTGGTTACGTATGTGGATCGATATAATTGGGTAGAGTGGCGTTGATTTTTCCTGCGCAGCCTTCTCGTCTCCAGAACGTGACCTCGTGGCGGATGCCTATGCTTGGAGCCGTCTTTGGCCCTCATTCCATGCATGGGAGTGCTTATCGCAGGCGCTACCCATGCTCCTTTTCTTCTTCGCTTATACGAAATGCCTTCTTCGGAGGTCATGCCCTTCAGAAGAACAGTTTTTCTTCTCAGATTAGGCTGTTTCGCAGCAATGGCGGTAGGTCGACCTCCCGTTGCTCCGTTGGAGAGCCTGTGCGAGTAGTCAGTGAGAAAGTAGTGGGTATCGATTTGGGTAGTACAAATTCCGCAGTTGCTGCCATGGAAGGTGGGAAGCCCACCATTGTCACTAATGCAGATGGACAACGAACTACCCCTTCTGTTGTCACCTATACGACCGTCTTGTGAGGCAAATTGGCAAGCGCCAGGCTGTGGTGAATTCCAAGAACACTTTCTTCTCTGTCAAACGATTTATTGGACGAAAGATGAGTGAAGTGGATGAAGAGTCTAAGCAGATTTCCTACATAGTCATTAGAGACACTAATGGCAATGGGAAGCTTGACTGCCCCGCAATTGGAAAACAGTTTGCAGCAGAGGAGATATCTGCGCAGGTTAGTGGTTTTTCTGCTATTTCTACATTATGTAGAGTGCATGTACATATGTGAGTGAGTACTGACAGGTATGCATGTTACCGATTATATGGTGGATATAGAATTCATTCTCTATATTTAAGTGTGTGTTCGATTTTGTGAAGGTGGATAGCTATGTTGGCAATATTGTTGAGGTCGTGATTGCACCTACTGTCAATACTAGCTGCAACTTTTATGTTCATGCCGCTTAGTTAACAAACTATATGACTTATATTCGGAAAAAAGTTACTTTTTAATCTTTGTGAGTTTGCGTGAAATCTGACTGTTATGCTTGCAAATTCAGGGTTATGAAATGTTGTTTATTTATGGTGCCAGGTGCTGAGGAAGCCTGTAGATGATCCGTCCAAGTTTCAATGTCAACAAAGCTGTAATTACAGTTCGTGCCTACTTCAATGACTCACAAAGAACTGCAACCAAGGACGCAGGCCGCATTGCATCCCTGGAAGTTCTTTGCATTGTCAACAATGAGCCAATTGCTGCATCTCTAGCTTATGGTTTTGAGAAGAAGAGCAATGAAACCATCCTTGTATTTGACCTTGGTGGAGGAACCTTCGATGTGTCTGGTATGTAACACCCGTGTGCTGGCTGTACATGGTTTACTTACTCTATTGGTGAGATTTGCTCATGTCTGTCCTTTTCTTTTTCAGTCCTGGAGGTAGGAGATGGAGTGTTCGAAGTGTTGTCCACATCAGGAGATACTCATCTTGGGTGGGATGATTTTGACAAGGTAGGAAAACTGCGGGCTTGTTTATAAGTTGAGTCAGAAGCTTCATGGTTCTTAGTTTAGTTGTCTGTTTATTTTGGTAAATCAGCGCATTGTGGACTAGCTAGCTGTCAACTTCAATAAAGAGGAAGGAATTGACCTACCTAAGGACAAGCAAGCACTTCAACGATTGACTGAGACTGTGGAGAAGCCAAAGATGGAGCTGTCGACCTTGACACAAACTAGTATCAGGTGAGCTTGTGAAGTCTATCTTGCTTCAATTATCACTGCTTATTGTTTAAGCAATGCTGGGATGAAGGGATGTGCAAAACATAACCGGTTGCGAATAATACGGTTAAGTATGTTCTCATGGTCCCTAGTTAAGTATTTTCCTTGAAACGAATCTGGTTGGTAGGATGATGTTTCCTGGTTTGTCTTCACAGCCTTCCCTTCATTACAGCGACAGCCGATGGGCCCAAACACATTGACACCAGCCTCACCCGGGCCAAATTTGAGGAACTTTGCTCAGACTTAATTGACAGGTGACTGTCCCACTTTTTTTGTAGTGTAAGTACGTTCGTCCATGATATCGCTCTTTTGTCACCCTTCGCATGTCATATTGCATTTTCCAGGTGCAGGACTCCTGTTGAAAAATGCTCTCAGGGATGCCAAACTCAGCTCTAATGATGTGAAGGAGGTGATTTTGGTAGGAGGCTCTACCAGGATTCCAGCAGTTGTGGAGTTGGTGAAAAGAATGATCGGCAAAGACCCTAATGTTACTGTCAATCCTGATGAAGTTGTTGCGCTTGGAGCTGCCGTGCATGTAGGGTTTGATTTCTGAGGGATGATGTAATCGATAAAATTTTAATGGTTAATCATTCCTGTACAGTAATTTCTTTCAAGTGTAGGTCTCTTGGAGACGGATGCAAGTATACAGTATTGCAATTTATTGGTGCTTATGTCCACCTACGTATGTGTATGTATATGTGTGTGTGTGTGAATTAGACCTTATCATTTTCTGACAATGCATCTGGAAATTTGATACTGCTTCACTGGTGCTCCTTCAAGATTTTAATATTTATCGCTTGATCTGCATTTTAGAGCTACCAAGGATTAAGCGATAAATATTAAAATCTCTCTCTTCCATTCTTTTTGAAGCAGCAGCTTGATATCCTTTCGCTCTGTCTTGTTTTCAGCACATTCTGGTGGTCGCCACTGAGGTCAATATGAGTGAGGTGCATGTGGGTGGGAGCAACAATACAAGTGCACAGAAAAAGAAGCAGGAGCTCGAAAGAGTGTCCATTGGGGAGCGGTGTCGGGGGATATGGGTTTGCGAGGTGAGCCGGGTCAGCACCGGGCTACTTGCTGTGGGAAACAAGAGAGACAAGACGCACAGCACAAGGCAACAGATCATGTCAACACTTTAAATACTTAAAACTCGACAATCGAAATGGTTTAAACTGCTAATGATTAGCCGAAGTGGAATTCGATTACAAATGGTTGCCGTTAACGGCACTGATGGAGTTAGGAGAGTTTAATGCTCTCGAATTAGATCACGACTGTAAAATTTTCGCTTATGCCCGCCATTAGAGTCTTTATAAGCCGATTAGGAGGTAAGTATCCAACAAAATCCTCTGCTTGATACCCTTGTATCTGCCAAATACAGTAGAGAGAGTTTGTCCTCTGTCCTTGCTTACTCGAGAGCGAGTCTCCTCCAGTTTACTAGAAGACCGAGAGAGATAGAGCCCTTGGCGGTTTGGATTGAGAGAGAGAGATCCTGTTTTGCTTGGATTCGATTGAAGGTCAAGAGAGAAAAAAAGCCTTGCTTAGCTGCCCCTTTTGCTTAGCTTCAATGGCAATCAAGGAGAAGCCCTTCCTTCGATGGAGTTCTGGGAGGCAAGCCCTTGCTTCGATGGAGTTCAAGGAGGCAAGCCCTTCGATGGAGAGCTCAAGGAGGCAAGGCCTTCGATGAAGAGCTAAAGGATCTTGCTTTGATGGAGATCGAGGAGCTACCTTCCTTCCCCTTTGGTTCCTCTTCTTTACCCCTCGAATACCCCCTCTTTTGCATGAAGTCCTCCTATTTATAACGTGCACCCTCCCTTGCAGTAGCACCGGGCGCTATTGACGTGGCGCGGGAATCCCTGCGATGACGTGGCACTGGTGGATTTCGAGCAGCGCCGAATTTTTCGAAACTAGTACCAAAGAGGAGCGCTATGGCGAGAGCTATAACTTTGCCTCCACGCTCGCTGCCAACCGTGCTCTCGTCACCCCTCCTCTGCGCCCTCTGCCCGCCTGCTCACGCCATCCACACCTTTTTTTTCTTGTTTTTCTTTTACACTAAAACCCTTGCTTAATTAATTGGGCGGCCATTAGCCATGCCCTTTAGGTGCGCGGCCAATTTTATTTGGGCGACCGATCTTATTGGGTTATGGCTTTCAAAGGGCACCATTTTAGGCATTCACATAGGCCAAAGCTTGCAAAGCTTTTCCATTGGGTGGCGATAATCACTGCAAGGGCACAACATTTGGCATATATGCCGACCTATGCAATGCCAAGCAGTATACGTCTTGGGTGGCCATAGCCCCCTTGGCTTCTTTTCGGCTCTTAAAGGGAACCCGTTTGGCATACATATCGGTTAAGGCATTGCAAACTCTCGGCTTCGTACTGCTCAAGCTATAGCTGTGTTGGAAATTTCCTGCTATAAGCAAACTCCAGTTAGGCTCAACATATCAACCAAACCATTACTGCATGACGTCTCGAAACTTGGTCAATGTCAAAAAAATCCCAGATAGCACTTCGACCGAGCCGACCAGGGCGGTTCAAACCCAGCCCCCGGTGATACTTAAATTGGCCATATCTTGCCAACTGAAATCTTGATCACCGATTTGAAAAGACCGACGTGCTCCACAAAGTGAGCACTTCATCTTGATGCATTCATTCCAATTCCTTCACCTCAGCTGGAGTTGCCCAATCCGGTACAGATCTGCAATCGACTTAAGCTTTAAACTGCCATAACTTCTTCACTGTAGCTCCAATCGACGAGCCGTAAAGACAGGACGGTAGAGCACTTCAAGTACTACAGTTCTAGATCATAATCTCTCATCTGTGTTCACTGCAACCATACTCATTTTTGGCATCATTGAGGCATCTGTTGGTCCTTCTAAGCCGCATCTGGCATACATTAATCATTAAGCTTGGCCTGTTATCAAGCCCTGATCACTGCTCACTTAATGTGTAGGATTCAAAGAAGCTTAGCTTGCATTTCTCTGCTCTTTTTCTTATCATGGAAGCGGAGTTGCACGACAGCGGCAGTACGTTCCACCAACAAGCTGCATAATGTGAGGCAGATGTGACCTACGCAACAAGCAGCACGCGCAGATGTTGAAGATAAGAAACACCTGGAAGTTGAAAACGGAGCTTTGTAGCAACAAGCTACAAGCGGGCCTGCACTCTCAGCACTCCCTCCCCCTCGTGACTCATTAGAGTCCGTCTCTGCTTGCCTTATGGGCATCTTTTCTGTTTTTACTTCTGTTTAAGTTTTCTGTTGCTTTCCTGCATCTTTTTCTGGTTCTCCAAGAGAAGGGTGGTCTCATCAAGAAAGCAAGTGAGCTCTCCATTCTGTGTGGATCAAAAGTCGACATCATTGACGACTCCCAGGCCGGCAAAGCCTTCTCCTTCAGTCACCCATGCATCGACTATGTCATCGACAAGACCCTCAAGCGGCCTGTTTCCTTTGACTCTGACAAAATCAAAGCAATACGCAGGCTTCAGAATGAACATAATGCTCTCTTGCAAGAGATTGAGGTCGAGAAAGAGCATAGGCACGCCTTGCGAAAGCAAATGGCTTTGGATGAACTCAATCGGATACATTGTTGGTCACAGAACTGGTGGGAAGTGCCGTTTCATGCCATGGGCATGGTTGAGCTTAAGCAGCATCAGAGCGACTTGAGACTTTCTATGGCCTTATTATAGATAGAGCCCAATACTTGCAATATGTGTTCAGCTTGGATTTTCTATGATGCAGCAATATCATGATATGTTGATTGGTAGGAAACATGCATTAGCTGCTAGTCTTATGCTCAAACAATATATCTTTTTTGAAGGCCATCTTCAACACAACGCACCCCCGGCTCAACAACTATATCAATACATGAATATCAATGGTGTAAGCACTTCATTTACTCCTCTCTACATTAATGATGCTTTTGCAATCAGTCTTGCTTACAACGATAGATGTGTATTTGGGATTTGAAAAATGCGTGAAAATATTATGGTATTCAACTGTTAATACAACATGGTATATCTGTTGTTAAATTACTCCATCGGGCCATGATGTACATACAAACAATGGAACCAGCTTGAGCCAGATTTTTGTCTCCGCTAATTTGTTCTTGCGAAGAAGAATTGCTTTAATCTTTCGCTTATGTTTATTGCTTTTCGGGAACATTTCTCTGAACAATATACCTTGTTCAGAGAGTTGTTCCCTATACTGGATTCATCACTTGGCATTGCACAAAGGTTTGCATTTTTTGCATTCTTCTGCTATATTTGTGTTTGTGGAAAGTGCCAAAAACAAAGGCATGCCATTGAAGGTGATTGTGGAGCTCTTTGCTATGCCTCCTACTGAGAAGGAGAAGCTGACAGCAGTCGATTATGATGAATTGGCAAAGGAAGGTGAAGTCTGAGTGAGCTGATTGCCAGCAATGGCAAGTAAACTTTTGGTGGTGATAAAGCCTGGTATTGCTGTCCAAGGGAATGAAGTAAAAGATGTAAGCTGAGGGCTTGCTCAGCTTACACCGTCCTGGCGGGATTCTTCAATTGATCATCAAGAGCGGCGACAACATTGGCTTCAATTTTTTTGATAAGGAAGACCTTGTGTACCCAATAATTTTGCTAATATCTTGCAGGGTGTGGGTATGCTAGAGATAAGAAGAGCATGCTCCATATGTGAATGGAGTGTGACTCTATATCTTTGTAGACCTTCCAGCGATCCTTATTGCAGGTCTTGGGTTCCTTGAGATCCCCTGCACACTGCCCAGAATGACATACATTTGATAGGTCAATCGTTGCTTGGGTTGTTGCTAATGTTGGACCTAGAGGCTCATGGATCTTTTAGGGTCTTTCTAACCGTTTGATTCTTTCATACTTGCCTTCGTCTTTAAGAAGGATGGTATCGTTAATGGATACCCACCTCCTTGTCTGGATGCAGTTTCTCCAGAAGAGTTAAAAGTCTTCTTACCTGATAGTGCGTACCCGCTAAAATGTGATCTGTATATGTGTGTGGCAACTTATGTGCAAGTTGTGAAGTCATAACATCCAAAGTATGAATTATTGAATCGCTACTTATTGCTTACAGCATTCTACTTCTCTGTTTCTGACACTTATGTGTAAGTCTTTGCAAGGAGAAATAATCAAGCTTGAACCAGTTTGGTCTACATATAGAATTAGTGCTTACTGCTTCGTTCATTCTATTTTTCTGTTTTTGGCCACATTGCTCGCTTTTAAATGTAAAACAATCGAAGCTTCAACCAATGAGTTGGTTAGGTTCTCGTTTGGTTTCCATACATCATACATTCTCCTAAAACCGAGGGTCTCCCTCATCTCATAGAGAAAAAGGGCATTTTGTTTGGAGCTTTAGCTTTGTCTCGTGGTTGTGTAAAAGTTGTATATTCTGAGCAAGTGCCATTATGGCCATCATGATGTATGCATGCGTCTGGAATGTCGAATGAGACTTCCTCTCAGTCAAATTTGTTGAGGAGGAATGAATCATCTTCTCTATTGTCTGAAAATATCTCATTGGCATTCGGATTCGTGATTTGAATCATCAAGAAGACCAGTAAATTACACCCTTGACTGAGGATTTGGACCTATAGCTGTTTTGGTCCTCCTCCTGCAAGTCTTGCATAAGGCCCGGTTCAGATGGGGCGGCAGCAGCCAATCGCTGCCCACGTTGGCATTAACTGATTGGGCAAAAACCAAGGCTCACACTTCCGGACCCACCATTTCATGGGCGACCCCCCCCCCCCCCCCCCCTCGGAAATGCATCGCTACCGAGCACTGTTCAGCACCATTCACGGGCGAGCAGAGTAGATCTTCGATCGCAGGGCTGAGAGACGCTGCAGTTCAACCGGCACTCAGTTCGCATCACCCTGCCTCCGTCTCTTGTGAACAGGCAGGCTGGAGGAAGGTACACTGCAAGCTTGCTGCCGCTGGGTTCGTCTTAACCGGGCCTAAGGTGTGAGCATGGGTGATTGCAATTGGAGAAAGGCCTTCCCTACGCATCTTGCCAAAACAGCCCAGCGTTCCCTTGGTGCAAGCATAGTTGAATGCATTTGGAGAAGGGACTTCCCTTTGCGTGCTAAAATAGCTCGTAACCACTTCCTTGTCAGAGCTCATGTTGGGCATATCTTGTCCAATTGATGATGACATTCTAGAGATGATGACCATCAACAATTTTCTTGTCCTCCTGACCAAAGCATTGCCATATACAACCCCAAAAAATCAACACATTCCAAGTGAGTACAGTCTGGTGATGATGCCCATCAAGGACTTCTTATACTTACATGATGGTGCCACATGACCTCGTTCTGAATTCTCTCAACCATGTCAACATCTTGCAGAAGTTACAAGACTTCAATGTGAAAGCGTAAGTGTTTGAGAAGAGCTTCCTTGCCACAACCATGCTGGGCATACCTGTAATCAGCACACTCCACAGGACATTGGCAAGCATGACATCTTATGTCATACACACTCATTGGAATGTGCTCTTGGACTAGTTTATCGACAACTCTATGTCCTTGAGTTCCTACAAAAGCTGGTTGTTTCCTTCATGACAAAAACCTGCGGAATCTCTGACCTACATTTTTGATAGGTAGTGCACGGTTACCTGACTCGAGTTCCACTGCCCCTCGTAGTTCTTCATTGCAACACGTTGCCAAATCCCGATTCTATTTGTTGCAGTAGAGGAAGAGGGGAAGAAAGAGCTAGAGAGAGAACTAACGAGTTGAAAGCTACAGTGTGGGGCTACTGCAATCTATTTTAAGTGTCTTCTTCTCCCTGGATGTGATTCTTTTACCATTTGCTCATTCCCTCTCAAGAAAAGAGAAGTTTATAAAAAGAAGGATTGCATGTGTTCAGATGATCAAAATAAAATCCGAGAAAGGGAAGCTTGTGCTGTTGGTAAAACTCATCGTTGGTAATTCCAAGAGAAGTGTCTTGCACTAATTGGTGAAAATGGATTCTTTGTCTTGGGATACCATGCTATTGTATTTTAGACTGAAAATCGCATTGTTTGAAGCTATGTCCATTAACTCTCCATCTTTCATTCACAGGTTTGAGAGCTTTCAACCAGACTTAGTGATATAATCTCAAGTTCCATCAACACCTTCCCAACATCTCCAACAGTAAGGCAAAATTTACTATGGCATGCCAATGTGAAGCAAAGCTTCACTTTTCACCTTGTTTTTTTGGCTTACGTGGATTGCCTTGGAAAAGGTGTCCACCGACTTCCCCTCCCTTGATCTTGTAATAATATAGTGCTTGATCTTGTAATAATATAGTGCTGAGGATGGGAGAAGCTTTCGGAACCTCAGTACACCCGTACAACAAACTCCATATTCGCCACCAGCTATTAAAGAACCCTCAACCGCCCATCGCCACCACCACACACATCTCCACCACCACAAACCACTGATCACAAGTCTTCCAAAAGCTCGTCCTCTAGGACTAAATCTGACCAAAGGAGGGAAGAAGAAAGAGTACAGAAGGAATTAATTAGACAAGGAAGAAGAGCAATGAAATCCACCGACGGTTATGATTCTTTGAAGAAAGAGAGACAAAGAGGGCAGATTTTGCATGATGAAGAATAGAAATCACATGCATGGTCAGCATCTCGGGGAAAGATGAGGCCTTGCGAGATCCTTCTCTAAGCTGACCATTTTTGAAGTTAAGCTCCTGAACTAGCTTCATCAGATTTAGACATAACCACATCTTGCAACATTTCATGATATGTTTCTCCATGAGCTGAGCCAAAGCTTTCCAGATGTTGACAGCATGCTCTGTGATTTGAAAAAATACTAGCACATCCCCTAGTATTGGCCCAAAGGACAATCATTTACTCACCCAGCTACAATTTTTCGTCTCAAATTACACGCTGGAAAGACAACAAAACAGATGAAACACCACAAAACTGTCACCCAGCTACAATTTTTCATCTCAAATTACGCACTCGAAAGAGAACAAAACAAATGAAACACCACAAAACTGTTCCAAGACTTGTTGAACAAAAATTGACAAAAAGTTGATTTTTTGCGGTTGTATATGGCAATGCTTTGGTCAGGAGGACAAAAAAATTGTTGATGGTCATCATCTCTAGAATGTCATCAATTGGACAAGATATGACCAATGTGAGCTCTGACAAGGAAGTGGTTACGAGCTGTTTTAGCACGCAAAGGGAAGTCCCTTCTCCAAATGCATTCAACTATGCTTGCACCAAGGGAACGCTGGGCTGTTTTGGCAAGATGCAAAGGGAAGGCCTTTCTCCAATTGCAATCACCCATGCCCGGTTCAGACGAACCCAGCAACAGCAAGCTCGCAGTGTACCTTCCTCCAGCCTGCTTGTTCACAAGAGACAGAGGCAGGGTGATGCGAACTGAGTGCTGGTTGAACTGCAACGTCTCTCAGCCCTGCGATCGAAGATCTACTCTGCTCGCCCGCGAATGGTGCTGAAAAGTGCCCGGTAGCGATGAATTTCCCGGGGGGGCGGGGGGGGGGGGGGGGTCACCCATGAAATGGCGGGTCCGGAAGTGTGAGCCTTGCTTTTTGCCCAATCAGTTAATGCCAACGTGGGCAGTGATTGGTTGCTGCCGCCCCGTCTGAACCGGGCCTTATGCAAGACTTGCGGGAGGAGGACCAAAACAGCTACAGGTCCAAATCCTCAGTCAAGGGTGTAATTTACTGGTCTTCTTGATGATTCAAATCACGAATCCGAATGCCAATGAGATATTCTCAGACAATAGAGAAGATGATTCATTCCTCCTCAACAAATTTGAATGAGAGGAAGTCTCATTCGACATTCCAGACGCATGCATACATCATGATGGTCATAATGGCACTTGCTCAGAATATACAACTTTTACACAACCACGAGACAAAGCTAAAGCTCCAAACAAAATGCCCTTTTTCTCTATGAGATGAGGGAGACCCCGGGTTTTAGGAGAATGTATGATGTATGGAAACCAAACGAGAACCTAACCAACTCATTGGTTGAAGCTTCGATTGGTTTACATTTTAAACTCGAGTAGTGTGGCCAAAAACAGAAAAATAGAATGCACGAAGCAGTAAGCACTAATTCTATAAGTAGACCAAACTGGTTCAAGCTTGATTATTTCTCCTTGCAAAGACTTACACATAAGTGTCAGAAACAGAGAAGTAGAATGCTGTAAGCAATAAGTAGCGATTCAATAATTCATACTTTGGATGTTATGACTTCACAACTTGCACATAAGTTGCCACACACATATACATATCACATTTTAGCGGGTACGCACTGTCAGGTAAGAAGACTTTTAAATCTTATGGAGAAACTGCATCCAGACAAGGAGGTGGGTATCCATTAACGATACCATCCTTCTTAAAGACGAAGGCAGGTATCAAAGAATCAAACTGTTAGAAAGACCCTAAAAGATCCATGAGCCTCTAGGTCCAACTCAGCAACAACCAAAGCAACGATTGACCTATCAAATGTATGTCATTCTGGGCAGTGTGCAGGGGATGTCAAGGAACCCAAGACCTGCAATAAGGATCGCTGGAAGGTCTACAAAGATATAGAGTCACACTCCATTCACATATGGAGCCTGCTCTTATTATCTCTAGCATACCCACACCTTACAAGATATTAGCAAAATTATTGGGTACACAAGGTCTTCCTTATCAAAAAAATTGAAGCCAATGTTGTCGCCGCTCTTGATGATCAATTGAAGAATCCCGCTAGGACGGTGTAAGCTCAGCAAGCCCTCAAATTACATCTTTTACTTCATTCCCTTGGACAGCAATACCAGGCTTTATCACCACCAAAAGTTTACTTGCCATTGCTGGCAATCAGCTCACTCAGACTTCACCTTCCTTTCCCAATTCATCATAATCGACTGCTGCCGGCTTCTCCTGCTCAGTAGGAGGCATAGCAAAGAGCTCCACAATCACCTTCAATGGAATGCCTTTGTTTTTGGCACTTTCCACAAACACAAATATAGCACAAGAATGAAAAAAACGCAAACCTTTGTGCAATGCCAAGTGATGAATCCAGTATAGGGAACAGCTCTCTGAACAAGGTATATTGTTCAGAGAACTGTTCCCTAAAAGCAATAAACATAAGCGAAAGATTAAAGCAATTCTTCTTCGCAAGAAACAAATTAGCGGAGACAAAAATCTGGCTCAGGCTGGCTCCATTGTTTGTATGTACATCATGGCCTGATGGAGTAATTATAACAACAGATATACCATGTTGTATTAACAGTTCAAGACCATAATATTTTCACGCATTTTTCAAATCCCAAATACACATCTATCGTTGTAAGCAAGACTATGATTGCAAAAGCATCATTAATGTAGACAGGAGTAAATGAAGTGCTTACACCATTGATATTCATGTATTGATAGAGTTGTTGAGCCGGGGGTGCGTTGTGTTGATGATGGCCTTCAAAAAAGATATATTGTTTGAGCATAAGACTAGCAGCTAATGCATGTTGCCTACCAATCAACATATCATGATATTGCTGCATCATAGGAAAATCCAAGCTGAACACATATTGCAAGTATTGGGCTCTATCTATAATAAGGTCATAGAAAGTCTCAAGTCGCTCTGATGCTGCTTAAGCTCAACCATGCCCATGGCATGAATGGGCACTTCCCACCAGTTCTGTGACCAACAATGTATCCGATTGAGTTCATCCAAAGCCATTTGCTTTCGCAAGGTGTGACTATGCTCTTTCTCGACCTCAATCTCTTGCAAGAGAGCATTATGTTCATTCTCAAGCCTGCGTATTGCTTTGATTTTGTCAGAGTCAAAGGAAACAGGCCGCTTGAGGGTCTTGTCGATGACATAGTCGATGCATGGGTGACCGAAGGAGAAGGCTTTGCCGGCCTGGGAGACGTCAATGATGCCGACTTCTGATCCACACAGAATGGAGAGCTCAATTGCTTTCTTGATGAGACCACCCTTCTCTTGGAGAACCAGAAAAAGATGCAGGAAAGCAACAGAAAACTTAAACAGAAGTAAAATCATAGGTATACAAGACAAGATGCCCATAAGGCAAGCACAGACGGACTCTAATGAGTCACGAGGGGGAGGGGGGAAGAGAGAGATTTTAATATTTATCGCTTAATCCTTGGTAGCTCTAAAATGCAGATCAAGCGATAAATATTAAAATCTTGAAGGAGCACCAGTGAAGCAGTATCAAATTTCCAGATGCATTGTCAGAAAATGATAAGGTCTAATTCACACACACACACATATACATACACATACGTAGGTGGACATAAGCACCAATAAATTGCAATACTGTATACTTGCATCCGTCTCCAAGAGACCTACACTTGAAAGAAATTACTGTACAGGAATGATTAACCATTAAAATTTTATCGATTACATCATCCCTCAGAAATCAAACCCTACATGCACGGCAGCTCCAAGCGCAACAACTTCATCAGGATTGACAGTAACATTAGGGTCTTTGCCGATCATTCTTTTCACCAACTCCACAACTGCTGGAATCCTGGTAGAGCCTCCTACCAAAATCACCTCCTTCACATCATTAGAGCTGAGTTTGGCATCCCTGAGAGCATTTTTCAACAGGAGTCCTGCACCTGGAAAATGCAATATGACATGCGAAGGGTGACAGAAGAGCGATATCATGGACGAACGTACTTACACTACAAAAAAAGTGGGACAGTCACCTGTCAATTAAGTCTGAGCAAAGTTCCTCAAATTTGGCCCGGGTGAGGCTGGTGTCAATGTGTTTGGGCCCATCGGCTGTCGCTGTAATGAAGGGAAGGCTGTGAAGACAAACCAGGAAACATCATCCTACCAACCAGATTCGTTTCAAGGAAAATACTTAACTAGGGACCATGAGAACATACTTAACCGTATTATTCGCAACCGGTTATGTTTTGCACATCCCTTCATCCCAGCATTGCTTAAACAATAAGCAGTGATAATTGAAGCAAGATAGACTTCACAAGCTCACCTGATACTAGTTTGTGTCAAGGTCGACAGCTCCATCTTTGGCTTCTCCACAGTCTCAGTCAATCGTTGAAGTGCTTGCTTGTCCTTAGGTAGGTCAATTCCTTCCTCTTTATTGAAGTTGACAGCTAGCTAGTCCACAATGCGCTGATTTACCAAAATAAACAGACAACTAAACTAAGAACCATGAAGCTTCTGACTCAACTTATAAACAAGCCCGCAGTTTTCCTACCTTGTCAAAATCATCCCACCCAAGATGAGTATCTCCTGATGTGGACAACACTTCGAACACTCCATCTCCTACCTCCAGGACTGAAAAAGAAAAGGACAGACATGAGCAAATCTCACCAATAGAGTAAGTAAACCATGTACAGCCAGCACACGGGTGTTACATACCAGACACATCGAAGGTTCCTCCACCAAGGTCAAATACAAGGATGGTTTCATTGCTCTTCTTCTCAAAACCATAAGCTAGAGATGCAGCAATTGGCTCATTGTTGACAATGCAAAGAACTTCCAGGGATGCAATGCGGCCTGCGTCCTTGGTTGCAGTTCTTTGTGAGTCATTGAAGTAGGCACGAACTGTAATTACAGCTTTGTTGACATTGAAACTTGGACGGATCATCTACAGGCTTCCTCAGCACCTGGCACCATAAATAAACAACATTTCATAACCCTGAATTTGCAAGCATAACAGTCAGATTTCACGCAAACTCACAAAGATTAAAAAGTAACTTTTTTCCGAATATAAGTCATATAGTTTGTTAACTAAGCGGCATGAACATAAAAGTTGCAGCTAGTATTGACAGTAGGTGCAATCACGACCTCAACAATATTGCCAACATAGCTATCCACCTTCACAAAATCGAACACACACTTAAATATAGAGAATGAATTCTATATCCACCATATAATCGGTAACATGCATACCTGTCAGTACTCACTCACATATGTACATGCACTCTACATAATGTAGAAATAGCAGAAAAACCACTAACCTGCGCAGATATCTCCTCTGCTGCAAACTGTTTTCCAATTGCGGGGCAGTCAAGCTTCCCATTGCCATTAGTGTCTCTAATGACTATGTAGGAAATCTGCTTAGACTCTTCATCCACTTCACTCATCTTTCGTCCAATAAATCGTTTGACAGAGAAGAAAGTGTTCTTGGAATTCACCACAGCCTGGCGCTTGCCAATTTGCCTCACAAGACGGTCGTATAGGTGACAACAGAAGGGGTAGTTCGTTGTCCATCTGCATTAGTGACAATGGTGGGCTTCCCACCTTCCATGGCAGCAACTGCGGAATTTGTACTACCCAAATCGATACCCACTACTTTCTCACTGACTACTCGCACAGGCTCTCCAACGGAGCAACGGGAGGTCGACCTACCGCCATTGCTGCGAAACAGCCTAATCTGAGAAGAAAAACTGTTCTTCTGAAGGGCATGACCTCCGAAGAAGGCATTTCGTATAAGCGAAGAAGAAAAGGAGCATGGGTAGCGCCTGCGATAAGCACTCCCATGCATGGAATGAGGGCCAAAGACGGCTCCAAGCATAGGCATCCGCCACGAGGTCACGTTCTGGAGACGAGAAGGCTGCGCAGGAAAAATCAACGCCACTCTACCCAATTATATCGATCCACATACGTAACCAATGCAATTAAGGCTTGGTTCAGACTGCGTGGAACTCGACGAGTTGAAGGGGCGATCTGTCGACTTGGCAGAAGAGTATTCGCTGAGAGAGAAGCACACAGTTTCCGGACCCGCCAGTGAGACGGGCAGCCTCATACCCCCGGAACAAAACCTTCTCCTTGCGAGACGGGCGAGCGTCGATCTGCTGACAGAAGTACAGCAACCACGTTCGATTTGCTGAACCGACCTTTTCAATATTGAATTCTATTCTCTTAAGCGTCACAGTGTGAATGAGAATAGCCTGGAAAACAAACTGTGACGTGTAGTGCAGTCTGAACGGAGCAGTCACGTGCTTGGTTGGCCGTGAAGTGCAGTCTGAATGGAGCCTAAGCCACGTGCTTGGTCCAAAAATTGGGCCAAACGCTATGGCTGCTGTATGGCAGGCCAAAAAAGTAAACATGGACTTAAAACGACATGTGAGTTGCGTTGAGCTCTTGGGCCTATGAGGAGTCCCACGCTAACAAAAATGTGCTAAGGTGGAGCTTGAGTGGCAAGGAATTTTGAATTGCCCGTGAGTGCCTCGGGTTTGCGAGTTGTCAGATGTGGAAATTTGAATCGGTGAGTAATGGGGAGGAGGTGGGGTTTATTAGGTAAATCAGGATGGCAAGCGGGTGGGAATGGTAGGGAACTTGAGGCAACACAAGATGTCCATGGAGTAAGCCTGAGTGGTGGAGGAAGGGCCACAGTTCAAAGATTGACGCACGGCTTCTCATGAATAGTGGAGTTAAACCCCGCTAGACTAAGCAAGGGGCCGACTGTGTAAACCCCTGCTAGACTAGAGTTTAACCCCCACCACATTGAGCAAGGGCCAACTCTGTAAGGCTTCCAACAAACAAAGCAAGCGAACAAGGTACATCTTGTGCTTATGACCTCTCTCTCCTATTTCTTGTTGCGTATATGCCCCAAATGCATTTTGACCTAGCCTCCCTATATTAT
This sequence comes from Adiantum capillus-veneris, assembly GCF_014529385.1. Lineage (NCBI taxonomy): Eukaryota > Viridiplantae > Streptophyta > Polypodiopsida > Polypodiales > Pteridaceae > Adiantum > Adiantum capillus-veneris. The sequence continues at coordinate 86,925,168 of NC_140934.1, forward strand.
AAGTCCGCATTCATAAACACCACCCCCCCCCCCCCCCCCCCCCCCCCGGTTTGGAGTCCTCTTCGATGACAATTTGAATCGCTCAACATGATTAGATGGTCAAGGAGGCTCAAGAGAAAATAGGGCTACAAGCCCAAAAGAAAAAGCTTGTGTGTTCTTTCTTTAAGGACAATATGTCATCCAACCTATGAGGATGCATACAAAAAACTTAATCCATGTATTCCAATGAATGTGGGAGATAATAACATCAAAACTTATCCTCTCATGGATAGGGGGGCTAGAGTGAATATCATCTTCCAAGAGGTTTTTTCCTCAAAATCTTAAAACGTATTTTGTATAACAAACCTCTTTTAATGCATAGAGCCACATGAGAAACGACAACATGAATTGGCAATACTATATTGCCATTGGAAATCCAAGGATTACAATGTTTGCACAAGTTTTATGTAATGTTGTATGGTCAAAGAGTTCTTATAGGCATGAGAATGTACAAGCATTATTCAGACAAAGAAAGCAATATGGCCTACAGCAAAAATGAGAAAGCTATCATATGCATCCCCTTTGCAAAGCCTGAAAATTATGAAAAACTATCTCCTTGTCATCAAGTTTGTAAAGAAAAACTCAAAGCAAAACGACAACAAAGGAAAGGAGAATTGACCTGATAACTCCACATTGCAACTAAGGGCTACAATTATTCAGTCAAGTGGAAGTTACCCAAAAGCCAGTTGGCATCACATAAGAGGCATATTTGGGTCCCAAAACAGGATAGGAAAAAAACAAATAAAAGTTATATTAGGGTCCCAAAACAAAATGTCCTCAATTGCAAAAAATTTCTCAAAGAGATTTAAGGCCGACCCACTGCCTATCAAGAGTCCACATCGAGAAGTCAACACTACTTCAAAACAAGTAAAGAAATTTTGGATTCCCAAGAAAGTAATCTAAGCGCATGTGAGTCAATAGTTTGTTGTCTGGATCCCAAATTTAACCTCAGAGAAACAACAAAACAAAGTCGACCAATCAAAGTAGATTGTGACGTCCATGCAGCCAAAGACACAAACAACTTCCAGTTCATGGATCTGGCACAAAACGCAACAGAGCGGACAACCCAAACCTTCGATAAAGGCATGCAGAATCAAAGATAAATAATGAACTAAAGCTGTTATCGTATATGAGGTAGTGATGTGTGTGAACACACTTAGGCCCCCCAGGGCATTTTTTCCCTCACTAGGAGGTCTTTTCACCTTTGCATTGTATATATGCACATGTGTTACATCCTTGTAGCACCGCTCCAGGCACTACCACCGAAGAGGGAGGTAAGGTCATCAACTCTCCACCCAACCTACGAGAGAATGAGGATTGCCCTTCATTCCCGGACCTATATAGTATGGCTTCTCTGTCCACATTGGTCTAGCCGCTCCAGTCGGGCGGTCTTCCCTTGAACCCTGCCTTCCCGACTCTGTGATCAGAAGGCGGTCAACCTTCACATAACATTTACAGGCTACGTAACATTACCCCCCCCCCCCCTCTCCTTCTCATGAAGAGTTTTCGTTCTCGAAAACAACATGGGAAAATCTCTTGGCGATCGCACTACGTCGTTCCCAAGTTGTAGCTTACTCGTTTAAGTATGTCCACTTGACTAGTACCTTCGGGTACACTGCATGACGAGTGTGTCTATCTCGATACCTAAGAATCATTTCCGGTTCATGTGGTATCTTTGGTGGCTCTATCAAGTCAACCAAAATCTCTGGAGAAACTACGTTCTCCAAACCGTGAAATGATTTCTTCAATTTACTGACGTGAAAAACAGGGTGAACTTGAGAACTCTTCGGTAACTCAAGCTTATCTGCCAAGTCCCCAATCTTTTTAATGATTTTAAAAGAACCACAATATCTAGGAGAAAATTTGTCACACTTTTCCGTTTTCATGGTTTTTGATTTCGTAGGAACCTTTAGGAATACAAAGTCACCTTCCTCAAAGTTTTTTCTTTATCCTTTATCAGCATAATACGTTTAACACGGTCCTGTGCACTATGAATGCTTTCTTTTCAATAAGTCAATCTTACCTTATCTTCAACTTCTCATTGATTAAGGTTATGTGGGACCATTCACGCGCATAACTTCACCCAAGCTCTGATACCAATGTTCAATCTTTGTAGCGCCGCTACGGGCACCACCATCAAAGAGGGAGGTAAAGTAGTCAGCTTGCCACCCAGCCTGCAAGAGAATGAGGATTGCCCCTCATTCACGGACCTATATAATGTGGCCACCTGGCCGGGTGGTCTCCCCTTGAACCTTTCCTTCTTGACTCTACGATTGGAAGGAAATCGACCTTCGCATAATTGTTACAAGCTACGTAACACCATCATTCTAGGGCTAACTTATCTTTCTATTGTGCACTAAGCAATATACACTCTGTTGTAAAAGACCGTGGGGAATTGCCGTGTCTGATCCTCCACCCAACCTCCCTTTATAGTCCTTGGCTTAGGATCCCATCACCTTTGGCAGTCAGCTGGCCCTTGGTCCCGGTCCTTGACCCCTAGGGTGGCCCTTGGCCTGACATTATTCCCCCCTTGGAGAAGTATTTTCTTCCTCAAAAAGTGGGGTACTTCTTCTTAAGAACACTAATGTTTTCTCAAGTGGCACCTTCTTCAGGTCAATTGTTCCACTTTACGAGAGCTTGTTGACCTACATGATGACGACGCGTACGTAAATCATGATAGTTTAAGATTCATGCAGGTTTATGCGGTTGGGTAGGAGGTTCAATGAAATCAACCAGAATTTGTTGGTCAATGACATTGTCGTCCCCATGTGAGCGTTTACGTAAACGGCTTCCATGAAATACCAAATAAATACAAGATTGCGCAGAATTCATGAAGTTGTGAACCAGATTTCTAACTGGCGTGAGTATCTTGAAAAGCTCATAGTTACTAAGGGATAGAATAGGGAGTTTCCTCATGTCAGACTTCTAAACATTTTGAAACACACATAACTACTTGTTCACCCTTAATGAAGGTTACATGCCAACATACTTTGTCAGCATACCGATTTAATGCCAATATACTTTGTCAGCACACCAACATACTTATGAAACCATTGAATTGGTATCCAACCCCACCATAACAGGTGTTCAAAGTTGAAAATCTAACCTAAGCAAATTCTAGAATAGGGAGAGAATCTCCCATTCAGAATGCTTTGTGCTAACGTATGAGCTTAGCAGATCCTTTAGCACTAAAAAGAATACTTATAAGCTGCCCATCCAACGCAGGATGAATAGCAACAGTAAGAGTGAGGTGCTTTCCCCAATCACTTACAGAAAGTCTTCCACGACTGACGATAAACTACGACTCACCAAGTGAGATTCCAGCCATATACTCGATATGGATTTGAGACAACCAACTAGATTAAAATCAAATTTTAGTGAAGTAAACTCATAGAGTTTAAACCATCCAATCACAAACATCCATACTGAACCATTATCTCGTATGGTAGGGTGTAAACTCATAATAAATCTGCGAGAGAGATTGCACTTGAAGCGCAAAAGGTTGCAGAAAGAATAAAGTCCATGAACTTGCATGTCGCTCCGAATAAATCTGTGTTAAACACTAGGGCCATAACACCTTGTGTGCATGCATTTAACACAAACATATCCCAACCGCAATTCCATGACAAAACTTATCACGATACGTACATGAAAGCCTTGCAACAAAATTGGACCATAGTAGAATGTGAAAGCTCAATCACACCTAGGTACCAACAATGAAACATTTTCATTACATAGCATAAATTTTCTACACGTGTAACAACCATCCGTTGAGGTTGTTATACTGCACTTGTAATCACCACAAGTCTATAGGTAGTACCCGACAATTTTTGGCCATTGAAATTGTTCCTGATACTATGTGCTTTAAATGGTCAAAACAGCACATGTGACCATCGCCAAGGGACTTTGTCGCGACACATCATTAGGAAATAGGTGCCAGTGTCAGTCACGGAGACTCATATTCTTCACATGTGGAATATGTCTCAGAAAATAATGCCAGAAAAAGTGACATCCATCAAGTACTAGATGTACATGTGTGTGGAGGTAACTGCAAACACTCCACAACAAGAGTGAGAGGGACCCTCATTAACATGGCTCCACACTGGCTAAACCGAACTCCATGAGTTCCTAGACCATGTTGTACACCATGTGCCAAACAGAACCCTACCATGTAGGTATGTAACTGTTTCAACAAGAATCAAACCCATCATGGTATCTTGATGAACAATTAAGAGATAAAGTAGCAAAAAGCATGTTAGCGTATGCATCTCTCTTACAAAACTTACCCAAACATAATTGGAAATGAAACAAAACCAAAAAAACATACACTTACAATAAGGTGGAAATTACTTGTAACTTACCCGGAGGTCAATTGTAGATTTCAACCTATAAGGATATATTACCAAAATGTCCTTGACCTGCTAATCACTGAAAATAGAGATTAGTGAAGATAAAGAAATTGAAACTTGTAACCCAGGGTGTTGCCTTAGCAATCCAAACCCCTTGGTTAAATGTTAAAAAAACTTATTTACTACCCCTTGGCAGATGAATAATTTCTTTCCCCTCGAGAACAAAAGTGTAAAGGTATCCATAAATGACCATCAACACGTATTGAGTGATTTAGTAATCACATACGGGATCTTACCGCAAAATTGGGCTCCTACAGCCATGCCTAGTGCTATAGAGAAAATTGGAGATCCACACAGGTGGAACTCCTAGTTCTTATAGACAGCCATGATGTCAAAAATGCTTGCTGCATCTATCCGTCGTGGTATAGATCAGCCTATGCGAGTGTAAGATCATCAAAAACTCAACTCAATCTTGGCACTAAAAACATCTAGTGCAAAAATGACAGCCAAAAGCTCAAGAATGGTAAGACTCTTGCTTGTCCATGATCGTCGATGGGTACTCCTCTAAAACATAAGTCACATCATGGCCCACCTACCGTGTATGGGTCCGTGACTGTACGAGGATGACTCAAATATGGCACTTTGCCTGTGAATCAAGTCCTAGATTTAGGTTCCTTTTAGTGTTGTTGTGCCTTGACATCAATCAAATAAACATAAATAAAAATCATGTTAAACAATGCATAACTTATCTTGTCCTTGACAGAGTGGCTAGTGTTATAGCGGAAGCATAATCCATGATGTGGTGGGATTCATTCCACCTGGCTAGCATGCCGTGCATACAGAATTGTAAGCCTTTGGCTAGAGTGACGGCCTCAAACGTGAGAACCAAAACCATAAGTGCCTTGCACAGTCGGTACTGGTAGGGAAAAATTACAATTCGATGTTGCCACATCTAAAATGTGAGCTAAGAGCCCTATTGTACTAGTTTCCCAAACTTGTATGCCAATTCCCTTTATTCAAAACCAATGGGCAGTATCTTGGCACGAGTCAGAAGCCTTGCTTCACGTGAAACTGTCAAAGCACTTTGATTTGCACAACAGACAATATTTCCAAAGTAAATGTGAAAACATGGAGAAACAAGAAAAACGTAAAATTGTCTAACCTTGTCATCCTACTATAACCAGGTATCCTAAAATTTTGAAGGAAAAACTCACTCCAATCCGACTCATAGCCGATTCTGCTATGCGAGAGGGAGTTGTTGCGTGTACCATATACACCCAATTGGCATGTAATGAAATAACGTGCAGGCAAATTGACAAATCCCCCAAAGTTCGTATGCTCATAGTATATGCCAAACGTGGGAAGTGTCAATACAAGATGCCTAAATTGAAGCCTTGCTTCACATAAATACTTTTGTTCTTGTAGTGAAGAGATGCTGCTACCGTCCTAAATATATCATGACAAAAGAGAATCGACCGTGTCAAACGTATTCAGCTAAACAACCATGTCGGATATTACATTGTATGAAGAATCATGAAAGTATCTGCAATAGACATATAGCTTAATTGGATTTGCAATGCATACCTAGAATTGCTAATATTGCCGTGTGGTAAGTAGTCTCCTCCGGCTTCTAGAAGTGGTGACAAGGAGCCAGCCATGCTGAGCAACGTGGCCCCCTTCATCCAGTCTAGTAACAAGATGTGCCAATCTCCTTGAGATTTGAAAACATGGCAAATTTGATACTCTTTTGCATCAAAATTTAACCGTTGATACTTAAGCCATGCGTGATTCAGGTTTGCAATCTAATCATTGGGCCTTTGGCAACAATGCATGCAGCAAAAATTGAATGATTATGAGAATTATCACAAGCCATGCTTGTGCTTAAAGTGGACTTTCCGCTATAAAGGTGATATTTTCTCCATCTGGAGAATATGCTTCATAGCAATACACAGCCCTATTGTTACAAAATCAAGTTGTACTAACTTATGGAGAAATTTTGCAAAAAATGCGTATCAATTGATGTAACCATTGAAACACATCGTAAACATTGCTTACTTAAGCCATGCGTGATTTTGTTCATCAAACCAATCATTGGTCTTTGGACAGCCAAGGTTTGCCAAACACAAACCTCGGCATGGTCTAGCCATTTTTGGTTTTTACGCCTTGCACAAGCCATGCTTGTACACAAGTTTAAAAACAACACCGTTTGCACAAGCCTTGCTTGTGCCTTAATGCAACATGTTCTTGAGGAAAGTAACGAGAAAAATTGAAATCTATTGCTTACCTCCTAAGTACGCTGGAGCAACTTGCCGTGTTGGCAATATGGCCTGTGCTGATGCGCATCCTTTCCATGGAACTTAAACCGTTTGAAGCCATTCATCACACGTTGAGCTGCTTCAATTCACCCTCGACAACAACCGTGCTTGACGAGATTGTGCTTCCATAGCTTTGCATGCATGCCCTTGCATTGCACTGTTATGGCGGCCTTGCATGCCCTTGATTTTAGATTTTCTACAAATCTGGAAATTTCTGTCATCGTAGTGCCGTGCCTTGGAAGGCCACGGTCAAAGCCAAGGTGAGCACAAGGCCACGGTCGAAGCCAAGGTGAGCACCTTGGCTTCTCGTGGTGGGAGGGGCCCCTAGGGTGGCCCCTTGGGAACCCTAGGGCGCCCAAAAAATAATCCATAATATGAAATCATAGGTTTTTGGCAATGGCGGCAGAGACAGACGACGAGCGAAGGGGAAAAAAATGTGTTGCAGACCGAGGCCGTGGGCTCCATGGCCCTTCTGTCAGTGACGAAAAGCGAAGCTCATGCCGGTGCAAATCCATAGAGCCTCTCCATGCTGGGTTTGAAGCATGTCACGTCGGCTCCTCTTTCCCCACAAGGCCTCGTGTCCATGATCAGCTCCTCGGCCCAAGCTTCGTCTCCATTTTGAGATGAGAGAGAGAGAGAGAGAGAGAGAGAGAGAGAGAGAGAGAGAGAGAGAGAGAGAGAGAGAGAGAGAGTATCCATGGATATCCCCCATCCAAGGTTCCAAGACTCCATGCCCTCTTGCTTCTCCTTCTCCACTCATGGACACGCTTAGCCCTGAGCTCTGATACCAGTGAAAGACCCTGGGGAACTGCCATGTTTGATCCTCCTCCCAACCTTCCTTTATAGCCCTTGTCCTAGGATCCCGTCACCTTTGGAAGCTGGTGGCCTGGTCCTTGACCCCTAGGGTGGCCCTTGGCCTGACACTGTTGTGTGCCTTGAGCATCTCTATCTTTTCCAAGTTGTGTGTGCTTCCTTACAACACTAATTCCTTGCAATTGGTATCAGAGTAGGTTGCATCCTCCTGAGCATAGTCACCAACACCCTCCTTCTTTCTTTCTCCAATTCAGGTAAGCTTTGGTGGGTCTGCTCAAAATTTTCATTTCGACAATTTTCTACAGAACAAGTCCCTTATAGTCTTCTTCCGGTTTTGCTATATAGCACGTGCTAGTCCTACTTTGTTTCTCCTCTTTTCAAGCAGTTTTCACATCTGGTGCAGTCACTTGCCATGGCAGACAACAACAAAGATGTTTTCAAGATGTTGCTGTTGAGGAAAAATAAAATTGCATTGTTGCGTAAAGAGGTGGAGTCAAAGATTATGCAAGAGGAAGATGATATGGACACTTTTATTGCTAGTATCAAGTATATTAATGAGCAACTCATTTTTGTAGGTGAAGTCATTTCTGACAGTTCACTTGTGCAGACTATTCTCAATGTGTTGCCAGACTCTTACCAGACTTTTGCTAGTACTTGGAGACTTATGACCCAAGGAAACCCTCAACCTATCAAGTTTGATGCATTATGCACATTGCTCTTATAGGAGTCACTTTCAAGAAAGAATGGGGCTAAATAGTGTGCAATTGAACATGCTTTTGTTTGCTGTACAAAGAAGAAGTGGTAATAGCAATGCAACCACTACTCATGGTTCTTCAATGAGCAATATATCACCTATTTCTAATGCTTCTGCTGGCAACGGTTTGTCTAGAAATTCTGGTGCTAAACGCAAAAGAAGATACATTGCCATTGTTGCAAGGCTAACGATCACTTGATAAAGCAATTTCCTAAGCTGAAGGAAAAAGAGGCCAAGAAGAAAGAGGCTGGATCCACTACCAGTGCACCTGTTGTAGAATCTTTTGGGAATGGAGATTGTGATATTGATGTAGATGCACAGTGGGAATTTAGTGCAGAGTGTACTTATGACCCTTTTTTCCATGATGTACGTATGCTAGTTGCTGCATATTCAAACTTTTAGTACTTTGGTAGTGGTGCTACAAAGCACATTACTTCGCATCGTGACTTGTTTACCTCTCTCAAGGTAGTCCCTCATGGGAATATGGTCACTTATGCCAACAATGCCTCTTATCCGGTCAAGGAGTTGGAAAGATTGTGCTAACTGTTGCAAAGGGCAGTTCTTTCACACTTGTTGATGCGATTTATGTACCAGAGATGAAGAAGAACCTTTTTTTTTGTATCTACACTTACAAGACTTGGTCTTGTTGTCAAATTTGTGGATGACACATGTACAATTCATGATCTCAATTTTGGTGACAAAATAGTTGCATATGGCATTTTGTGCCATGGGCTGTACAAGCTCACTTTGTATGAAAAGTGTGGGTTGAATTTTGCAAATGCAATTGTGGATTCAAAGACTATTTCAGATGCAAAACTTTGGCATGCACATTTTGGGCATCTGAATTTTGCCAGTTTGCTGCATTTGCAAAAATGTGATATAGTTGCTTCTTTACCACCTCTTGAAGCACCTTCAAAGCATGTTTGTGAAGGCTATATTTTGGGTAAGATACAGGTTCAAAGTTTCCAAACGATAGTTCAGTAAGGGCTACATGGAGGTTGCAACTTGTGCATAGTGATGTTTGTGGGCCTACGCAAACTCCATCCTTGGGCAATTACCTGTACTTTGTGACTTTTGTAGATGATTACTCCGGGCATGCATGGGTGTATCCACTTAAATCTAAGCCCGAAGTGTTCATGTTCTTCAAGAAAATTTTGGCTCTAGCTGAAAACATCTCTAAATGTACTATGGGAACCCTCCTTTCAGATTGAGGGAAGGAGTATATATCTCATGAGTTTAATGCATTTCTGGCTAGTCGTGGGATAAAACACTAATGTACAATGTCATATAGACCTCAACAAAATGGTGTTGCTAAAAGAAAAAACAGGTCACTTACGGAGATGGCATGATGTATGGTCAAGAGTCAAGCTTTACCACATTCGTTTTTGCTTGAGGTTGTCATGTGTGCCACTAATGTACTCACCAGGTGTCCTAGCAAAGCCTTGCAGTCTATCACTCTTTATGAAGCATGGCATGAGAAGAAGTCATGTATTCATCACATGCATGTTTTTGGTTGTTAAGTTTATGCTTCGATGCCACAAACGTAGCGCTAAAAATTGGATGATAAGATTGTTAAATGATTTTTTGTTGGTTGCAGTACTGAAAGAAAATGTTACAGGTTATACCATCCGCAAACAAAATGTATCTTGGTTTCACAAGATGTTGTGTTTATGGAAGATTCTGTTCAACCTTTGTTATCATGTACCAAAGACAATAATGTAAGCTCACATGACATTTATGATAGTTTATTGCCTCTTTTTAATGGTGGTAATTTGAATGTAAATTCCAATGAGGAAAATGTACAGCATATAGGGGTTTTTGAAAATGTGACAGATCTGCCTATTATTGATGTATATGTACATGATGTACTTGGTGTACTTGATGTGACAGATCTGCCTATTATTGATGTAGATGTACATGATGTACTTGATGTGGAAAGGGTTGAGAATGAGGAGGCTAAAGGTATGTCAAAATGGCTGGTGCACACTTTGCGTGATAGAAAATTGAATGCACCTTTGTCTAGTTGTACTTGTTCAGGTTCTTGCCCTGCATCTTATGCGTCAGATTGTTATGCCTTGGCTGTTTCTAGTTTATGTGATGAGGAGGAAACTCTTTCTTTTGATGAAGCACAAAATCCAAAAAATTGGATGGTTGCCATGCAATCAGAATATGATGCACTTATAGAAAATGACACATGGACTTTATGTGATTTGCCTCCTAGCAAAAAGGACATTGCTACAAAGTGGGTGTATAGTTGAAACGTAAGCCGGATGGTGAAATTGATTGCTACAAGGCTAGACTTGTTGCAAAAGGTTATGCACAACAAAAAGGCATTGATTATGAAGATACTTTTCTCCCACTTGTCGTATAACTAATGTTTGTTTTCTATGTGCATTGGCAGTTCATTTTGGATGGAATGTACATCAGTCACACATTGTTATTGCTTTCTTGAATGGTGGTATCATTTTGAGGAAGTTTTGTATGGGTTGAAGTCTTGAATAGTGATACCTTGAACGCTTTGTATGGGTTGAAGAAATCTGCTTGTGCTTGGTATGATAAAGTTGACACTCATTTGGTCAAACAAGGCTTTTGTCATAGTCCAATTGAAAGTACTTTGTATGTCAAGTGTGAGGGTGATGTATTTTTTATCGTCATTTTATATGTGGATGATTTGTTGATTACTGGTCCAAATAAGAAACATTGCTGAATTCAAGGCTGATTTGAAAGCTACTTTCAAGATGAAAGACTTAGGGCTTTTGCTTCTTCCTTGTGCCAAGGTATTGCACAACGACTTGGCATCAAGGGCATTGACACACAAGTTTGGGAAACTGGAAAAATAGGGAATCTCAGTTCACAGAATCCCTACCAGGTTAAATTGTGCAAGGCACTTATGGTTTTCGCTCTCACGTTTGAGGCCATCACTTTTGCCAAGGGCTTAAGTTTATGTATGCATGACATGCTAGCTAGGTGGATTCAATTCTAGCGCCTCTTGAAACACGCTTCCACTACAACACCAGACACTTTTTCAAGGACACTAAAAGGCACCTAAATCAAGGACTTAATTCAAAGGCAAAGTGCTATCATTAGGTCACACTAGTGTCGTCACAACCACATACATGGTAGGTGGGTCAGTCTATGACTTGTTTGTGTTTTTCTGTTACCTCTCTCGATGAGAGAGTGATAGCAGAAAATTGTGGCATGCTTATATGTTAAGTTGCACGCTATGCATAAGATGCATAGGAGCATGGGCACAACATATACAAAGTCGTCACTTAAGGAAAGTTCCTTAGCCCAGCATTCTCTCTCTCTTTCTTATTTCTCTCAAAGAATAAAGAAAACTTTTTATGAATCTTTTGATACATGTTTTGCTCATGAGTCAGCATGAGCCAAGGTGCTAAAAATTTGAGCTAGAAATTGGGCAAGACGTCCTCTACATTAGACTTCATCATTACGTCGATTGAACACTAATTGCCATAAGGGTTATGAGCCACACATGCTGGCTAAGAGTCATTGTTAAATCTTGGATACAACCCAACTATTGGCATTCCTTGGGTGATTGTTCTTAAGATCAAACAGGTCTACCCAATGGAGTACACCACGATGTTAATGGACAAGCAAGAGTCTTGTCATTACGGATGTTTAGGGTGTCATTTTTGCACAACATGTTTTCAGTGTGACACTCGAGTTGAGATTTTGATAACCATAAACTCAACTCAGCTGATCTCTATCATGAATTTTAGATGCAACAAACCGTTGCGACAACATGGCTGTCCATAAGAGCTACGCTTTACACTTGTGTGGATCTCCTACTCTCTCGATAGCACTGCGAGTGGCTATGGACACATTGTTTTGGGGTAAGACCCACGGGTGCTTACTAAATCACCCCATAGGCATTGAGGATCACAATTTCTCTATTCCCATTATACTTTCAAGGAAAGAATTCTGCAATCTACCATGCGGTAGCGAAAAAATTCAACTTTTCAAGTTGATTCTCATCATTCTGTACACAGTTAACTATGTTGGTAACCGTTACCTGCTAGTTGAGAATTTTCTACAAAAGGTCTTACCCAGGGGTTCGACTACATAGATTCTAACCAACAGGCTTGGATTGCGAAGGCAACACGCACAATTTCTAGTGCAATGCTGCTTGTTTTTCCACAAGTGGGCGAGGTGCTCTTGTGCATTTGAATACGGGTAACTAAACTTTCGGTTCAATCCCCAAGTCCATGCCAAGGGCATGTCGGAACAAGTATTTAGGGCTGTAGTGTCCAATGTACATTATCTTGTTATGAATCCACTTGTCAGATTCGATTTGGCACATGTTGTCAAATGGGATACAACATGGTCTAGGGACTCAAAGAGTTCGATTTAGCCAGTGTGGAGCAATGAATGAGGGTCCCTCTCACTCTTGTTGTGGAGTGTTTAGAGTTACCTCCACACACAAGTACATCTTGTACTTAAAGGATGTTCTTTTTTAAACATCCTTACATGAGACATATTCCACATGTGGAGAATATGAGTCTCTGGACTGACACTGTGCCCATTATTTCAAGTATGTGTCACAAGAAAGTCCCTAGGTCCTGGTCAAATCTGTTTTCTAGACCATTTTCAGCACAACATATCATAAGCAATTTCGATGGCCAAAAATTGTAGGATACTTAGAATGACTTGTTCAAGTACAAGTACTGCTAAACAACATTACAGATGGTTGTTTATACATATAGCAAGGCTCTAAGTTGTTAATGAAAAAGTTTCATTGTTTGTCCCTAGAAGTAAATAATGTTTCACCTTCTATTATGGTTCAAACGTTTTAGCAAGGAGTGCAAATGATTGTAGCAGACAGTATTTAGTTTCTTTTTCGAACTATTTACATTCCTGTTTAATGAGTGCTACGAGCATCACATTCCCCAAAAGTATTGGCAAAGCTAATCATGGATATACAGGTTCAAATCTGTTTTTCCCTAAATGCATGCATGCTAGGTTTTATGGGCCCTAGTGTTCAACAAAGGCTAATTTGGAGAGCATGAATATCCATCACATCCGTTGCTTATGAAGGATTTTTCACTCTATGTGTAGTATCTCTTGGAGCTTACTTTTGGATCTACCAATCACCAATAGAGGTCATGGCTCGGTTTGGGTGCTTGTAAATCTTTCACGTTAACCAAGATGGTTATTCATCAGGACATTGTTGTTTGCTCAGCAATGTTATATGATATTGTGATCCCCGTTTACGGGCCATCTGGGAGGGCTGCCTGTAAATCGTGGGGAAAACACCTCAGTACTCTCAGTTATCCAAGGGATAGGCACATTACAAAGTGTAATCTTGTGTTGAAGGATATGCAAAGTGCGTACGTTAGCACCAAACAATCCAATTAGTAAGCATTTATTGCTCTACTTGGAGTTTTTTACCATAAGTTAAAGCATGTTTGCGACTAGGTGTAGTCTCTTCATGTATAAATCAAGTTCTCAACTTTGAACACTAGTGATGGTGGGGTTGTTTACTGCTGAAATTGGAAAACAAGTCAAGGACTTAAACTTGGCTCATAAGCTACGTTAGCAAGTTACTTTCATGGAAAGTGAAAAGAGGTACTCTTTAGGGTACATCTTTGTGTGATAACTCGTTTTGCATACTCATGTGTGTTCTAAATAGAGTCTACACACTATGGTTGGATAGGAATCGGTAACACAAGATCGTTGCAAATGGACAACAATGTGAAAAATCAAGATGTTACTCTTGGTTTCATTGAACTTCCTGCTGAACCGTGTTTCAATCAGCCAAACAGCTGGATCCATGAAGGATGCCACTATAGAAAACATTAATGTATCATCACTCTTGTTTTTGAGGACAAAAACGCTTCTCCAAGGGGGGAATAATGTCATGCCAAGGGTAATACCAGGCACGGCCAAGGGCCAGGATGGACATGGAGTCAAGGGGGTCCCTATATTTAGCAAGCCAAGGGTCTATATAGGGCATGGCTAGGTGGTGATGAGCATGGTTCGGTCCCCAATCTTCACAATTTCACTCTTTTTACTTGAGTGATTTTACACACTATGCATTCATCTTCATTATCTCCCAAGTAAGAGGGTAGTGTTTCCAAGGTCAATGGTTTAGACATTCCTGAAGCTTCAGATCCGCAATCCCCATACAAGGATTATACATCCATGTCCATATCAGGAGTAGGGTGTCTAGCCATACTTCCTCTATAGGAGCTGATTTTAAAGTTAAGCTCCCATTGTTAATCCCTCTAACTTTTTCCCATAAGTGTCCTGGCCAGTCTTCTTCTACGAATGGAATTCTGTCTAAGGCATCTTCGTTGTTCGACACTACAAGTTTTGGATCTTTTTTTAAAAGGTGGGGCTCTACCACACTGCGGATTTTTCTTTATTGGTTTCTACCACCAGCTCCTCAGGTTTTGCCATGCCTTCGAGCTTGGGTTTTTGTTTTTTTAGCATCTCTTGCATGATTCTTACCAAATTTTGATAAGCTTTAAGCTTAGCGGTTTCCATGTCTAGAGAAGGATAGTTCTTCCATTTCCATGTTTTTGCGTGCTTTAAGTCCCGCTTGGTAAGCTTCCAAGGCTGCATTAATAGGCTCAAAAATTTTAACAACCAAAATTGATCCTCCAAATTCTACGGCGGTTTCTTTGATTTTGGTTCCAGTTTCTTTCACCTTTTCCTAGAATAGCTTCTTTGCTTTCTCCTGGATTTCAGCCCGTTGTTTCTGTTTTTTCATCTCATACCTTTAGTTTCTGCTTCTTTTGGTCTTTTTAGAGGAAATTTTTGTATTCTTTGACTCATCAAAGGAGTTATGTTTCTTTTTCTTAGCATGGGGTCTGGTGATTACCTTGATTGGAACAATTGGTTCGCTCTCAGATGAGCTACTAGGTATCACTTGGACTACGTTCACTACTGTTTTACCCTTGTTTAAAGGATTTTTAGGACAATCCTCTAGGAAGTGTCCTCCCTTTTTGCAACATTGTATGCAATAAGCTTCCATTGGCTTGAGGTTTTTGTCAGGCTCTGGGCATTCATTCTTCCAATGATCATCTGCACCACAGTTATGGAAGTTTCCAATTCTTGGCTTAATCATGGGTCTTACCATAGGAGGTCTAACACCTTGATTAGCCATGTAATACATTGGTGCAGGCTCTGGTGGAGTATAAGTCACAAGTTCTTCCATTGGTGGTGGATGTGAATCATACCAATCTCCTTCTGCCATTACTGTAGATGGAATAGGCTCAGCATAGGGTGTAACAGGCACTAGTTCTTGTTCATCTATGACTCCCTCTGGATGCATGTACTTTACAAGCATCACTACATTATGTCCTGGATATGGAGGTTGCTGGCCCAACACAGGTTGAGGTCTTTCCATACCCATCGGTCGTCTTTGAGCTAGGCCCATTTTAGGCTGATATCTGTACATGGGTTGTCCTTGTGGCCTCATAGGCACGTATTGAGCATTCCCATTATACTCTGGTCGGTAATAGCACTCATTAATCTCATGGTTGGTCCGTTTACCCTCATTGCACACCATTTTTGCAGCCTAAGTGGTTGTCTCTGTTGAGGTATCCCTTGCCCTGGTCCCCTCATAGGTGCTTTTTGCATGTTATTCATCATGTCATTCATTCTCTTGAGCATGTCTTCTATGGCTAAAAGCAGTGTTGCAGTAGCCGTTCCCACTTGTGCTGGTTTGGTGGATGTTGTTTTCTCACTTTGGTTATCCTTAGGGACATCCTCTTCATTGAAAATATCACAATTGTATCCTAAGTCAATAGCATCTGACACACACTCTTCTAGAGTTGTATACTTTTTGCTATACAGTATAGCATGAAGTTCGTTGTTTAGCAGTCCCTCTAGAAACAAAGAAACTAGTCATTCTTATGTCGGTATCTCTAGCTCTGGGCATCTTGCAATGTATTGCTTCATTCGAGTTCCACAATCCCTAACAGACTCACCTTGTTTCTATTTAAAGTTGTAGATTTGAGCTACTGTATTGTGTTTGATCCCCGTTTTGGAACAAGCAGCTACAAACCCTTGAGCTAAAGTATTCAAGTCCATGATTGACCCTTGTGGAATGTTTTGGAACTTGTCAATGCTTTTCCTTCTAATGTCATTCCAAACCCCTTGAATTGAGTATGGAAGTCAAATATGTGTTCTGCTCTTAGCACTTGTCTAAAGCTTGCTAAGTGGTCATATGGATCCCCAGATCCATTATATTTTCTGACCCATTTTTGAAAATGCTGGTCTGTTATGTCTATTTGGTTCAACTCCCGGTCTCCTAGCAGTTGGTCCCGTTCCTAGTCCTTCAAACCAGTCTGTTGGAAATAGTGACTCATGTAGCCGTGGACTGGCCTTAGTGTCACCCGGTTTTCTTCGTGATGAAGTGGTTTCTAGTTTCTTAACATTACTCTCAGAAGATCTCTCACAGCGTTCTTCTCTTGGAATAGTTTCTAGTCCTTGGCCCAATATCCAATCCCTTATGGAATACCCTTGGTATTTGGTTTGTTCCACCTCTTCAAGAGTCATCATAACAAAGTTGTTGTTATAGCAATCCCTAAATAGGTAGGTTGGTAGATCTGTTGAATCCTTATGTTTGATTTTGAAGATATAGATGATCTTCATGGGTGTTAGCTGTCTTGATTTGGCATGAAAATTCCATAGAAGATCTTTGACGTTCTTATCCTCCCAACTATAGACTCCGATCCTAGGATTATCCGTACTAAGCCATTTTAAAGGCTTCAAATCAACTTGGTCGTATCCCTCAATTCTAAAGTTGGTGGTCCTTCTTTAGCTGCCATATCTAGAAATATAGTGTTTACTTCTAACCCCCATTTGTCTATCGCGTCAGGATTTTCAACTTGTAAATACTGAGTTTTGTTTCTATCCATGTACATTTTTCCTTGTTTGTTTGCTCTGATTTCCTCGTCGAACTCATTACCATGGTCACCAATTTGAATAGCATACTCTTCGTTAGGATCCAGGTAGATTTGAGCTCCATGGCGATTAGTATTATAAAAAGAGAGTATATGCTTATAGTGCACTGTCGTTCCGGTTTCTGAGTGAGTTGAGTAGGAAGACATTTAAGATGTTGAATCCGAAAAAGTGTCTGAGACTTCTTCAAGGATAGTGTGCAAGGGATTGCCTTGATTCACACTTGCTTCGGTGGATACTCTACTGGAGGTTTCTCCAAATATGCCTTGGTTTCCTAGTACACGACCAGGTCTAATGTTCATAAAGACTTGTGTAGCCCTGGATAGAGTACTAACCGTCGGATCGACTTGTTGTCAACAACTTCTTCCACTTGACTTGATTGCAAATTCCATCAAGCTACCAATTCCTTGTCTGCAACCTGGTTCGTGTATCAATGTTGATCTAGTTAGATGTTATTTCACAAAGGCTGTACAATTCTTGCTAGCTATTGTGACTGGTTTATGTGGTTCACTCCAAATAGAGCTAAGTGAGTCAGTAGTTCAGACTTCCAGATATCACTTTTGCAAAAAGCCAAAGGACCTGAAAACTGAGTGAACATGTATCAATTTGGATCCGACTGAACCCAAAATTTACTGGTGGCCTTGTATTATGTTGGTCTAACACTATACAAGTTCAAAAGTCAAAAATGGTGTCTCTCTGTAGCAGTAGTAAATAATTACGATTATTTACTTTCCTCAACTTTTTGTATTTTTTGGCTTGATTTACCAACTATACTACCTGTTAAGGTCCCTGGAAAAGTTTCACCAAGTTTGGAAAAAATCAGTTCAAGTTTAGCAACTGTTTCACGTCCATAGACTCAGTTTTCAAGAATCTAGCTTAGGTCTCACTTTTGTGATCCAAATTTCATCAGAATTGATTTTTGTAGTCTACTTGATATGCTTGACCTTGTGGTATACTCAAATGTGTAAGATTATCAATTTTTGAAGCAGATATAAATAATTACGATTATTCACTCTAGCTATTTTTTTGCAATTTTTTGTCTTAATCTTGACACAGGTCTGTTAAGTACTTCAACTTAAGCACTGTAGCAAAGTTTCATCACGTTTGGATATTTTTTGGTTCAAATGGTCATCAACTTTGTGTCCGCAGACTGACTTTGCAAATTTGGTCACAATTTCGAATCCAATGATCCAAATCTTTCAAATTTGGTTTGTGGGATTATTACAACATGGTAAGTCTAGTGGTATGCTAACTTGGTCTAAAAAGTTGAAAAATGGGACAAAAGTGAATAATTGTGATTATTTACTTCTGACAAATTTGTGCATCTTTTTTATCAACTAAGCATGTACACATGTCTATCACATCAATATAAACCTATGAATCAAGTTTCATTTAGTTTGAACAAAATTTTCCTAAATTATGTGAAAGTCAGTACAGAATTAAGTTTTTAACCAATTTTTTGTCAATTTGGTGATCCAAATCTTAAGTGTTTTTACAAAAGTTGTTTGTACACATGCATAGATTCACTGGTATCAACCTTGGTCAGTTTTGAGCTGAAAGTAAATAATCACAAATATTGACTTTAGGCCTAAAATGGACACTTTTTTGCACCTTTTCATTGGACAGTCTTTTCATGAGCTATTTTAAGCCTATCAATCAAGTCAATACTTAATTTGGCCTAAAATATCCCGGGGGATTCACTCTACATACAAAACGGGACGCCACTTGCGAGCGAACAACTTTGATAAAACCCTTATATACGACTCATAATAAGAAATATGACTCCCCTTTTTACGCTTATACGACAATAAATGAATAAAACTATCACACCTCTATCTTACATATAATATTTAGGTCTTACATGATCTAACTAAGTAAAACTACTCAAAGAGTGTGTAGCATAGTGATTGACAACGTACTAAGGAACTAATTTTGTTGATAACTAGATGTACCTTCAATGTGTCTTACTTTGACTTTCAAACTATGTGCTCGATTAACCTGCACTCTGGCTACTCGTCCAATTCTAAACCATCTAAATTACTCAAAAAACATGGTTATAAAGTTGTGCTAGGTTCTTCGTGTAAATTTGCATCTATACAGACTCTTTATAACTTTTATCTCTCGACAAATGAACTATAATCACAAAACAAGAAATTGATATAAAACAATGTTAGTTCTTGCATTTATCTTTGTAGCTTTGACTCACAAGTTCAAGGGAAGACTCTTCTGGGAAGCCATAATTGTGAAACACAAAAACTGCCTCTCGTTTTCCCCGTTTTTCACTTCTCCCCCCCCGCAACCTAAATATGATACCCCCCTCCCTTATTTTTAAGCTTGGGAGATAAATTATTGGGTGCCTACCCCTAACTTATACGCTTATGTAACTTGTTATGAATCTCTAGTCGGATTGAGTGGTTGGCAGTTTTCATGCTATTTCGGGCCGTAGACCTGAAATTCTACAAATTCAAATAACAACTCACAATTGATTCTTTCGGAGAGAGCAATGTTTTGAAACCCACCTCGGATCTACTTACCCTACTCTTAGGTTCTACTGCAATGGGGTTGTGGAAAGTGTCCACAAACACTTGTTTTCTTGTTTTTTATGTTTTTTGAGCCTTGATCTTAAGACTTGTCTCGTCCATCAATCATTTCTGAAAATCCTACTCTAGTTCTATAATCCTACAATCCCAAAGGCACTCAGCAAGTACAATTACTTCCAAGATACCTCTACAGAGCAAAAGACAACAATCTTAAGCTATGCTATTTTAAAAAGAAAGTTTCTACTTTAGGAGATCTTAGAGGAAGTTAAAGGATAACTTCACAAAATGCTCGTGTTTTTTCCTACTTTAGGTCTCTTCGATCCACAGTAGCGGCGCCAAGGTGTCTAACCTCACTCCTATCTTATTGCAGACATGCCGAGAATCATGAATAAACTGTCAATTCATGGGATGAAGTTAACTTGACTAGTGCATAGAGGCTACAAGAGGTTGTCAAACTCTTGCAAAACAACAAACAACTCGCATGTAACTCAAGCTACACTCAAGTGACTGAAGTCACCAAAAGCCAATCGCTCATGGGCAAACAAATCACATCCGTTACAGCATCAAATGACATCCAAACATAATGAAACTTCTAGGACATGCTTATAAGACCTAAGCACACATGCTTATGGTCTCAAATCCCACTTTAGATCAAGTGCAAAAATCGTAATTATTAATAGCAGTGGATTTTTGACCTAGTCGTTTTTGATGCAGAATGCATCTAAATGCTTAGCAATGATGCCCCAATACCCTGTCTATGCTTAGTTTTTTATTTTGAAGTGTAAATTCCTACTTATGATTAGATTAGGCCACGGGTCTCGGCGATGCCAAAAGCTATGAAATACCGTGAAATGCTTACATCGATGCGTAGATCTCTTACCTGCGGTTGCAATGCAACAGACGTGACTGCAATGTGACAACCGGGGAGAGAGTAGGAAGCACGAGAAGGAGAGAAGTGAGCGACGTTAGCTCACGCTGTGTATTTCATTATCTTACAAAAATTGGCTTTTGTATCTTAGCCATGGTTTTTGGTGGTCAAAACTATTAATCTGGGAGCTCTAACAAAAGATAGGTAAAGACAGTTTGATACAATCTGGAAGCTTGTAGCCCCGGCTCATCAATTACGAGGTTTATTTGTAACATTTAATGGCCTATAATCTTATGTGTAGCGGAAATTAGCATGAACATAGTGGGCATTTCATTAGAATAGATTCCTAATGAGAATTACAAGAGTGCTTGGGTGGAGAGAGAGCAACAAAAAGCATAACACCTAGTTAGATAGCATCGACAATACTTTCAAAAGAGAGAGAAATTAAGCTATTGACAACAGTTGAGGACCGGATTTGCA
Source organism: Adiantum capillus-veneris (assembly GCF_014529385.1). Taxonomy (NCBI): domain Eukaryota; kingdom Viridiplantae; phylum Streptophyta; class Polypodiopsida; order Polypodiales; family Pteridaceae; genus Adiantum; species Adiantum capillus-veneris. The sequence goes on from NC_140934.1 coordinate 86,946,257, forward strand.
TGGAGCCGGTCCCCCCTCCAAAAGGCTTTGTATTATGGTTTCTCCCATCAAGAGAGACATTGTACAATACAATTCTTTGTGTTCCTTCAAGACTAGCTAGTGCAATGAAGATGGAAGCTTCATACACCAAGCAAAACACTTAATCAAACACAACTTGAATTATCCCCGTTCTCAGACCCAAGACCTCACACACCTTCGAAGATGGTGAGAGCTAGCAGGGTATGAGAGTAGATTGAGAAGAAAAAGAAGTATCTTACGAGAAAGATGTACATCTCCTCACATAATCACTCATATTAGCATAGCTTAGCTTAGTAATTAGCTTGGTAGAGAAGATGAGCATGCATTGAAGCTTGGCTCTTGGTTGGATTTGCATCCACATGCCAAGAGAGTGTTGATGTAGGCTTCTATCTCACAAGCTTGGAGTAGGTGATGAGCTCTCCATTAAAGCTTGGGAGGAGATAGAGTATTTTCCCTTCACACATGGTCAAGTGTGAGAGTGTGTGTGTCAATGCCAAGCAAAAATCAGCCCCCCCTCTCTCTTGGGCGAGCCCTAGCTGCTAATTAGGTCTGGCTTTTGCCTCATTGGACCTCCCCAGGTCAAGCCAATAGGAATTAATCAGCATAAGTGATAGCCTTCTGACATGTGTCCCCCTTTCCCCTTTTGTGAGAGCTTTAGGTAATTAAATAATTAAACTAAACTCTTATTGGACCCCTTTGCCTCCTGGCCAATAGGAATCAGGCAAGCCATGGGGCTCCTGAATGCTCATTGGACCCCTTGGGAGACTGCCCAATAGTCTTCTAGGAGACTTAATTCTCATTGGTTTCTTTTATTAAATGTTTTTAAATTAATTAAACTAGATTTACTCTAGCTTAATTCTCATTGGTCCACTTCAAGGGTCTTCCAATAGGAACTGGGCACACCTTGTGGGCATCTGGCCTAGGGAGCTGACATGTGTCCCTCATCCCCTTTGTGTAAAGGGAGCCTGTGTGTGTGTGTGTGGCTTTCTCTCTCATCCCCTAGCTTTGGGGCTCGCCCCCTCCCATGTAGGGATGTGCAAAGACTTTTAGGGCACACACAAAGCATCCAATTTTTCCTAGGGTTGACCTTTGGACACAACCTTTGAATTTTGGAACCTTAGCATTTTGGAAGTCTTAATGGGCTGAACCTTAGGGTCTTTTTGGCCCATTGTTTCACATGGCTCTTTTGCAGATGCCCCCCCCTTTGGATCCCTATTTTCCCTCCTTTGGATCCCTACTGTGGCCGGTCTGCTAGCTTAACCAATATTCTAGCTTTTTTTCTCCCTTAGCACTTCCCCACATTAAATGACCAGTTTAATATGAGAAAATCATTTAGGAGAATTAGATATTGATTATTATGACATTACCTCTCTCTTGAAATCATAGTCGTCCTCGACTATGGTGTAGAGAAGATAAAGCATATGCATGAGTCCTTTTCTTAGCGGGTAGAGGATCCCTATGTTACCCTACGACATCATTCCATAATGGATGACTAGTCCATTTGGCGCTTGAGAGCCTGAGGCTGCCGCAAGCATGTCTGCACATTAGTCCTATCAGTCTTCCATAATAGAGTGACAAGCTCTACTTGGTGTTTGGGAGACGTCGTCTTCGCAAACTTGATCTAAGCATGCATACTACTTCATTTTTGTGCACAAATAAAGAAAAAGAGAGTCTTATAAGACAAAAATTTTGTTCATTTTTAACATTTTGTACATTTGCTTACTCTTGGGAAGCATTGTAAGCATTGACAAGGTTTAGGTTATCCTTTAATTGTATGCCTTGCATCCATCTAGCATCTTCAAAAGGATAATTCTTAAACTTAATAAGATATCGTCGGATAGTCTTACCGCCTCTTAATACCTTGTCTTCATGTCGGAGAATGGACTCGGGCTGCAGCACCTCCTCGTGGTCCTCGATCTCCGGTGGGTCTTCAATAGTTGGTTCTCGAGGTGGCTCTCCTTTGTAAGGCTTTAATAGGCTCACATGAAAAGCATTGTGTATGAGCCAATGATTGGGCAACTTAAGTTGATAGGCCATCTCATTGATTGGCCTAAGAATCTGGAAGGGACCATAATACCTTTTTGCTAGTTTAGCATAGTACTTTTGGTGGCCCGTAGGATTCTTGCCCGTCGTGTGCCTTAATCGAGCCTTGGGAAACTTTAACAAGACCCAATCGTTTTCTTTAAAGGCTTGGGCTCTTCTGTGCTTGTCAGCAGCAGCCTTTTGCCTTTGCTGTGAGATAGAGATAGCATCCTTAATCTTTTGGAAAGATTCTTGTAGGTCTCGGCTATACTCATCTGCAGCGAAGATCTTCCCATGTACCTTAAGTAGCAAGGGACTTTTTGATCTTCCCTCAATTACCTCGAAAGGTGCTTTTCCTGTGGAAGTATGTACAGTGTTATTGTAAGCATACTCTACTAAGGGTAAGTACTTCTCCCATTGGGATCTTTGATCTACTTCCGTTACATAGGCTTTTAGTAGATCAAGAATGGTTAGGTTAGCTATTTCACTTTGGCCATCAGTTTGTGGATGATAGGCCGAAGAGAAGTTTAGCCTTGTTCCTAAATTCTCAAAGAGACCCTTCCAGAAATTACTGGTCATTCTAGGATCTCTATCCGACACTATGGACATTGGCAAGCCATGGTACTTGAAAATTTGTGAAATGAAGAGGGTTGCCATTTGATGGGGTTTGATAGTCTTTTTGACAGATATAAAATGAGCTTGTTTACTGAACCTGTCTACTATCGTCCATATTCCCGTATTCCCATGGATAGACTTAGGCAATCCAAAGATAAAATCCATGGATATGCTCTCCCAAGGTGAATTAGGGATTGGCAATGGTTGAAGCAATCCAAGTTGCTTCCCTCTATCAAATTTTGTCTTTTGACATACCACACATTTGGAAACATACTCGTGTATGTTCACTTTCATGGTAGGCCAATAGAAATATGTTTCAATTCCCTTTAGGGTAGACTGAATCCCTCTATGCCCCGCATATGGGGGAGCATGAGATTCATACATTACTTTCTCACGTAGTGAGTTAGTAACGCATAGTCTATTGCCATAGAGAAGATAACCATCTTGTAACGTAAATGGTTCTTCTTTCTTCCCTAATGCAAGGGCTGAAATCACATCTCTAAAATCGGGATCAATAGCATACTCATGTATCATTGAAGATAGATCATTGTGAGTTGCTATGGAAACCGCATTCACTCTCGGTCGTCTTGAGAGTGCATCGGCTACTTGATTATGCTTGCCAGCAATGTGAGCAATATGAAAATGAAATTGCGAAAGAAAATTTGCCCACCTCATTTGTTTGTCGGAGAGCTTGGTCTGCGTCATGAAGTACTTAAGACTTTGGTGATCCGTTCGCAGAATGAAAGGAGTCCCCAATAAATATTGCTTCCATGAGTCTAAGGCATGTAGAACTGCAAGGAGTTCTTTTTCGTATATGCCTAGAGCTTGCTCAACAGGGTCGAGCCTTCGACTCTCATAGCCTATGGCGTGCCCTTCTTGGAGCAGAACAGCCCCAAGGCAATCACCACAAGCATCACATTGGACCTCAAATGGTTTTGAGAGATCCGGTAGTGTAAGCACAGGTTGAGAGATAAGCTTTTCTTTAAGCTTTTCGAAAGCATTGTTCTCCTTAGCAGACCACGTATACCTAATATTTTTCTTTGTTAGGTCATGTAATGGTCCTGCAATTCGTGAGAACTTTTCTATGAAGCGTCTATAGTATGCACACATACCTATAAAGCTTCTTAGTTCATGAAGATTCCTTGGTTTAGGCCATCCTTTTATTACCTCTAACTTGGATGGATCCATTTGGATTCCATCTTGAGAGATAATGTGACCTAAATATTGAATCTCTTGCAAGAAAAATTCACTTTTCTTTCGATTAACATAAAGTTTATTCTCTCTTAAAACTTGAAATATTACCTGGAGGTGTTGCTTGTGTTCCTCCAATGAATTAGAGTAGATGATAATATCATCAAAGAACACTCCAGTGAAGGTTCGATGAGGCCTGAACAGCTTCTCCATCAAACGGTTGAATGTGGCTGGTGCATTGGTCAAGCCAAAAGGCATGACAATGTATTCGTAAAGACCAAATGTAGTACGAAATGCGGTCTTTACAATGTCTTGATCAACTATCCTTATTTGATGATAGCCACTTTTTAGGTCAATCCTACTGAAGTAGGTCGATCCTTGTAGCTTATCAAATAGGTCTTCTACCCTTGGAACGGGAAACCTATTCTTGATAGTGATCCTATTTAGTGCTCTATAGTCGACACACATACGATATGTGCCGTCTTTCTTTTGCACTAATAGCACAGGTGAGCAAAATGGAGATGAGCTAGGCCTAACCATGCCCTTCTCAACTAACTCATGCACTTGCTGCATAATCTCCTCTTGTTGAGCTTGAGAAACTCTATAAGGAGGTTTGTTAGGCGGTGAACTTCCTGGAAGAAGTTCAATTGCATGGTCGTCATTACCTCGTTTAGGAGGTAGCTCACAAGGGATGTCGTCAATAAAAACATCTTGAAACCCCTTGAGAAAATTAGATAACTCTAATTCCTTTTGGTTGCTTTTATTTTCTTTTGTTAAAGCATTAGGTTCATTTTGAGAATCTTTAACAAAAATCATGTACACGGAAATAGAGCTCTTTATTGACTTGTTGAAAGCTGGTGTATGTACAATGGGGATGGTGTTACCCATCTCCTTAGCATCTATATACATGTCCTTTTCCCTGAACTTAAAGGAGATTCTCCTTTCAGGAAATTTAACATCGGCAGCCAGGCGGTCAAACCATGGTGCCCCTAGGATTACATCCTCATGCTTGAGAGGAGAGATAAAGAAGTCCTCTTTGTCCACATAGCCTTGGACATGAAGCCTCAATTTCCCGATTAAGGGAGTGACTGAAGCTTCTTGCCCCTTGAAGGCACTGTCTGCGGGTAGGATATCTCCCATCTCGTAGGATTGTATGCCTAGCTTGGTGGCTAACTCCATAGATATGAAATTGTGAGTAGAACCAGGGTCAAAGAGAATAAAAGCATCATGTTCTCTTACCTTTCCCCAAGCATGGCATAGAGAAGATCCTTTGTGGTGAATTTGGTGAATCTCCTCCTCTTGGATTTCAACCAAAGAAGCTCTAGGAGGATCTTGGCGGTTGTTCTTTTGGGGACAAGCACGGTATGCATGCCCTTGTTCGCCGCACTTGAAACACCGGTTATCTTTACGATAACGCTCAAGCTCTTCAGGAGAGAGTTTATTCTTTCCTTTGTAAACTCCCTTCTCTTTAGCTTTGTTGGAATTGCCCTTAGGAGACTTTTGGACATTGTCCTTCCCCTTAGGCTCATTGGAACCCTTGTTTTCCGGGGGCTTATTATTTCTTTTACCCCCCGTTTGGAAATTGATTCGCGAGGCCACCATAGTATGGTGTATTACCGCCGATATGGTACGTGGCCTTTGGGAGTTGACATACTCCGCCATTTCTTCGGTTAAGCCCGCACAAAATTGTTGCTTTTGCTCTCCAAAATCCAACTTTTTGAAGACAGTGGCTTTGAGTTGTAGGTCCCAAAACTTGTCTACATATTTGTGGATGGATTCATTGGGAGAGAGCTTTAAGCTTCGCCATTCGGTGAGTACTTTGTCTTTGGCATCGGTGGCCAAAAACTGCTTCATAATGGAAGCTCTTAAAGCCTTCCATGTTCGTGGAGCTTCACCGTTGGCTCGTAGGCTAGACCACCATTGTCTGGCGGACTTTTGAAAGTGCATAGCTACATGGCGTAGCTTAGAGGACTCCGTGAAGCCCTCATCTCCAAACGCCGCATCGAATTGCTGGATAAAGGCCAAAACTTTGTCTGTAGCACCAAAGGTGCCATCATAGGTAAGGAAAGAGATGCTCTTCCCTCCCTCTTTGAATTTCTTCAGCTTGGACGACCTCTTCCATGCGGCATAGGATTTCCTATGGCCTCTTCTTTTTGATGGTTCAAAAGTTGCACCATCACTTGCTTCAGAAGATGAAGAATTTGAAGAAGGTGGAGAAGAGGGTGACCTCTTTCTCGCCTTTTTCTTGTCTTGATCTTTGTCGTCTTCACCATAGCTTTCATAAGAGGAAGAGGATGAAGAAGATGGAGAAGAGGGTGTCCTCTTTCTCGCCTTTTTCTTCTCTTTCTTTTTATCATCCCTCTTTGAATTATGGCGTGGAGAAGAGTGTAATGGTCTTCTCCGCTTTGGTGGTGATGGAGAGCGTTTAGCCCGCCGTCTTCGTGGAGCCATTTCCGCCGAGGTGACGGGAGACTCGCTTCTTTCTCGTTCCTTCGGTGGAGGCTCTTGAGTTCTCCTTTGGGAAGGAGATGCATCATCAAGAAGTAAGTTCTTGAGCCCTTCATATGGATTCTCTTCTTCTTCCCGAATCGGAGAAAGACCTCTTTTGGTAGTCTCACAAGGAGGCTTCCTAGGTGTTCTCTCGTCATGGTGATGAGCTTGGAGAATCCTGTGAGCACGGAGCTGCCGTTGCACTTCACTTTGGAGAGATGGATTGCCCATGGCTTGTTGAAGCCTAGAAACTAGATAGTTAACAAGCATTGAAGCATCATTAGTAGCTTGCTCATGAGCAAAATCAAAGTTATCAACATTAATTTCACTCTCTTTACTATTGTCAGTCATTCTAACAACTTTTAGGTATAAACTTTTTAGAAGTACTTTGGCACTTCAAGCCCTAGTTGCTACTCCTCTTTACCCCTTTAGAAAAAGCACTCAAGCTACTGTACCCGCGGCTCGAATACCATTAATTGCAAGGAATAGAAGAGAGGGTCTTTCGACACCAAAACAGCACCGGCTCCTGTCAAGCTTCTAATAGCTCAATAGTGGTTAAGCCGTAGGCAAGCCCCGTAGGACTCCACTATTAAGACCATAGCTCTCGACGGTGATGCCCCGTTAACTGCACAAAGGCAGGCGCACTGCAAGGCTGAAAAATCCCTATTCTACTTACTCACAGGCAATTAATAATACCAACCATTTGTAGCTAGCTTGAGGACCTCCCTTCTTGAGCAAGAAAAGAGAAACCTTGAGCTCTGATACCAATGTAACATTTAATGGCCTATAACCTTATGTGTAGCGGAAATTAGCATGAACATAGTGGGCATTTCATTAGAATAGATTCCTAATGAGAATTACAAGAGTGCTTGGGTGGAGAGAGAGCAACAAAAAGCATAACACCTAGTTAGATAGCATCGACAATACTTTCAAAAGAGAGAGAAATTAAGCTATTGACAACAGTTGAGGACCGGATTTGCATGGAGCCGGTCCCCCCTCCAAAAGGCTTTGTATTATGGTTTCTCCCATCAAGAGAGACATTGTACAATACAATTCTTTGTGTTCCTTCAAGACTAGCTAGTGCAATGAAGATGGAAGCTTCATACACCAAGCAAAACACTTAATCAAACACAACTTGAATTATCCCCGTTCTCAGACCCAAGACCTCACACACCTTCGAAGATGGTGAGAGCTAGCAGGGTATGAGAGTAGATTGAGAAGAAAAAGAAGTATCTTACGAGAAAGATGTACATCTCCTCACATAATCACTCATATTAGCATAGCTTAGCTTAGTAATTAGCTTGGTAGAGAAGATGAGCATGCATTGAAGCTTGGCTCTTGGTTGGATTTGCATCCACATGCCAAGAGAGTGTTGATGTAGGCTTCTATCTCACAAGCTTGGAGTAGGTGATGAGCTCTCCATTAAAGCTTGGGAGGAGATAGAGTATTTTCCCTTCACACATGGTCAAGTGTGAGAGTGTGTGTGTCAATGCCAAGCAAAAATCAGCCCCCCCTCTCTCTTGGGCGAGCCCTAGCTGCTAATTAGGTCTGGCTTTTGCCTCATTGGACCTCCCCAGGTCAAGCCAATAGGAATTAAGCAGCATAAGTGATAGCCTTCTGACATGTGTCCCCCTTTCCCCTTTTGTGAGAGCTTTAGGTAATTAAATAATTAAACTAAACTCTTATTGGACCCCTTTGCCTCCTGGCCAATAGGAATCAGGCAAGCCATGGGGCTCCTGAATGCTCATTGGACCCCTTGGGAGACTGCCCAATAGTCTTCTAGGAGACTTAATTCTCATTGGTTTCTTTTATTAAATGTTTTTAAATTAATTAAACTAGATTTACTCTAGCTTAATTCTCATTGGTCCACTTCAAGGGTCTTCCAATAGGAACTGGGCACACCTTGTGGGCATCTGGCCTAGGGAGCTGACATGTGTCCCTCATTCCCTTTGTGTAAAGGGAGCCTGTGTGTGTGTGTGGCTTTCTCTCTCATCCCCTAGCTTTGGGGCTCGCCCCCTCCCATGTAGGGATGTGCAAAGACTTTTAGGGCACACACAAAGCATCCAATTTTTCCTAGGGTTGACCTTTGGACACAACCTTTGAATTTTGGAACCTTAGCATTTTGGAAGTCTTAATGGGCTGAACCTTAGGGTCTTTTTGGCCCATTGTTTCACATGGCTCTTTTGCAGATGGCCCCCCCTTTGGATCCCTATTTTCCCTCCTTTGGATCCCTACTGTGGCCGGTCTGCTAGCTTAACCAATATTCTAGCTTTTTTTCTCCCTTGGCACTTCCCCACATTAAATGATCAGTTTAATATGAGAAAATCATTTAGGAGAATTAGATATTGATTATTATGACATATTTGGAGAATAGGAGTTATAGTATTCCCCATTCATCAAAATAATAAATGTTTTTACAATGAGAGATCCGAAAAATGGTATTCGAGTTAGCTTGCTGCTAGAGAGTTACAAAAAGGACATTCCTAGAGTAGGCTGCAAAGCCAAAAGAAGGGAATTTCATCACCAAATTATTCAGGGAATTTGATCATCACTACGCCCAATTATCAGCAACACAAAGACATACCTTGAATAGTGAAAAAATAGAACTATTCCTGCAAGTCGTAGGGTAGGAGGTTCAAGAGAAGATTGAATTTCTCTTAGAAGACAAGATTATAGAAAAAGGATTGAAGACAAAATGGAAAGAATTCAAAGATGCACTCTCACTATTGCCAAGAGACAACATCGACGAGACAAAATGGTGGTGCCTAATGGTACGTCTCACTGTATCACACCAAAAAGGCCATTAAAGCCAATTGGACCAGCTCCAAAAATGGAAGAATCCACACTAGATGAGTTGGTAAAGGGCATGCGAGAGATGAAGTTGAAACTGGAAAGTCTAGAAGAAAAGGGGTCAGGGCAACCATCAAGGCAAAGAACATCAAATAAGTAAGGATTTGTAAGTAGGTGTATATGGTGTGATAGCAGTGATCATACCAGGAGAGATTGTGACATCCTTAAGGATGCTTTGATTCAAGACCTTGTGTTTTTCAAGGATGAAAAGATTCATCTCACAATAATAGGGATGCTTTTGGGACCAACTTTGGCAAAGGTGGAATGTGGAAGCTAGTTGAAGAAATGGTTACAAGCTAGGCTATTTTCAAGGTTGAGGAAACTTCCTATGGGATGAAGACTGAACATGTGTCAAGTAGGACAATGAGAGGGTTACATAAAGAATATTCCTAGAGAGGGTTAAAAAGCCAAAAGAAGATCGAGATGTTTTCAAGGTTTCTCTAAAGGATGAACACTTCACGGAGGATGATGAGGGGGTTTCAAAAAGTAAATTCCTAGAGTGGGCACAAAGCCAAAACAAGGGACTTTCATCACCAAATTACTAAGGGATTTTGATCGTCGCTATGCACAATTATAAGCAACAGAAAGACATACCTTGGATAGAGAAAAAATATAATTATTCTTGCAAGATGTAGGGATGGAGGTTCAAGAGAATCTCAAACTACTCGTGGAAGACAAGAGTATAGAGAAAAGATGGAAGACAAAATGGAAAGAAGTCAAAGATGTAGTCTCACTATTGCCAAGAGACAACAACGGCAAGTCAAAATGGCAATGTCTAATGGTCCTTATCTCTCTATCACACCAAATAGGACATTAAAGCCAATCAATCCAACTCCAAAAATGGAAGAACCCATACTATATGAGTTGGTAAAGGGCATGCAAGAGATGAAGTTGAAACCAGAAAGTCTAGAAGAAAAAGGGTCAGGGCAACCATCAAGTTAAAGAACATCAAGCAAGCAAGTCTTTGTAAATAGGTGTACATGGTGTGATAGCACTGACCATAGAGGAAAGATTGTGACATCTTTAAGGATGCTTTGATCACAAATCTTGTGTTTTTCAAGGATGGAAAGATTCATCTCACAAAAATAGGGATGCTTTTGGGGACAAACTTTGGAAAAGGTGGAATGTGGAAGCTAGTTGAAGACATGGTTAGAAGCCAGGCTATTTCTAGGGTTGAGGAAACTTCTTATAGGATGAATATTGAACATGTTTCATGTAGGATGATGAAAGGGTTACAAAGAGGATATTCCTATAGTGGACTACAAAGCCAAAAGAAGATTGGGATGTTTTCAAGGTTTCTTTAAAGGATGAATACTTCATGGAGGATGATGACATGGTTTCAAAGAGGAAATTCCTAGAGTGGGAACAAAGCCAAAAGAAGGGACTTTCATAACCAAATTACTAAGGGAGTTTGATCGTTGCTATGCCCAATTATCAGTAAAAGAAAGACATATCTTGGATAGAGAAAAAATATAATTATTATTGCAAGGTGTATGGATGGAGGTTCAAGAGACACAACAAGAGGATATGTGCACTTGTGATGTTTTTAGTGAGGGAAAGACATTGGGTTTTTATACTCCTCGGCGTCGCTAGGACCATTGCTAATAGCATTAATACGGGAACGTCGCTATAACCGTGGCTATATGCATCACTATCGCCATCGTTATATAGCAACGCATATAGCGACACTTACAGGCTACCTATAGCTACGCTTATAGCGACGTTGCAGAGCCTTATATAGCGACGCCCAAGAGTAAAACATTTTGGTGGCAGGGCATTGAATGCTCTGCCACCCATCAATCATATTGAATATTTCAATAATAGAGTAAACCTAAATGAGTCCAAGATAAGCCCAGATTCACCATTGAAAGAAAGTGCAAGCTTAGGTATAGAGCCAAAGTAGTCACCCACAAGACAATATAACCATTAACTCCATCATCCATAGTATTGTTTGCAAAATAAAGATACAAAACTGACAAAAGTAGATTGATGAAAGTAAATCAATGACAATTGTACACATCATAGGCAAAATCACTTGGTTGTTAAGCTTTGCAAATGTAATAGTTACAACACCATTGTCATTATTGAGAAAATATACATGGTTTTCCAATAGTTACAAAAAGACGTATACACGTCATCTCATGATACATATGCTATGACAAAAGGAAACTAGTGCTATCTAGCTACAGTTAGACTGACTCGTCTAATTAGACATCTCATCGCGTCCAAGCGGCATACCTGTCAGATTCTACAAAAAAAAAACAATAAGACAGCTTTCTGTAAGTATAAACATATAATTTACAAAACAATACAACAAATAGAAAAGATTAAACTCTTATACTAACCATGCCGTCGCGAGAACTCAGAATGTCCATCAAAGCATTTAAGCTCTTCCTGCCTACGTACTCGTGCTCGTACGGTGTGGGGTCACGTACTGTCATCGACCACTGTTCAAAACATACAAAGAATCTATTATGTTAGAATTTAAAAACCCCTAAACCCTAACCTATCAAACCTAAAGAGCAATGCAAAAACACCTACAAAATCGGCCTCAAATGATGCCCACCCGCCGCTCCCCAAGTGGTGCAAGCTCCCTGCCTCTACTCGCACTTTGGCTGCCTCCTTTTGTTGCTTCCACTTGTCAGGATTCTCGCGTGATGCTCTCTTTGCATTCTTCCAATCTTCTTTGGCCAGCCAATCTGGTATGTTCCACCCATGCTTTATTTCTTTTTGCACTTCAGAACGCTTGTGCTTGCAGTATTCGCGCATTTGAACCTTCATCTGTTCTTCATTGAAATGGTCATCCCGTGTTGACACGAGAAAATCGTCATGCAGCATGCTAATGACTCTGTCTTTTAATTCACTTGGTACTTCACTTCAGGTGTTTAGCATGTAGTGTCTTGCCTTCTTGCCTTCATCATCCAAGATGATGCCGCCGCTGAAGTTGACGCAGTAAGGCAAGCCCTTTTTCCTGTGACACGTGAACCTGGGTGTCCTGGGAGGGGTCTCTAGCAACATGTCGATGGGAGTACGGATGTAGGTGTCTCCACTAGAGTCTGGGCCCCAAAGCGAGGAGTGTCAACTCGGGTGACTCTCGGAGGAGTAGGTAGTGGTGTGTAGCCAGAAACGGCCGTCAGCCATGCAAAACCTGGCGTAGATAGTGATGCGGTGGCTGGTATGGTGGCGGGAAAAGAAGGGGAAGGTAAAGAGCCTTGCCGAACACGAGGCAGTGTCGAGGCATCAGCACCGGCATCCCCACAACAATTGCCACCGCCACCACTAGAGCGTCGGTTCCTAGACAAGTGTGAAGATCGTCTCGTAGACACCGAAGCTTCGGAGCGCGCTGAATGATCCAAAATAGAAAGTGACGCTGAAGGAGTAGAACGACATGATGGTGCTCCAGAGCAATGACGATCCTTGTACCAGTGCCTCTGCCGGGGTGACAAAGAAGAAAGAAACTCGTCATCATCCATACCTGCATTAAACACATGAACATTTAATCTTAATATTGAATGGAGAAGAAAACATGGACAAGTAGAGAGAGAGAGAGAGAGAGAGAGAGAGAGAGAGAGAGAGAGAGAGAGAGAGAGAGAGAGAGAGAGAGAGAGAGAGAGAGAGAGAGAGAGAGAGAGAGAGAGAGAGAGAGAGAGAGAGAGAGAGAGAGAGAGAGAGAGAGAGAGGACTCATAAAGAGGGAGGGATTCTTGTGTAGAGAGATTCTTGTAAAGTTCTTGTGAATTTGTCTCCCATGTGCATTCTACGTATCTTGTAAAAGAACTACACTCCGAGTGAGATGGAGACTAAGGCTGCAATCGCGAAGGAGGTGATCCATCTCTACTCATAGATGCTGCTCGCCCCTCCACTAGATCTAGGTGACCGGGTGAAAGAGACGCTTAGAAGCAGTAGTAATGCTTCTTAGCATCTCTTTCATCCGATCAACTAGATCTAGTCGAGGGACAAGTAGCATCTATGAGGAGAGATGGCTCACCTCCTTTGCGGCTGTAGCCTCAGTCACCATCGTACTCGGAGCGTAGTGCTCGTCGACAAGGAGTGTTGCTACTTGTGAGAACATACCTGGAGCATATGTACCTGGAGTGGACGCAATGATGATTAAACACAATTTAAATTTCTCAAGTATAGCCACGTGAATACAATGTATATTATAAAATGGAGCAAAATTGTTCAAATACAATGTTTATGGCTTTAAGAGGTCTCTCTCTCATTCTCGCATAGCTCAACATAACTCCCTATATCTATATAGAGATCTCTGTTTAGGCATATGTCCTCCATTCCATTTTGTAGATCCTTTGCATGCACCCCATAGAGAGTAGCATCTTGATGCTCGTCTAGCACCACCTCAGTGACTTCTGATTGAGCATCTTCTCCAATCCCCTCCATTGATGCCGTTGTTATTGGCACATGGTAGCCCTCATACGTCCGTGCACTACGAGGGGCTACCTCTATGACAAACCACCAGTTTGATGTAGACTTTGTCGGATGAAATATCACCTGCCAAAGCCACATAACTTACATGAGAGCTTCCAAGCACATAACTTCTAAAAATGGATAGCTTCCAAGCACATAACTTACTTGTTCACAATCCTCTGGTAGTACGAAAGTGTTTCTTAGGTCGTTCCATGTTTTAGTTGAATCCACTTGAAGGAAACCAAACTCTCCTCTATGCACAGTAGCGTTGCGACCCTCCATGTTTATCTTGAACCGTTGCACGTCGAACAAGTCGACAAAAAATCCTCTATGATCGATCCTCAAAATCCCTTGAAGCGTGCCGAAGTAAGTGAGTTTCGCCACCACAGGATCTGCATCAAAGGACCGTCGTCGACTAGACTGTTCAAATTTTTCCATGATTCCACAATCTTGAGTAAAACCCTTTTTGTCGATTCATTCCACCCTAAAATGTCAACCTTTACACCATGCTAGTGTGTATGAGTTATACTACCACCAACAAAGATTTTGAGTGGACGTTCAAACATCTAGAAATTCACTAGTTGTACGTTGCAAACTTACCTTGGTCGCGCAACCCCGAGAGTACTCCCACTCCTCCTCAGTCACTTATTCACCACACTATTGCGCGCTTTTCAATTGGTTGTGCAACCATATTAAGCTCATGAATGTTGGTAGGCTCTCCAGACCCGCCGGATTGCATCGGTGCTTGTATTCCCCGTCTCCACTCAATCCGTGCCCTTTGTTGCTCTTGCTTTGCATCCTCGTATTGTGAAATTCACTTTTGCATCACTGGATTGTGAAGAAGGCAAAATTTATAGATTTTGCATCACTGGATTGTGAAGAAGGCAAAATTTATAGATTCTAGATCTTCCGTCATCTTCTTCTCAACACCGAGACCGCACATGACAATCCCAGATATGCGCTCATCACAATAGATAAGCCTTTCTGAATCCATGATCGTCTTGATCATTTCATTGATCTTGGGCTCAAACATTGCCTCGTTGGGAATGCGGTCTGCATGATCAACCTCCGAGATGTCAGAGGCTACATCTTGTGGCCTCACGTATGCTGCTTGACCAAAGCACTTGCGAACATGTCTATTGGGTTGCAAGATTGCTGCCTGTTGGCTCCGTCAGAGTCCGACGAGTTATAATTGGCAATAGCTCAATCTATAATAGATGGATCGAACTTGCCAAATTTGAAAACGTGCTGCAAACAAACGCGTCTTGTCCATCGCATAGCATGCTTGCATTGATTACAAGGACATAAAATCCTTGTTGAGAGATAGGTGTTTCGGTCGGACGGCCCCACATTCTCATCTCACTACTCATAATGAAGGTAAAAACCTTATAACCTAGACATAAATTTAATCTTCTATTGGCATCCTCCGTCTTTTCTCTCTCTCTCTCTCTCTCTCTCTCTCTCTCTCTCTGTTCACACTGTAAACTACCTCACATTCTCTAGTCATGTCCAATCCCCGAATACCTCGGTCTAGAGGTGCACGGAGATCAAAACCACTAGGTTATAATCTCGTTTTTATTGGTCAATGCCTATATTTGTGGGTACGAGAAATCTACACACCCACATCTACATGATAGTGCATATAGTGTACAAAACGCTGTGAGCGGGATAGAAACACACACAATGCCTCTATAATGACCCGACACACACTCTTGGGATGATATACACACACTATGGGGCACCACTCGGCTTACACAACCCACTTGGCCGAGACAGTAAACACACCTATGGAGTGAGAGGAGAAAGACTACCCATTTACCCACTCCACACAGAGAGAGAGAGACACACACACCCAAAAAACTCGGCTCAAAAGAGGATAATTTCTGATGTTTAGATACAATTGATCTTGGGCCAACACCAATGGGGCAAATAGCTCACACAATATGCGTAAAATATGCCAGATACAATCACAAATTTAAGAAGAGGCTTCGTTCATAGGAGAAACTTACACAGCCAAAAAAACAGAAAAAGAGTGAGGAATTTGGAAAACTGGACAGCACCATCGCGTCCGGAACGGCCCAAAACCCAAGTTTACAATGTCAAAGTGCTCAAATCTGACTTCGGATGAGCAGTTTATGGCCAAAACAGGCTCCAAAAACAGCAAAAACATGGTTGCGGCTGTTCCTCCTCTTCTCTCCACCTTTTTTTTGGTCTTCTCTCTAGTTTTTCAGTTCCCACACTTAGCTTTATTACTTGGGCACCCTTGGCCTTTTAGTTGACCTCAAACGGACCCCGAACAGGCCAAAAAGTGACCTCGCAGTGCATAGTTGTCACCCTGCTGCATCCTCCGCACACCTGGCACTCAGCTTTTTACCAAGAATGCATCCTGCCACCACGTGAAGTGGACCCAAAATATGGTCCTCATGGTGAGCTTTCTACATAATTATCACAAGAAAACACCCAGGTTATGTCATTACTCATCCACGTGCAAATATTGACCCCATTCCACCTCCTGACGCCACTAGATGCCATCTGACGCACCTGCTTACCTCATGTCGTTGGCCTGCGGATAGCTTCCTTGAGAAGTTTTACATGCTACCAACTCCTCATTATTATAGGCAAAACACACTAGTACTGGTAATAGTGAAAATCGCTGCACTATGTACATGCTGTCCTACTTGTACACATGTGGGTCCCACGTAACCACCTAGATTTGGAAAATGGGAAATCCTTTATTCGATGCACCATGCACGTGTATGTACATATGTGCAATCCATTGCTCCAAAAACTCATGACATAATTTGCCCATCCTCTAGCCTGCTAGATCAGCAACAACAAAAAGAGATATGAGACTCGCCTCATCACAGGTCTCCTCATTGCTCATAGACTTTACTTGTTCTGCAGACAGCTCATCTTGCTCCACCATCATTAACCTGGCATGATACAATTTAAGATGCAATCCATTTACCCTCGACTTATGTAAAATCCCATCCAGGTTAGCCAGCTGATATGTACTATTCGAGAAACACTCCACTACCTTGAAAGGGCCTTCCCACTTAATTTGAAGCTTCTTTTGGAAGGTGTTGTCCAGCTTACTGTTATAGCGCAAAAACAAGTCATTCTTCTTGATACCCTTACTCCTGACCTTTTAATTTATGTTTGCCAAAGCCTTATCCTGCATCTGCCCATAATGTTCCAATGCACTCATCCTATCCAGCTGAACCTCTTGTAACTTTAACAGCCTTTCTTTGAATGCATCACTAGGCTGCCCAAGAAACTTTTCTAACATCTTGACTGCAAGCAACTCTACCTCCACAGGCAACAGTGCTTCCTTTCCATACCCCAAATGAAATGGAGTAAACCCTGTACCTGTCTTCACCGAAGTACGGTAAGCCCATAATGCACTAGGCAATTCCAAATCTCAATTCTTTCCTTGGTGCTCTATCACTTTCGAAAGAATTTGTACCAACTCACCATTGAACCTTTCATTTAAGCCATTACATTGGGGATAATAAGGAGTGGTATGCTGGTGCCAAATCTTCATCTTTGTGCATAAAAATTCTAGCAGTTTAGCTCTAAATCCTGGCCCTTTATGTGAAAGTAGCTCTAGTGGCACCCCAAACTTGCAACATATTTCATCGTACACAAATTTTGCCACATACTACTATAGCCTCTGCCCATCTAGAGAGATAGTCCACTGCAGTCAAAATATAGCTTTTGCCCGTGCTTGTGATAGGTAACGGGCCTATTGCATCAATTCCCCACTTTTCAAACACATCAAATGCCATAATGGTTTTTCGTAGCTCTGGCTTCAACACTCTCTTCCCAAATGCTTGACACATATTGCAAGACCTACACCAATGGTGAACATCCTTTTGAAAACTAGGCCATACATACCCCTCTTGCAGGATCTTATGCAACGTGATCTTTAGAGAAAAATGTCCACCACATGCACCTTCATGATTCTCTTCCAACACTCTATAAAGCTCCTCCCGCCAAGGTACACGTCTCAACACGAGATCAGGCCCTTTCATGTACAAGACATCACCAATCAATTTGTACCTGGATGCTCTACGCAGAAAACCATACTTCTTAGACTTCTGAATGTCTTTCGGAATGATTCCTGTTAGCAAAAAATTCTTTTCTTGAGCGAAACTTTCCCGGCCATGATAAAGAGGTAAATTGGTTCTCAACACAAATAGCTCCCCAATCATGCTTTGAGCTGCTTCATGTGCCTCTCCATTTAGAGCACGTTCAATGTGTATGATGCTCCTTGCTTCAAACTTTTTTAATAGGCCTTTAATTATGAAACACATTTCCTTCAATGAGGTGTTCTTGCTGTTCCACACCCCCAACACTTGCTTCACAACTAACAAGGCATCACCTTTTATGCTCAACCTTCTAATCCTATGCTTCAAACAAATGTGTAATCCAGATTCCAAAGTAGCATATTTAGCCTCATTGTTACTATGCACATTCAATTTGAACCCTCTCTTGCATACTAGCTTCCCCTCTGGATCATAAAGTGCTATAACCCCTGAAGCCGCATCATGGCTCTTTCTGTATGAGCCATCAAAGAACAAAACATGTGCATTTCTGATTTGTGGCACTTCTTCAACTACTCTTCTCACCACCTCTTCCTTAACAAGAAGGGGATTCTCCTTGTAAGTCAACAAATCAGCTAGGGTAACCCTTGTGCTGTCTTCCACTAGAAAAGAGAACTCAAACTCTTGTAGCTCAATTACCCATTCCTTGACCACATTTGACATGTTACTGCCATTAATTAACTGTGGCAAAAAAACATACCTCATCAAGAAAACAAAAGGTCGCAGTAGCAAGTAATAACGACATCGTCGACAAGCAAATATTACACTGGCCATCACTAGCTCTACTTTCGAGAATTTTCTCTCAGCTATCAGCATCACTTGGCTTGCACAATACACTGGCCTCATATAATGGCTTCCCTTCCCCTTTTGAAATAGCATGGCTCCAATGGCATCATCCCCTATTGATGGATTTACATAAAACGCTTTCTCCCAATCAGGAGCCTGCATGGTTGACAAACCCCCTAACACCTCTTGAAACACTTCTTCACACTTGTCATCCCCCCCTCAAAGTGGCAAAAGTGCTCACAGAGTGACACCTCGCCCAGTTTCCAATTTTGGCCAACTTGGCTAAAAATCCAAAGTATATTCTCCCAAAGACCAGCCAAGAATCTGTCCTTCTTCATCATGTCAGGTGGGGGTACTTGTGGTGCTAACGCCTTACACATTCGCTTCCATGCCAATGAAAAGTTTTGTATGTACGCATCTACTAGCTCACCTTCCTTTTGTACTAAAGCTTGTACTTCTTGCCACACTTTGTTAGGATCTTCTATCTTCACAAACTCCGCTTCCAATCCATGCCTTAGATTGTCCCAACTCAATCTTATAGGTGGATCAGCCACACACAACTCCTCTTCAAATGCTTTGGACCAAACTCGTGCATCACTCTTCAAACAAATTTGGAGAAGACGTAACATCTCTGCCGGGTCATGAATCTGGTTGCTAATACAGGAAACCTCCATCTTTTTCAAAAAGTCTTCTACATCTTTACACTTCTTCCATGAAACTCCGGATAAGAGAAAGCCATGGCTACTCAAGTTACGATGCTTTGAGAACCCCTTCGAGCACACGTGCAAGAACCAAAAACTTTTCACTGACTCAATACCTAGAAACTTCAATGGAGCTCAACTTTAGATAAGAACAAACACATGCACATCAAATGAGTTTTCATAGTTAATCATCGGAATTACAACAGACATTCCAGTATCTCTCTTAATCTTCTTGGCCCGAACATAAAGACTATGTGCTACTGGAAAAAAATCTTCGTGGACACATGAACATTTATCTGGATTCTTTGCGTTAAATGAAAAGGAGTGAATTGAGGTCCATTTTGGTCATCCATTAAAGCCAACCATGAAACTCCCAAGAAGGCACACCTGTCTTATCCTCTGATTTTGCCAAAAGTTCAGTAGCATAACAACATAAATGGCTTAAAAGACCAAAAGACCAGCCATCATAAGTTGGAAAATTTTTGACAGAGTTTCCCCAGAAGTAGAGCACTAAGAACCCAAAATATAGACTGTATATGTATGCATAAACTGTCAACAATAGAACCCGAGCATCAAGTAGGAATCTCAAGTAGCATTGAGCATCAAGCATCAAGCATCAATGGTCACGAAGAGGGTGCTCCAGCTACTTGTATCACCGAAAGGATCTCACATTTGAGAATCCCCCAGCTCAATAAAACCTCACGCTATCAACCCTCTCACGAAAGCTTATGCAAATCTTGTATAGTCAAGTCTCAGAAACAATTATCTTCCAGACCAAGTCTCAGAAATGGCTGAGACTACCAAATAAAACCAAGTATGGCTCCACAAAGGCGTACAATGGAAATTTCCACAAGTAACATACAACACTAACAGACAATGCACTCAAACAGGCGCTAACTGATGCATACCCATGGCAACTGCAAGTGACTCCCACTTGCTAGTATATCACTCTACTCCAGCTACCTCTACCCGTGTTAATCACCTATACCTATACCTGTCCCTGTAACCTGTAACCTATAGTCTACAATCTATAATCTGCAGCCGCTACTCCCGAAGCTGAACGTACTCAAAGAAGATCCTCCGTGGGGGCGCCAAAAGAATGTGATCGAGATGAAAACACACACAACGCCTCTATAATGACCTGACCCACACTCTTGGGATGATATACACACACACTATGGGGCACCACTCGGCTTACACAACCCACCTGGCCGAGACAGGGAATACACCTATGGAGTGAGAGGAGAGACACTACCCATTTACCCACTCCACAGAGAGAGAGAGAGAGAGACACACACACACACCCAAAAAACTCAGCTCAAAAGAGGATAATTTCTAATGTTTAGATACAATTGATCTTGGGCCAACACCAATGGGGCAAATGGCTCACACAATATGGGTAAAATATGCCAAATACAATCACAAATTTGAGAAGAAGCTTTGCTCATAGGAGAAACTTACACAGCCAAAACAGTAGAAAAACAGTGAGGAATTTGTCAAAATGGACAGCGCCATCGCGTCCGGAACAGCCCAAAACCCCAGTCTACAATGTCAAAGTGCTCAAATCCGACTTCGGATGAGAAATTTATGGCCAAAACAGGCTCCAAAAACAACAAAAACACAGTTGCGGCTGTTCCTCCTCTTCTCTCCACATTTCTTCTGGTCTTCTCTCTAGTTTTTCAGTTCTTACACTTAGCTTTGTTACTTGGGCACCCTTCGCCTTTTACTTGACCTCAAACGGACCCCGAACAGGCCAAAAGAGGCCTCGCAGTGCATAGTTGTCACCCTGCTGCATCCTCCGTACACCTGGCACTCAACCATGATGACCTTTATGCATCATTATCACAAGAAAACACCCACGTTGTGTCCGTACTCATCCACGTGCAAATATTGACCCCATTTGACCTCCTGAGGCTACTAGATGCCATCTGACGCACCGGCTTACCTCATGTCGTCGGCCCGCGGATAGCTTCCTCGAGAATTTTTACGTGCTACCAACTCCTCATTATTATAGAAAAAAAACACTAGTACTCGTAATAGTGAAAATCGCTGCACTATGTACATGTTGTCCTACCTGTACACATGTGGGCCCCACGTAACCACCTAGATTTGGAAAATGGGCAATCCTTTATTCGATGCACCATGCATGTGTATGTATATATGTGCAATCGCTTGCTCCAAAAACTCCTTACATAATTTGCCCATCCCCTAGCCTTCTAGATCATTCATGATCAGCAGCAGCAAAAAGAGATATGAGACTCGCCTCATCATAGGTCTCCTCATAGCTCATAGACTTTACTTGTTCTGTAGATAGCTCATCTTGCTCCACCATCATTAACCTGGCATGATACAATTTAAGATGCAATCCATTTACCCTTGACTTATGTAAAATCCCATCCAGGTTAGCCAGCTGATATGTATCATTCGGGAAACACTCCACTACCTTGAAAGGGCCTTCCCACTTAATTTGAAACTTCTTTTGGAAGGTGTTGTCCAGCTTACTGTTGTGGCGCAAAAACAAGTCATTCTTCTTGATACCCTTACTCCTGACCTTTTAATTTATCTTTGCCAAAGCCTTACCCTGTACCTGTCTACTCCGAAGTACGGTAAGCCCATAATGCACTAGGCAATTCCAAATCCCAATTCTTTCCTTGGTGCTCTATCACTTTCGAAAGAATTTGTACCAACTCACCATTGAACCTTTCATTTAAGCCATGACATTGGGGATAATAAGGAGTGGTATGCTGTTGCCTAATCTTCATCTTTGCGCATTAAAAGTCTAGCAGTTTAGCTCTAAATCCTGGCCCTTTATCTGAAAGTAGCTCTAGTGGCACCCCAAACTTGCAACATATTTCATCGTACACAAATTTTTCGACATCCTTTGTAGTGATCTGTTTTACTACTATAGCCTCTGCCCATCTAGAGAGATAGTCCACTACAGTCAAAATATATCTTTTGCCCCTACTTGTGATAGGTAACGGGCCTATTGCATCAATTCCCCACTTTTAAAACACATCAAATGCCATAATGGTTTTTCGTAGCTGTGGCTTCAACACTCTCTTCCCAAATGCTTGACACCTATTGCAAGACCTACACCAATGGTGAACATCCTTGTGCAAACTAGGCCATACATACCCCTCTTGCAGTATCTTATGCAAGGTGATCTTTAGAGCAAAATGTCCGCCACATGCACCTTCATGAATCTCTTCGAATAGCTAATCTTAAATCTAACCTAATTGAACATGTGATGATTCGTGGCTAATTGAATATGGTTAGTGTGTGAGTTAACAGGTGTCAGATTCTGATGGGAATATACATATTGTTGTGTAACTAGTGTTTGCTCTTTGGGCAAAGCGCGCCTTCATTGACATGCTCTAAAATCTAAACTAAATCTAATCTAATCTTAAATCAAACATAAATCTAGATCTAATCTAATCTTAAACTCAAAATAAACCTAAATCTAATCTAATCTTAAATCTAAACTAAACCTAAATGTAATCTAACTTAAATCTAAATTTAATTTAGTTAATCTTAAATCTAAATCTAATCTAATATTAAACTCAACATAAACATAAATCTAATCCAATCTTAAATCCTAAACCTAAATGTAATATAACTTAAATCTAACATAGCTAGCTAATCTTTAATACTGCCCTAATTTTAAATCTAACCTAATCTTAATCTAACGTAAATCTAAATCTAACATAATCTTAAACTCAACATAAATATAAATCTAGATGTAATCTAACCTAATCTAAATTAAATATTAACCTAATCTCTCTCTCTCTCTCTCTCTCTCTCTTTCTCCCCTTGTCTCTCTCTTTGGTTTTTTATCCTCTCTCTCTTTCTCCCTCTTTCTCTTTCTCTTTGTTTTCTCCTCTCTCTCTCTCTCTCTCTCTCTCTCTCTCTCTCTCTCTCTCACTCAAAGACACAATGTGTGTGTGTGTGTGAGAGAGAGAGAGAGAGAGGGAGAGAGAGAGAGAGAGAAAGAGGGGAAGGGAACATGAGAGAGAGGAGAGGGAAGGAGCATAACTGGCTCTCCGTTCTCTCCTCGTGTATGTGTGTGTGTGGGGGGGGGGGGGGGGGGGGAAGAGAGAGAGAGAGGGAGAGCGCGGGTTACCTCTTTGCTTGAGCGCCAAAAACTCAGATTTGAGATTTGAGTTTTTGGGCACTCTCGGTTTATATTTTACCCATGTCGGCGTCGCTATGAACGTCGCTATTTAACAAATAAAATAGCGATTCCCATAGTGACGCCGTGGATTTTCACTTTTTAGTGTCGCACTGCGAGCGTCGCTAATGTGAAGTACCTCTTGTAGTGAAAATCTCAAACTACTCTTGGAATACAAGAGAAAAGATTGAAGAAAAAATGGAAAGAAGTCAAAGATGTAGTCTCACTGTTGCCAAGAGACAACATGGGCGAGACAAAATGGTGGTGTCTATTGGTACTTCTCTCTCTATCATGCCAAAAATTACATTAAAGCTAATTGATCCAATTCCAAAAATGGAAGAATTTACAATAGATGAGTTGTTAAAGGGAATGCAAGAGATGAAGTTGCAGATGGCAAGGCTAGAAGAAAATGGGTCAGGATAACCATCAAGGCAAAGAACATCAAACAAGCAAGGCCTTAATAATTTGTGTATATGGCGTGATAGCACTGATCATACCAGGAGAAGTTGTGAAAGTTTTAAGGATTCTTTGATCAAAGACCTACGTTTTCCAATGATGGAAAGATTCATCTCGCAAAAATAGAGATGCTTTTGGGAACCATCTTTGGAAAAAATGAAAAAGCTATGGGATGAAGATTGAACATGTGTCAAGTAATAATGTAAGCAATGATGAGCAGGTATCCGATGAGTTACAGACATATTCTCTAGAGTCTACTATAAAGTAACTACAGAAATACTACGTAAAGCTAGAGATTGTATTCGTGAAACATCATGATCCAATGGATGCTTTGTCATTACATACTTTGTCAGTTCCACCACCAAAAATACCCATAGACGATACATCACCCGAGAGGAAGCCGACAAAGAGCAAAGCAAAGATTCTGCATATAAATTGCAATCAGATATAGAGGCTGCTACAAATGTGAAAAAGGTATTGGAAGAAATAATTTTGAATTGTAAAGTTGACTTTACATTTGGTGAGGTACTTGAGATTGCAAAGCGAGATTTACATGAAGAAATCATAAATAAAATCAAGAGGAAGAGATAGGCATTGGGCGAAGGAGATATTTCAAAGGCACAAGGAATACATGAATACAACATTGACCATGACAAAATCATGGCAAGGTGATACCATTCTACTGGAAGCACAAAAAATGTTTGCTTTATGGATATTGAGGATGATGATGCTATATACAAGAGTCATTATGTAGGGAGCCATTGGGCAAGAGCCACCATAGAAACCTTGGTCAAGGTGGGAGATCTAGATGAGCCCTATGTAGACTTCATTGATCATGGCTCTAAAATTAACCTCATGTCCAAAAGTCTCTATATGAAGAGTAAGTGGCCAATTGACATTGATCATGGATGGATGATAAGAGCTACAAACAACTCCCTAGGGGATCTATATGGAGCTTGCCCTAATGTCAAAGTGATTATAGGAGATGTAAAGGATGACAATAATTTCTCTATGCAACATATGCCAACCTACCCACTCATCTTAGGGCAACCATTCATCACAAATGTATGGATAGAGGCAAAGGTGATGGATGATGGATCAGCTTACACAAGGATAAAAATTAAAAGTAGTAAGAAAGTTGTCAAATTCCTAAATATGTGTGTAAACATGAAAGAGACCGTGATAGCCTACGTGAGAATCCTCTTCCAAAGGCAGCCAATGGAATTTAAAGATCATGGGGAAATGAGGGGCTTTGGCTAAGTGCCATTGTAAAGCGAGAGTGCAATGGTACAAAGAATAATAGGCTCTCGCCTGATCTAGCTAAGCATGAAAAAATTTGAACAGGTTTTCATGGGTTGATAGGGAATGGATGAGTATGGTTCAAAAATCTTGAATGAATGAAGAGAAGTGCTTGGCAGTATGTACATAATACACAAGCAGGCTTTAAGAATATTGGATTTCCACATGATAATAAATACATTACAGGTGTCTTTGAACAGCTTTCATTTGCAAATACAATGGGTGAGCTTAAATCTATATTGGTCTCTAGTGGTCAGGAGAAACTACAGGTTATTGAAGTTGGTACTTTGCATATGTATAAGGTGATCAAGGCTTTTGCAGATAATTACCAAGCATCCAAAGTGTGTGTGGAAACAAAATACAAGACTATGGAAAAGAAGGTTAAACCATTGATCTTACCTCTACCTTCAGATTGGAGGAAAAAGATAGAACATGCTTGCTTGTAGCCAAACCTTGGGAACCCAAAGCAGATTGGGCACAAGTTTACATAGAATTGTAGGAATCTTTGAAAGAGCTTCAAATTGGATATGGTGAGTTTTTAACACCTATTGAAAAGAAGTTCTTTGAGGAGATGCTGTCCAGACATGGTAAGGCTTTTTCATTTAGTCCAACTGAGATAGGATGTGTAGACCCAAGCATTGTTGCACCTATGGTAATTTACACTATACCTCATGCACCTTGGAACTTGAGACCAATTCCAGTTCCTAAAGCTCACCTGCCAAAGTTGATTGATTTTCTTAATAAAAGGATTATAACGTGCATTCTTGTGCTCCATATTCAAACATATGGCTCATTGTGCTAAAAAGAAGAATGGGGTCTTGCACTTCATCCAAGACATGTGGCCAATAAACAAGGCTATAATAAAAAATGTAGGTACACGGCCAAATGTGGATGAGTTTGCAGAAGCATTTGCAAGAAGAGCAATATACTCTATGGGAGATATGTACTCAGGGTATCATTAGTTCCAACTAGCAATGGAAAGCAGGGTCCTGACCACCATGAAGACACCCTTGGGTTTGGTAATAAGGATGTGTACCTTACCACAAGGAGAAACCAGCTCGATTGGACATATGATGAATGGTATGAACGAAGTCTTACATGACTTCATACCCCTAATTACTATGACATTCTAGATGATGTTTTAATTAAAGGATGCAACATAAAAGACAATGATGAGGCTTTGGATTCCTAGGGGTGCTAAAGGTTTGTGGATAACCATATAGATGATTGTGAAAGGTTACTATCCGGGCTCGAGAAAGTCAATCTTGCATTGTGAGGAACAAAGTCTATGTTTGGATTGAAAGAAGTACTTATTGTAGGGAATTTGTGTGGACCCTGTCGGAAAAGACCTTGTCTTGCAAAGGTTGATGCAATTCAAAGAATGAAGTAGACATGTGTAAGTATCACTGAGGTACGGAGATTCTGGTGCATGTTGTCTTCTGTGTCATATGGCTACCACACTATGTGCATGTAGTTGACCCTCTTTATCAATTGCTAAGAAAGAACCAAAAATTTGAATGGGGAGATGTATATCTAAAATCCATGAGCAAGTTAAAGGAGTTATTATAGTGTGCACCAACCTTGAGAAAGGTGAATTATGCATGTGGAAGGCCTATCATTGTGATAGTCGATACATGCCCTACAGGGATTGGATGGGTGATACGTCAAGATGATGACAAGGGACACATGTATGTGGTGATATTTGGAGCTAAAGTCATGAATACTTGCCAAATAAATTATCCATATGTGAAGAGGGAATTGTGGTTAGTAGCTACAAATTTGAAAGGTGTTAAGGAATGTTTGATTGGAGCAAGTGTAATTGTGGAAACAGATTACTTGCCTCTTTTTGGAATGATCACAAGCTCTTCAACTCCTAATATTTCTTTGCTGCATTTGATTGCATACATCAAGTCCTTGAATCTAGAATTCAAGCATATTACTAGGAAATACAATCTAGTTGCTAATATTCTCTCTAGTGAGAGGTATGAAGACGAAGAAGAGATGATGGGATGAGATTGATGATGTAGGGATAAATTTCTATATCATATCCCATGCTAAAGGTAATTATTTATGTTGTGCAAGTTCACTCTAGAGGTTTGAAGAGGATATGTATGAAGGAGATTGGTTGCTCACAGGTCTGTATTTGAGTACCTTGACAAAGCAAGATGATTGGATTGAATAAGAATCCAAGAGGATACGCAAAAAATCATATGAATAATTTTTATATGATGGCTACTTGTGGAACCACCCTAAACAAAGGAATGGGATTCCATTGAGGATTGATTGTGATAAAGATATGTATCAAAAGCTCATTCAGGAGTTTCATGGAAGTCTACTGGCAGGACATCATGGCATATGGGCTACTTTTGCCAAGTTCAAAGAAAGGTATTGTTGTATAAGGATATATCCTTGTTTGTAGAATCTTGTGCTACATGCTAAATGTACTCAAATGTACATCATCAAGATGGATTGCATCCTACTTAACCCTTGTCCATGCATTACAAGTGGGTAGTGTATTTGGTCACAAGTGACTTTGGGGATTTGGAAAATGAGATACTTGGTGCTTGCACGAGAGGACTTGTGTAATCAAGTTGAAGGAAGGGCATTAAGAACTACTACCAACTTCATACAACCATCATCTAAGTGATACATTTTTGTGATAAAACCTAATTATTAAAAACAAATGAAACTAGATACAATATCTCTGACATGGATGATATGTATTACTGGAAATGCAAGTATGAAATTAGCTACATACTATCCCTATTTGTCAAGCAATGTGATTTATAATGGAAAGTATACAACCATCATCTAAGTGATACATCTATTTGTGAGAAAACATAAGTACTAAAATTAATTGAAACTACAATGCAATTTAATACAATAACTTTGACATGGATGGTATGTAACACTAAAAAGACAGGTATGAAATTAGATGCATATTATCCCTATGTATCAAGCGATGTGATTTTTAAAAAGGAAAGTAAAAGTATGGACACCCAAGCAATAATTGGCTGCAAAACAAATGAGCAAAAAATGGAACATAGAATCATATGACGATTAGAATCATAGACTCATAGAAACTATAGATACTTAGCACTTGAAGAGATTGAAACATCATATAAACATAATTCTGACCAGTTGCTCGGTACTTCATGAAGAGTATGTTCTAAATGGAAAAATCAAGTCTATGGGGAGTCAAACCTCGAGTAGCCATAAAAGGCTATCACCACAAGACTCATCACCCCATGCACCCAGTGTTGGTAGTAATGTTTAAATGGATGAATGACAAAAATTAAATTAAGATAATTTGCTCTTAGTGATGGATCTAAGTGCTCATTTTTTTGAATGGATCAAAGTGCCTATTCTTTTTTCTAGTACACTAGTCTTTAGGGTTCAATCAAACTTGAAAAGAGATCAATGATCAATTTGATCTCTTCAATATGCTTCACTACTTATTGGAGCTTTTCACTTGTCAAGTTTGCATAGGGGAAGAGAGAGAGAGAGAGAGAGAGAGAGAGAGAGAGAGAGAGAGAGAGAGAGAGAGAGAGAGAGAGAGAGAGAGAGAGAGAGTTAGAGTTTTTGACAAACCAATCAATGGTTGAGTCTCTCATAAAGGCTCAAGGTCCAACTCTAAGGTAAGATCTTTCATTTCATCATCCATTGCATCAATGTTGCTCTCTTATTTGTGAGAGTAGTCTTCATGTGCTAATGTTCTAAGGGGATGGGATTGTGTAGAAGTCTTATTGTTATTGGTAAGATTATATTGGGATACCTCTTTTGTGATCGAAGATATATTTATGGTCTCAAATATCTGATTTCCTTGAGGATTGACATGCACAACTTGCCTCCACAGATTGAGAAAATCAAGGAAAGTGTAAAAAAAAGCCTACTCACAACGCGTCAATAAATTATATGGTTAATTGTGTTGTCTGTAATGGTCTCGAAGAATCAATTGAATAATAACGAAATGGATTTTGTCTCAAGGTGGTTTAGTCCATTCTAGAGTTTGCAAACTTTAAATCTTCTTTCATTTTCTTGTTTTGACATATCAAACACGTTGATATAGCTAAAATTAGTTGATGCTAGAAGAAGGAGAAAGTAGAGCCATGTATATCTATATATACATGTCCAGCTACAATAATAGGTATGAAGGTCAATGGAATACAAATGGAGGTAGATGTGTATGTTTTTCTGGGCTCTTTTAACCACAAATCTTGATTACAATTTTCGTACAAAAAATGGACCTTCTAAAAAAAATTTAGATTAAATGCTACATGAATCAGCTAATGTATTTAAGAAAACTTTCTTAATATGCTTAAATATATTAGCTAGAGGGTCTTTTAAAAATATAATCTTGCATTTTAGAATCTATCATGATCAAGAAATATATTCATCAAGTGGATCCCCATAAGAATACGATTGATGCTTTGCAGAAATCAATTTATAGGTTTTTTTTTTTTGAAGACCTCGTAGAAAATTGTAACCAACTTCTCCACAATTGTGCTATAAAAAATTGCAAGTTTCATGTGCAAAAAAATTTAATTGAGAGTATATAAAATAATGGGAAGTTATACATGTTTGATATGGCCATTTCAAGTACATCATTGTATACAAAGATAAATATGTTTTTGATGTATTTGTGAGTTTTAGAAAGAGTTACATTGCTTACCCTCTTCATTGAGGACTCAAGGTGGCAAGTAGAAGTGTTTTGGTAAGCAATAATTTTTGGATCATTTCAAATATTCCAAATTGAGCATGCAAAAAATTTGAGATTTTAATTCTTGAGACATAAGCATTAAGCATTTAAAACCTCAAATAACTTCAAACTTTCAACGTAGGTCAACTAAATGTGTCAAGTACACGGTATGGACACAATTGGGGCACCTAAAACATTGTTTTTAATGTTTTTGTGGAGGACTCAAGATTTTCAAGAGTTTTTGCACAATAAAATGATCAAGATAGGGTTTAAACAATAAGATGTAACTGAGTTAGGGAGATGAGAAAATACATAGTTTCTTGGTTTCAATATATAAAGTCATTTTCAATTGTAAGTACATGCTCAAGTATTAAATTATGTCTATACCTTGCAAAGGAGTTCACAACTATTCCTCGAAGGTCATTGCATTATTTTGTAACTCTAAGTTCTAACACTTAGCTTTTACAAACAAAAAAAAAGGTCACCTATACAAAAAGACATAATTTTTTAATGATTTTTATGGTAAAATAGCTTGAAATTTTATTAAAGTTTAGGACTTAGAACTTAACATAATTCTCTCCATAGGGATTGTATTTTGACATGAAGAAAAATCAAATGTTTTCTTTCCCTCATAATCAACCTATGGTAGAAGCAAGGTGTAGAAAACGTCTTTCTAGCTTGACAAATAAATTACCAAAATTTGGTAAGAAAACAGGACACTTGAGTGTCCAATTATAGGACTAGTGTGAAAGGTGATTTATTCAAGAGTCTAAAGTGTATAAGTGAAAATACAAAAGGTTCTTTTCAAAGTGCTCTCTAGGAAGGTTCAAACGGTGTGTCAATCAAAGGTGTATAACTTGAGATATGACAATTTGAAGGCAAAAGTGCTTTGTAGAACCTCACTGGATTGGAAGAGTGAAGGAAGATGATCAAGGTGTATGTGAGCTGCTAGGATTGGAGTGTTCAGTTTGTGGAGCGTTGCATTCTTTGAAAATATACAATCAAACTTTGGATGGTCTCAAGATAGAAGCAATTTAAGTATTATCCGGGTTGGTTTTGCAGATTCTCTTTGACCGCCTTGATACTTGTTCCACTGGATATTTTCTCACACTTGCTAGGGTCTATAGAGGTAGTTTGAAGTATTTGATGCTAGTAAAAAGAGAGGTTCATCATCGGAGGTACATACATCAAGATATTGTGACGAATTTTTCAATTGGTAGGAGCAATATAGTTGTAGATGGTATTTCCCCATTTTTGGGCTCTCCATTCTTGGTTGTTGGATTGTCAAAATGTGTCAGGGTTCTTGTGGTTTGAGGTCGACAAAGTGGATTTTAATTTGAGATTTACAAAAGGGCCATCTGACTCTAAAGTAGAAAGCTATAGCAATTTATACAAGTACAAAAGAAACAAGTTTCTTTTTTAAATTGTGGGGATTTCCATCATCATGGGGGGGAATTCTCATGAAAATGCCACGTGGTGAAAAAAATCCTATATGCGAGTGCTAGGGAAAAGGTGCTAGGTTGTTTATACTGGGAGATGGCCTTCATGGGGGTATCTAAAGGAAATACAAAGAGGAATTATGGCTCCTTCTCCCTTTCCTTTCATGGGTATTGTTTTGGGTGCTATTTGCACGTGCGCTAGCGGCATTGGCCGGTGGTTATTGCATCCTCACATGGATTTGACCAACATTAATGGTAGCCTAGTAGGGTCTCTTTCACACATGAGGGGCCCTTGGGACCTCCCCTTTTGTTGAGCATAGAGGGATCCCACCCCCCACTAGCAACAACGCTAGTGCTTGGGGAGGGAGGCCTTCCCACAAGCAGACAAAGAGAGAGAGAGAGAGAGAGAGAGAGAGAGAGAGAGAGAGAGAGAGAGAGAGAGAGAGAGAGAGAGAGAGAGAGAGAGAGAGAGAGAGAGAGATAGAGAGAGAGAGAGAGAGAGATGTAAGGCTTCTCCTAAAAAGA
This sequence comes from Adiantum capillus-veneris, assembly GCF_014529385.1. NCBI lineage: Eukaryota > Viridiplantae > Streptophyta > Polypodiopsida > Polypodiales > Pteridaceae > Adiantum > Adiantum capillus-veneris. Next base: position 86,978,046 of record NC_140934.1, read on the forward strand.
TACTACCTTGGTCCCAAACACACAACCCTAGTGCTCGGGGGGTCCTTTCCGACGCGCCTAAAGATATAGAGAGAGAATTAATGGCTTCCCTCAAAATTATGGTGCCCTATGAGACATGCACACACAAGGGTTACTAAACAAGTTAATCCTATGTGCATAGTTGAAGTGAAGATACTGAAAATGAAAAAACCCTCCCTACAAGAGGACCCTTTTGTGCTATTTTGGGTTTTTCTTTTTTGAAAGATGCAAGCAGAAGCCCATGAGGTTGCTCAGTTTTTTTATGGTGTTTCTTGAAGGTGATCAAGCTCCATAAACATTCTTAGTGTTGTCTTCCCACCACCCCTCTTCACTTCTTCTATTGTTATTTTGTGCATTGGTTCCATCTTGTGGGTGTGCCCCACAAACCATTTTGGTGTAGAGAGAGAGAGAGAGAGAGAGATAGATAGATAGATAGATTTTATTATCATCCTTGGAGGTCAAATATGACATATGGGACCAAAGCTACATGTGATGTAGTATCTGTATGGCTGATGAGTGACTCTGGATGCTCCAAAATTGGTGGTGATGAGAGTCACAATGGAGAGCCCACGCTCTGATTGGGAGAGGAAAGTGTGTAGGTCTAAATCATGGCTGAAAATGTGAGAGAAGCAAGTTTGGATGTGATCAAAAGCTGAGAACTCTAGTAGTGTGTGGTACTCGGACTCTTGAAGTTGTAGTGAGCATAATGTGTACAGTTGATTTGACTCTTCTCCATTGCCCCAACGCCTTGTCTCGCATTGGAGGGAATGGGAGCTAATATGAATGACTCCGATAGTGTGTATCATCGACAAGGGGATTGGCTCAAGCATGTAAATGTGAGTACGGTTTCCCCTTTTAGCGAAGAACATCCTTTTGTAGTTGGGGGGCAATATGGGTTGTGTAATGTATGGAGCGTGACCCACCGGATTTCTCCCAAGCCATAATACATTGGCATTGTAGAAAATCTTCATTTACATGGGAGTCAATTGAAGCATCATATAGCAAGTGTAATGTTCCCATCTCCGAAACCACTCTTTTATGGCTTGCATCCATCCCGTGCTTGAGATCTTGCTTTTATGCATCTTTTAAACTTTTCTGCTTGCTTCCCATGCAATTGTAGGAAGTGAATGTGAGGGGTTTTGATGCATCTTTATCATGTACTCCACCACAACCCTTTTCATGCCCATAACCTCAATTGGAAGAGATCCCCATTCAAGACGTAGGAGAATATATGGTGTTTGTGTCTTAACTTGGAGAAAGGTTGTAAGAACATACTTTTCAACATTCTCAAACTCTTTCTAGCTAAACTTTCAGATGCTTATGCCCCATACTTTAACTCCATAAAAAATAACCGGTGTCACGAATGCATCAAAAAGATGCTTCTTGAGAACCCAACACTTGATGTTTACCGCATTACACATGTTCTCAAATACATAATATGATCTCTTTCTTGCTTCCAAATGATGCATAGCACATTCATGGCACTTGTGATTGGATGGAACCTCAAGTCAAAGGTACTTAAAGTTTTCAACAACTTCAAGTTTCTCATTATTGTACTTGAATGCATGGCTTCTCCTTATGGTTGGTTTTCACAGGCATAACCTTTATTTTATATTCATTCACAATTAGACCACTATGCAAGAAAAATATCTCAAGGACAGCCATATCTTTTGTTCATCTTCTAAAGTGTGTGCTAGAAGCACTACATCATCCGCATATAACAAAATAATGATTACCGCATTACAAATAGTGACCTCTTCAATGCCTTCTTCTTGCATAGAGCCAAGTACCATTTTTTCCAATTGATTGATGCATAGACCAAAGAGAGTTGGTGACAAGGGACATCATTGTTTAATCCCAGAAGTGCTTACAATTTTTTTTGAAATTCCTCTTCCCATGCGCAATTGACACATCACCTTCTCATAGACTCAAGAAATCGCAAGCATAAACTCACTTGGCACTTGGATTTCTTCCTTCCTTTTCCACAAATTGTGACGTGGAATCATATCAAAGGCTTTCTTAAAGTCCACAAAAAAAATACATTTGCTTGTTGCCTTTCAATCTACTTTCCTCCATAAGAACACGAAGAGTGACAAGATGATCAATGGTGCTATGACATCAACAAAAACCCGTTTGTCCTTTTGGACGCAATCCAATCACTCAATTTCATCTCCATTATGCACCTAGACAACTTTGCCATAAGAGACCCAATCATTATATTCCGGTAGTTGTTTACATTCTTTACATCCCCTCCTTTATGCAGAGGTTTTACCCAATTAGTACTCCAATCATAAGGCATACCATGGTCAAGTGCAAGCTTGAACATATCACACATGCACTCATGGATAAAATCTCACGTCTATTTGATCATCTTCGGCTTGATACCTTGAAGATCTCTCGCTTTGGATCGGAAGTGGCCAACTTTTTAGTCCCACCATATACATCCTCAATAGTAAAAAAAGAGGGCATACATGGGATTGAACCATAAAATGGTATTTTTTTAGCATTTGGTTGCTCATATAACTGCCTACAATGTGTGTACATATCCACAAGACTCAAGTTACCAAAATTCTCAACCCGCTTGCCCCTCAAGTTTCTCCAAAATCTTCCACATGCACGTGCCTTTTCTTGGACTTGATTTTTTTTTTTGCTTTACTTCCCATCTTCTTCTCTTCTTTTGAATGAATGCCTTGTATGTATGCAAATGACTTTGATAATTTTCTCTGTCCATAGTTGCATCAAGATTTATCAAGGACTTTTGAGCATCTTGATATTCTTTATCAAACGACCTTTTGCGTGATCTATCTTTGTTGATACCATGGAGATGCTTTATGGGACAGAATTCTCCAGAACAAGAGCAAATAAATTTCTTGAAAGCTTCCCATTTAGTTTCTAATGATGCGTCATATTGAAGCTTTGTCATCCATAACTTTTGCTCAACCATATCAATCTACATTGGTGCCCGTTGGAAATCCATAGATAGTGATACTTTCTCTTCCCTTTGACTGAGAATATCATGCTTAGTTGCTTATCCACATGAAAGGTTAGTACATAAGGCCAGATGGTCGAATTTTGGGGTCCATTGGCCAAACATAAAACACTTTATGTGATGTTGGTAGCAAGCTAAATTGGATAACTTGGATAACATTTTTTGGAGCTTTTATTGTAAAAAAACTTATTATTTTGATGATTCAAGAATGTTGTAACTCCTACTTTCCAGATAAACAGTGTAATTGATGAGCCGGGGCTACAAGCTTCTAGACTATATCAACATGTCTTTAGTTAGAGCTCCTAGACTATTAGTTTTGACCACAAAAACCTTGGTTAAGGTATAAAAGCCAATTTTTGTAAGTATTTTACAAGTTTCGAATAATAGAAACACAGCGTGAGCTAATGGCGCTCACTTCTCTCCTTTTTGCACTTCCTTTCCCTTCCCGATTGTCACATTGCAGTGTCGTTTGTTGCATTGCAGCCGCAGGTAAAAACTCTACACATTGATGTAAGCATTTCATGGTAATCCGTAGCTTTTGGCATCATTGACCTACGGCCTAATTTCATCATAAGTAGGAATTTAAGCTTCAAAATCATAAACTAGGTATAGGCGGGGTATTGGGGCATCATCGCTAAGCATTTAGATGCATTCTAGGTCAAAAACAACTAGGTCAAAAACTCTCTGCTGTTAATAATCGTGATTTTTTCACTTGACCTAAAGTGAGATTTGAGACCATGAGCATGTGTGCTTAGGTCTTAAAAACATATCTTAGAAGTTTTATAACGTTTGGATATCGTTTGATGCTATAACGGTTATGATTTGTTTGTTGATGAGCGATTATCTTTTGGTGATTTCTGTCATTTGAGTGTAGCTTGAGTTAGATGCAAGTCGTTTGTTGTTTTCCAAGAGATTGACAACCTCTTGTAGCCTCTATGCACTAGTCGAGTCATCTTTGTCCCATGGATTGACAAGTACATACGTGGTTCTCGCTATGTCTGTAATAAGATATGAGTGAGGTTAGACACCCATCCCATTTGGTGCCGCTGTCGGGGATCAAAGAGACCTAAACTAGGGAAAACCACGAGCATCTTCTGAAGTTATCCTTTAACTTCCTCTAGGATCACCTAGAGTCAAAACTTTCTTTTTAAAACCGCATAGCTTAAGATTGTCGTCTTTTGCTGTGTAGAGGTAGCTTGGAAGTAAGTGTACTTGCTAAGTATCTTTTAGGATTGTAGGATTAGATTAGGATTTTGAGAATGATTGATGGACGAGACAAATCTTAAGATCAAGGCTCAAAAAACCATAGAAAACAGGAAAACGAGTGTTTGTGGACACTTTTCACAACCCCATTGCAGTAGAACTTAGGAGTAGGGTAAGTAGAATACGAGTTGGGATCTCAGAACATTGATCTATCCAAAAGAATCAATTGTGAGTTGTTTATGTGAAGTTGTAATGTTACCATATACATGTGGTAGTGATGTGTGTGAACACACTAGGACCACCGGGGCCTTTTTTCTCTCTTTAGGAGGTTTTTTTCCCCCGTGCATTGTATATACGCCCATCACTCTAGGGCTATCTATCTTTCCATTGCATACTAAGAAACACACTCTCTATTGTGTGCCTTGAGCTTCCTTCGTCTTCTCCAAGCTGTGTGCGTTTCTCTGCAACCCTAATTCCAACAATTGGTATTAGAGCAAGTCAGGTCCTCCCGGGCTTATTTGCCAGCTCCTCCAGTACACGCTGCTCACTTTAACCGATTTCAGTGAGCTTTGGCGAGCGTTCGAAGGTCGAAAAATATTTTGCGTAAGCTCGAAGAGCTTGGTCTGCTCAGAATTTTGATTTGGGGTCATTTCGGCCTCCGTTTCCACTACAGGCAGTATTGCACAAGCTATTTCGTCATTTTGTGCATAATTTCTGTCAGTGCCGTTTTCTGCATAACAGGTGCCTTACAGTCTTCTACGGTTTGTGCTATATAGCACAGGTTGTTCCCGCTCCGTTTCTCCTATTTTCGGGCAGTTTTCACATCAGGTGCAACATTTACCATGGCTGACAACAACAACACTGATGTGTTCAAGTTGTTTGCTGTTGAGGACAGGTTGGATGGGGACAACTACCCTATGTGGGCTTATATGATGCAACATGTTCTTGTGTCAAAGGGTGTCTGGAACATTGTGCAGGGCATTGATGTACGTCCTGGTTCTGAGGATGTAGGCGATGTTGAGGATGTTGCAGGTCTTGCTGCAAGGATTGCAATTGTTAGAGTTGTTTTGCCTACGGCAGAACAAGCTCGTTGGGATGTTAAGGATGCGCAGGCTCATGCATTGATTGCATTGTCTGTGAAGCGCACCATTGTTCCTCACATTCGTTCAGCAAAATCTGCAAAACAGGCTTCGGATATTCTAGCAGGTCTTTATGCAAGCCACAATGAGGCTAAAATTGCTTTGTTGCGTAAAGAGCTGGAGTCGAAGATTATGCATGAGGAAGATGATATGGACACTTTCCTTGCTAGTGTCAAGGATATCAATGAGCAACTTATTTCTGCACGTGAAGTTATTTTAGACAGTTCCCTTGTGCAGACTGTTCTTGATGCCTTACCAGATTCTTACCAGACTTTTGCTAGTACTTGGAGACTTATGACCCAAGGAAATCCAGAAGTTGTCAAGTTTGATGCATTATGCACATTGCTGTTGCAAGAGTCATTTTCCAGAGAAAACAGGACTAGACAGCGTGGAGTTGAACATGCTTTTATTGCTTCTCAAAGAAAGGGTGGTAATAGCAATGCAGCCACTTCTTATGGTTCTACTGTGAGTGGCAAAAATTATGTTCCTAATGCTTTTACTGGCAGCAATTCGTCTGGAAATTCTGGTGATAAGGGCAAAAAGAAGATGCGTTGCCATTATTGTAAAGTGAATGATCACTTGATCAAGTCGTGTCCTAAGTTGAAGGCCAAAGAGGCAAATGCTGGCTCCACTACAAATGCAGCCATTGTTGAGTCTTTTGTGAAAGGAGACTGTGTTGCTGATGTTGATGCAGAATGGGCTTTTAGCGCAGAGTGCACTTACAATCCTGTTGTCCATGATGCATACTTGTCAGCTGCTGCAGATTCACATGTGTGGTATTTCGACAGTGGTGCTACAAAGCACATTACCTCACATTGTGAATTGTTTACCTCTCTCGAGTCTGTCCCTCATGGGAAATTTAGTCACTTGTGCCAACAACGCCTCTTATCCAGTTCAGGGAGTTGCAAAGATTGTGCTTACTGCTGCTAATGGCAGTTCTTTCACACTTGTTGATGCACTTTATGTACCTGGGATCAAGAAGAATCTCTTATCTGTATCCGCACTTGCTAGACTTGGACTTGTAGTCAAATTTGTGGATGACATATGTACAGTTCATGATCTCAGTTTTGGTGATGAAATTGTTGCATCTGGGCTTTTGTGCCATGGGCTGTATAAGCTCACTTTGTATGACAAGTGTGGACAAAATTTTGCAAATGCTTTTGCGCATTCAAGGGCTATTTCAGATGCAAAACTTTGGCATGCACGTTTTGGTCATCTGAATTTTGCCAATTTGTTGCGTTTGCAGAAATCTGATATGGTTGCTTCTTTGCCGCCTCTTGAAGCACCTGTCAAACATGTTTGTGAAGGCTGTATTTTGGGTAAGATGCAGCGTTCTAAATTTCCAAAGGATGGTTCAGTCCGGGCCACATGCAGGTTGCAGCTTGTGCATAGTGATGTTTGTGGGCCAATGCAAACTCCGTCCTTGGGCAATTACCTGTACTTCGTGACTTTCATTGATGATTACTCCAGGCATGCATGGGTATTTTTGCTTAAAGCGAAGTCCTAAGTCTTTATGTGCTTCAAACAATTTTTGGCTATGGCTAAAAATGTCTCGAAATGTACTATGGGCACCCTCCGTTCAGATCGAGGGGGGGAGTATATGTCTCATGAATTTAATGCATTTCTGGCTAGTCATGGGATAAAACACTAATGTACAGTGCCTTATACACCTCAACAAAATGGTGTCGCTGAGAGGAAAAACAGGTCACTGACGGAAATGGCAGGATGTATCGTCAAAAGTCATGCTTTACCACATTCTTTTTGGCTTGAGGCCATCATGTGTGCCACTTATGTACTAAACAGGTGTCCTACGAAAGCTTTGCAATCTATTACTCCATATGAAGCATGGCATGATAGAAAGCCTTCTATTTGCATGTTTTTGGCTGTTTGGCATATGCTTTGGTGCCACAAGTGCAGCGCAGAAAATTGGATAAGAAGGCTGTCAAATGTATTTTTGTTGATTATAGTGCTGAAAGCAAAGGTTACAGGCTGTATCATCCGCAAACAAAACGTATTCTGGTTTCTCGGGATGTAGTGTTTGTGGAAGATTCTGTTCAGCCCTTGCTGTCATGTACTAGAGACAGTAATGTAAGCTAACAGGACATTTATGACACTTTTGTTGCCTCTTTTCAGTGGTGGAAATACGAATGTAAGTTCCAATGAGGCAAATGTACAGCCTATGGGGGTTTCTGAAAATGTTTTAGATCAGCCTATTACTGATGCAGATGTACATGATGTACTTGATGAGGAAAGGGTTGAAAATGAGCAGGCTAGAGGTATGCCAAAATGGCTGGTGCACACTTTGCGTGACAATAAATTGGATGCACCTTTGTCTAGTCGTACTCGTTCAGGCTCTCACCATGCATCTTATGCATCAGATTGTTATGCTTTGGCTGTGTCTAGCTTACAGGATGTTGAGGAGACTCTGTCTTTTGATGAAGCACAGAATTATAAAAATTGGATGGCTGCCATGCAATCAGAATATGATGCACTTATAGAAAATGACACATGGACTTTATGTGATTTGCCTCCTAGCAAAAAGGCCATTGGTACGAAGTGGGTTTACAAGTTGAAACGCAAGCCGGATGGTGAGATTGATCGCCATAAGGCTCGACTTGTTGCAAAGGGTTATGCACAGCAAAAAGGCATAGATTATGAAGAGACTTTTCTCCCACTTGTCGTATGACTACTGTGCGTTTTCTATGTGCATTGGCAGCTCATTTTGGTTGGGATGTACATCAATCAAACATTGTTACTGCTTTCTTGAATGGTGACATATTCTAGGAAGTTTATGTAACGCAGCCTCGCTGTTTTGTCATAAAAGGACAAGAGGACAAAGTGTGCAAATGTAACAAGGCTTTGTATGGGTTGAAGCAATCTCCTCGTGCTTGGTATGAGAAAGATGACACTCATTTGGCCAAACAAGGGTTTCGTAACAGTCCAACAGAAAGCACATCGTATGTAAAGCGTGACGGTGATGTATTTCTCATCGTGGTTCTTTATGTTGATGATTTGCTGATCACTGGACCAAATGAGAGACATATTGCTGAATTTAAGGCTGATTTGAATGCTACTTTCAAGATGAAAGATTTGGGGCTGTTGCATCATTATTTGGGCATACAGTTTAAGCAGTGTGATGGTGGTATTGCCTTGTGTCAGAAAAGTTACATAGAGACATTGATATGTAAGTCTGGACTTGAGGATTGCAAACCTATTGCCACTCCCATGGAAACAGGTTTCAAGTTGAGTCTACATGATGCTGGCGATCCTGCTGATGTCAATCTTTACCAAACTGCTATTGGCTGCCTCATTTATGTATGCAACACGAGGCCGGATATTCAGTTTGCAGTCTTACAAGTCATCAGATTTATGCATAGCCCAGGGTCTAAGCATTGGCAGGCTGTCGAGAGGATTTTCCGCTACCTTAGTGGCACTTTACATCTTGGCTTGTTTTATCCCAAGGGGGGATCATTGCCGCCAGACTTACATGCTTTTTCGAACTCAGATTGGGCTGGTTGTTTTGACACGAGAGTGTCCACAAGTGGTTTTTGTTTCATGCTTGGCAGTTCATGTATATCATGGTTGAGAAAGAAGCAACCTACTATGGCCCCTTCGAGTTGTGAGGCTGAGTACAGGGTAGTCTTCACAACCACGGTTGAGTGTGTATGGCTCAGACGCCTTATGGCTAATTTGGGTGTTGGACAGGACACTGCCAACACTATTTACACTGACAGTCAGAGCGCATTGGCAGTTGCGAGGAACCCAGTTTCTCATGCTCACACAAAGCACATTGAGGTGCATTACCACTATGTCAGGGAGAGGCACTCAACAGGAGAGATCAACTTGGCTTATGTGCCAACATATGACAACCTTGCAAATCTTTTTACAAAGGAATTGTCTCGTGAGAAGCTTGAAGCTTTCCGCAAAGCTTTGGGCTTACTCCCCTTTGTGAACTGATCCTGTCCTCAGGGCATGGCACTTCCCTTTACTCATGTGCCAGCTCTCGTTCACCGCATCACTCCAGGGGGGATTTGTTACCATATACATGTGGTAGTGATGTGTGTGAACACACTAGGACCGCCGGGGCATTTTTTCCCTCTTTAGGAGGTTTTTTTCCCTCGTGCATTGTATATACGCCCATCACTCTAGGGCTATCTATCTTTCCATTGCATACTGAGAAACACACTCTCTATTGTGTGTCTTGATCTTCCTTCGTCTTCTCCAAGCTGTGTGCGTTTCTCTGCAACCCTAATTCCAACATGTAAAATTTCACGTCTACGGCTAGAGATAGCTCCAGAAGACTATCCACCATTGAATCCGATTGGAGATTATGCTTTAAAAGTTGTATGAACCAGTGGGTAAGCTTAAGGACGCATTGACGTAAAAAATTCAAGAGTTTGAAAAATCTCAAATTATTTACTTTTACTTGACATTTTAGGCCAAATTAAGTTTTGACTTGACTCAGAGGCTTAAAATAGCTCATTATTGTCCACTGAAAAAGTTGAAAAAAGTGCTCATTTTTAGGCCAAAAGTAAATAATTGTGATTATTTACTTTCAGCTCAAAAGTAACCAAGGTTGATATCAGAGACTCTATGCATGTGTACAAACATCTTTTGTAAAGGCCCATAGAATTTGAATCACCAAAATGACCAAAAACTTGGTAAAAACTGAATTCTGTACTGATTGTTGAGAACTTGAGTGTAAATTGGGAAAATTTTGCTCAAACGCAGTGAAACTTGACTCATAGGCTTATATTGAGGTATTAAACAAGTGTACATGCTCAGTTGACCAAAAAGATTAAAAAATTTACCAAAAGTAAATAATCACGATTATTTACTTTTTGTCCCATTTTTCAACTTTTCTGACCAACCCAGCATACCACTAGTATTGCATGTTATATTAAGTCCACAAATAAAATTTGGTAAGATTTTGGTCATTGGAATGAAAATTGTGGCCAAATTTGCAAAGTCAGTCAGTGTACAGACACAAAACTGTTGACCATTTGACCAGAAATTATCCAAACTTGATGGAACTTGGCTAGGGAGCTTAAGTTGAGCTGTTTAACCAATCTGTGTCAAGATTGTGGCAAAAAATTGCATAAAAATAACAGGATTAAATAAACATGATTATTTACATCTGCTACTAAATTGGACATTTTTGCACATTTGAGTATACCACAAGGTCAAGCATATCAAGTAGACCACACAAATATAATTTGGTGAAATTTGGATCACAAAAGTGAGGCTTAAGCCAGATTCTTGAAAACTGAGTCTATGGATACAAAACAGTTGTTGATAACTTGAACACATTTTGTTCAAACTTAGTGAAACTTGTCCAGAGACCTTCACCAATTGAGTACTTGGCAATACAAGCTAAAAAGTGTAAAAAATTGAGATAGCATTTTGGACTCAGTTGAACTTGTACCATTAGACCAACATTATACAAGGTCAACGGGAAATTTTGGTTTCAATCGGATCCAAATTGGTACATGTTCACTCAGTTTCCAGGTTGTAGATTACTCCTTTGGCTTTTTGCAAAAGTGGAATTTGAAAGTCTCAATTGCTAACTCACCTAGCTCAATTTGAAGACATACACGTAGACCAATCACAATAGTTAGTAAAAATTGTACATTCTTTGTGAATGAATAGCTAACTTGATTAAAACTTATACAGGAATCAGGTTGCAGACAAGGAATTGAAAGCTTGACAGAAGTTGCAATCAAGTCAAGTGGAAGAAGTTGACAACAAGTCAATCCGACCGTAAGTATATCTAGGGCTTCACAAGTCTATATGAACCTTAGATCTGATTGTATACTAGAAAATCAAGGCATATTTGAAGAGACCGCTAGTAGAGTATCCACCAAAGAGAGTGTGAATCAAGGCGATCATTTGGACACTATCTTTGAAGAAGTCTCACACACTTTTTTAGAATCAACATCTGAATTGTCTTCCTATTCGACTCATTCAAAAACCGGAATGACAGTGCGTTATAAGCACATACTCACCTTTTATAAAACTAACCGGCATGGAGCTCAGGTTTACCTGGATCTTAATGAAGAGTATGATATTCGCATTGATGACCATGGCATAGATTTTGAAGAGAAAATCAGGGTATGATTTTGAAGAGTATGATATTCGCATTGACGAAACTCAGTATTTACAAGTTGAAAACCCTGACGTGATAGACAAATGGGGGTTAGAAGTAAAACCAAAATTCCAGATATGGCATTAGAAGAAGGACCGCCGACTTTGGAATTTGAGGGATACAATCAAGTTGATTTGAAGCCCTTGAAAGAGCTTAGCACAAATAGTCCTAGGATCGAAATCTATTGCTAGGAGGATAGAAAAGTCAAAGATATTCTATGGACTTCTAATGCCAAATCAAAAGAGTTAACTCCCATGAAGATTATCTATATCTTCAAAATCAAAGACAAGGGTTCAGCTAATTTAACAACCTACCTATTTAGGGATTGTTATAACAATAATTTTGTTATGAAGAGTCATGAAGAGATGGAACAAACCAAATACCAAGGGTACTCTATAAGGGATTGGATATTGGGCCAAGGATCAGAAACTATTCCAAGAGATGAATTCCATGAGCGATCCTTTGAGAGCAATGTTTAAAAACCAGAAACTACCTCATTACAAACAAAATCGGGTGACACTAAAGCTAGTTTAGGGCTGCATGAGTCACTATTTTAAATAGACTGGTTTGAAGGACTCGGAACAGGACCAACTTCCAGGAGATTGGGAGTTGAACCAAATAGACGTGTCAGACCAGCTGATTTTCAAAACTGGGTCAGAAAATACGATGGATTTGGGGATCCATATGACCACTTAGAAAGCTTTAAACAAGTGCTAAGAGCAGAACGCATATTTGATTGCCATACTCAATTCAAGGGATTTGGAATGACATTAGAAGGAAAAGCACTGACATAGTTCCAAAACATTCCACAAAGGTCAATCATAAACTTAAATACACTAGCTCAATGATTTGTAGCTGCATGTTCTAAAACAAGGATCAAACATAATATTGTGGCTCAAATCTATAGCTTCAAACAGAAACAAGGTGAGTCTATTAAGGATTGTGCAACTAGAATGAAACAATACATTGCAAGATGCCCAAAACTAGGAATACCTGCAGAGGAAAGATTAGCATCATTGTTTCTAGAGGGAATGCTAAACAAAGAACTTCATGCTATATTGTATAGCAAGAAACATATGACCCTAGAAAGTGTGTGTCAGATGCTATTGACTTAGGAGACAATGGTGATATTTTCAATGAAGAAAACATCCCTAAGGATAAACAAAGTGAGAAAACAACATCCACCAAACTAGCACAAGTGGGAACGGCTGCTGCAGCACCGCTTACAACCATAGAATACATGCTCAAAAGGATGAATGAAATGATGAATAACATGCAAAAAGCACCTATGAGGGGACGATGGCAAGGGATACCTCAACAGGGACAACCAAATAGGACGCAAAAATGGTGTACAATCAAGGATAAATGGACCAACCATGAGACCAATGAGTGCTATCACCGACCAAAGTATGATGGGAATGTTCAATACATGGCCCCAAGGACAACCCATGTACAGATATGAGCCTAATATGGCCCCATCTCAAAGACCACCGATGGGTATGGAAAGACCTCAACCCGTGTTGGGTCAACAACCTCCATATCCTGGACATAAAGCAGTGCCTATAAAGTACATGCATTCAAAGGGAGTCATAGATGAACAAGCAGTAGTACCTGTTACACCCTGTGCTGAGCCTAGTCCATCTACAGTAATGGTAGAAGGGGATTGGTATAGTTCACTTCCACCACAAATGGAAGAACATGTGACTTATACTACACTAGAGCTTGCACTAATGTACTATGTATCTAATCAAGGTGTTGGACTTCCGATGTTAAGACCCATGATTAAGCCAAGTGTAATAGGGGGCTAGACCATAGGATCCTCCTCCCAACCCCCCATTATATAGACGGACTCCTAGCCCCTTGCCTTAGATGCATCCCCTGTCCACACTGTCTAGCCCAGCCCCTGGCCGAAGTCCATGACTGCCCTAGTCCTTAGGTTTGACCCTTGTCCTGACATTACTCCTGCCTGAAAGAAGAGTTTTCGTCCTCGAAAACACAAGTAGTAATATCTTCTTAAGAATACTGATGTTTTCTTTATTGACGTCCCATACGTGGGCCAGTTGTTTGTATGTCCGATAATTGGTGTAGTGAGGAGGTTCAATGAAACCAAGAGCAACATCTTGATTTTCAACATTGTTGTCCTTTTGCAACCACATGTATCGAATTGGTAGCTCAATTTGTAACTAACTTGAGTATTTGAAAGGAGTAACCACAACTAAGAGTTATCCAAAGACATAACCAGTTTTCAGATCTTCTGAAGGTACGAAAATAATGCAAGAAAACCTTGGCGTAACTTACCATGCAGTTATGAGCCAGATTTCCTACTCACCTGAGTATCTTGAAAAGTTCATAGCTATTGAGGGATAGGGATAGAATAGGGAGTGTCCTCATGTCAGACTTCTGAATAGTTTGGAACACAAAGAACTACATGTTCATCCCTAATGAAGGTTACTTGTCAACATACTTTGTCAGCACACCTGGTAAGTCCTTGACTTATGAAACTATTGAAACAATATCCAACCCCACCACCAGAGGTGTTCAAAGTTGAAAACCTTATTTAAGCAAGTTCTAGAATAGGGAGAGAATCACCTATTCAAAAATGCATTGTGCTAACGTATGCTCTTAGCAGATCCTTTCAAAAAAAATAATTGTAAGCTACCCATCCAACACGGGATGAATAGCAGCAATTGTACTTTTGCCCAACCACTTACAGACAGTCTTCCACAACTGTCGATAAACTATGACTCAATCATTGAGGATCAAGCCATATATTTGATATGGAGTGGAGACAATCAACTAGTTAGAAAGTGGGTTGGACTGGAGAATCTCATAGGGTTTAGACCATCCAACCACAGACACCCATTCTGAGCCAGTACCTTGTATGCCAGGGTGTAAACTCATAATAAAGTTGCAGTAGAGATTGCACTTGTAGTACAGACAAGGTGCAGAAAGAATAAAGTCCATGAATTTGCATGCCGCTCCAAATAAATCAGTGTTAAACACTAGGACCCATAACACCTAGTGTGCATGCATTTAACACAAACTTATTCAAACCGCAATTCCATGACGAGACTTTCCACGGTGCATTCGGGAAAGCCTGGCGACAAAAGTTGGACCATAACGGACCATAACCGAATGTGACAACCTAGTCACACCTAGGCCCCAACTATGAGACATTCTCATGAACGTAGCATATGTAGAAACGAACCTCTGTTAAGGTGGTTTCACATCACTTGTAATCGGAACAAGTCTGTACTTAGTACCGGCAATTTCTGTCCACAACAATTGTTCCTGATATGGTGTGCTCCAAATGGTCGAATTAACAAATGCGACCAGCACGTAGGGACTTCGTCACGACACATCATTAGGAATTAGGCGCTAGTGTCAGTCCCAGAGACTCATATTCACCACATGTGGAATATGTCTCAAATAAGGATGGCAGAGAAAGCGACATCCATCAAGCACAAATTGTACTTGTGTGTGGAGGAAACTGTGAACACTCCGAGATGCGAGTGAAAGGGACCCTCATTATCATTGCTCCACACTGGCTAAACCGAACTCCTTGAGTTCCTAGACCATGTTGTATCCCATGTGACAACACGTGCCAAATCGAACCCGACAAGTGGGTTCATAACAGCATAATGTATAGTGGACACTACGACCCAAAATACTTTGTTCCAACATGCCCTTGGTATAACTCTAAAATATTCAAGCATATTTAAACGACTTGAAAAGACCAAGCAATACATACTAAAAACTGGAATAACACCAAAACAATAGATGCGTACCTGGAGATTGAACTAAATGTTCACTTACCTGTATTCAGATACAGAGGAGCACGTCGTCCACCTGTTGGGAAAAAAACAAGCAACATTGGATTGGAAACCCTGGGTGTTGTCTTTGCAATCCAAACCTGGTGATTAGAATCTACGTAGTCAAACCCCTTGGTAAGACCCTTTGTAGAAACTGCTCAACTAGCAAGTAACAATAACCAACGTAGTCAACCATGTACAGAATGATTGGAATAAACTGGTGAAGTTGAATTCATCCGCTATCGCGTGGTATATTGAGGACTTCTTTCCTTGAAAATATAACGAGAATAGATCAAACTGTGATCCTCCATGACTAGGGGGTGATTTAACAATCATTCGTTGGGTCTTACCCCAAAACTGTGCTATCATAGACACTCGTAGTGCTAAAGAGAGAGCAGGAGATCCACACCAGTGAGATACCTAGCTCATACGGACATCCATGCTGTCTCAACTGATTGATGCATCTATATGCCATTATAGATATGCCTATGCGAGTGGAAGTTCATTCAAAACTCAACTCCATCGTCGCACCAAAACATGTAATGCATACGAAATATCCAAAAGATCTGTAATGGCAAGACTCTTGCTTGGCGAGTAACATCAATGGGAACTCCAAGGGATATATCTATTCAAGCTGGAGAACAATCACCCAAGAAATACCAGCCCTGGGTCTTACCCCAGGTATGACAATGGCTCTTAGCGTGTGGCTCATATCCCTTAGTGTTCAATCGAGAAACCGATGAAGATAAATTGGAGTGGCGTCTTGACCACTTACTAGCTGCGAGTGAGAACAATTTGGCTCAGGCTAACTCACGAGAAAAACATGTATCAAAATTTTCTTTAAAAGTTTTCATTATTCTTTGAGAGGAATAAGAAAGTGAGAAAACAAGAGCATGCTGGCTGAGGAATTGTCTGTAAACGACTATGACGTGTATAGTTGATTGCCATGCTCTTGTGTATCTTATGCCTAACATGCAGATTACCCTATAAGCATGCAACAGTTTTCTGCGATGACTCTTATCGAGAGAGGGAACCGAAAAACAAGTCACAGACTGACCCACCTATCGTGTAAGTGGTTGTGACGAGACTAGTGTGACTTAATGATAGCACTTTGCCTTTGAATTAAGTCTGAGTTTTAGGTTCTTTTTAGTGGTGTTGTGTTTGGACAGCAACCTAAAACAATTCATAACTAGTATTGTCCTTGACATAGTGACTGTGTGAGAGTGTACTTTATACCACCTGGGTAGATTGCCTTGCATACAAAAGTGAATGCCCATGGCTACCATGACAATTATAAACGTAAAAGTTAACACCAGAAATGCCTTGCACCGACTGGACTGGTAGGGATCGGTGAAATGATGTCCTGATTAATGTAGATGCCCAAAACTTGGTTGCCACTGCTCTTGACGCCAAGTCAATGGTAGCACGAACTAGAAGCCGTACATCTTGTGAAATTGGTCAAGCATTGGGCACAACAAACCATATTGTGACACGTATATCATGTACACCCTAATGCAATGATCTTGTATGTATCTCATAATGTTGTCGGCTGATCGTATAAGAAGAGATTATGAAACTGGTCGTACCAAAAATGATTAGATCAGGAAAGAAATTGGGGCATAACCCTACCCAATTCAAAAAAATGAACAATACTCTGAAAAGCTACATGCATGTATGAAGACATATAACTACTGTGCCATGCACCAAAACTAGAGTTTATGTTGAATCACTAACTAATGCATCATGCTTACGTTGTCGGGCATGTGGACACTACTTTTTTTGATGCGTTCCTAAGCAAATAAAGCAAATTTTTTGTACTTTCTGCACGTTAAAAGTGGGATGGTGATAGTTTCTTCCTAACCACGTTGGTCATGACCGGATTTGTTCCTACAACCGAATTGTTTTGGGCATGTTTGACCTCTTTGGTCATAATTAATGGGTCGACAACCCCTTGGGTTGCTCAAAAGTGGGAAGCTGATTCTGGTAGCATTTTGTAAATTAATTGTGTGAGATTTTCCACTTGCGTAGCCAATATTTGGACCCGTACAGCTAACTTGCAAAATCGGGCATCAAAATTTTGCCAGTCCTATCGAGTGACAAACTCTCTGGCATCTGGCAAGTTACTGTCACCCTCTAGAATATGAAACACACTATGAGGAAGAGGAGATAGACTGTCGGGGTATGCATTATCTATCCCTGTTGCCACGTGGGTACTCTCCGTGAGAGTATCCGGCCACATGACATCCACAGGTGGGGCCAGTGTAAGAACTAGGGGGCTAGACCATAGGATCCTCCTCCCAACCCCCCATTATATAGGTGGCTCCTAGCCCCTTGCTCTAGACGGATCCCCTATCCACACTATCTAGCCCGGCCCCTAGCTGAAGTCCATGACTACCCTAGTCCTTAGGTTTGACCCTTATCCTGACACCAAGATTTGGAAACTGTCGTAACTGTGGTGCAGATGATCATTGGAAAGATGAATACCAAGAGCCTGACAAGAACATCAAGCCAGTTGAAGCTTTTTTTATGCAATGTTGCAAAAAGGGACGACACTTCCCTAAAGACTGTCCAAAAAATCCTTTAAACAAGGGTAAAACAGTAGTGAACGTAGTCCAATTGATACCTAGTAGCTCATCTGAGAGTGAACCTATTGTTCCAATCAAGGTAATAACTAGAGCTCAGGCTAAGAAAAAGAAACATAACTCCTCTGATGATTCGGAGAATACAAAAATTTCCTCTCAAAAGACCAAGAGAAGAAGAAGCAAAAGGTATGAGATGAGAAAACAAAAACAAAGGGCTAAAATCGAGAAAAAAGCCAAGAAACTATTCCAAGAAAAAGTAAAAGAAACTGGAAGTGAAATCAAGGAAACTACAGCCAATCAATGCATCCTTAGAAGCTTACCAAGCGGGACTTAAAGTAGGCCAAAACATGGAAAACAAATGAAAAAACTATCCTTCTCCAGATATGGAAGCAGCTAAGCTTGAAGCTTACAAAATTTGGTAAGAATTACTCAAGAGATGCTGGAAAAACAAAAACTCAATCTCGAGAGTATGGCAAAACTTGAGGAGCTTGTGGTAGGAACGAGTAAAGAGAAATCCAAAGTGGTGGTAGGACCCCACCTGGAAACTAAAGAGCCAGAACTCATAGTGCCTGATAGTGAAGATGCCATAGATGGAATTCCATTTGCAGAAGAAGACTGGCCCAGACACTTATGGGAAAATGTTAGAGAGATAAATGATGGTAGCCTAACTCTAAAGTCATCTCCTATAGAGGAAGTTTGGCTAGACAATCTACCTCCTGATATGGATATGGATGTACAATCCTTGTATGGGGATTGCGGATCTGAAGCTTCAGGAATGTCTAAACCAATGACTCTGAGAACACTACCCTCTTACTTGGGAGATAAAGAAGATGAATCTATAGTGTGAAAACTGCTCAGGTAAAGAGAGCGAAACAGACCCTAGAGGTAGACCAAATTCATTCAATCATGTCTACACCTATCCAATGCACTCTTACTTTAGGAGAACTCTTAAAAATCAGACCATATCTATGGAATGATCCACTGAAAACTCTAGAGAAGGTGGCGATAACACGGCTAATCGTGAGAAAAATTTGGAAAATTTGAAACACGAATTGGATAACAAAGAGATTAAATCCGTTCCAATGAACAAAGTTGGAGAATACTATGAAGGGGAAGAAGGAAACACAACCCTTCCACTGAGATATAATGATATAGAAACCATGGCAATATTGGATAGTGGGGCAGAAATAGCCATAGCCACGAAAGCAGTATGGGAATCATGGAGACAACCAGCCATTAGACAAACTCGAATGAAATTGCAATTGTCTAATGGACACATCAAAGGACCCTTAGGACTGCTTGAAAAAGTGATAGTTAGTTCCTATGGAATTGATTATTAGCACACTTTTACAATAGTGGACTTTAAAAATAAACTCAATTATGAAATCATCTTGGGAAGACCTTTCATGCAGCAAGTACAACTCATTTAGGATTGGGAAAACAATTATCTATACTTGAAACAAGTGGGATCAATAACAAGAGTTAATCTAAAAGATCACACTTATATAGATGTCATGAAAACGCCCATACAAGAATTTGACTCAGTCTCATCGGCTAAAACGAAGCTTCTATCTTGGTTGAACAAAGACACACATATTTAGATGTGCGGAGCCTCAAAAATTGGGAGCTTAAAACAAGAAGAATGTATCTTAGAAAGGGATTGCACAGATGAATATTATGTACTTGAACCCTTTCCAAAGCATTTGTTTGAGCCATTTGAGTGGACTCAAATTTTGGCAACAATGGATGTGTGCGTAAATACATCTTTTCCAACTCAATTTTGCAATGAGGATGGCTATGACATAATCCCATACAAATGATCTCAGCCCTTCACATTAAAGACAAAATTCAAGAATCCAAGGACTTAATAAGATCTCAAAAAGTCTTTTCAGACCTCTATTTTGATACAACAAATGAGTTAGAAGAACATTTAGCTACCTCAGATGATTTGGGGTCAAAAAAAGAACATGTGAGAGCTGAACTACTCATGAAAGGAGGGGAGGAAAAGTTTTTTGACTTTCCAAACCAGAAACCAAGAAGACAAAAATGGTAGAGAAGAAAAAGAGACACAAGAAACTCAAAAGCTAGATCTATGCCATTAGTCTCTAGTAGAACACAGTTTCTGATGCAAATAGATGCACACGATTGTATCAAAGACAAAATCACTGGTAGATATACTTTAAACAAAAAGAAGAAAATATAAAAAACAATGAGAAAAACGAGAAAGTAAACTCAAGAAAAACCTAAATACCAAGACAAGGATTCAATCATGACGCGAGTTGAACAAAGAAAGAAGTCTCCAGAATTGAAGAAAGGTCTAAAGGAGATATATACAACTGAAGTATCAAGAATTGAAGAAAGCTCTAAAGGAGAAATATACAACTGAAATGGAAACCACTGAGGAGGAAGGTAAAGATTGTTGGAATTAGGGTTGCAGAGAAACACACACAGCTTGGAGAAGACGACGGAAGCTCAAGGCACACAATAGAGAGTGTATTACTTAGTGTGCAATGGAAAGATAGATAGCCCTAGAGTGATGGGCGTATATATAATGCACGGGGAAAAAACCTCCTAAAGAGGGAAAAAATGCCCCGGCGGTCCTAGTGTGTTCACACACATCACTACCACATGTATATGGTAGCAAATCCCCCCTGGAGTGATGCGGTGAATGAGAGTTGGAACATGAGTAAAGGGAAGTGCCATGCCCTGAGAACAGGATCAATCCACAAAGGGGAGTAAGCCCAAAGCTTTGCGGAAAGCTTCAATCTTCTCACAAGACAATGCCTTTGTGAAAATATCTGCAAGGTTGTCCTGTGTTGGCACATAAGCCAAGCTGATCTCTCCTGTTGAGAGCCTCTCCCTGACATAGTGGTAATGCACCTCAATGTGCTTTGTGTGAGCATGAAAAATTGGGTTCCTCGCAACTGCCAATGCGCTCTGACTATCAGTGTAGATAGTGTTGGTAGTGTCTTGTCCAACACCCAAATCAGCCATAAGGCGTCTGAGCCATACACACTCAACTATAGCTGTGAAGACTGCCCTGTACTCAGCCTCACAACTCGAAGTGGCCACAGTAGGTTGCTTCTTGCTCAACCATGATATACATGAACTGCCAAGCATGAAACAAAAACCACTTGTGGACACTCGCATGTCAAAACAACCAGCCCAATCTGAGTCCGAAAAAGCATGTAAGTCTGGCAGCAATGATCCCCCCTTGGAATAAAACAAGCCAAGATGTAAAGTGCCGCTAAGGTAGTGGAAAATCCTCTTGACAGCCTGCCAATGCTTAGACCCTGGGCTATGCATAAATCTACTGACCTATGAGACTGCAAACTGAATATCTGGCCTCGTGTTGCATACATCAATGAGGCAGCCAATAGCAGTTTGGTAAAGAGTGACATCAGCAGGATCACCAGCATCATGTAGACTCAACTTCAAACCTGTTTCCATGGGAGTGGAAATAGGTTTGCAATCCTCAAGTCCAAACTTACATAGCAATGTCTCTATGTAACTTTTCTGACACAAGGCAATACCACCATCACACTGCTTAAACTGCATTCCCAAATAATGATGCAACAGCCCCAAATCTTTCATCTTGAAAGTAGCATTCAAATCAGCCTTAAATTCAGCAATATGTCTCTCATTTGGTCCAATGATCAACAAATCATCAACATAAAGAACCACGATGAGAAATACATCACCCTCACGCTTTACATACAATGTGCTTTCTGTTGGACTGTTACGAAAGCCTTGTTTGACCAAATGAGTGTCAGCTTTCTCATACCAAGCACGAGGAGATTGCTTCAACCCATACAAAGCCTTGTTACATTTGCACACTTTGTCCTCTTGTCCTTTTATGACAAAACCGCGAGGCTGCGTTACGTAAACTTCCTCAAATATGTCACCATTCAAGAAAGCGGTAACAATGTCTGATTGATGTACATCCCAACCAAAATGAGCTGCCAATGCACATAGAAAACGCACAGTAGTCATACGACAAGTGGGAGCAAAAGTCTCTTCATAATCTATGGCTTTTTGCTGTGCATAACCCTTTGCAACAAGTCAAGTCTTATGGCGATCGATCTCACCATCCGGCTTGTGTTTCAACTTGTAAACCCACTTCGTACCAATGGCCTTTTTGCTAGGAGGCAAATCACATAAAGTCCATGTGTCATTTTCTATAAGTGCATCATATTCTGATTGCATGGCAGCCATCCAATTTTCTGAATTCTGTGCTTCATCAAAAGATAGAGGCTCCTCAACATCATGTAAACTAGACACAGCCAAAGCATAACAATCTGATGCATAAGATGCATGGCGATAGCCTTAACGAGTACGACTAGACAAAGGTGCATCCAATTTACTGTCACGCAAAGTGTGCACCAGCCATTTTGGCATACCTCTAGCCTGCTCATTTTCAGCCCTTTCCTCATCAAGTACATCATGTACATCTGCATCAGTAATAGGCTGATCTAAAACATTTTCAGAAACCCCCATAGGCTGTACATTTGCCTCATTGGAACTTACATTCGTATTTCCACCACTGAAAAGAGGCAACAAAGTGTCATAAATGTCCTGTGAGCTTACATTATTGTCTCTAGTACATTGCAACAAGGGCTGAACAGAATCTTCCACAAACACTACATCCTGAGAAACCAGAATACATTTTTTTTTGCGGATGATACAACTTGTAACCTTTGCTTTCAACACTATAACCAACAAAAATACATTTGACAACCTTATCATCCAATTTTCTGCGCTGCACTTGTGGCACCAAAGCATATGCCAAACAGTCAAAAACACGCATGTGCTCAATAGATGGTTTTCTATCATGCCATGCTTCATATGGAGTAATAGACTGCAAAGCTTTCGTAGGACACCTGTTAAGTACATAAGTGGCACACATAATGGCCTCAAGACAAAAAGAATGCGGCAAAGCTTGACTTTTGACCATGCATCGTGCCATTTTCGTCAGTGACTTGTTTTTCCTCTCAGCAACACCATTTTGCCGAGGTGTATAAGGCACTGTACATTGGTGTTTTATCCCACGACTAGCCAGAAATGCATTAAATTCATGAGACATATACTCCCCCCCTCGATCTGAACGGAGGGTGCCCATAGTACATTTTGAGACATTTTCAGCCATAGCCAGAAATTGTTTGAAGCACATAAAGACTTCAGACTTCGCTTTAAGCAGAAATACCCATGCATGCCTGGAGTAATCATCAATGAAAGTCACGAAGTACAGGTAATTGCCCAAGGACGGAGTTTGCTTGGGCCCACAAACATCACTATGCACAAGCTGCAACCTGCATGTGGCCCGGACTGAACCATCCTTTGGAAATTTAGAACGCTGCATCTTACCCAAAATACAGCCTTCACAAACATGTTTGACAGGTGCTTCAAGAGGCGGAAAAGAAGCAACCATATCAGATTTCTACAAACGCAGCAAACTGGCAAAATTCAGATGACCAAAACGTGCATGCCAAAGTTTTGCATCTGAAATAGCCCTTGAATCTGTAACAGCATTTGCAAAATTTTGTCCACACTTATCATACAAAGTGAGCTTATACAGCCCACAGCACAAAAGGTCAGATGCAACAATTTCATCACCAAAACTGAGATCATGAATTGTACATCTGTCATCCACAAATTTGACTACAAGTCCAAGTCTAGCAAGTGCGGATACAGATAAGAGATTCTTCTTGATCCCAGGTACATAAAGTGCATCAACAAGTGTGAAGGAACTGCCATTAGCAGCAGTGAGCACAATCTTTCCAACTCCCTGAACTGGATAAGAGGCGTTGTTGGCATAAGTGACTGAATTCCCATGAGGGACAGACTCGAGAGAGGTAAACAATTCACGATGTGAGGTAATGTGCTTTGTAGCACCACTGTCGAAATACCACACATGTGAATCTGCAGCAACTGACAAGCATGCATCATGGACAGCAGGATTGTAAGTGCACTCTGCGCTAAAAGCCCATTCTGCATCAACATCAGCAACACAGTCTCCTTTCACAGAAGACTCAACAATGGCTGCATTTGTAGTGGAGCCAGCATTTGCAGTGGAACCACCCTCTTTCTTCTTAGCCTCTTTGGCCTTCAACTTAGGACACAACTTGATCAAGTGATCATTGGCTTTACAATAATGGCAACGCATCTTCTTTTTTCTCTTATCACCAGTAAAAGCATTAGGAACATAATTTTTGCCACTCACAGCAGAACCATAAGAAGTGGCCGCATTGCTGTTACCACCCTTTCTTTGAGAAGCAATAAAAGCCTGTTCAACTGCACGCTATGTAGTCCTGTTTTTTCTAGAAAATGATTCTTGCAACAGCAATGTGCATAATGCATCAAACTTGACAACTTCTGGATTTCCTTGGGTCATAAGTCTCCAAGTATTAGCAAAAGCCTGGTAAGGCATCAAGAACAGTCTGCACAAGGGAACTGTCTAAAATAACTTCACCTACAGAAATAAGTTGCTCATTGATATCCTTGACACTAGCAAGGAAAGTGTCCATATCATCTTCCTCATGCATAATCTTTGACTCCAGCTCTTTACGCAACAAAGCAATTTTAGCCTCATTGCGGCTTGCATAAAGACCTGCTAGAATATCCCAAGCCTGTTTTGCAGATTTTGCTGAATGAATGTGACGAACAATGGTGCGCTTCACAGACAACGCAATCAATGCATGAGCCTGTGCATCCTTAACATCCCAACGAGCTTGTTCTGCAGTAGGCAAAACAACTCTAACAGCTGCAATCCTTGCAGCAAGACCTGCAACATCCTCAACATCGCCTACATCCTCAGAACCAGGACGTACATCAATGCCCTGCACAATGCTCTAGACACCCTTTGACACAAGAACATGTTGCATCATATAGGCCCACATAGGGTAGTTGTCCCCATCCAACCTGTCCTCAGCAGCAAACATCTTGAACAAATCTGTGTTGTTGTTGTCAGCCATGGTAAATGCTACACCTGATGTGAAAAATGCCCGAAAATAGGAGAAATGGAGCAGGAACAACCTGTGCTATATAGCACAAACCGTAGAAGACTATAAGGCACCTGTTATGCAGAAAACGGCACTGACAGAAATTCTACAGAAAATGACAAAATAGCTTGTGCAGTACTGCCTGTAGTGGAAACGGAGGCCGAAATGAGCCCAAATCAAAATTCTGAGCAAAATTTTTGCCGACCTGCGAACGCTCGCCAAAGCTCACCGAAATCGGAGAAAGTGAGCAGGCGTGTGCTGGAGCAGCTGGCGACTAAGCCCAGGAGGACGTGACCTGCTCTGATACCAATTGTTTGAATTAGGGTTGCAGAGAAACACGCACAGCTTGGAGAAGATGAAGGAAGCTCAAGGCACACAATAGAGAGTGTATTACTTAGTGTGCAATGGAAAGATAGATAGCCCTAGAGTGATGGGCGTATATACAATGCACGGGGGAAAAATCCTCCTAAAGAGGGAAAAAATGCCCCGGCTGTCCTAGTGTGTTCACACACATCACTACCACATGTATATGGTAACAAAGATTTAATGAGTGTTCCATCCCATTACAAGAAATATACTCTCTAAGACCGAAAAATCATAGTCGAAAAACCTGTCAGCGAACTATGAAAACAGGGCGAGTCCTACGAAGGACCTGAAGACACAAAAAACATAGATCTGGCCAAACCAGGAGAAGAACTTAGACCTGTCTACATTGCAAACAACCTGACTGAAGAAGAAGAAGATATTTTGTTAAGATTATTGAAAGAATACCGAGATATATTTTCTTGGTCTTATAAGGCTCTCAATGGTGTTAATCTAGAAATCTGTCAACATACCATACCTATGAGAGATGATGCGAAAACCAAGCAAACAAAGGCCATACACTTATAATAAGACATTTTCCAGAAAGATCAAAGAGGAGATAGAAAAGCTAAAGGAAGCCGAATTCATTTATGAAATTGAACACACAGATTGGGTGTCTCCAATTGTGGTAGTACTCAAGAAAAATGAAAAATTAAGGGTGTGGGTCCATCTCAAGAAAGTGAATGCAGCTACCATTAGAGACAAATGTCCTCTTCCAATCATTGAACATGTTTTATAAGAGTTGCAAGAAAAGAACCTTACAGCTTTTTAGATGGCTTTTCGGGATACAATCAACTTTTGGTTGACTCTAAAGGTCAACATAAAACTACCTTTACAATTGAATGGCTTTTGCGTATTGGGTTATGCCTTTTGGGTTAATTAATGCTCCTACCACCTTTCAAAGATTGATGAGACATGCTTTTAAAGAATTCCTTCGAAATTTCTTGGAAGTATATATAGATGATTTATGTGTACATTCATCAATCCGGGCTGATCATTTTGAACAACTCAAAAAGGTATTCGAAAAATGTAAACTTTATAGGATTTGTTTAAATCCTAAAAAGTGCACGTTTATGGGTAGACAAGGAAAAATTCTTGGACATATAGTGTCTAAAAATGCCATAGCTACTGAGATGGATAAAATTCATGTTATTGCTGATTTTCCTAGACCGATAATAGTCAAAGGGGTTCAAGCTTTCATGGACATTGTGGATATTATAAACGATTCATTTACATGTACGCTATAATTGCAAAACCCATGTACAACTTGATTACACTCTTTGAATGGACTGATGACTGTGAAGAATCCTTCATGAAGCTTAAGCAAGCTCTCACTTCAGCTCCAATATTGAAAGCACCAGATTGGAATAAGATATTCCACATACATGCAGATGCTTTCAATTTTGCCATTGGGTGTATCCTAGCTCAACCAGGAGACGAGAAAATTGATTTTCCTATTTCTTATGCTAGTAGACAGTTGAATATGGCAGAGGAAAACTATACAAACACCGAAAGAGAAAGATTAGGAATGATCTTTGCCGTAAAAAAGTATAGAAATTACCTATTAGCTAACAAATTTGTGTTCTTTGTGGACCACCAAGATTTATTGTACTTCGTCAACAAGCCATGAAACACACAAAGAATAGTGAGATGGTTCATCATTCTTTTGGAATTTGATTTCACTGTAGTTGTGAAAAAGGGTACCACTCATGAAAGAGCAGATCATTTGTCAAGGATTATTTCAGGTGAACCACAAAAGGGAGTAGACGATGTTCTACCAGATACATATTTGTTCTCAGTGGAAAGGATACCTTGATGGTCGAGAAATATGGTATCATTGATGACCATAGCTTAAGTGGATTCACAAATACCACTTCCTATTACAATTGGATTAACTGAGCAATGGGCTATGTATCAATTACTAGGTGGAAGGCTATACAAAAGAAATAGAGATGGAATATTGCTTTTGTGTATTAATCCTGAGAAGAAAACCCAATACCTAAGTCAAGCACATATTACCATAGTGGGACTTCAATTTGCAAAAGACCAAACTATGCGACGGCTCTTGAGACTTTGAGTATTTTGGCCAACTATGAGGAGTGATGTCTACTCATTTGTAAGAAAATGTCCTCAATGCCAAAAACAAGCACCCATACCTCATGTGACATT
Organism: Adiantum capillus-veneris; assembly: GCF_014529385.1. NCBI lineage: Eukaryota > Viridiplantae > Streptophyta > Polypodiopsida > Polypodiales > Pteridaceae > Adiantum > Adiantum capillus-veneris. Next base: position 87,005,464 of record NC_140934.1, read on the forward strand.
GTTCCAAATATCACTCGTTTGTAAGTGGAGTAACTATTTAGTTACTTACTTATCAAGATGAACACTTTCTGAGGATATGAGTAAACGTTGCTAAAGAGCAATTGAAACTGAAGCAAGAGACTATGCTCTTATTGAAAACCGATTGTATCCAAGAGGAAAGGATCAACATCTGCGTCTTTGTGCAAATGAAGATAAAATATATTCCCATTATAGAACACGAACATGCTAAATTAGCCATGTTGGATTAGCTGGAGGTCACTTTTCGAGTAAAACCACCGCAAAAAAATATTAATGGAAGGCATACGGTGGCCAACACTTTTTGTAGATGCCAAATAATATGTTCAAAGGTGTGATGCATATCAATGAGAAAAAATGCCAACCCGTGTAGATAGCATGCCTTTAAGACCAATGATGCGGGCTAGAGCTTTTGCAAAATTGGGTATAGACTTTGTTAAGCCAATACAACCACCTGCTTATAGAACCCAAACTGAATATATTATTGTAGCTATTTGACAAAGTGGATAGAGGCTAAATCAACCCAAAAGAATGATGTCAGAACCACAGCCTCATTCTTGTATGAGAATGTGTTCACAAGATATGGACTGCCAATAGAAATTGTCAACGATAGGAGATTTCCTCAATGAGGTAATTGAGTGTCTGCTTAATGAATTTATGGTCATCCATAAAAAATCGGCTCTCTATCACTTGTAAGAAATGGACAAGTTGAACATACGAATAAAATTCTTAGCTCGATATTGACTAAAGTGGTTAGTTTAGGACGGAAAGATTGGGAAATGAATCTCCATGTCGCTGTATGGACATATAAGTTTCATTCAAGACAGCTTTAAATGCTACATCCTTTAACCTTGTTTATGGTCTTGATGCCATACTGCCGATAGAATTTCTATTGCCAACACTAAGGGTAGCTAAGGATCTTGAGTGGATTGAACATGAATTGTCAGGGAGGCTTGAAGATTTGAAAAAGCTTGATGAGCAAATGCTAATAGCTGCAGCTCACATCTATGCACAAAAGCGGAAACAAAAACAATTTTTTGATTCCCATCTAGTTACAAAAATCTTCAAAAAAGGGAACTTAGTTTTAGTCTATTCCCTTAAGCAACACATTCCCAAGTTTAAGAAAAAGGGAAACGGATCGTTTATCATTGAAGACATATCTCCAAGTGGAGCAGTTAAGTTGTCCACCCTAGATTATGTACCAATGGCTAATTGGATTAGTGGATGCCGTTTAAAGAAGTGCAATCTTTTGCTAACCAATGAGTTTCTAGAAAAGATACATGCAAAAAAGCAAAGAAAGATAAAACGACAGCAGGTTATTGATGAAGCCCAAGAGGAATCTTGACTTCAAATACTCAAAAGGAAAGTTGATCTCAAAACAATCAACAAATTCCTGTTCCCATCAACACCTTGGAACTAGATATCCGACTATGGAGATTACAGAAGGATGTAGTATCAATAGATGATGAATGGTTAGATGGAATGGACCTTCGCATCAAAGTACAGTTGAACAATCATAGCACAAATGCATTGCTCGATATAGGAGCTCCAGTAAATGTTTGCAGTTATTCCACGTACAAGAAAGCAACGAATCTATCTTTGACTTCAGGAATGTCGACTATTAAAGGATGCAACAAGAACCCAACACCGACAGTGGGAGTAGCCAACTTAAATATGATAGTACATGGATGTTCATGCCCGCATCAATTTGTATGCTTACCAGATTAACACATGAATGAAACAATAATTCTTGGAATCTCATGGATGCGGACGTACAAGGCAGTACCAGAGTGGGATACCAATCAACTCAAGCTATCACCTAAAGGCAGACAACTCATTGTTCCAATTGCACCAAGCAAAGAATAATGGAAAAGAGATTACCAGCAGAACAAACCACAAAGTAATAAATCTTCTCCATCCTATAGACAAGCAAATGCTACAAGTAGCATGCAAGGAGTCAGGCAAATCTGGGTACCAAAAGCACAATTTAAGGACAAACCGATTTGAATCTGGGTGCCCAAAACATCATCCACTATACCAAAGACGGTTTCGAGGTTCAAACCACAAAGAAGAACATCTTGGAGAAGGGAACCTAAAACGAAATGAATTTGAAAGAAAAAGGAGCACTTATATTCTCCACAAACTGTAAAATTGATGAAGAAATGGAGGGTTCAGCCTCAAAACACTCAACCACAACATTTTATTGAAGAAAAATCAAGATACCAATGGCGAGTTAAAGCTTGACAACCATCATTATTGATACCAACAGCTCAAGAAATTAGTGTGCCAAAGAATCTTGATTGTACAATAATGCAAAGAGCACACATGCTACAAGATTTGCTCTTTGGGAGACAACAAAAGAAAACCTCGAGCTCAGAAACCCTTGAGTTAATTACTCAAGACCCAACTCTTGCACAACATAATGGTTTGAATTAATTGATCTTCAAAGCATGGTAGAGCCAAACAAGGCTATGCATAGACACGATTGTTCAACCCATGCACACAGTCGTCCCGGAGTACCCATCTAGTAGGGGTGGAAGGGAACTAAGTAATTAAGGGCAATGTTTGAAGACGGAGGAAAAAGTTGGATGTTGACGTGTGATTTTATGCAAAATTACCTAATAATGTCCTTAAAAAGTCATCAAAAGGAGAAATTGAACTGATAACATCTCTTCGATGAGTGTAAATAGTGTATATACTATCAGAAAATCAACAAAAAAATGTTTTTTTTTGTTATTTTTATCAATTTTCTTGATATTGGGACTTAAAAATAGAGAAATCCACCAAAAAACAATAAATCAGTGTTTCACAAAGTATTTTTTTAATTATTGATTTTTCACTTTACTTTTTTAGTGCATTGTATTATTTTCTTTGAGTTTTTCAATAAACAGGTCAAAAATTAATAATAATAGCAAATGAGCTCAGATAGAGAAACTAAAAATACGTTGATGATCAGAAGGACAAGGCGACATGCACAAAAAAATTCAATTGAATTGACAGATGGAAGCTGGAAGCCTAAATTAAGCTGCCAAGGTCTACTTTTCCAAATTCTTGCAGAATGAGCTCCCGGAATCTGATTGAAGAAATTTTTAAGTCTAACATAGATTTCATGACCTAGTAGGACTAGCAGGGGAATTTGGGAAAAAATAACTTGGGAAGTCCGAGTGTAGATATCCTAGGTAGCCCAAAATCACCTCATTTCCACTAGTCACTCTTGGAGAATAGAGCTCTCAACCTTCATCGCGCGCGATTTTTGGAGTCCACAGTCGCCCTTTTACAGCGCCATCTCAAACGAGACATGAGGGGTAAGTTCTAAGCTTATCAATGAACAATTATTTATGGCCGGGTAGCAAGTTTAGGCTCAGGAAAAAACCCTAGAAACCCAACAGTGCAGGACGTCCTACAACCCAAAATTGACCATAGCGGCATGTCAGCTCAACCAAATTCAACGAGACTTGAACTGTAGCATGCCCCTATATAATAGAACACTTCTATTTCACAAGATGAGCATTCAACAGGGGTCGAAGAGGGTCCCAAGTAGAAAATCTAGGTTTTTGCCAAATGCCATAATTGGATTCTAACTCCACAGACAGCTTATAGACTGGGTCTATACACAATGTACATTGATGATTTCATGAAAACAACATAGCGGCCAGTCAGCTCAGCTGAATTGAACGAGACTTGACCTATAGCATGCCCCTATATAATAGAACACTTCTATTTTACCAGATGACCATTCAGCAGGGGTCGAGGGGGGACCCAAGTAGAAAATCTAGGTTTTTACTAGATGCTAGAATTGGATTCTAACTCCACAGAGAGATTATAGACTGGGTCTATACACAATATACATAGATAATTTCATGAAAATAGTCAAGGCAAGCTCTCGAAAAGCAAAAAACATCTCGAAGACTACAAAGCGTCAAATTTGACATATGAAGTCAAACTAGCTCCAAATGGGAAAAACTAGATGGGTAACGTCAAGACTATGTAGCGGACAAGTCCATAGCTTCAAAAGTGACTAACCAACTCCACAAGCCATCTAGTCACAAAAATCGATGATTTCAGAGTCGCCAGAAGCACGAAGTGATGCTGACACGACAAAACTTTACCAAGTACAATTTAGGACTTGTTTTAGATGTATTGAATATGTGTAGGTCATCAAATTATCAAGTCTTGCAAAAAAATTAACTGCTGCTGTAAATAATTGCGATTATTTACTTTTATGCTTTTTTTGGTTTGAAAATGATCTCTTCACTTCACCTATCACTTGTACACATCTATTACCTGCCACATTTGAAGTATGAGCCAAAATGATCAAGGAAAACTTGGAAATTGTCAAAAAATGCACCAAAGTCTTTTCAATCCAATTTTTGAGTTATCTGTCACATTGTTTGATCCAAATCACCCCATATCTCATACACAGATACATCAGAGAACCAAGTTACAACAAAAAATATACATTTTGATGAAAAAGTTAATAATCACGATTATCTTTCTTGCCAAAATGGATAAAATCTGCAACTTTGACCTTATGGGATCAAATAACATAATGTCTCAAGTCCACTGACCAAGTTTGCGCAAGTTTGGATCTCAAAAACTCAAAATCTCAGTTTATCTACTGTTTCAGAGTCTAAAAGCCTAAATCTGGCACCATTTTCACCAAGTGCACTTAAATGAGCCCACACTTCACTCAGAGCACCTAAATGCTATATGTTTCAAGCATATCATGTCAAAAATACAAAAAGTTGGAAAAAATCCCCAGGTGTAAATAATCGCGATTATTTACTTTTGTTGTAATTTTTGCCTAAACTGTTTTTGCATCTATGCATGCTCCAAAATTGATTTGAAGAAAAATCGACATCATTTGTTAGCAATTCAGACTCAGGGCATTTGAAAGCGAAATTTGCAGAATTTTCTAACTTTGACACTGTATTTTCCTAACAGGAGCAATGCAAGCTGCCGAGAAGGCCAAGAAAAGGGTGTCCCAAAAAGAAAAGTTGCAAGAGCTTCCACCCTACCAAGTAGACCCAAGTTCAGTGAAGACGGCCAAGGCAACGTACTTGTCAAAAGAACATATGTAAGAAAACAACACCACGGTTTTCACTGTCAGATTCAAGAATTAAGAAGGACACCAAGTGTAACTGCAAATGTATACCATTAGCACTTCCATTTATTATCAAAGAGACCACCACGGTACACCACCCCAAACCATGCGGTTGCAACCACCTTCACTCAAGTGTTGAGGTCGACAACCAGACAAGCAATTGATCATGTGCAGTATGTGCTGACAACGTTGAAAGGCACAAATAAGGAAGGGAAAATCACATATCTGGGCGCTCCTGAAGTGTTGACGAGAATAGCATATCATGCTATAAGACATATTTAGGTATTTTGGGAATTATTAAAGTCCCATTTTTCTAAGGCTCACTCAAAATCTCATGTTTTTTGGCCATTTCACGAGCTTATTATATGCAAGCATAAGGCACTAGCATGTGGCTTGGATGCATGAACTTACATTTGCACATCACTGTGTAGCATACAAAGAGGAGGATGGGGTTAAAATCATTGCTCAATTGTCTCACGTTAGTGATAAAATGGTATACAACTTTAACTTTGTTTTAAACATATATGCATGTTCCTATTGTTTCTTGAGGCAACCAAATGTATGTTTGAGCCTCTCTTGCTCCATGTGACTAAGAAAGTAACTAGGACTACTACTGGGTGAGATAGATAGAGAGAGAGAGAGAGAGAGAGAGAGAGAGAGAGGCGGGGGGGGGGGGGGGGGGGGGGGGGGGGGGGGGGGGGGGAAACAAATATTGAGAGGGAGTCCCAGTAAGGAAGAGAGACATGTGAGATTTTTTGTCTCAAATTGTTTGGAAGCACACAAATCTATAGATAAAGTACATATGTAGTTTTGAAAAATGTTGGCAATTACTTAGTCATTTTGGCAACTTTAGATCGACAATTGTATAAGCATCTATTTGTAGGTTAATGCCAATTTGAGAGTTTCTTTTACATATTTATTACTTGTAGCATTATGGGTAAGACTATAATGTTTGGGATATAGAAAGTATTTGGCTATAGATACTCGTAAAATGACTACTTTCAAGATAAAAATACAAGAAATTGAGAAGAAATTCTTAAGAAAAATCCATAGACTATGATGTCATTGGCATAATCTATTACTTTGTAGTTTAGAGAGAAATAAGTTTAAGCGAGTTGTAGGAGTTTGTGAAATAGTTTAACAATCAAGTTTTTATCGCAATGTTTTCTTGTGTTAAGATAGGGCAAGGGTCGGTAAACTTTGGCATGTAGGGTTCAAGTTCAAGCCTCATTGCATTCCCTAACCTTAGTGGGAAAAGCAAACAATGAAGCCTTGAGCTCAAGTTGGATCTTCATGGTAATTCCTAGCAAAGTGGTCAAAGATACACGGAAGCTCAAGCTTAAGGGTCAATTTTCACTCTGTTTTCTACATGAGTGGGTAGAGGTACACAGAAGCTCAAACTTACATTCTCTATCTTAATAGGTAGATCAAACAAATAGCGGCTAAAAGAGCCTCATGGTGATTCCTACCTAAGTGGACAATTGCTCAAACTTAAGTTCAAGCCTCACTGTGTTTGCTACATGAGTGGGTAGAGGTAGAGGCTCAAAGATGGGTAGAGGTGGAAAGAGGATCGAACTTAAGTTCGAGCCTCACCGTGTTTTCTATTTGAGTGGTTAGAGGTGGAAAGAGGATCAAACTTAAGTTTGAGCCTCACCGTGTTTTCTATTTGAGTGGTTAGAGGTGGAGGCTCAAAGATAGGTAGAGGTGGATAGAGGCTCGAACTTACCGTGTTTTCTACATGAGTGGGTAGAGGGACATAGAGGCTCAAAGATGGGTAAAGGTGGATAGAGGCTCGAACTTAAGTTCGAGCCTCGCCGTGTTTGCTATATGAGTGGGTAGAGGTACATAGAGGCTCAAAGATGCGTTCCCTATCTTAGTAGGTAGATCAAACACGAACTTAAGCTCGAGCCTCAAGTTGGTTCCCTTCCTACCTAAGTGGGTAGAGATACACAAAGGAGTTCGAGCCTCAGGGGGTATCCTACATGAGTGGGTAGAGGTATGTAGAGGCCCAAACTTGTATTCCTTGTCTTAGTAGGTAGATGAAAATCATGGCTCAGGCTCGAACTTACGTTTGAGCCTCATGGTGATTCCTACCTAAGTAGGCACAGGTATACGGAGGCTCGAACTTAAGTTCAAGCCTTTGTGTGCCTTTGACCTTGGTTTGATCCTTCACTCTAGAGTTTTTTTTGTTGGTTAAGACACAAACATACATATATATTTGTCCATGCTAATCTCTCTCTCTCTCTCTCTCTCTCTCTCTCTCTCTCTCTCTCTCTACAAAGCCACCTCATGGGAAACTCCATTAAAAATTTTCAATAAAGAGTATCCCTAAAATGAGGCTCGGCCTATTGACTCATGGAGAAAACTTTACTATTTTTGAGCACTGACCACAGATTATTGGAAATCCATAGTACAACATGCAAGCATGGCTACAAGACTTGGAGCAATGTACGCATGCCAGCACCGAAGTGAATGACATCGACATCATCCCTCTCAAATAAAACTCTGTGGGCTCCTTGCAATGTGCGCGCAGCTTTAAACATTTTCTAAAGTAGAGCAGAGAGGGGGCATTAGTTGGGTGGTGGCCCAAGAGTGGCTGGGAAGTGAACCTCCAATATGCAAACATGGAATAATAGCGCCAAGAGAGGCTCGTTAGGTTGTGCGAAGTGGCGTGCAAATTTAGGAGGCAACACGTCGCTAGTTGGCCTTGCAACAATCCAACGGCAGCATTACTGACAAAAGCAAGGTTATTGTAGCAGAAACAACATCAACACTAGAACTGAAGGCAGAACCATTACTGTACCAGAAACGGCAGCAATACCATTGTAGGCCACTCCCAACTTTTCTTATCAATGTCTTGTTCCTACAGCTTGTGACCAGCGATATCTTCGCTTTTGAGAAGGTATGTATTTGCTCGTTGTTGGGGGATATGGGTTCGCGAGGTGAGCCGGGTCAGCACCGGGCTGCTTGCTTTGGGAAACAAGAGAGACAAGACGCACAGCACAAGGCAACAGATCCTGTCAACACTTTAAATACTTAAAACTTGACAATCGAAATGGTTTAAACTGCTAATGATTAGCCAAAGTGGAATTCAATTACAAATGGTTGCCATTAACGGCACTGATGGAGTTAGGAGAGTTTAATGCTCTCAAATTAGATCACGACTGTAAAATTTCCACTTATGCCCGCCATTAGAGTCTTTATAAGCCGATTAGGAGGTAAGTATCCGACAAAATCCCCTCCTTGATACCTTTGTATCTGCCAAATACAGTAGAGAGAGTTTATCCTCTGTCCTTGCTTACTCGAGAGCGAGTCTACTCCAGTTTACCAGAAGGCCGAGAGAGATAGAGCCCTTGGCGGTTTGGATTGAGAGAGAGAGAGATCCCCTTTTGCTTGGATTCGATTGAAGGTCAAGAGAGAAAAAAAACCTTGCTTAGCTTCCCCTTTTGCTTAGCTTCGATGGCAATCAAGGAGAAGCCCTTGCTTCGATGGAGTTCAAGGAGGCAAGCCCTTGCTTTGATGGAGAGCTCAAGGAGGCAATCCCTTGCTTCGTTGGAGTTCAAGGAGAAGCCCTTGCTTCGATGGAGTTCAAGGAGGCAAGCCCTTCGATGGAGAGCTCAAGGAGGCAAGCCCTTCGATGGAGAGCTCAAGGAGCTTACTCTGATGGAGATCGAGGAGCTACCTTCCTTCCCCTTGGGTTCCTCTTCTTTACCCCTCGAATACCCCCTCTTTTGCATGAAGTCCCCCTATTTATAACGTGCACCCTCCCTTGCAGTAGCGCCGGGTGCTACTGACGTGGCGCGGAAATCCCTGCGATGACGTGGCACTGGTGGATTTCAAGCAGCGCCGAATTTCTCAAAACTAGTACCAAAGAGGAGCGCTATGGCAAGAGCTGTAACTTTGCCTCCACGCTCACTGCCAACCGTGCTCTCCACGGCCCAGCGCGAGCTCATCACCCCTTCTCTGCACCCTCTGCCCGCCTGCTCACGCCATCCACACCTTTTTTTTAATTAATTGGGAGGCCATTAGCCATGCCCTTTAGGTGGGCGGCCAATTTTATTTGGGCGGCCGGTCTTATTGGGTTATGGCTTTGCAAGGGCACCATTTTAGGCATTCACATAGGCCAAAGCTTGCAAAGCTTTTCCATTGGGTGGCCATAATCACTGCAAGGGAACAACATTTGGCATATATGCCGACCAATGCAATGCCAAGCAGTATACGTCTTGGGCGGCCATATCCCCCTTGGCTTCTTTTCGGCTCTTAAAGGGAACCCGTTTGGCATACATATCGGTTAAGGCATTGCAAACTCTCGGCTTCGTACTGCTCAAGCTATAGCTGTGTTGAAAATTTCCTGCTATAAGCAAACTCCATTGCATAATTCTTATCATGCTCAACATATCAACCAAACCATTACTGCATGACATCTCGAAACTGGGTCAATGTCAAAAAAATCCCAGATAGCACTTCGACCGAGCCGACCAGGGCGGTTCGAACCCGGCCCCTGATGATACTTAAATTGGCCATATCTTGCCAATTGAAATCCAGATCACCGATCTGAAAAGACCGACGTGCTCCACAAAGTGATCACTTCAGCCTGATGCATTCATTTCAATTCTGTCACCTCAGCTGCAGTTGCCCAATCCGGTTCAGATCTGCAATCGACTTAAGCTTTAAACTGCCATAACTTCTTCACCGTAGCTCTAATCGACGGGCCGTAAAGACAGGACGGTAGAGCACTTAAAGCAATATAGTTCTAAATCATAATCTATCATCTGTGGTCACTGCAAGCATACTCATTTTTGGCATCATTGAGGCATCTGTTGGCCCTTTTAAGCCGCATTTGGCATACATTAATCATTAAGCTTGGCCTGTTATCAAGCCTTAATCACTGCTCACTTAATGTGTAGGCTTCAAAGAAGCTTAGCTTGCATTTCTCTGCTCTTTATCTGATCATGGAAGCGGAGCTGCAAAACATTCACCCCCTCTGAACCTGCACAGTCTCCGGTATGTGCCAATAGCACTTCAATCTGCATCTGCTACAGGTACCTTAAGCTGTTTGCCATCATCAGTAGACTCACGTAACTGGTAAACGTATGAAAAATGAAATAAGGCTTATACCCTATCATCAATTGTCTAGCTTAATCATTAGGTAGCTGTCCATCAAAAATCTATGAGCTGTATCTGCCGTATCTTCAAAGCATTCAATTATGAATATCCTGTTTAGTGAACCCCACTAGACTCAAGTGCTCCAATTAATGATGCACACGGCTTGACCATTAAGCTCTCTCTTAAGGAACCCTGTCAAGCTCAAGTATGCCTTAGTCTCTCTGCACACGGAATGGCCGTCAAGTCCTTTACTTCAAGTTCTGTAAGCAGAACCAACTCAAAAGATGTGAAGATACTTCATCAATTGTCCAAGAAGTCAGCTGGAAGCCAGCCATGTAAGCTTCATAACAAAAACTCTTTTGACTTATCATAAATCTAGAGCATCATCAGACTCGTCGTCTGATGCATACATAACATTGTCTTCAGGAGGTTGATCTGTGTTGAAGTCTCCAATATTAATCTCACCATCTCGTTGCTTAAACAACTTAACTCTTTTCCCTACAATAGGCACCTTGAGCTCAGTGCCATCAAGCTCGCATAACTTGTAGGTCGCATTATCATAAACATGAAGTACTACATATGGTCCAAACCATCGTTTAACCATTTTCCGCATAGCAGTGTACTGGTTTTCCATGCTACTGTCATATACAAGGACCCAATCCCCATCTTTAATAGCACGAGGTCGTAGTCTGTGCTTATCATCAAACGCTGCCTTGTTCTTCAACCTTGCTTCCTTAAGCATTGCTTTAGCCTGCTCAATATCTTCTTGACGTCTCTCAAGTTGGCGTATGCGCAATGCAAGCAAATCTTCTATAGACATACCTTCTTCCCATGGCATTATGGTCCAAGAGATAACCGCTTCCTCTGTAGGCATAATGGGTTTTTGCCCGTACATTAGCTCAAATGGCATAAAACCTGTAAGAGAACTATGTGTAGTTCGATCAGCCCATAAAGCAAATGGTAGGAGTTTAGGCCAATCACCAATATGTCCCTGGCATGCCTTTGCTAAAGTTTTAACAATAGGCGGATGCCCTCTTTCACTTTTACCATTACCCTCCGGATTGTATGCTATAGTGAGAGACAATTTAATGCCCAAGCGAGCAAAGAAATCCCGAGCTTCATCTGCATCCAGCTCTCCTCTATCAGCAGTAATTCTACCAACACATCCGTACCTTGAAATAACATCCTCAAGCAAGAACTTGCATACGAAACTGGTAGCTTTGGTACGCAAAGCTCTGCCTTCCACCTGATTAGTAAGATCCTCTCTTGCAAGAACAATATACCGCATCTGCCAGACACCTACTGGCATGGTAATCAAGTCCACCACCCACTTGTAGTGCATAGATAGTGGATAGGTGGGATGCAATCCATCTCGATGTCGCACATTAGAATATTGTTGGCATATTAGACATGTCTCCACAAACTGAGCCACATCTTTATACATACCTTTCCACCAGTAACGATCCTTAATCTCGACAAAAGTTTCCCAGACCCCTCTGTGTCCAGCCCATAAACTTTCATGAAAATCTTTGATAACCTGCTGTTGAGTCGCTTTATCACAAACAACCCGCTGCGGTACTCCTTTAGAGCATTTTTTTCTGCTTCCATAAATGGCCATCCTTCAGAAAATAGCCGTAAGCTTTCTTCCTTATCTTTTTGTACTCTTGATCCATCCACCCTTCATGCTTAGTAAGAGTGCTAAGGTAGCGACCGATCAAAATCCATTCTCCTTCATAGAACTCTTCAGAAAATACCTCAAAAGTATGAGCAATATTGCCACAATTTACATGCAGATAAGAAGACGAATAGAACTTCAAGCCAACATCATCACTTGTGGTCAGCATCTCTTCAAATCTTCAAATCTAGCTCTTGATAACATATCTGCAACAGGATTATCTCTACCTGCAATATGACAAAATTCAAGATTAAGAGATTTAATGTAGGCTATCCATCGCAGCATAGCAATATCCGGAGTAGAGCAATTTGCAATCATCCCTATCAGTGGCAAGCAATCTGTCTCTACCATGATTGAAGCTCCAATAAAGTATTCTTTATCAGACCTTAGATCAGTAGCAACGCCCCAAAGTTCTCTCTTAACCTGTGGGTAGCCTCTTTGGCGAGCATTGAGCACTTTTGCTCCAAATCGAACCGCATACCTGTTACCTTCTTCATCATCTTGACCTATAGCCCAGCCAATACCTGTCGGGCTAGTGTCAACTGTTAAGATTACTGGCCTTCCGCATTTGTAGTCAACTTTCCTCAAGGTCGGAGCCTCAAGGAGCATCTTATTTAATTTCCTCATAGCTCGTGTGTGAACTTCTTCCCAAACAAATCTTTTACCTTTTCTCAATAGTTGATAAAGCACTTCTGCAACATGAGCAAAATGTGGCAGCCAAATAAGATAGAATACACATGCACCCAGAAACCGACGAACTTTAGTAACCGAAGAGCAGGTTTCCTTCATCTTTTGAATAGCTTCAACTTTAGCCGGACTTGGCCTTCTACCTTCTGGACTGCACATGTGCCCTACAATTAGAACCTCTTTGGCACCAAAAGTTGATTTTTGCCCTGAAAGTGTTAAATTAACTTCTTCAAGCCTGGATAAAATAGCATCACAGTCAGCAATATGTTGAGCAACAAACTGTCGGCACCCCCTCTGATCTTTTACTTCATCTTTTGAGCCTTCCTCACAACCCTTAATCGGTAGATCATCAATGAAAGGCATAGTAACATGTGGGATAAAGTCCCTTAATACCTTATTCATGTCGTTCATCATATGAGCTACAGAATCAGTAGCACCCTGTGGCAGAGTGCACATGCTTACCAATCCAAGAGGTGTACGCATCGTAGTAAGATCCTGATCTCCAAAGCTAACTGAAATTGATCATATCCAGAATAAAGATCACCCATAGAGTAAATTGACCTACCTGCAAAAGCCTCAACAAATTCATCCACAATTGGACCGGTACCCACATTGCAGATTGTTACCTTATTAGCAGGCTGCATATCCTGTATGAACCTTAAAGTACCATTTTTCTTTGGAACAGTGAACCATCGGTTAGAGTATGGCGCACATGATGGTTCCAAGATTCCCATTTGTATCTTCTCATTAAGCAAATTGATGAGCTTTGGCAAGTTAGCTTTAGGAACTGGAATAGGACGTAAGCTCCATGGCATGTGAGGAACAGTGAATATAACCATAGGTGCCACAACACTTGGATCCACACACCCAATCTCAGTTGGCTCAAAGGCAAAAGCTTTACCATGTTTTTCGAGCATACCTTGAAAACACTTGATTTCCTCTTCGTTGAGAAAACCATCTTCTCCGACCTTAAGCTGCTGCAATGTCTCTTTAGTGAATTTGTGCCCAATGTTCTTAGGATTTCTGAGCATAGGCTGTCGAGAAGCTTCTTTAATTACTTCATCACTTCCCTCTGGTAGAGGTGTAGCCACAGGTCTCACTTTCTTTGCAACTGTCTTGTACTTCGTCTCTACCTGTGCTTAAACTTCTTTATCCAAGTCATCCTCAATATGCATAAGTGCCTCGTATATGTCCAGCTCTTCGTACATGTCCATTGAGTGCACTTTAACAACTTCAGTTCCACTTTTTAACCTGTTCTGCTTGATATCCTCAAGCTCTGACATAGTATCAACATAAGATATCTCTTCGAAGATTCCTGATATCACATCATCCGGTTCTAGCACATCACATCCCTGCAAGTCACTTTGAATGCTTGAAACATATTGTTTCTCCCACTTAGTTAAATCATTAAATTTCCTGTAAGATACTGAACCCTCAGATGTCAACCCTAGAAATCCTGAAGAGAAGGTTTCTCTTTGCGAGAACTTCTTCTCACTTGCACCACCATAGTCCCGCTTTATAGTGGCACCCCAAGAAAATCATGAGCAAATATTTGTTCTTTAAACTCCTTACGTATCTTTGGCATTGGACGATCACGTAAACTGTCTTTGTTTCTAACATGATCAACACATACAGTTAGAAATTGAACCGCTTTATTATCATCTCGGCTTCGAACCCTGGCATAGGCCGAGCCATCATCCAGCACCTTAGTTTCCATCCGCACAGCCGCGTAATGTAGGATTGTCCTAGAATCAACGGGTAGGAGGAATGCTCCTGTATAAAAAAGTTTTGCTCATCACAGACATCCCCAATAATTACCTTAACATTTGCACATGCACCGTAAAGATCTCCAGGAAGCATGTTGGCAGCTCGAATCCACCACCCGTGATCTACATCAATAGGCCACTTCCCCTTTTGGTGCAAATTCTTTTCCATAAGATTGATTTCCGAACCATGGTCTATGAGGGCTAAGACCGGCTCCTCAATGTCGCCAAGCTTTACCACTGTTTCTGTCGTGGCTCTTGCCCAATGAGTCCTCGAAAAGTGACTCTTGGGTATAACTTCTTCATCTTCACCATCATTAAAATCCATGTTTCTTACCTCAGGTATAATCGGGCTGGGAACCACCACAGGCTTTGGCTCTTCTTCTACAAGATCTGCTAAGTACTCTTCATAGTCTTCCAAAATTGCTTCAATGTGACGAACCGTTTGGCTTTTAACTGGATCTGACTCTTGATCACTCGGTACTTGCCGCTTTCTTTTTATAATGTCGATAATCTCTTCGTGGAACTCGCGCTTAGCAATTCCAAGAATATCCCCCAATGTGAGCTCCACTTTACTATTTAGGATACGTTCTTCAAAAACTTTCTTCAAATCTGAAGCCAATTCAATATCAGACTTGAGTTTATACGAGGGCCCTTTAGGCTTACCTTGCTTCTTATCCTTCAGAGCCTCTTCCATAACCACCTCCGGAGCAGGTTTAGGAGCTGGAACTTCTTCTTTCTTATTGCTGGATCTCGTTGACCTTTTTGATGCCCCAGCCACCTCTTCATCTCTTTTCCGCTTCTCTTCCACCATAGCTTCATTGGCTTGAGCTTTAGCAATATAAGCATATATCTAAAGAGAATCCACTAGACCGGTCCACCCAGTGGTTTCTCGAATTGAATTCCCCACCTGTCGTAGCTTCCCGTATGTTACCTTTCCTGCTTCTACTGTCTTTAGAGCATATGGCCAAAACTGGCCCTTTGTACCTGTACCATCATCATCTTCCTTACCACAAACTTGCAGCCCATATGCAGCTGCTTCCACAAGGGCAACATTATGCTGTATTTCCTCCACTATCTTCTTCATTCCGCCTCTGCCAAAGTTCAAGTGGAGCAGTTCCCCTGTCGCCTTGAGATGAATCTTCTTGTCTTTCCAGAAAACCACATCCTTCTTATAAGCTTCATCAAATTCATGACACTCTCTCACAAACCTGTGGTCTTCACTATCGCACCACATGCATCGGTCCCAATTTTTACGTGGTGGCTGCTGCTGCTTAGGTTCAGAAGTAGACGCCTTTGTAGCTAACCCTTCAAATTTAACAGTTTTAAAATTCAAATTTAATTCTTGAATACCTTTAACGAGATCGTCAAGAACAGGCCCCTCCACTTTGGGTAATGTAGAGGGCGGCTTCTCTTTAAGCTCTTCTTCATCATCATCCACTACCTCAATCACGATTTTCTTATCATCCCGCTTCTGTCGTTTACGATCATGTTCACCGCTTCAGATACTATTTTCCAATCTGATGTCAATCCCAATTCTCCCGCCCGATCCTCCAATAATTGCACCAAATTCTTTTGTAGTCGCGGATCAGCAGCTTGAATAAACAATTCCACCTTTTGATCCTTCAAGGAACGTTGTTTTGCTGATGATAACTGATCAAACTTCTTTTCAAACTCTCACAACAGTCCTCGTACAGATAAATGTTTACCCTTCTTCTGCACCCACTTCGTAAAACTCTGTCTGGTCACCCGTTGAGAATCCTCCAGAAAATATTCCTCTTGTAGCGCCTTCTTAAAATCCTGCCAGTTCAGCCCTTGAGCCGCTTGAATTTCTTTAATCCGGGCCCTAAGTTCTGGCACTGCAATCAGATGAAATCCTTCCACTGAATCCTGGTCTTCAATACCATTATCTTCCATAGATTGCTCATAAAAATTGCAAAATTTTGAAATATCTCGGCCCTCAAACCGTTGCAGCTTTTCCGTAACATTTTGACGAGCTTTACGAATCCGCTCTTGCAAATTATGTTGTTGCTGGTCAGCCTGTTGCTGTTGCATGTATGATGCAAACTGCTGCATGGCTGCTTCTTGTGGTGTAGACATATGCTTCAACAATTTTCCCACCCCGGCTCGGTTTCGCGTCGGGTTCACCAGGTGTCGGGGGATATGGGTTCGCGAGGTGAGTCGGGTCAGCACCGGGCTGCTTGCTGTGGAAACCAAAAGAGAGACAAGACGCACAACACAAGGCAAAAGATCCTGTCAACACTTTAAATATTTAAAACTCGACAATCGAAATGGTTTAAACTGCTAATGATTAGCCGAAGTGGAATTCGATTACAAATGGTTGCCGTTAACGGCACTGATGGAGTTAGGAGAGTTTAATGCTCTCAAATTAGATCACGACTGTAAAATTTCCACTTATGCCCGCCATTAGAGTCTTTATAAGCCGATTAGGAGGTAAGTATCCGACAAAATCCCCTCCTTGATACCCTTGTATCTTCCAAATACAGTAGAGAGAGTTTATCCTCTGTCCTTGCTTACTCGAGATCGAGTCTCCTCTAGTTTACCAGAGGGCCGATAGAGATAGAGCCCTTGGCGGTTTGGATTGAGAGAGAGAGATCCCCTTTTGCTTGGATTCGATTGAAGGTCAAGAGAGAAAAAAAACCTTGCTTAGCTTCCCCTTTTGCTTAGCTTTGATGGCAATCAAGGAGAAGCCCTTGCTTCGACGGAGTTCAAGGAGGCAAGCCCTTGCTTTGATGGAGAGCTCAAGGAGGCAAGCCCTTGCTTCGATGGAGTTCAAGGAGGCAAGCCCTTCGATGGAGAGCTCAAGGAGCTTGCTTTGATGGAGATCGAGGAGCTACCTTCCTTCCCCTTTGGTTCCTCTTCTTTACCCCTCGAATACCCCCTCTTTTCCATGAAGTCCCCCTATTTATAACGTGCACCCTCCCTTGCAGTAGCGTCGGGCGCTACTGACGTGGCGCGGGAATCCCCGTGATGATGTGGCACTGATGGATTTCAAGCAGCGCCGAATTTCTCGAAACTAGTACCAAAGAGGAGCACTATGGCGAGAGCTGTAACTTTGCCTCCACGCTCGCTGCCAACTGCGCTCTCCACGGCCCAGCGCGAGCTCATCACCCCTCCTCTACGCCCTCTGCTCGCCTGCTCACGCCATCCACACCTTTTTTTTCTTGTTTTTCTTTTACACTAAAACCCTTGCTTAATTAATTGGGCGGAAATTAGCCATGCCCTTTAGGTGGACGGCCAATTTTATTTGGGCGGCCGGTCTTATTGGGTTATGGCTTTGCAAGGGCACCATTTTAGGCATTCACATAGGCCAAATTAGCTTGCAAAGCTTTTCCATTGGGTGGCCATAATCACTGCAAGGGCACAACATTTGGCATATATGCCGACCAATGCAATGCCAAGCAGTATACGTCTTGGGTGGCCATAGCCCCCTTGGCTTCTTTTCGGCTCTTAAAGGGAACCCATTTGGCATAAATATCGGTTAAGGCATTGCAAACTCTCGGCTTCGTACTGCTCAAGCTATAACTGTGTTGGAAATTTCCTGCTATAAGCAAACTCCAGTGCATAATTCTTGTCAGGCTCAACATATCAACCAAACCATTACTGCATGACGTGTTGAAACTTGGTCAATGTCAAAAAAATCCCAGATAGCACTTCGACCGAGCCGACCAGGGCGGTTCGAACCCGGCCCCCGGTGATACTGAAATTGGCCATATCTTGCCAATTGAAATCCTGATCACCGATCTGAAAAGACCGACGTGCTCCACAAAGTGAGCACTTTAGCCTGATGCATTCATTCCAATTCTGTCACCTCAGTTCCAGTTGCCCAATTCGGTACAGATCTGCAATCGACTTAAGCTTTAAACTGCCATAACTTCTTCACCGTAGCTCCAATCGACGAGCCGTAAAGACAGGACGGTAGAGCACTTCAAGCACTACAATTCTAAATCATAATCTCTCATCTGTGGTCACTGCAAGCATACTCATTTTTGGCATCATTGAGGCATTTGTTGGCTCGTATAAGCCGCATCTGGGATACATTAATCATTAAGCTTGGCATGTTATCAAGCCCTGATCACTGCTATCTTAATGTGTAGGCTTCAAAAAAGCTTAGCTTGCATTTCTCTGCTCTTTTTCTTATCATGGAAGCGGAGTTGCACGACATCGTTAGTTGCTTATGTTGTTCAGCAAATGACGAGGTTTCTCTTGAAAGCAGTAACTCGCCTTCTTAGCAACGTTACCTTGCCTTGTTTTTGAGCATCCCTCTTCGTCACCAACTCAAGCAACTCTAGTCTCCAACTCTCAACTGCAGTTTTTCTGTCGTTCACCTTATTGGATGTGTTGAATGTGGCGTAGTATTGCACTTCAGAGAAGCTCGGAGCAACGACCATCACTCACACAGAATAGCTGATTATAGACAACATGCGAGCTTCTACAGGGTGGCCGGCAAGATTGACGACCAACTTGACGGACGTCAATTTCAAATTTCAAATTTGACTTGAGTTGGTTGATAGCGACCACTGATAAATTTTAAATTTCAAATTAAATCTTGTGTTGGTTGACAGCTGGACATCGTCCTTTAAATGCAATGTCTCTTTTGAAAGGAAACTCTTTGGTTCAGCCTTAAACTCACGTTCGAGCTCTTTGGCTTGTTGGTTGAAGCCCCAAATAAGAGTTTGCGTTCGAAGCTAGAGCATTGGCTTGAGGCTTGTGCCTCGATCAAGTTGTATGGTGTCTTGGCTTTAGTTCTAGGCTGGAGTGTTAAAAAAAAATCAGTTTTTCAAACATAAAAATTTCTTTTTCTGAAGTTTTCCAAGAGGAAATTTTGGAAAATTAGGTTATTTTTGCACTATTTTTCTCTATCGTGGGGGTAAATTTCTCCTTTCTCCCTTGCTCTCAGCCGGCGGTTTTCAAATTAAAAAGGATACGATTTTAAGTTGAGACACATTTTTTGTGCAAACTGGTTTTAGCATTATAGTCTAAGTATGTCAGTGCGATTTGAATGAGGATCAAGTTTGTTTGAGTTTCTAGCATGTTTCTCAATGACTTGGTATGAATGTGTATTGCTTGGATTGAATATAATGGCTTTTGTTTTGTTGCATTGTGGTTATGTTCTCACTTGCAACTAAAGCTTAACAAACGTAGGATGGTATGGGAGCATGCTCACAATGGAATCTTGTCTCTTATTGTGTTATGAGTGTGCAAAGCTTACACTCAAGTTCATGTTTCTAAATAGTCGCCACATTGAAATAGGGACTACAATTTGTTTAGGGTAGATAGATAATCATTTTTGGCCTTGTTGCCTATTGGTATGAAGTGCCTTGATCAAGTCGTATGGTGTCTTGGCTTTAGTTCTAGGCTGGAGTGTTAAAAAAAAATCAGTTTTTCAAACATATAAATTTCTTTTTCTGAAGTTTTCCAAGAGGAAATTTTAGAAAATTAGGTTGTTTTTGCACTATTTTTCTCTATCGTGGGGCGAAATTTCTCCTTTCTCCCTTGCTCTCAGCCGGCGGTTTTCAAAGGAAAGCTGGCAAGAAAGCTTTCCTTTGGTTTGGGAGCTACTTTTCTTTGGATTGAAGGAAGCTCCTGATGTCTTATCATGTTACTTCGGACTGAAGGGAGCTCTTTCATTGATGTCTTATTATGTTAATTTGGACTGAAGGGAGCTCTTTCATTGATGTCGCCTTATCATGTTAATTTGGAATGAAGGGAGCTGCTCTCTTCTTTCTTGTTAGACTAAAATAAACTTACTTTTTATCCCATACCACAGAAAGCATCCTGCCCTTCTTTTTGTGGTCCTTCTCTCAAGAAGTTGCTGCTTGCAGATAATGAATTGTCTGGGGCAGTGCCCTTGGATGGTTTAACCTTGTCACATTAGATATCATAATTTTGTGAACGGCAAAGCCACTGCCCGTCTTGCCTTACCTGTAGGAAGGAGTGGGCCAATCTCATTTCATTGAGGGAGAAGACCTGACATTTGCTCAGCGACAAGCCAACTGTGGTTGCTGGTTCTCACCTTTTCAATGACACGGCACAATTCTACCCACCTTAGCAAACTGCAGCTTAGAGTAGCTCGCTCTCCTCACAAGCAACCTCTTTACATCACATGCAGCATTCCTTTAGTGGTCTCATGCTGGCGAATCAATTACTTGCATCTGGGCTCTTGTCCGGCACCATCCCGCCCACCCTCTCAAACTGCAGCAGCCTAGAGTGGCTAACTATTTCAAACAACCATCTCACAAGTTACATTCCGCCAGAGCTGGGGCTTATGCCAAGAATCAATTTTCTGCACCTTGGCAACAATTCGTTATCAGGCACAATTCCACCCACACTTGGAAACTGCAGGTATATGGTGTGGTTGGATCTTAGCAGCAATGAGCTAGAGGGCATCATCCCCTGCGAACTGACCGAGCAAGCAGGGAAGGTGATAAAACGAACGCTCAACACTAGTTTGCAATTCGGGTATTTTAAGTATCTGTATGGAGATCTATGCACACAGTATGGCTTGGGTTCAGTGCTTACCATGAGAAGAGTTCACCTTTGAAGGCTAAGAAAAATTCTAAACTTCCAGAGCAGAGATGCAACCTTAGCATTTCTATGCAGACATTGCACCATACTACATCCCTAACCCTCCAGGATCCAGTGAAGGCAGCCTAACATTCTTTGATGTTAGCCAAAACAAGCTTACAGGCACTATTCTAGAGGACTATGGTAGCCTAATCTACACCCAGGTGCTTTCATTATTACATAACAACCTCACTGGCACCATCCCTTTCTGCCTAGGCAACCTGGTCCAATGCTCCAAAAACCACCTAGACCATAACCACCTTCAAGGAGGCCACCAAGGGCTTCTGTGAAGAGGCCAGGATAGGCAGTGAAGGCTTTAGCATAGTCTACAAGGCCACCTTAGACGATCAAACTGTGGTAGTGGTTAAGAAGCTCATCCATAAGATTGATGAGAAGGGTGAGCCAAGAGATTTTCAGGCAAAGATAAAAACAATAGGGAAAATCAAGCACCCTAACCTCGTCTCTTTGTGGGGCTATTCTCAGACAGACAATGAAAGGTTGCTCATCTATGAGTACATGGAAAATGGTAGCTTGTATAAGTAGCTTCATGGCACGACCTATGAGTACATGGAAAATGGAAGCTTGTATAATTCATGGCAACAAAAAAAAACAAGATGATCCCAATGGCCAGCATGCGGCTACAATAGGGCTTAAAGACTTTTTAAGGGTATCTTTTGTAAGCCA
The DNA here is from genome assembly GCF_014529385.1 of Adiantum capillus-veneris. Classification (NCBI taxonomy): domain Eukaryota; kingdom Viridiplantae; phylum Streptophyta; class Polypodiopsida; order Polypodiales; family Pteridaceae; genus Adiantum; species Adiantum capillus-veneris. The sequence goes on from NC_140934.1 coordinate 87,027,086, forward strand.
TTGTTGTGGAGCCGTCAAACTTGGATGAAAGTTGTCACCACAATTCTTGAGGCTTGCTGGAGGTCAAAATCAATTCACACTTTTCTTTTGCAAGTCATTCTTGTGGAGTGCTTAAATCTAGATACAAGTGTTTTCACCTCAATCAAAGGCCCAAACTGACTTAATGGATTTTCCATTCAAAATATGCCAAATTGGCCCCTTCATATTAATGGAACGTAACCAAACCTATTCAGTAACGTATTGGGTGGTCTTCACATTGACGTAAAGCTTGAAAATAGATCGGCCAAACTTGCCTATGTCATCTAAACTCGACTTGAACATTCCATGGAATCTCTAACATGGCTACCTAACTACAAACCACGTTTCAGCTTCATGTTAATTTCTCTTGGTTCTCAAATTGGGTATCATTGTCTAGATGGCATGCGGCCAAGCTATTCAGTAACATGTTGAGGTTACGCTTAAGAGAAGATAGAATCATAGGCCAAACTTGCATATGGCATCTATACTTGATGTAGGACATTCCATATCATCTCTAACATGGCCACCTATTTGTGGATCCTTGTTATTTTTTCTTGGTGCTAGAACCTAAAGCTTTTGAAATAGCTTCAAGATAAAAGATTTGTCACAAACTTCTGCATTTTTTCCAAAATTCCTAAATATTGTTTCTATTGGAATGGTCAATAATTTGCCACGCCAGCCCCAAATCAGAACACATGGATTGTATCTGCGCAACCTTCTCCAAGAACCACGCGTTCATCAAAAAGGGTATATAAGTCAGAAGAAGAATTTGCCGAAAGCTCCCACGAAGCTCATAGCAGTGAGAGCTCGGACAACGAGGAAAGGCGGGTAAGAATTGAAGAAATGAATAAGAAAGCAGCAGCCACACACCAAGAAGAACCTCAGCAAAAGAAGGCGAGGTTTGAAAGAGAAAAGCAAACTTATGAAAGGAGATGCTAAGTTGCAGGTGAGGACTCGGAAAATGGGTTCCAAGAGATATAAGGGGACCCAGAACCAAGAACCCTGAAGGAAAGGAGCATAGATCCCAAGGATTTTCTTGAACGCATGTATGTAGAGGTAGAAACCTTAAAGTTGAAAGAAGGTCAAGAAGCTGAAAAGAAAGCAAAGGAGGAAGCGGTCGAACAACAAAGATAGGTAGAGAGTACTACACAGGGTGAGTCACATCACGACCAGGGGGATGTGTCTCCAAAACCCACTTCACCCACTACGGAGCAAGCAGACCACCCAATGCCAAGCCCGAGCCCTTCACCAACAGCTAAACCCAATGAGGGTGTGGAAGCCAAGGGAGAAGAGCCTGAACACCAGGAACAGGCAGCAACAAGTTTTGAACAGCCAAAAGAAACAGAACAAACCTTCTACGACCACCCAACTAGAAACAGTTGAGGCATCTACTAAGCCTCAAGAAGCAGAAGCAGTCGAGGCAACCGCAACGCCTCAAGGAGAAGTAGAACCCCCACTGCAACCACAAATAGCCAACAAAGCACCACCCAAAGAGCCACAAACCAAAACGGTTGAAACCTCTAGACAGGATCTTGAAGAATGGCAAACGGATGACGAAGTCATCATGCAGGTCAATGAATATGCCAAGCAGATATAGTTGATGATAGAAAAAATGCGAACAGCAGTACTTAGCCACAGTGCTAAGGCTAGGGAGCTTGAGCTAGTCCTTGATGCTCTGCAAGGAGAGCTAGAGACAGGATGAACATAATTTCAATTCTACAAAGACAGATCAAAGAGCTGAAAGATAAAGCAGAACAACACGAGGTTGCAAAAGAGAAGCAGCAAAAAGAAATGGAAGAGCTGGGAGAGCTTCTGAGCAAGTTATTCGATGCCTGCAAAAGCAAAGGTCAACAACTGACAGAAGTAACCAATAAGCTTCCAACCACGAATCTGTCATCAGTACAAAAGATCCAAGTGCATCTCGATGTAGTAAATGCTTCTTTGCAATACTCTGAGCAAAGGATCAATGATCAGGCAGCCTTTTTGAGACAGATACTGAGATAAGACAAAACCCTGCAGTCGCTTCGATCAAAGGTACGTATGAAGTCTATAAGACTTTGGAAAAGAGAAAGAAGGATCTCGAGTTAGAGCTGAAGCTAGAACAATCACAAAGACGAGACCTTGCACTGATGCGGGTCCAAAGAGAAGAGCAACTGCTCAAAGAGATAGCCACAAATTAAAGACATTCAATCAGCGACTGAGAGAGGGACAACCAGAACATCAGGAATAAGCAGGTATCTCTGAGAAACCAACTGTTGACATACCCTTAGTCTCGTTTGTTGAGATGGAAACACAACCATCAGAAGGGCTACAAAGAGAACCAGACTATTGGCATACCCTCAGTCTCGTTTGTTGAGATGGAAACACAACCATGAGAAGGCGCCATGACTTTCTTCAAAAGCCTTCCTGACCTCTCATGTTCCATGTTGTATAAGATTTGTAGAGTGCTGCTCACATGCATTCATGTTTTTCACGAGCCAGAGCAAGCCAAAGCACTATGGATGTTTTTCCTCAATGGCAATAAGGGTCTCTATTATGACTTAAGTCGCGATCATTCCGAAGAAGTCCTTTATGGCTTCTACGCCAGATGCATGTTTTTGCCCTCTAGCAATATGTTGGCGTTTGAGGAAGCATTCTATACAATTTTCTTCACTTGGCGAATGAAGATATTTGGGCCAGTGATCAATAACCTTACATTTAGATTTGTTGGCTATTCAGTCATTGAGCTTAAAAATAGAGTCACCATGCAGTTCTTGGAAGTTCCTAACAAAGAACGCAGAATCAGATATGAGAAGGCACTACATGTGCTTAAAAACCGCTTCACTAGCCATCAACCCGAAGACTACTTTAGTCCATGAAGCTGTGTCAAGGGACGACACAGTCGAGGAGGGGGGAAATGTTAGCAACAGGCTAACTCGGATAATTCGGATAACATTTTCGGAGATTTTTTTATAAAAATACTGATTGTTTTGATGAATTGAGAATGTTGTAACTCCTACTTTCCAGATAAACATTGTAATTGATGAGCCGTGGGTACAAGCTTCCAGATTGTATCAACCTGCCTTTAGTTAGAGCTCCCATACTATTAGTCTTGACCACAAAAACCTTGGCTAAGGTATAAAAGCCAATTTTTTTAAGTATTTTATAAGTTTTGGATAATAGAAACACGACGTGAGCTAACGGCTCCCACTTCTCTCCTTCTCGAGCTTCCTACTCCCTTCCCGGTTGTCACCTTGAAGTGTTGTGTGTTGTGTTGCAACCACAGGTAAGAGCTCTACGCATTGATGTAAGCATTTCATGGTAATCCGTAGCTTTTGATGTCGCCGACCCGCTATCTAATTTCATCATAAGTAGGATTTTAAGCTTCAAAATCATAAAATAAGTATAGGCAGGATATTGGGGCATCCTTGCTAAGCATTTAGATGCATTTTGGGTAGAAAACGACTAGGTAAAAAACTCACTACTGCTGATAATCGCGATTTTTTCACTTGACCTAAAGTGAGATTTGAAACCATAAGTATGTGTACTTAGGTCTTATAAACATGTCCTAAAATTTCGTAAGATTTGGATGTCGTTTGATGGTGTAACGATTATGATTGGTTTGACGATGAGCGATTATCTTTTGGTGATTTCTGTCATTTGATTGTAGCTTGAGTTAGATGCGAGTTGTTTTTTGTTTTCCAAGAGATTGACAACCTCTTATAGCCTGTATTCACTAGTCGAGTGAGCTTCGTCCCATGGATTGACAATTATATTCGTGGTTCTTGCTATGTCTGTAATAAGATAAGAGTGAGGTTAAACACCCGTCCCACATGCGATACATGATGGCTTCCGAGAGTAGTATATAGTCACTCACATTGTCCCCATTATGTTTTCTACAAGTAAATCCATTGGTTCCACTCCACAAAGATACACCATTGGCAATGAGCATACCCATATTATTACACATGTGTGAAAGTAACTTTTCATAGTTATCTACGGCTCTTTCTCATTCATTGAAGTACGATCATACAAGTGAACTTCCTCCAACTCCCTTGAAATGTATGGCACATCAAATTGTTGAGTATCATATTGTAATGTTTTTGTAGGAGCATTCATATTCCCAAATACAATAACATTATCTTCACCTTTTAAATAAGAAATGTCCTCTTCTAAATCAGAAAATGGTTGATCTATATCTATGCAAGGATAAAAGGGGGAGTCATGATGAGGAATGTAGTAGCCGGCTACAAAAATGGGTGCTCTTTTTGGTGTCATAATTTTTAGCCATACAGAACATTTGTACTTGTGATCTTTCACAATTGATACAAAATTATTGAGTCCTTTCTTAACCATACATGCTACTCCTCCTTGTCGTCTTCGATGCTTGAGATTCGCTGATCACATCAATGAATGTACATTGTAATCCTCCAAGCCGTTAATCCAATCTAATTAAAAAATTATAATTGTATAATGAGATCAAGGTTCAAACACATTAGCAATGTTGAACCATCAAGATGGGCTTTGAATCAACATGAGTTGTGGCTACTATTGGTAATGAAGCAAACATCTTCTAGACAAAGAGTGGACATAGTGATGTGTTGCACTCTTTACCAAACCTCAACAATTCTGAATGCCTTCAATTGAAATCCCAAAATGGCATGTGCCTCTGGACAGTTTTTTTCCATTCGAGAATAAAAGACCCTCATTGTCTAGACTCCATTGGAGAATAAAAGACAATACTAGACATGGAGAACTAGGGCTCCCCAAATGCATAAGTGAAGGGTGAGTTTGAAAAGCCCTATGGAACATGAAAGTCAAAAATGTATAAAGAGGTGTTAGAACTTCAAATGTGCATTGATACATTTGTTTTCTTCTCTCTATTTACCTTTCTTCTAGAGTTTTCTTTCCTTCATAGGTTCTTTGCACTATGCACTATAGTAGGTAGTGATTTGTGAATATATCCCCCTTGGAAAGGTGACCTTATTCTCATATTATGTGAGAGTATTATATTACTGAAATTGAAAAAATTATATAATAACCTCATGCCAAACTGGCCATGACGGACAACATACCATAAACAATGACCATAACAGACTCAGTGTTTGTCTCAAGAAGAAAATGTAAGCCACCCTTCAAAAGTTGCATCAGATTCCATGATGACATGTACCATCTTTCAAGTTTGAAATGCAATGGCAGCCGTTAAAAAATCAACGATACCTCCCCCCAAGGTATGCCATATGACTCCAACTTCTACATCATACAATCTCACCTTGACTTTGAGTAAGATCTGTGCCAAGTAAGAATGGCATGGAAAGTAGTAGTTGCCTTATCCCCATGTCAACTTTTTTGTAGAAAAAGTGTAGAGATATCAGATCTCCAAAATATTGGTAATGAAATAATAGAGTTGGATTGGATATATGTACAGGAATATGCATGATTCAGCCTTGAATCAAAGGAGACAGTCCTACAATGACATGCATTTTATCTAAGAGCCAAGTCGTGCCCGGTGTAATAAGACAAAAAGCTGACCGTTGGTCGCACCCACAAAGAAAGACAACTTGGGCTGCAAAGGAGAAGAAATTATCGATGAAAAGCGAACATCTTGATTGGTAGATTTAGAGAGAAAAATGATTCTGCATTTCTTTTTGGAATGATAGCTTACACGCTTGAAAAACATAGGAGTTAATGTAGTTTCAACAGTGGTTTTACAATCCTGCACAAACGATCGTATTTTCTAAAGCTGGATACCTTCCCCCCTCCACTCCCGCCCACAAACTTTGGGTGTGACCTAGCTCTAAGGAAATAACTCATACAACTATGCCAAAAATAGCTTAGTGACAAAAAGATCATGCATGAAGCGTATTTATCTAATAAAGTAATTGGTAACCATGCAAACTACATTATCCAAAAATCCCCACCTCCACCCAAAACAAACAAGTTATTAAATCACAAGGCAGGCATGATAAAAATTTCTTTTTGACATCCAATTTTTCAAGCCCCCTTTTATATGCTTTGTGTAATGCAATCAACTTAGATAATTGGCCATATATAACGTTAACTTAAAGATATAAATACAAAAAATGACAGGAAATTTTGAGATTGTTTTGATAGGCAAAATAGCCCTTGGCAAAAAAAGTAGGCGTCAATTTTAGGCCTTGATCTGAGGGTAGATCCCACTTTAAAATCACTACATCTCTAAGTTTAAAAAAAAAAAAACATAAGCGTGCACATAGAATTGAATTAAAAAAACACCCTTAAGCTCTACACCCTAAGCTTTAGATCCCTATGCTCTACACCCCACTTTAAAAACTCTACATTTTTAAGCTCTAGAGCCCTTTTTACAAATTTAAAATTGTAGATCCCTAAGTTGTAAATCCCACTTTAAAAGCTTTAAAGTTCTAAGTCCTAAAACTCTAGCGTCTCGGGGTGACCCTCCCCCTACTTGTGGATCCATGTAACATTTTCACTTTCTTTAATTCAAAGTTTTACCTTCTAATAAAAAAAAACTCTAGGTCCTCATTGGATCATCATCATCATCGGAGATCTTACTTTAAAAGTTCTACATCTTTAAGTTCTAAACTTAGCTTTAAAATCTTAAAAAAAAAAAAAAAAATCTTTAAAGGTTAAAGCCCTAAATGATAATTTTCTTTCATAAAGTTTTAACTAACAAAAGTTGACAACTTTAGTCTATTACCTCAAGTTTCAAGGGGTGAACCAAATTCTCAAAATGAAAAGGTGGGTAACACAAATTTCAAAATGAAAAGGTGACTCTTGGGATTTGTGGAGCCTCTTACAAAGCTTTATCATTTAACATGTAAGGCTATCAACGTTTCATGCTTCCAAAAGGCATTGGGCAACCCAAAATCTTTTCGTTGATATATGAGAGTTCATTTCATATTTCAAAACTTAAGACATGTCCATCATTAGATTTACACAATTCATTTCAATGAGTACCCACTATCTTATTTCAACCAATCAACATTTTTGACATGTCAAAAAAATGCTTAAAAATACAACTTAACATTTTTCCTATTTTAGTCAACAAAAAGAGAAGTGATCTCTATAGCCTTCGCCCTTTGGGCAGACCAAAAAAAATTAAAATTGACAATGCACGTTTTAAGGGATTGTAGCTGGTGAGGTGTAGTGAAGGACGTACCAAAGTTCACGTAACTCTTACCACCTCATCAAGATTGTGAAATTGCCTTGCTCATCTATGGATCTATCACAAGAAGATTTAGAAATTTTCTCATGTAGGAAAACGGAGTCTTTTTCAGTGTTCTTCATACAACGGATAACATCATGAGCTTTTGCTTGAGAGGCATCGCATACCTAACTAGGTACAATTGGAGGCAGGGGACCACCGGGCCGATGGTACGTCACAATGTGGAAAATGTTGTGAGAATTTGTCCAAAACTTCTTGTGAATTAATTATGGGGGGAGCCCTCTTCTCTTACGAGGAGTCAGTGTCATGGGAGGAGAAGAGTCAAATTTACGACTTTTTTAAAGTGAGAATACGAGACTTGTAGGGGCCGTCAGAAAACACGACTAAGTCCACGTAAGAAAGAACACTCAACAAGCCCTTTCTTTTGGGGAATCCGACTCAAGACGTGAATTTTTTTGTGATTATTATATGTTATTATCATATACACATAATCACATTTTACGTTATCACATTTAAACCGATGAATGGTGACCTAATAACCCACCGGAAGCTTGCCAAGGTATTATTTTTTCGTGGCAGACCCGTTGGGATATGGCAGAAACCCACCAACAAGCCTACCCGAATATGGAAAAACCCTGCGAGACTATTGGTTTGGGTGGCTTTTACGTGAACATTAAACGTGATCATGCGTTTATCACTCAACATTATAAACATGTTTGTGTGTTTGTGATCACTTTTATGAAATCCTGACGAGGATATGCAGTCGAAGATGGAATGTGGAAGCATGTTGATGAGGGTGGTGATAAAAAGCATTATGGCTGTGTAGCTAGTTCCCAGTTTTGCAGAGAAGGACGGGGCCGTATCTATGGACAGTCAAGCTAGCCTACAATCTCAATAAATGGATGGCAATGAAATGTTCAACGAGGGAGTTGGGCACCTTTCTTGTGCTCATAATATGTTAATGGCTAAGAAGAGGGAGCAGCTACAGTTGTCTATGGATTGCACTAGTGATGCCTAAGATATAGGTTCTTTTGATCAGGTATACATAGAAGATGAGCTTGATTTGGGATTTGATGACCCAGTGGTAAACATGAATGAAGAGTCACATGTACTGGTCGGTAAAGCTTTGGCCAGGATAAAGTTGAAGAGAGGATTTTCCTCCCCACAAATGGAGTTTTCTTTGGGTGAGCAATTGTCTACTACTATGGTTAGGCATGCAGAGGCATCTATGGAGGAGTATGTGTATCATCCGCAATGCTCTTAGAGGAGATTTATTGCATGGAGGTCATTGTCGTACATGGTCAACTGGGAGGCCTGAACGCCTACAATTAGAGTTGGCTTTGTGTGTAGTAAGAGAGGAGGCAAATGCCACCATCAAGGTCGATGACTCACAGAGGTCACACTGATGTAAACATCAAATTCTTTCTCACTCCAATAACAGTGCCAATTGACAAGTCTAGTTTCTCTTTCTTATGCTAGTTACACAAAAAAACTAGGAAGCTATGTTTGGAGCTAGAAATTGTGAGATATTAGAAAGACTTTGCTTTTGTGTTTTTGTAAATTGTATATGCATAGGGTGAAGAGGCTAGTTAAAGGCCACGATTCCAAAGAGTGGAAAGTGGGCCATTAATGGCCCATATCAAATTTACATCACTATCATAAAGTTTTTGAATTGGCGCACGTCCTACATTGAATGCATCACCATCATGTGGATTACTCCCTATACTTATGCCACCTTCATAGACTAGAGACGCCACATAATCATTGATACATGCAAATAAACACCACTCGCAGCTATTATCTTGTCACGCAGAACAATTATAAACGTAAGCATACAAAACATTTCAGCCAAAAAAACAGTTCACCATTTTGTAGCGTTTCTCACAGACATACCCTTCACAGTTCTAAGAGTGCACAAAAAACCCCTTTAAGCGCATCACATAGAGTTGTGGAGGGATACTTTTGTTCACACATACACAAAAATCAGAACAATTCCTTGCAAGGTAGGACAAAAGCACACATCTACCCTTGCAACAACCAAGGCAGCTCTCCACACAAACCTACAAAGTAAGCAAAAAAAACCCTTGCAAGGTAGTAAACAGAAGCACACATCTGCCCTTGCAACAACCAAGGAATCTCTCCACACAAACCTCCATATCTTGAAGCTTTTGATAGAATGTGCCACATCATTTTTGAATCAACTATCGATTCTCAACAACCTGCAAGTAGCTAAAAAGACCAGAAAGATGTAGAAAGGGTACATTCATGCAATATGCAAAGCAAGTGAAGATGATTTTGGTTGCCCCATGCGAGTGCAAAGCATGTTTACTTGAGAGACATCCACAGCTTGAAGGCCTTCTTTGAACCTCTTTCATTTTACATAAAAATGGGGACGGTTTGTTACTGTCGAATAGTACATGTTTTGCCTATCTTTATGTGCAAAATCCCTTATAAATCTCCCCCTTTTATTTCACCAAAAAACCCTCCTATTTTGACACTACAATTAAAGGAGTCATCATACGCCAAGAAAAGTTCTTCCAACCGTGCACCGAATTAAAAATTTTCAATAAGAGAATATGCCAACCTTTTGGAAAACACCTTAAAGTGAATCGAACTACTCATTACTCAGGTATACACTCCAAAATTCCTTTTTACCTTTTTTGAAAACATATACCTAATAAATCCACATATGGATGATGTGATTTCTCTTAATACCTATGGGTGATCACATACAAAATGATAGCGAGGAATCCCCCCAAGGCCTTTTCTTGCGTGCACTGCATACAAACCATATCATGCGCATGCAATGTAGCATAGGTTGGCAAAAATAAGGCTATCACGTAATCGCAACACACTACCTTGATGCAGAGTAAGCTATACTTTTTTGTTATCTTATGCGACAATGGGATTTAATATACATTATGTAGTGTTGAACTTGGCCAAACCATTAAACATCATGAGATGTAAGATGAACTCTGAAATTTTGGAAAACCATTTTTGAGCTTAGCAACACCCTCCAAAGGTCTTAGAGCATGAGCTATTTCAGTTTTGGGATAACATTTTTGAGGTGACTTTGAAATAGTTCAGAGCTTCAAAGAGTTCCATATCTTTGATAGTATCAGGACAATTGTATCCTTTTCATAATGTGCATCCCATAAGAGATGTATGTTTTAATTTTAGAGTTTCTCGAAACTAGATAGTGAAAGTTCATCTTTATTGTATCCAACTTATAATTGCCATTTATAACTTCCATATTCCCATTTAAAAATGTATTGATCTTTAATTTTTGCATTGATCTCCGAATTTCATCTAATTATTCACTTGATATCCTCATAGGTTTACCATGTTTGTTCCAATCACAAAATACTTTTTGGAGGATTCTTGTGAAGTGCCATTACTAGAGAAACTATTGTTTGCTTGAACAAGTCAAAAGGGTTAGTATACCAATTGCAAATACTCATCTCGGTCTTGGTAGACTTATTAAATCACATTTAGTCATAGCAATAAATGACTTTCAACAGAGAAGGTCAACTATTGATAGGTGAAAAATGACTTACAAAATCTATGTACTTACATTTGCATTTTCATTCCAAGCTGTGATGCTTGGATGTGATTGACTATTCAAATGTAAAATGACTTATATTCTTATGTTTTACAATTTTTCAATTTCAGCTCCAAAGAGATATGTTGAACTATTCACGGATGGAAGTTTTTCATTCCAAGCTCTAAATCTGGGAGATATCATCATCTATTCACATATGCAGAATGACTAAGTAGATCTGCGTTTTCATAATCTTCCTTCCTTTATATGTTTTACAATTTTTCATCTTCAACTCTGATGAAATAAGGTGAACTACTCATTACAAAACAACAAATATTCATGCAGACCAAAACTCAATAAAGTAATAAATCAAAGAAACCGACCAAAGATGCAGTTTACTAGTCCATAAAGGATTTTCATAGCCTTTATTAGCTAGAACAAAAGGACAAACTTAGTTTACCAGTCCATTCAAGGACTTTCATAGCCATTATTAGCTAGAACAAAAGGACAAATCATACTTAGCATTAAGATGATTGCTGAGTGAGGTTTGTAAAGCTCATATTACTAGCTAAAACAATAGGAAAAATTAAACTTTTTAGCATATGATTACTGAGTGAGCTTGTAAAGCTCACTTGAAGATAGAGACCATCATCCACCCACTCTTCAAGACCATCATCCACCCACTCTTCAAGACCTGGCAAAATTTACCTAGAAGCAAAATTTAAAATAGGCAATCTTAGCAACACAACAACTTAGGTCAAGCTGTGGACTCAGGGGGGGCCATTTCATAATTATGTGAATATCACGTGAGTGCAACAAAAGGGGTTTTTTTTTTCTCACATTTTCTAATACATTGGGAAAAGAATTTGCAGACTGAATAGGAAAGGCTGTATTTTATTTGTCAAAAATTCACTAATAAGGAGTTTTAAAAACAGTCCTTGAATGAATGTGGTATACACATTTTTACATAGCCCCCCCCCCCCCAAAAAAAAAAAAAGGCTGTGGAAACAAAGCCTCAACACTGATATGGACAGTGAGCATGCTTGGATGATTGTAGACACTCACCAGCCCAGCTCCTTAGTGCTTTGCATTCACATGAATAAACAACTAAGGGAGTGTGAGGAATCCGGAGGCAAAAGGTAGGAGGTGATGCCTGACTGCCAATCACAGATGACAGATGAAACAATAAAATCATGGACCTAAGTTTGAATGGAGCTCGTCATCATAGTTTGCTAATGCAGATTGAATTGAATGTGTGGAGCTAGGGTAGATTGGTGCAAAGAAAGAAAACCAAGTGCAGCCTTTGTAGTGGTGTGGGCCAGTGACAACAAGTCAAAAGCCCATAGAGAAGCTAAAAGCAAGCTGATGACAAAGGCTATTACATGTTGGGAAAAGTGGGAATCTTGGAGGTCCTCACCTAAAATCAAGGTGCTTGAAGCCAAACAAGAGACGAGCTGATGCACAGAGCTGCTGCAACACATACATGGGATGTTGCTGCACCACCAAGATGAGTTGTTGTTGCACCACCTAGATGGGTTGTTGTTGCACCATCGCACGTAGAGGGTTGCAGTGGCACTAAAGAGTTATTGTATGGAGTGGCCCATTAGGTGTTACTGAAGGGGGAAGGCCACGAATTCAACTCAAATTCCCATGGCAGAGAAGTGACGAGAACCAAGGGAATGCTTAGGCAATGGTACATGCGTGCCCACAGTGTGGGGATGAAAGAGGACTACCATAGTGTGGGTATGAAAGAGGACTACCATATAAAGTTAGGGATTTCCTTAGTAGCATTAGTGTTTGGTGAGCTCAATAGAAGGGGAAGTTAGCAGAAGCCAGGAGCAGTGTCAGTGGTGTAAAGGTGTCGACAGAGTAGAATGGGTATTGAAGCCCATGGCTAGGGATGAAAGAGGACTACCATAGAAAGTTAGGTATTTCCTTAGTAGCATTAGTGTTTGGTGAGCTAAATAGAAGGGGAAGTTAGCATAAGTCCAGGAGCAATGTCATTGGTGTAAAAGTGTCGACATAGTAGAATGGGTATTGAAGCCCATGGCGCAACCCCTCATCTTAAGGAGCTTGGGAGCGTGAGAGTAAGGATTCCAGAAGCTTTAGACATATGCTCACTCTTTAGTGGATCACAAAAGGACCTTAGGTGGCCCATGAGTGGTAACTGCTCATATTTAATTTGAGTAGCTACCATCACCCAACGTGAAGAAACGTGGACATGTCTAACAGGAATGATGGTACCACCTTTAATCCCCATTTATTTCACAAAGAGATTCTTATTTTAGCTATTTGACCCACCTCCCTTGACTAAAACCAATGTCCCTTAAGTTCCTCATGTGCAAAAAGACCTAGTGCTCCTAATGAATACCCTAAATGCTCAAAATGTGCATTTTTTTACCTTGCAACCCCTTGATCACCTTAGGTGGACTAATATTGGCCCCTTTACGCAAAATTGGATACAATCATGTTTTACTTTTTCACTAATGAATGGAAAAGTTTGTATTCAAGTTGAGAGAGAGAGAGAGAGAGAGAGAGAGAGAGAGAGAGAGAGAGAGAGAGAGAGAGAGAGAGAGAGAGAGAGAGAAGGGGTGGAGGAAGAAGAGAAGCTTCAATGTTGTAGGAACCATCCCCCAAGAGAACCACCTCCCCCCAAGAGACCTCAAAGATCTGGGGTGAGTTGAACTCAAGAAGAGAGAGAGAGAGAGAGAGAGAGAGAGAGAGAGAGAGAGAGAGAGAGAGAGAGAGAGAGAGAGAGAGAGAGAGAGAGAGAGAGACTTTATTGTCATCCTCAAATGTCAAATATGACCTATGGGAAGTTACATGTGATGTAGTATGTGTGTGGCTGATGAGTGATTCTTGATGCTCCAAAATTGTGTTGATGAGAGTCGCAATGGAGAGTCCACACTATGGTTGGAAGAGGAAAGTGTGTAGGTCTAAGTCATGGCTGAAAAAGTGAGGCATGTAAGTCTAAGAGAGTCGCAATGGAGAGTCCATACTATGGTTGGAAGAGGAAAGTGTGTAGGTCTAAGTCGTGGCTGAAAAAGTGAGGGAAGCAAGTTCGGATGTGACCAAAAGTTGAGCACTCTAGTAGTGTGTGGTACACTCTCGAACTTGCATTGAGCATAATGTGAACACTCGATTTGACTCTTCTTCATTGCCCCAATGCCCTATCTCACATCGAAGGGAGTGGGAGCTAAGTCGAATGGCTGAGAAAGTGTATATAGTTGACAACATGGTTTTATAGTTGGGGGCAATATGGGTGGTAAAATGCATGAAGCGTGACACACCGTATTTATCCCAAGCCATAATACATTGATGTTGTAGAAAAAGATTCATTCACTTGGGAGTCTATTGAGGAATCATGTAGCAAGTGTAATGCATCCTATCTTCCAAACCACTTCTTTATCTCTAGCATCCATCCCGTGCTCAAGATCTTGCTTTTATGCATCTTTTGATTTTTTTTGCTTTCTTCCCATGCAATTGTAGGAAGTTGATGTGAGGGGTTTTGATGCATCTTTATCATGTTCTCCGCAGTCCTTTCGATGTCCATAACCTCAATTAGAAGATATCCTGACTCAAGAAGTAGGAGCATATATGGTGTTTGTGTCTTAGCTTGGAGAAAGTCTGTAAGAAAAAGCTTTTTACAATCCCAAACTCTTTCCAAGTAGACTTTGACATGCTCCCGCCCCTCACTTCAACTCCATAAAGAATAACTAGTGTCACCAACGTGTAAAAAAGGTACTTCTTGAGAACCCAAAACTTGATGTTTCCCACATTACACATGTTTTCAAATGCATAATATGCTCTCTTACTGGCTTCCAAATGATGCATAGCACATTCATGCCTCTTGTGATTGGCTGGAACCTCAAGGCCAAGGTACTTAAAGCTCTCGACAACTTCAAGTGTCTCATTGTTGTACACAATGCATGGATTCTCCTTATGGTTGGTTTTCACAAGCATAACATTTATTTTGGATTCATTCACAATCAACTCACTATGTAAGCAAAAGTTCTCAAGGAAAACCATAAGCTTTTGTGCATCCTCTAAAGTGTGTGCTAGAAGCACTACATCATCCACATACAACAAAAGCATGAATATCGCATTGCAAATATTGACCTCATCAATGCCTTCCTGTTGCATAAATGCAAGTAGCATTTGTTTCAATTGATCAATGCATAGACCAAAGAGAGTTGGTGACAACATGCATCCTTGTTTAACCTTAATAGTGCTTGCAAATTTTCTTGAAATTTCTCTTCCCATGCACAATTGACACATCACCTTCTCATAGAGTCAAGAAACCACAAGCATAAACTCACTTGAAACTTGGAGTTATTCCATCCTTCTCCACAAATTGTCCAACATTGTCTTTGCTTGTTAGTTCATCTATGCCAACTACCGCATTCCATGGATATCCAATGCAATTCAAAAATTATACTTTCAATTGTAACTCGGCCTCTTAGGTCGTACATTCTTATCTGCTTGAGGGAATTGCCTCCTCCAAGTTTCAACAAGAAGTACAACATTGTGTTTGCTTGTTAGTTTATTTATGCCAACTCCCGCATTCCATGGATATCCATTACAATTACAAAAGAATACTTTCAATTGTAACTCGGCCTCTTAGGTCGTACATTCCTATCTGCTAAGGGGAATTGCTTCCTCCTTGGGCACATTTTCTTTAAAATGAGAGATCTCCTTGTTGTTATTTTTCTCTCCTCATATTCCTTGCAATGCATATTTTGTTTCTTAAAAGTGCAACCGTCACATATAAAACATTTTGTATCCCTCAAAGAGATCCAATTGTTATCAAGGATAATCTTTTGTTTGGTCTCACGGGCATGGTGCATACAATTAGCCATTCTCCCAAGCAAGGAGCTCCTTTCTTACCCACTCTATGTGCTTTGTTAACCATAGCTCTTGACATGAAAAAGTGGGTTTTGAAGAAATATTCGATAAGAATGGCAAGAGAAGGAAGTGTCTCTAACTTCTCTTTGGAAATTCCACAACTGAAAATATTCTTGGAGCGTCGCTCTCATTCCTTCCATTCCTCTAGATCCACATCCTCAACATTTTTTGTTTGAGCCATAGCTTGCATGAGGGAGGAATTAGAAACCACATTGTTTCCACCACATACATCAACCCAAGACTTGTTTGTGTATACATTTTCCATGTTGCATACATCCCGGCTCATGGGTGTCAAATTTCTCCTCTTTCAATACATGGTCATGCTCTACTTAGCTCATTATGCTCATTCAATGCATTCAACTCCACAAGAGAGCGTTTACATTCCTTGACTTCCTCTTCAAGTGGCATCGAACATGTTTTTTGCATCTCAAGTGTCCTCTTGAGATTCTCATTCTCAACCACAAGAACCCTTAACGTGCCATTCTCCATTGCAAGTTCCAATAAGTCTTTACCTTGTTTGTTTATGTCTCTTGCAATGATACCAAGTATGCCATGATCATGGATTCTAATGTCGTTGGTTTTGTGTTGCTATCTCCACACTTAGGAGATTTTGATCATTCTCTAAAATGGGTGTGGACCTTGTTGAAGAAGAAGACCCTTGTGACGAGTGCTAGAAGACATTGTATGTAAATAAGAGATGAGGGTCAACTTCCCCAAACCTATTAGGCTTCTGTGTGTGTGTGTGTGTGTGTGTGTGTGTGTGTGTGTGAGAGAGAGAGAGAGAGAGAGAGAGAGAGAGAGAGAGAGGGAGAGAGAGAGAGAAGAAGAAGAAGAAGAAGAAGAAGAAGAAGAAGAAGAAGAAGAGAAATTTTAACATTATAGGAGCAACCTCAAGAGATGTTATAGATCTCTGCAATTAGCCTTGAACTCAAGACGAGAGAGAGAGAGAGAGAGAGAGAGAGAGAGAGAGAGAGAGAGAGAGAGAGAGAGAGAGAGAGAGTTAAAAATTGGACTATTGGCTATAGACCATAGCTTGCAATCTAAGAAAGTTGATATAAATGAATTGATGGTATTTATGCATGCATAATCTATATCAACTTGCACATCTAGCTTATATCTATATTATATAACAACAAAGTGCTTGCCCTTTACATGTCTCTAAATGTGGTGGCTACAAGGAATTGGCATCTAAGACTCCTTAGTTGAAACTGTTCTGCTTTGTTGTGTGGTAAGCTGGTAACATTAGGGTAACGATAAGGCACAAATTGTGTGGTTAGTTGTTGATTCATAGCATGTTACACTTTTTGGTTAACTCGCAATCTCTCCAACCATGGCTTCTCCAAGCTACTCCACATCATAGGTTGCCATGAATATGTAGCATACTAGCAACCCAGGTCCATAGTACATCAAGTTTATGCAGCAATGGCTATTGCTTGGTCGTTGCACTCAACAAGTCACTCCCATTGCCCTACATGCCACCCTCTCTATTTTTGTAAGGTTATTGCAATTTACAATGTGCATTTCAGTTGCTAACGTTTATGTTTGTAATGGGCCATAGATGCACTACTCTTGTTTTGTGCTAGAGTAGATTGTTGCTAAATGGACAACACTGCTACCACATTCTAGCACTCAAGCTATAGAATCTCTTGCTCCTTCATGCCCCTTTCCCAATTTGTCAAAGTAGGCAACAAAAGGACAAGATCTCTCTCTCTCTCTCTCTCTCTCTCTCTCTCTCTCTCTCTCTCTCTCTCAGGAAAGAAATCTATTTTTTATGGGTAGGAAAGCTTTTTATAGTGAGCTTTTGCAATGGAGAGTGAGAACCCCAATGGAAGCTGTTAATGAGGGGTCTATTGGAGGTTGGTGTAGGGTTTTAAGAGGTAGGTTGAGTCTAACAAGAATATGGATTTTTGTCTAATGAAGAGGCCACATCTACAAATTACACGTCCTCTCTCTCTCTCTCTCTCTCTCTCTCTCTCTCTCTATATATATATATATATATATATATATATATATATGTATGTATATGTGTGTGTGTCGATTTACAAAAAAAAAGTGTGTGTGTGTGTGTGTTTGTTTAAGAATGATTTATCTAAAAGATTTCACAAACTATTGAACCATACAATGAGACTAGAGACCAGCCAACGTATAAATAACCACACCTTATGTATATATTAGATAACAAGTAGATAAAGTTAAGACTAGAATTGACATTTAGACTTGATACTGACATATAGTGTATTACATGTTATTATCAAAATCATATACAAGGGTTATCTATTACTAATAAAATAACCGAACATTGGATGATCTTCATATACATTAGATAAAGTTAAGACTACAATTGACATTTAGACTTGACATTGACATATAGTGTATTACATGTTATTATTAAAGAATCATATACAAGGATAATCTATCACTAACAATTGACATTTAGACTTGATACTGACATATAGTGTATTACATGTTATTATTAAAAAATTATATACAAGGGTAATCTATCACTAACAAAAATAACCGAACTGGATGATCTTTTGTTACTGCTATAGTTGTTGTTGTAATCCCAAGGAAAGAATCTCTTACCTGCCACCATCCAAAAAATAAAAATCCATTAGGATTGGCATTAATTGGGAATAAATGTGTCAACGACCCCTCCCCCTTGTTATCAATGTCAAAAATTACAACAAAAACTAACAGCATAGCACATATTAAGTATTATGCTTCAAATTTTGAGTCAAACCCTCAAATGAATATTAGGGCTCTTTTGAAAACATTGGAATGATATCAAAGTGAAATATTGACTCTTATTTCAATAGCTTTGTATATATTGCCAAAAAAGGATAGCATCAAAAAGTAGCTTATGGTTTTGCACTCGCCAAAGTATACTTACCTTGATTGGGGTTGTAAATCCAACATATCCCGTTTATTAGGCATTCATCTACAATTTCTACTATCAACTATGTGCCAAAAAAGTTTGTAAACTCCAAGTATATATACATTAGCAAGATTTACCATTATCCATGTGTCAGCCATATGAAATACCATGTGAAGCAGTTCGCCATGCATATCTACTTCGCTTTTTAATCTTGATCCAAAAAGCTTTTAAATTTCAATTCCAAAAAGAAAGTGCTATTGGCAGCTTAAAACCCATAAAATCTTGATCTGAAAGAATGTAAACTTCTATGTCAAAGAAAGAGATGAGTGTTCAACTTTAAAAACTAAGAAAAATTTAGCTACAATTCCAAGGTGGCATTACCATCTTAGAGGGAGTACACCTTAGAGGGAGTACAATATCAAAATTAGGAAGACGCATCAGGAGTCAAAGAAAAGTATCAGCTAATCCCATCAATATGCAAAAGTGCAAAGTATATTATAGATGGTAGAGAATCAATGCCAATTTCCTAGCTTCAAGGACTGGATTTTTGTCAACAAATAACATTCAAATGATCACATTTGCCTATCCTCCATTGAAAGTTAATGTTACATAAGATGATGTATGCTCAACTTGAAAACGATTAGAATTTCAGTTCTAATTCAATGCATTCTCCACTCAAAAATCAAATATTGAATCCAAAATCGTTTTTTAAACCATATTATATGTAGCTATAATTGAGAAATACAAAAGATAGTACCATTTACAATTGTAAAAAGATTGACTTGAAGCATTCAAAATGATGAATTGAAGTAGCATACAAACTCCTTTTTAAGTAATTGATATCAATCCCTTGAGTTATAGCCAAGGAGGTCTATAGATCAGTTATAGCATGCAAATTAATCCCAGTAATTACCTAACTCTATAATTAGTATAGAATATTTAATTATGTATGCCTTCTCAAGAGGGTTCAGCTACCCATATTATTCAATGCCAAAACACATCATATCATCCTATGTACACATGATTGAATTTAGATCCAAATGAGCAGTTAAAAGATTAATTTTCAGCAATTTTCAGCAGAGTCATCTTTAGATTTCAAACCATAAACTACGTGTCTTACTTCCAAATCAAATGAGGAATGAAAAGAAATTTGTTTGAAAAAAACATAGCCATATTCAGGTAGGTGCAAACACACCTACCTGAATGTCGTTCTTCCATTTTCCCATATATGGATATGTAGCGGTTGGATTCTATTCATCACAAGGGTAACATTACTAGTCAATTGAAAGGTTAGGCATTTGATTTTCTTGTGTGTGCAACCACTTTGAGACTTGTCAATAAGTGTTGGAGATTCTCATGGTGGGCACGATAACACCCTTTGAAGAGAAAAAGCCCTGCTACTATAGGTGGTTTTTCACATGAATCCATTTGGGAGGTTATGAAGGCCATCAATGGTACATCTGTTAAGGGAGTATCAAAGGCGACCAACACCCATGAATTAGAGAATTGAATGATGGTGGTAGATGAAACTTGATTCGGACTCATCCACAATGAGCAATCTGTGTGTGTGTTTGTGTGTACATGCGCATGTGTGTGTGTGGGAAGGAGGGATGATACATACCATGATAAGTTTGTGTCGAGGCAAGCTCATGCCATCTTCAAGTATGTGTCCCACAAATAGTTGTAGATGACAAACACAGAAGGGTTCTTACGAGCGAGAGAAAGAGAGATAGAGAGAAAAACCAATAGTCTTTTTTTATGTTGGGGGTTAAGAAGGGAATTTTCTATTTTTACAAATGTCTAACTGGAATTAAGGGATCATAACTCACCCACATGCGGTTAGGTATGAAGCAAGCAATTGGGACATCATTTAAGGCATGGTCGCCAACTATGGTAAGGAGTAGGCGAGGCATATTTAGCTACCCCTGTTCATCCTCTTGAAAATAAGGTAGGTAAAGCCATATTGATGACCAATATCAAGGTGAGGGAGATCAACATGGGATGCTTTCACACGATATTATTGAATATGTGGTGTTACCACGTTTTAATGTATGTTACAATGTGTACTTAGCCTTGGTGATATTCTCTAGAGATAGAGACAATTAGAGAATATGCAAGAATGTGCACGTATCTTTGTGTCTTTTCATTATTTTTAATAGAAATGCACAACTTAATGTGTCTTTTACTATGACAAGGGAGGTTAATACACTGGGTGAGAGAGATTGTAAAATTGACATAGTATTAGCCTCTAGTGTTCATATACCTGATGCTCCAGAAAGGAGTTTGATGATGTTCCCTCAATGCTTGACTGTGTGTAGTGAGAGAGAGAGAGACTATCAATACTTGCAGCATAAGCTAGAGAGAGAGGATCACACTCGTGAGATCCATTTTTTTAACCACCAAAACCATTGTGCAAGGGACATACAATTACAAGGAAAATCCCTTGGGTTGGTGATCCCTCGTAGACGCATGTGTCCAAACATGAAGACATGTTGAACGATTGCCACCGTACCCTTGTCTCTTACTTGCTTGAAGCCTATTAGTCTTCCCTTCCAATGGAGATCAACGTTTCTTCTTTCACGAACACGATGGGGACCGGTTGCGGAAGGTTGCATGTAGAACCAAGCACCTTCTTGAAAAACCTAAGGTTTCCATTGCTGCTCCTCATTCTTCGAGTTGTGGAGAACCATAATTTTAATGATGGGTTTGGGGCGTCTATTTTGACCATTGTTGGCCATGGATGCTTAAGTGGGAGCTTGAAATTGCAATGGAGAGCTTGGGGAAGGAGGAGGGAGACATAGTTTAGAGAGAGAATGGGAGCTTAAAGTTGCAATGGAGAGCTTGAGGAAAGAGGAGGGAGACAGTGTTTAGAGAGAGTGGGAGCTTAAAGTTGCAATGGAGAGCTTGAGGAAGGAGGAGGGTGTAAGATTTTAGAGAGAGAGTGGGAGCTTTGTGTTATGGAAAGGAGCTATGGAGGAAGGGAGTCTTGGGAAAGAGGTTCTAGAGTGAGAAAATGACTTTTTGATCATAGGGTAGGTTTGGGGGGTGTTTTGGATGGAATATTTTGAATTTAAGTTTTTTTTGAAAATTTTGAAATTTTAGGGTTTTTGCAAAAACGTATCTGTGGACCCACCACTTCCCACCCCCCCCGCTTTCCCCCTCCCCCTTTTATCCATCCACCTTTCTCTAGGAGACAAAGCAATAAATGAGTGGACAACCCTATTATTCCCTCTACTTTCCTAGGTTCTAGACTTATATACATTGCTCTCTTCCTATTGGCTGGAGCGTAATTAACCTTAATCCTATATGGCCCAAAGAGAGTCCACATTTTTCCTAATGACAAGAGCAGCACAAGGAGATTGAATCTGGTTGGTCAATCGATCACATGCCCAAGGTATGCAGGCGAAGAGAGTGTGATAATGTGTCTACATATATGAAAAAATATATTTTTAAGTCTTTTTATCCCAAAAATTGTTTGTTTATCCCAAAAAGTATATCTTATCTGTTTATCTTATCCCCTACAAAATTAGCCTTAATCCCTTAAAATTAGGAATCCTTACATGGCCCCAAGGGGTATTACCAACCTTGGCTACATATATGTCTACATATGAAAAAATATATTTTTAAGTCTTTTTATCCCAAAAATTGTCTGTTTATCCCAAAAAGTATATCTTATCTATTTTTTTTCCCATCATAACTTTCCACCATGTCTCTTCGCGACATAACCAATGAATCACCTGCGCCGTCATCTACTGGGTCAACTAATGTCAGTCTGCGTCTATCGATCGAATTTGCTCCCACAAAAAAAATGACAAGAAAGCATCTCAACCGGCATCCGTACGACGGTTTCGAGAAGAAACCAATGTTGACTTGTGGCTTGATGGAAGGTTGTATCCAAAAGATCCGTTCGTGGGCTATCATCCGACATTCCGTACACTCCCAAGCTTAATCAAATATGTGGGAGAAGGAGAAAGTGGTCTTCTTGGATATTGTAAGAGATTGGACTCCAATCACGCAGGTGCGTCGGCATGGTTCCGACAACAATGTTAAGTGTTACACATTCATTCCACAAATCTCCAACAACAATTGCATTCCACAGAGAAACAACTCAAAGATCTTAAAGAGGAGATGAAAGCTACAGAAACAGAGGTAACTAGGCTACAGATTGCAATGATGCACCTAAAAGCCACTCCATTTGGCATGCGTGAGCGTAAGAGGGAGTTTTATTCCATTGAAAACTTAGCCTCTAATGGAGGGGCACGTAAGAAGCGGATCACGGCAACCAGATATTTTTTTTAATTCACAGTGTTCATCACTTATAATAATTTCCATCAATTTGTAACTCGGTTCACCTTTTGAAATAGGACATATATACAAGATGTGTGTGGAAGTTTTAGACAAGAGGACCGTTGCAATCTTCTCCTAGGATGCATCTCAAAGGAAGATATACTTTACATCATAGGTTGTGAAAAGGCCGAACACATGAAAGATGCCATCACAAAGGAGATCCTAAAAAAGATCTCTAACATTGTGTCTGAGGATGATGTCCAGAGAGCTTGTGATGAGGTTGGGATCAACACAAATGCATACCATGCACTTCATGAATTAATGAAAGATGCATTACTAGAACAAGGCATCACCGAGAATTTGTTTCCTATTCCACATAAGGTTTGAATTGCAAAAAAAGCAAACAATGATCTCGTTCGGGAGTCCCTTGGCGAATACAAACACATTGAAGGATCCATGATGTACTCTTCCACAAGTGACAAGTCACGTGGTAATATAAAGGGGGGCAATACTATTCCTAATGGAGCAAAACCTTTTGGTTATCATCAATTCAACAATATTTTTGTTGACTTGAAATGACTACAACGAGCTATGGTTAAATTTTATGCTTTGTCTCCACAAGGTAATACAAATTGTAATGTCATTTTTTATATGTATTGAATATCATTTGGTATAACAATTCAATTCCTGTGTTGTTTCAGTACTTGGAGAGAAGCTCATATTTATTCTTAAGCTAGATGAATATCAAATTGTCAAAGTACAGAGATTGGAACGTATGAGTGTGACACTCATGAATGAGGCAATGTTTTTTGCAAAAGTCGATGCTATCGGTGATCATTCTCAGAAACCATCATTTAGTGTACAATCGAAAAAGAAAATATGGTGGTTAGGAGATTTTGAAGTTCCGAAAGAGACTCATGAGGTGTTGGCATGGGTCTTCTCTATGATCCCGTGGATCACAAAGGTTATTAAGGCACAACTAGAGGGAGAAAAGCTAGAAGTAGATGGAGTAGGTACATTTGATGTTGAGTGGCACTTAGGAGGTGATCTAAAAACAATCAAATGTATACTTGGGTGTAAACAAGGTGCTTCATCACTTCTTCCTTGTCCATATTGTGTACGAGGATACAAGGAGAGTACTCGTGGCTCCACGTCTTCAAAGAAAAGTGTCAAGGGAAGTCAGGCAACAGGGTCAATGGATGATGATGCAAGGGAATGGGTGTGCTCGGTGTTGAAGTGTCCTATCATGGAGGTCCCCAATCGGTCGACAAAAGATAGAACATGGCATCCCATTATCAATTTTCCACTTACAAATGTACACTTTTACACTTTGCATGCCTTCATGCATATATTTGATCGCTTATTAAAGCGTCACATAGAGTATGCTTTCACAATGAAACCACTTTCCAGATCCGTGGAAGCCATTGGAATAGTTGAAGAAATTCTAAATTCAATTGGATGTCATGGTGGCAATGTTTCTATCATCGGTGAGGTGGAAAATATGCATGAAGTGCCACAAAAAGTATCTATGAATGGTGTGAAAGCACGTAGGTTTTTCAAGAAACCAGAGATGCGAAAGGAGAGGGGTGAGGAGGATGCTCCATGGGAGCTATGGAAAGCGCTTTGCAAGTGTACGACCGATCAAGATGCAAATCTCGTGCTTGTAAATTTGCATAGGCAAGTGTGGCACCACTTCGAGTTAGTGCTTCAAATCATGTGGAAACCCCAAACCACAAGCGAGCAACAAAATTTGTTCAAAGATCACATTTCTACTTTCACTAAAGCATTTGTGCAAGCGTGGGGAGAGAGCAATATCACACACTACATGGTAAGTTACTTTGTTCAGTTCAAATTTTGATGCTATACATAAACATTCATTTCATCTAAGCATTTTTTCTTGATGCAGCATATTTTGTATGCGCATGGAGCATTCTTTATGTCAAAATATGGTTCATTAGACATGTGGAGCACTCAAGGAATGGAGGAATCACATTATCGAGCCAAAGGTATTTACTTTAAAAATACACGTCACGGTGGTGGAACTACGAGATCCAACTACATGAAGGAGATGTTTGATTGGTTCTTTCGTTGTTCTTTGGGGAGATGTCATGCCATAGAGCGAGCACAAAAGTCAAGTCTTGCCAAGGAGGTTAGGAGACAATCTCGACTTAATGCTAAAGAGAAATGGAGAAACTCCACCGGATCCCTTAATAATGCTAGGTGGCATGAAAATCGCCATAGAGTGGGAAAACGTTGGTTACCCAACATGTAAAACAAATGATGCTATGCAATTTAATGTTTATGTTTGTAGATGTCTTTGTTGAGTTGCATATAATACTTCTCCATTTATCCATTTTTTGTTTTTTATATTTTGATGATATTAAGAGTTTTTTTAAGTGGCCTGGTCAAGTGTGAAGAGACCTATTTTTTTTAAAATAGGGGGCTTTTAGAGAAGAGGGAGTCTCATTTTCAATATTGCCCCTTCTTACACAATGGCACGCACAAAGCAAACAACAAGGAAAGATCAACCTTTTTTTGCTCACGCTCTCTCATCCGTCCAAGGTGCTCAAAAACCACCTTGGATACACGAACAAGAGCTCATAGCAGAGATGGAGAGGGAATGGTCAGGTGAAGAGCAACAAGATGGACAACCTTCATGCAAGAAGAAACGGGTAGTGACTTCAGACACTAAAACCGAGACGGACAACGAAGCACCAAGCCCACCATGGAGCAGACAGGAGATCCCAAGCAATCATCGAGTCCCGGCTGGGAAGACATTGCCACGTGGCTTTATAGCTCTGCTGTCATATAAGCCTAGACGCGCTCATGGGTTACTAAATGTAGAGGATATTGAGGATGTAGAAGACGAGCCAGCTGGAACGCACGGTGGAGTTGAAGATCCAGTCAGAGAACATGGTGGGATTGAAGATGCGCAAGCTCCTTATCGCAAGCCCTCTCGTAGAAAGAAAAAGTTTTTCAAGGTTCGCCCTCGCAAGGCCCGTGTCCCAAATCCTATCTCATCCGAAGGAACCATTCGCACATTTGGTGAAAGAGATCATGCAAAGTTATCAAATGACGTATCGAGTTCAAGGTATCGCCGTAGAAGCTGTGCAGGAAGCGGCAGAATATCAACTAGTTTCTCTTTTTGAAGACACAAACTTGTGTGCTATTCATGAAAAATAGGTGACAATAATGCCCAAGGATATAGCTCTTGTGCGTCGAATTAGAGGAGAGAGAAACTAAATTTGACTTTTATGCAGTTTTGGCAATGTGAAGATATCTTTTTCAAATATAACAAGTTGTGGCTTTAGTGATTTCTTTCCATCATATTAAATATTTGTGTTTATAAGTGATATGATGCTGTGAGATTTATTCTAGAGGTCGGTTATTTCTTTCAAAAGTGAGTTCTTGTGGTTGAAATGGCTTTCAAAGAAAAAATGATTTTAAGTAGAACTAGGTAGAGAGAGAGAGAGAGAGAGAGAGAGAGAGAGAGAGAGAGAGAGAGAGAGAGAGAGAGATGTCGATAGAAGGTAAGTTAAAGAGCTATCAGCCTGGCGAATGCCCTGAGTCTTAGCAAAATGAAATATTGTATCCAGTCGTTGCATATACATAGATAGAATATTGAATCCAGGTCAATAAACAACTGCATTTTCTTATCGATTGATATTTTCAAGATGATAAAATAATCAACCGATTGTGGTTAATTGAAAAACCAAAAAGGCATAATATCAATGCAGTCTGAAAAATCTAGCCAAAAAAAGGTGAAAAAAGCTGTCTAGAGGCCTGCCGCAGAGGCGCGTGGGGGGGCAAAAGTAACAGTTACTTTCGCCCTCCCGCGCGCCTTTGCGGCAGGCTCCCAGACAGCTTTTTTTCACCTTTTCTTGGCTACGTTTGTCAGGCTGCACTGATATTATGCATTTTTTTGATTATTTATATGAATTTTTTTTTCTTGATCTTGGTTCAGAGAATTGCACATTCATACCACAATATAGAGCCAATCACTTACTGTCTATCGTACCATAAACTCAATACAGAATTTCACAGTTAAAATCAAGTCCCATTCCAAATTTGAAATAGCAAAGTACGAAGATGTGTTATATCATTACAAATTTGAAAGAGTTAATTACAAGATATATGCAGCTATTGAGTGCTTGAGCCATCTAAGATATGGCAAGCAATCTTTTCTCGTCGCTCTTGGGTGCAGGGAAGCTATTTGTGCAGCACATCCCAAGCAATTTGTTCCACATTGCTTAGACCTACAGCTTGGCTTAAGGCCACGTTACAAAGTATACGACCACGAATGTGTGTCACAAATGCAACACTGGCCAGAGATTTATTTACAATATAAATGACTTGGGAGGCTTGAGATATGGTTGACAGGCATATGATGCGGCTCATTGCTTTCATCATTGACACCCAAAATTGACCACAAGGAGTGTACTCCTTGTGGATTATCGCAAAGCCGTCCTGGGGGAGCTTGCCAAGGTAATGCGCAAGGGATGACTGCCATCCGAAATCTTGGTGCCTACCATCTCCTCCCCGACCTGCATGCTCATCCAGCTCCACAACATTCTACAAATAAATCAATAGGTAAATAAGATTTCAGAATGCAACAATGAAAATTAATGTAATCACAAAACAAAAATTAATTGATACCTCTTGTTTTTCGTCGTTCTCATCGTTCTCATCGTTTATACCTTTGCTGTCAAGAGAAATGGACGAATTGGGAGCCATAGCGACACTCTCAAGCTCATCCATATGAACAGGCATAGGAGTGCGTTGGGCTTCAAGAAATGCGTGTGTAGCTAAA
Organism: Adiantum capillus-veneris; assembly: GCF_014529385.1. Taxonomy (NCBI): domain Eukaryota; kingdom Viridiplantae; phylum Streptophyta; class Polypodiopsida; order Polypodiales; family Pteridaceae; genus Adiantum; species Adiantum capillus-veneris. Next base: position 87,054,666 of record NC_140934.1, read on the forward strand.
AACTCATCCTCCGACACAGATGAGTGCGGTGCATCTATCACCACCACCATTGCCAACTCCACTGTATCTACCACACTCTCTCCAAGGGGTAGGAGGCTTCGATCCAGTGGATCGGAGGAGGGGTCAATGGCAGAGGACTCTACAGTGGCACAGAGGATGGACAGACACTCAATCCATGCAGATGTCAATAGTTTTTTCAAGATCATGTAAAAACAAATATTCCTCTCCATTAATGACAATTGGGGAGAGGTGTTAAAAAAAAACCTCCGGAGTTAATGTCTCCTCTGGCGCATCTGCAGCGGGTTTGAAGGATGCTTCTGCACCCTTATCACCCATGGATTTTGCGGCATCCATGACACCTCCTGGGTAGGTTAGGGCAAGAATATTTCCCTCTTTGCTTGCATCCCAGGGTGCTGTAGTGGGCTCCTTTGTGTCCTTGATGACACCCCCAAGGTGCAAATGAGGAAAACTCACCTCAGATCTTACGGGCTCCTCTACAAGAAGAAACACAAAGTTGCTAAGCGACTTAGAAACTGGGTGCCGACCTTCTTCTTTATCAAACGTGAATCTTCAATATACTGACCTGCCTCACCCGCAATTACACAAAATCGCTGAAGCCACTGGGTGAAAAGCCGATCGCCTTTGTGTATGTAGTGAAGCAAATTGCATGGAATCCACAATTCCTCTTGTCTGACAATTGGTACAACATACTTGTCGATATAGATTTCAAAAAATTCTAAGATAGGCTGAAAAGATTGGATGTTTAGGTGAATAATTGCGTTCATATCAGGGAATTGGGTGAAGAAATTGTGGAGATCGTCACGATCTTGCCACTCGGGTGTTTGTAAAAACGCTTGGAAGCGTTGTAACACCGTGGCTTCGGGAGGGGTGGAGGAGGATGCCATGATGCTAGCTGCTAAGGTAGGAATGCAAAGAGTGCTAGAGCTCAAATGAGAGTGTGAACAGGCTATGTAGGTGAATTGTGAAAATGGTAGGGTTTAGGAAGCTTTATATAGCGCCCCCCCCCTCCCCAAAATTAATAACAATAATTAAAATATTAAACAATTTTTACACAGTAACACAAATAACAAGAAGTTATAAAAAACTTTCAAATTAAATTACAATCATTTAACTCTAAAAACATATCACTACGACTTTAAGATAATGTGCATTGCCAAAATTTGATACAACTATCTGTTTGAACTTACAATTGTGATATTATAGTAAATTTAAGTACAAAACTAACTACTCTAATGGTAAAATTAGATTCTCTTCCGTCATCCACGCCTTTTCAATTTGAATCGTGCTCTCCATGCGGCTACCAATCTAGCAAAAAATTCAAAAATAGCATACCCACCTTAGAGTGAGGAATAATCCAAGGAACATAAAGATTACATAATTAAGAGAGAAAGATCATTCACCTTACGTCGTCCAATGCAAAACTTTGTAGCTTCTGCATGCTCTAAACCCATTATCACTAAGTGCTCCCGGACATTGGCCAATGTCCAATGCTTGCTCACTTAGACGGTCTCAATAGCACCACTCGACAATTTGATTGCAATTTCAAATACCTCAATTGTAGCATCGGTGGATTGCAATGGAATCCATTCACCAAGCTTGCACATCCATCTTTCATAGAAGTACCGCACGTAAAGGGTGGAGCGCACTTTGATGAAACGGATAGCAATGCTGAAACTTCCAATCTAACACGGAAAGTGATCTCCGTTGTGAAGATAAAAAGGTCAAAACATTTTTCTCTTATTATTAGCACACACACCCACATATGAAATCTATATCAATCGATTGGAAATATACCTTATGAAGCGGGGCAGATTCAGGGAGGGGAAGACAATGCCAAAGAGTGTCAAACTACCTTCAAACAATCGCCCTTAGGGCTTGGACTCTCATCTTAAGTCCTTTGAGAGAGAGTGGTGGATTAACGAGAGAGAGGAGGGAGGTGCTACAAATTTTAGCTCCCATGGTAATATTAATGATGATGAGGAGCCCCTACTCTTGGTGATTGTGGACCAGCCAAAGAGGGAGAGAGATGGCAACACTGCATTGCTTTTTTCCAATCTGTTGGAATTAGGGTTGCAAGAAAACACACATGGCTTGGAGAAGAAGAAGGAAACTCAAGGCACACAATAGAGAGTGTATTAAGTGCAATGTAAAGATAAGATAGCCCTAGAGTGATGGGCATATACATATTGTAAGGGGGAAAACCATCTAGTGAGGGAAAAAATTATCCAACGATCCTCACACACATCACGACCACATCTATATGGTAAAAAATCCACTTTGGGAGGGATGTGGTGAGCAAGAGTTGGCACATAGAGTATAGGAAAGTGCCATGGTCTGTGAGGACATGATCAATCTGCAAAGGGGAGTAAGCCCAAAGCTTGCGAAAAGCTTCAAACTTCTCACGAGATAATGCCTTTGTGAAAAGATTTACAAGGTTGTCCTAGGTTGGCACATAAGCCAAGCTCATCTCTCCTACTAAGAGCCTCTCCGCAACATAGTGGACCTCAATGTGCTTTCGAGAGCATGAAAAACTAGGCTCCTGGTAACTACCAATGCGCTATGACTTTCAATGTAGATGGTGTTGGCAATGTCCTATCCAACACCCAAATCAACAATAAGGAATCTAAGCCATACACACTCACTTTTAGCTATGAACACTGCCCTATACTTAGCCCTAGAAGTGGCCAAAATATGTTGCTTCTTGCTCTACCATGAGATACATGAACTGTCGGAGCATGAAACAAAAACCACTTGTGGACACTCCTTTGTTGAAACAAATACCCCAATCTTAGTTCAAAAAATCATGTAAATCTAGTGGCAATGATCCCCACTTGGGATACAACAAGACAAGATGTAAAATTCCACTCAAGTAGAAAAAAATCCTCTTGATAGCCTGCCAATGCTTAGACCCTAGGCTATGCATGAATTTTCTGATTTATGAGACTACAAATTGAATATTTGGCCTTGTGTTGCATAGATAGATGAGGCATCCAATTTGGTAAAGAGTGACATTGGGAGGATTATCAGCATTATGAAGAATCAATTTCAAACCTCTTTTCAAGGGAGTGGCATTAGGGTTACAATCCTCAAGTCCAAACTTACATAGCAATGTCTGTATGTAACTTGTCTAACACAAGGAAATACCACCATCGCACTGCTTAAACTATACACCAAAGTAATGATGCAGCAACCCCAAGACTTTCATCTTGAAAGTAGCATTCAAATCAGCCTTAATTCAACAATATATCTCTCATTTTGCCCAATGATTAGCAGATCATCGACATGGATAACAACAATGAGAAGTACATCACCCTCCTGCTTTACATATGATGCAATTACTATTGGATTGTTAAAAAACCTCGTTTGACCAAATGAGTATTATCTTTCTCGTATCAAGCACGAGGAGATTTCTTCAACCCATACAAATATTTCTTACATTTGCACACTTTACCCTCTTGTCCTTTCTTGACAAAACTGTGAGGATGCATTACATAAACTTCCTCAAATATGTCACCATTCAAGAAAGAAGTAGCAACGTTTGAATGATGTGCATCCCAAAAAAAATGAGCTACCAATGCACAATAGGCATATAGCAAGTGCAAGTAAAAGTCTCATCATAATCTATGCCTTTTTGCTATGCATAACCCTTTGCAACAAGTCGAACCTTATTGCGATCAATCTCACCATCCGGCTTGCGTTTCAACTTGTAAACCCACTTTGTACCAATGGACTTTTTTCTAGGAGGAAAATCACATGGAGTCCATGTGTAATTTTCTATAAGTGTGTCATATTCACATTGCATGAAAGCCATCCAGGTTTTTGAAATTTGTGCTTTATCAAAAGACAAAGGTTCTTCAACATCACATAAACTAGACACAACCAAAGCATAACAATATGATGCATAAGATGCATGGCGATAACCTGAAGGAGTACAACTAGACAAAGGTGCATCCAATTTAGAGTCATGAAAGTATGCACAAGCCATTTTGGAATACCTCTAGCCTACTCATTCTCAACCCTTTCCTTCTCAACTACATCATGTACATCTGCATTTAGTAATAGGCTGATACCTAAGATTGTCAAAAACCCCATAGGTTGTACATTTGCCTCATTGGAATTTACATTTAAATTTCCACCATTGAAAAAGGCAACAAAGTGTCATAAATGTCCTGTGAGCTTACATTACTATCTTTAGTACATGACAACAAGGGGAACTGAATAGAATCTTTCACAAACACAACATCCCGTGAGACTAGGATACACTTTTTTTGAGGATGATACAACTTCTATCATTTTCTTTAAGCACTATAACCAGCAAAAATACATTTGATAGCCTTATCATCCAATTTTATACGTTGCGCTTGTGGAACCAAAGCATATGCCAAACAACCAAAAACATGCATGTGATTCTATCATGCAATGCTTTGTATGGAGTCATAGACTCAAAAGCTTTTTAGGACACATGTTAAGTACACAAGTGGCACACATGATGGCCTCAAGACAAAAAAAATGCGGCAAAGCTTAAATTTTGACCATACATCATGCCATTTTTGTAAGTCATTAGGGAAAATTTGGACTCTCAATGGGGCCCCATAAGAAGGTTTGACTTTGCCTCTCTTGTCCAAAGAGGACAACCTGGTGAGATACATAAACACTTTGTCAGAACTCTATCAACCAGCATATCATTCAAAAGATCTTAAAAAGTAGGTTCTAAATCCCCAAGCTGTGACAAATTTGAAGTTGATTTGTAGAAGTTATGGTCTCCCCACTAAAGTTAAAATGTGAGGAGATATTCCATTTATAAGACGGATTTGTCACATAAGAAAATGAAATCTTCTAGAATATAAGGAATCTGATGGCGTGCTATATATCAATGGATAGATTTGGATGAGTATATTCTAAATTCAAAAATGTATGACAAGTTTTGATTTCATTTGTAAAGTTTTTACCGTGCGTCCGTTTTGGACAAGAGAGAGAAAGTCATAGTCCTTATAGGGGCCGTTTGAGAGTCCAACTTTTACCGAATTGACCTATCTTTCCTCTCATCAACACCAGTTTGTTGAGATTTATATGGGATTATACATTGGTTTTATCCCACGACTAGCCAAAAATGCATTAAATTCATGAGACATATATTCCCCCCTCGATCGGAACGGAGGATGCCGATAGTACATTTCAAGGCATTTTTAGCCATAGCTAGAGTTTTCTTGAAGCAAGTAAATAAATTCGACTTAGATTTAAGTGAATAGACCCATGCATGCCTCGACTAATTGCCCAATGATCAAGTGATAAGGTAATTTCCCAACGATGGAGTTTGCACGGGCCCTCAAGCATCACTATGCACAAGATGCAACCTGCAAGTAGACCTAACTGAACCATCCTTTCAAAACTTTGAATGTTACAACCAAAATACAATCTTCACAGACATGTCTAATAGGTGCTTCAAGAAGTGGCAAAGAAGCAACCATATCAGATTTTAGCAAACTCAACAAACTAGCAAAATATAGATGCCCAAAATGTGCATGCCAAAGTTTTTCATCTAGAATAGCCTTAGAATCCACAACCGCATTTGCAAAATTTTTCTCACACTTGTCATAAAAAGTGATCTTATATAGGCTAGGGCATAAAATTCTAGATGAAACAATTTCATCACCAAAATTGAGATCATGTATTGTACATCTGTCATCCACAAATTTGACTACAAGTCCAAGTCTAGCAAGTGTAGATACAAACATAATATTCTTATTGATCCCAAGTACATACATGCATCAAAAACTGTGAAATAATTCCCATTCACAGTAGTAAGCACAATATTTTCGGTTCCCGAAACTGGATAAGAGTCATTGTTGGCACAAGTTATAGTATTTTCATGAGGGACACAATCAAGAGAGGTAAAAAAATCATGCCATGAGATAACGTGCTTTGTAGAACCACTGTCAAAAAACCATACATGTGAATCTACAATAACTGACTAGCATGCATCATGGACAACATGATCATAAGTACACTTTGCACTAAAATCCCACTTTGCATCTACATCATCATCACACTTGAATTGGACCCTGTAACTGATCCAGCCTCTTTCTTACTATCCTCTTTTGCCTTTGATTTTGGACACTTCTTGATCAAGTGATCATTAGCTTTACAATAATGGAAACGTGTCCTCCTTTTGCCCTTATCACCAAAACTCTTAGAAAAAGTACTCGCAACAAAAGCATTGGGAACGGAAGATTTTCCACTCATAGAAGAACCATGAGAAATGGTTACATTGTTTTCTTTGAGTAGCAATAAAAGACTATTCAACTGCATGTTGTTTTGTCTTGTTTTTTTAAGAAGGCGACTCTTGCAATAGCAATGTGCATAATGCATCAAACTTGACAACTTCAGGATTTCCTTGGGTCATAAGTCTCCAAGTACTATCAAGATTTTAGCAAGAATTTGGCAAAGCATCAAGAACATTATGCACAAGGGAGATGTCAAAAATGACTTCACCTCCAAAAATAAGTTTCTCATTTATATCATTGACACCTGTAAGAGTTGATTTACAGATTTCTTATTGCTATGAAGTTCATGATGCGGCTTAAGAAAATCATTTTAGACAAGGATAATGAATTTCATATTGAATCTTCAACTCATGCAAATCACAAATATGGATTCTTCCTTAAACCTTCATGTTATGAAATGTGTCTTGAATGATGATTTTGCCTTTATGGTATTGGTGCTGTACAACTTCAATCAAGGAGATTGCAAGTCCATGTTTTGCCACGGGATCTAAGTTTCTTAATGATACTCTTAAAGATTTGTATTCCTTATGTGGTCAAGATTGTAATGTCAATGTTGACAATGGTGTTTATGATGTTGAGGAGATGGTTTTTATTGATGATTATGCAAGTCATTCACAAGCTCTTGATGATAATCAAGTGATTTTTCTAAAGATGGTTCTTTATTTTTTTGTGATGTAGCCAATGGAGGAGATGATGCTAATATTCTTAGATCTCATTGGTTTTATCTCTTCATTCTTGATACCATCAAGGGAAGTGTTTCAAGGAATGAATCTTTATGTTAAGGGTAGTTCTTTGTGTGTATTTGATGAGAGTGTATTTCAAGATGTATGAAGGATGTCGTCAAAGAAACAATTTGGATTCAAGATTATGTTTCATGTTGAAGGATCAGTTTAATTCAGTTAAAACATGAAAATTATGTTTCATGTTGAAGGAGTTCAGTTTTGTTGTTGAAATGCATAAAGTGTGTGAATCTTGTCAGTTTGGAAAGAAATTAAAAGTACCCTTTCGTCATGATAAGCAAGAATGCATTGGATTTGGTGCACATAGATGTATGGGGTCCAACAAAGACTACATCTGTGGGTGGATGTAGATATTATGTGAATTTCACGATGATGATTATAGCAGGAAGGTATGGGTTTGTTTCATGTTCAAACAAAACAAATAAGGTGTTTATGCATTTTCAAAACTTCAAGGTTATGACTAAAAAACAAACTAGAAAACATGTAAACTACCTAAGCTGAGATGGAGGGGGTGACTACTTATCCAATGAGCTCAATGGTTTTCTGAAAAAGCATGAAATTTAAAGGCAATTTTCATGCAGGTATACTTTGGAGAAAAAAGGTGTTGTTGAGTGAAGGAACAATCACATTGCAGAAGTTGTTAGAGCATTGACGAATGTGAAGAACATTCCCCATTGTAATCTGGTTGAGGTTGTTGCTACATGTGTTTAGATATGAATAGGACTCCTATTGCTATAGTACATGATATGACACCATAAGAGAATTTTACTGGTGAAAAACTAGATGTATCAGATTTTGAAGTGTTTGGTTGTATTACTTATGTGCATGTCCCGAATGAGCTAAGAAGTAATCTTGATCCAAAAGCAAAAAAACGTGTGTTCATCGGCTATTCCCTTGAACAGAAAGGGTACAAGTGTTACAAACCTATCGTGAGTAAAGCAAGGGTGACCAAGGATGTTGTTTTTTATAAAATAACAAGCTAATATGTTGATGTAAAAGATGATTTGGGTGCTTATGTAAGAGAGAATGTGGATAAAAAAAATACAGGTGCACAGTCACAAGTCTTGAGTGGGCCGCAAAGTCACCTAGTGCAGGTCATGGTGAGAAGCCATAAAGTGGAAAGTTGCATGAAAGAGAGAGTCTTTTTAACTCTTCAAATGCATCAAGAGAATGAAGGAAAAAATTATGATGCCCCTAAGATTCCAAATTTGAGTGCTAGTCATGATGATGGCAATAGAAGTGGTTTCGAGTAGAGTCTAGATGATGAGTTTGGAAAACCCTCTAGGAAGACTCTAGGTTTAAGAAGGATGCAAGCAGGGAGAAAGGAACCTGGAAGTGTTCCTTGACCATACAAGTTTGGAAGAGTAATAAATCATGTGAAGATATTGAACTATGACAATTATGTTGCTCATCATTGTTCATATATGGAAAAGATTATAGAGGAGGTAGAATCCACTTGTTTTAAGGATGCTATTAAAGATAAAAAATTGCACCAAGCTATGGATAAAGATATGGCTTCTCTTGATCCAAATGGAATATGGGAATTGGTGCCATTACCAAAAGGTAAAAACTCAACTGGATGTAAGTGGGTTTACAAAATGAAGCATAATGTTGATGGAAGTGTGATAAGGTACAAGGCTAGGTTTGTGGCCGAAGGTTATGCACAGACTTATGGGATTGATATGAGGAGACATTCAACCCCATAGACAAGATGGATTCATTCATGTGTTATTGCAGTGGATGAAACTTTAAAATGGGCGTTCAAACAAATGGATGTCAAGAATGCATTTTGGATTGGAGACTTGGAGGAGGTTGTGAATATGGAGTAGCAACAAAGCTATGCAAATATAAGGCTATGTGACCTTGTATGTAGGTTAAAGGAAGAATTGTATGGGTTGGAGCAAGCACTTACAACTTAGTATGAGAGAATTGTGGCATTCCTTATTTCATTGGGCTTTGAAATGTTTGATGCAGATCACTCATTGTATGTGAAAACAAATGAGGTAATATGCATCTATATGGATGACCTGATTTTGGAGGTCATAATGTGGTTGATGTAGAGGTTGTACATGCTATACTTATGTAGGATTTTGAGATGAAGGACTTGGGAGACTTGCAATACTTCTTGGGCATTAATACTACTCTCACAAAAGAGGATTTATGGCTCTCACAAAGATGATATTCCTTGGAAATGTTGGAAAATTATGATATGGATGATTGTAAGCCAATTGAAATGCCCTTAGATAAAAAAATTGAGTTTGGGGAATTATGTGGATCAACTTCTTGAGAATGCTACCATGCACAGGAAGATTGTGGGTAGCTTGATCAACTTGACTATCTCAAATCCAGCCTTGAGCTACATAGTTGGATTGGTGAGTCAGTTCATGCAGTCTCGTAAAAAAAAACACTTAGATGTGGTGAGGTTCACATTTTTCCATGTGAGTGCTACTTTGGATTATTCACTCTTTTATAGGTCTAATGTGTGTAGTTGCAGCTTCATGATTACACAAATGCTGATTGGGCTAGTAGCACATACAATCGCATGTCTACCAACAACGAATTCATGTTTCACTTGGGAGTGATGCTGCCGGATGGAACAACAAGAAGCAGTCAAACAGGAAGCAATCAACATTTTTTCTTTCAAGTACAAAGGCAGAGTACATGGGTGTTGTAGTTGCGACATGTGAGGTAGCATGTTTGGATTTCTACTTCAAAACTTTGGAGTATAGGTATACAAGATGTTTTCGTCTATAATCACAAAAGATGTTTATTGAATTGCAACAACAACACTAGTGAACACTTGATCAAACATAAAAAAAATTCAAACATATATATAGAACTTTATTCTTGTTTCCCGTTGCTTCTTTGCAAGCTGGTTTCCCAGTCCCTTGCATTGCACTGGCATAAAACTTGCTTCAAACATACGCGGGGTGTGCAATATGTAATCATGTTAATGTACCATATGAGTTCGGTAGGAGAGGATTTAAAATGCAAAACTTTTAGGTAATTTAGCAAAGATACATTAAAATAAGGGGTTTGTATATTCAATTTTGAAAAACATTCATAAAATGGGGGTCATTTGATTCATTCAAACATGTTAGAAAAGGGTTTCTTAATTACCCTGCAACTTAATGGTATATAGGGGGTACTGAATTGTGCACCCCCAAGCAAACATATCACCACAGTGTATCTCATCATGTTCAATACAAATACATGACCCTCCCTCGCAACCATGTAAGCATATCACCACATTTTATCTCATCATGTTCAATACACATACATGACCCTCCCACCCAACCATGTGAAGTAAAATCTCCTCATAGGATTACTGTAAAATTGATGAATGGACCATGGTACAACTACACTTACAAACATATCCATCAACCATGAATCACATACCTCTTTTAAGAACTTAGCCAAAGCCATAACACGGGTTTTTTCTTGCATCATAGAACATGTTTATTGCATTGACAACTCTTCAACTAAGGTCTCCTCAATCAACTTCTTGCTTAACTGTAGTCCTATATCATCTACCCCCACCACATCTTCAAGTTCTTCCATACAAATGGGTAGTATGGATCAATCAGCACCTCTGCACTTGAGGGATTCACTAATTACCTATGAGGGATGTCACTTGTGAGAAACCCTTGAGCCAAAACTCACTTATGTATGGAGCCATGCATATTGACCTAACCCCTATCTACAAAGATCATATAACCTACATAAACCCCAACATATGGGGTTTTGAGCATTTCCATATCCTCCCTATCTTATGTGTACTAACCCTATTATGTTGATGAATGAAAACTAAGTAAATTTGGACTAAATGTTTCTTGCAAGTCTCACACTCTAAACACCATATTTGGATTTCCCTCTTTAGAGAGCAACTAAAGTTTCAAAAGGCATTTAATGTGGTTATGTAATGTATATCTATTTATCAAATACACTAAAAAAGTGATGTAAAACTAAAATACTACATCCTCTCTTGAGGAACATTGAAAATCTTTTCAAATTCACAAGAAAGTGAACTACTAAATTCTCAACATTTTAGTTAGTCCATTCAGAAGTAGTGATTGTGCACTATGTTCTAAATTTTTTCAACACCTCTAAAAAATTCAAGACTTCCCCTCCTCCGCTATGTTAGTGATAGCCGTTTTTCGGCTCTCTGTAATTGCCATAGTGAGTTATCTCACCCTATCAAATCACTCAAACACTGTGGTTACCCTCACCCTTTCACTGTATATAGGTGCGTGTGAGTTAGGGGACTTTTCCCATATCTCCTTACTGAAATAAAAAACCCTCAATTAGCTAGTCATTGGGCTAGTTGAGCCAAAAAAATAAAAAATATAAGTATATTATGGCCCATGCGTATGTAAATATTTCTTTGTATATAGGGCCTAAATAAAATATTTTTTCATAATTATTTAAATATTTCTACCTATGTGTGTGTTATTTATGCTCTGTACATTGCCTCACCATTACCACAATTTTTCTTACCATTTTTCATACTCTTTATTCCATATAGAAATATTTTCATGTAAGCTTCTCTTATATTTGGTGTAACTCCACCCCAACAAAAATCCAAAAAAATTAGTTTTATTTATGTGTATATTTTTTCACTATTGTGATTTTTCCCTTCCTACATCTATTTTGTTTTTTTTCTAAAAAATTAGAACACCAAAAATATTTATCTTTTTATGATAGCCTCATAATGAGAAAGATTTCTTTTGACCCCTTTATATTTTTTCCACTTATATTATTTATATTTGACATGTACATATTTTAGACCCCTCAATATTTGATTTTCTTAGTTGTACTATTCACTTATATCATGATCTCAACAATATCTTCAATTATAGACCTACCAAATAAGGTCAAGGGTAGGTGGCATGCATACATGCACTATGGAGGGCTCACTCTTGGAGGTATTCAAAAGAATCATCCAAAGAAGGACCCCACAAGGACCTTGTGCAGTGGAAAAAAACGGTCGGTTTTGCTGAATTTTTAAAAATCACTTGCTCTTCGAATTTGAAACGGTGATACAAACAAAAGTTGTAGCTTGTGGGCTGAACTTTTGCCTCAAATTTTTTCATATTTTTTTGAGCTACGAGCTGTGAGCTATGATTTTATTAGTGGACCCCAGTTTTCCCATGCTATGCAGCCACACTCTCTCTTGCACTTTATCATTTTCTTCTTTCACACACACTTCTCCACTCATCATCCCCACCTCTCTCACCACTCCTCTCTGAACCCTACTCACCTTCTCCTCAACCTTGACGAATAAGAGAAACCATGGTGAACTCATACCTCCCACACACAATTCCATTCCAAAATTGACCACCTAGTCTCATTTTTCCTCCTCCAAATTACCCATATCTATCAAAAAAACCACAAAATTCAGCCTCTTCTCTTAAAAGACAGCATCATGGTGGTTGATTACTCAGCTTCAATTACCTTGTCTCTCAAGGAAGGTCAAGAGTGGAGAAAAAATGTACCGTCAAAGCTAGTGGACCGTCAACAAGCGTCAAAATTGGCCCTACTCAAGACACTTGGAGCATCAACCTTGTAAGAAATCCACCTTTTCTTACCTCTTAAGAGTTTTTCTTCCCTATTTGTATCCTACATGGATACTCCCATTGTAAATATCCAATTCCATTTGTAAATTAATACTAACTCTACTAACACTAACCCACTATGAAAAGTCCTATCACCTCCATTTCTCTCCTCTCTCTTTGCCCACCAACTTCTTGATAATTCCAAGCAAAAGAAATTAGATAAATTACATCTAACCCAACCATGGTTAGAGGAGTAACCCTAGCCTTCAAAATTGCTATAAAAGGAGGGTGTAGCTAGCACAAAAAGGGGGGAGAAGAAAGAGCACTATGCTATAGCTTGAGAAGCCAAGCTCAACCTCTTGAGTGGAATCTCATTGGCATTAGGCATATGTATGTGTTGTATTATGGGTGATTAGCAAGGGAACTCTATGCCATTGTAAGAGAGAGTGATCATTCAATTGAGAGTAGGAAATCTATCATTTCTCCTACTAGTGTAAGCCCAACATTTGTTGAATCAAGGAGGGTGAATTTGGACTATGCATGGATACCTTGTCTCCCTTCCAACGTGAAGTCATGGACACTAATGATGTGTAAGTGTCTTGGTGTTTTATTTAAGTTCTTGATAGCTTGTCTCCGGGTATTGTTATCAATTTAGCCATAAATCCCACATACTGTAAGAGGGCGACAGGGTGGAGAGGACTCCCCTGGCCTTAAGACAGTGATTGGGGTGGCTTTTTTTCTTGTGATGTGTTGTGGTGTAATTTAATCAGGCTATGTTGAACAAATACTAATCTCACTTTGATTTGTCATGACAGATTTTTAAGAAGGCATTAGTGCAACAAGCACCCCCTTCCCCCTTCTCTCTCTTTCTTACATATATATATTTATGTTTGCTTGATCATTAACGATACACTTCAAAGCAGCCCGAGCACCATCTCTCTCTCTCTCTCTCTCTCTCGTGTTTTAGTGTGTGAGAGTGTTCCATTGATATTAGGGTTAGTGTAAATTCCTTGCTTGTTTGTGGGTTGCTCTAACGATTCTCCTCTTTTGCGTCCTAGTTGGCTCTTAAACTAGGTGGTGCCCCTTGTGTAGTTGGGATTTGGCTGTGGGTTTGTTGTTTTGGTTTGTGTTGTGTTGTGCCCCAGCCCCATTGAGCAGCACGGGAGCCTTGAAGGGTGTCTAGAGGTTGCTCTTCTTGTTGCCCGCCCCGGACCGCTTCAAATTGGTGCCCCCACTGAGGAACGGCTTGTGTATGTTTTGTGAAGGCTCCTCCTTTAGCATAATCAAGTAGCTTGCATGAATCATGAGAATTTGTATGATCCCTTCATTCCCATTGCAAGGCAAAAGGTACACATAATTGTTAGTACTAAGTTGCAATTTCAGCGAGTAATTCGTAGAATTTTAGGTCCTCTTAGGTTGGTAGAGATAAACGCATCAGTAAATCCTTCTATTTTGCCTCTCATTAGGTACGACCTTAGTTTGGACGTCTATATTTTTGTTTTGTTTTAAGAATTAGGTCATGCATAGACCATGGATAATGGCCCAGGAATACAGGTTTTTCCCTTTCATTTCACTCCACACATTAGAGTAAACATTGCAATTAGTAGAAAAATCCATTTTCAACAACATATGGTATTCATGTTTGGTGCCCAAAGAGTAGGAGAAATTCTCGCATCACCAAACCCTGTCATTCTACCTCTTATTGATTATCATAGGTCATTTGATGTGAATATTTTTATTTTGTTGTAGAATAGATTGCAATTTAGAAAATATTATTGTGTAAATCTTTTAAAGAAAGAAAAAACAAAAACGCGTCACTTTGAAATCAATTCAATGGAGAGCCAACGAGAAATGTCTGGATATCCTCTTTTCTTTGGAGAGCCTGGAGAGGATGCACAATTATTTTTAGCAAATTTCAAGATGTCTTGCCGTATCAAGAGGATAGTAACCGATCAAAAACGTGTAGAAATGTTTGAGGTGGTCGTTAGGAAAGATGCTAGTACTTGGTTTGACTCTTTGCCTGAGGAAGTTAAGGGGAATTACACAGAAGTTTTGAATCGTTTTAAGAGATACTTCTTTGATCCCCAAAACACTCAAAAACTATGGCAAGACATTGTTTCTCATAAGAAAAAAGACTTAGATGACTACTACTTGTACAAGCAAGAGTTTCTACGTCTTTGGGCACTATGGATACGAAATGTTTCTAACCCTGGTGATGGTGCAGAATTTTTAAAGAAGGAGAGGTTCATAGCCGGACTCTTTCCTAACCTTAAGGTAAAAGTGAGGCAGGTGCACCTGCTACTTTTGATGCAGCTGAAACTAGGGCTGCTGAGAAGTATAGGAAACTCAAGTGTTTAAGGGGAGAGGTTCCAATAGAAGGTCTTAGACCCAAAGGTAAGTCACAAGCATCAAAATCTAGGGAGCTTCCTGAGGTAACGACGGAAGTGATTGAGAAGTTAAATGAATCTTTAAGCAGCTTGTCAATTCACCTTGCACAAGCTGTAGGTCCAAAGGGAAAAGCAAAGAAGTCTGAAGAGCGAGACCCACGACCTAGGAGAGTCTTGCAATGTTGGAATTGCGGTGAGTCTGGACATGGGATGTATAATTGTCCTTCGCCCCGTGGGGAGCCAGGGAGACCTAACTTGAATTACCCAGTGATGAATGCAGGTGAAGAAACTAGTCAGCAACCACGGCTTATACAAAGGCCAAATGGAGCAAGACCACCTCCACAAGGAGTGGAAGGAGTTCCACCTTTGCCAGACCCAAACGTGCATGTGGTAGAGGTGACAAATTCAAGAGAGGTTGACATGGAAGCAAATGGCATTAAGCGTGGCCGACGGAAAGGTAAGGAGAAAGAAGGAGTTACATCACAAAGTTACCATGGACGAGAAAAGAAGGCAAAGGAGACCAAGGAAGCTAAGAGGACTCGACGTCGTATCAACCTCCAAGACTTTCCTCTTTGGACATGGTATGGCTCCGTACAACTTGTTGGAAGACATGAGAGGTAAGGGTCCTGATATTTCATGGCCTCAATTTCTTGCATTATGTCCACAAGTTAGGAGGGATTTAACAAGGGCAGTTAGCACTAGGAGAAAGGTAAAAGAGAGTGTTCTTGTTGTAAAAATTGCACAAGCTGAAATGAATGAGGACATTACACCGGTGCTAGACTGTTACATCAAAGGAAGATTGGTTAGGAAAGGTCTAGTGGATGGGGGTGCACAAATTTGCATCATGACAGAGGGACTCATGCAAAGACTAGGCATGCACATCCATGAGACACCTAAAATCAAAGTCAAGATGGCAAACAATAGCAAGGCTAGGTGTGTAGGCATTTGTAAAAATGTCTTTGTAGAGGCCTTTGGCATTAAGAAAGCGGTGGATTTTTATGTTATGTCGACCAAAGGAAATGGTTACCCATTTATCCTAGGGAGACCATGGCTAATGAAAATGCGAGCTTTGCAGGATTGGGAGAGTGGAAAGCTAATTTGCAGGAACGACAATCATAAGAAGGTTGTCTTTGACATGAAGGAGCAACGCCAAGAGGAGCTCCATGAAGAATCATCTCAAAGTGAGACGGAAGAAGGTTGGACCGATAGCACTTCAGAAGAAGAAAGTAGCGGCAGCATTACTGAAGAGGAGTCTTCCATCAAAGTCATGGGGGTAAGGTTTAAGCCAAGCAACCAAGAGACCTCTTGTCAAGGCTTGGAGGAGGTAGGTCCTCAAGAGAACGAAGGTGTTCAAGATGAAGGGATGCTGGAAGGTATGCTATCAACAACACTTACAAAGGATGAAAGAGAGGAGTTCAAATGTGTGCTAAGGAAGTTTCCTAGGCTTTTTGCTAAAGACTACACCGACATGCGTGGGGTAGATGTTGTTCAACACAAGATTGAGTTAAAGCCTGAGGCCACATCTAAAGCTCAGAAGCTACGAAGGCTAGGAGTTATAAAGGAGCAGGCTCTACTCAAGGAGGTAAGAAAGCTTCTAGCAGCAGGTTTCATTTATCCAGTGGATAATTCAGAGTGGGTCTCTCCTATTGTTGTCACTCCTAAGAAAAATGGCAAGTGGAGGGTGTGTGTGGATTACCGTCCCCTCAATGAGGCAACAAAAAGAGATCACTTTCCCCTCCCATTCCAGGATGAGATACTAAATGAGGTAGCTGGTCATGAGAAGTACACTGTGTGCGATGGTTACTCAGGTTACTTTCAAATAGGGATTGCATTGGAGGATCAATTGAAAACAACCTTTATCACTCCTTGGGGTTGTTATGCTTTTAGAGTCATGCCATTTGGTCTGACAAATGCTCCTGCAACATTCCAACGTTTCATGAATATGGTGTTTCAAGCATTCTTTGGAAAGTCAATTAGGGTGTTCATTGATGATTTCTGTATTTATAGCTCAAAATCATTGCATCTACAAAGGGTAGAAGAAGGTTTAAAGAAGCTCTACGACATGGGAGGTCAACTCAACCCCGACAAGTGCCATATAGGTGAGGATGAAGTAATCTTGCTTGGTCATAAAGTTTCTTACAAAGGCATTGAAGTGGATCCTTCAAAGGCAAAGGATCTTATTGAGCTACCATCACCCAAGAGTCTTAAGGAGGTCATCTCATTCATTCAAAAGGTGAAGTATATGTCACGCTTCATTCACTTAGCCTCGGAGTTACTCCACCCTTTGCAAAAGTTGACACAACAAGTAGAATTTGCATGGTCTGATGAGCTTGAAGAGTACTTTTGTAACATTAAAGCCATTTTGTCAGAGCTACCAACACTCATGCCTCCTTGTTGGGAGTACACATTATTTGTTAGCTCTAGTGCTGGGAAAGAAACAATTGGTGCAGTTTTGTTACAACAAGATCCCTATAGTACTAGGATGCGGCCCATCTACTTTGCTAGTAGGGTCATGAATGCTTTAGAGAGAGGCTACACGGAGGCAGAACTCATGATGCTTTCTCTCATATTTGCGATAAGGAAGTTTGGATCCTACTTGCTCCCAAAACCTTTTGTAATCCTCACCGCAGAGAATTTGTTCCCTTGGGTGTCATCTCAAATGAATCTTAGTACTAGGATCTCAAAGTGGATTATGGAGTTGCAAGAGTTTCAATACTCTTTCAAGGTAGAAGATAGTGTGCGTGCACAATTGGCAGGGATTCTCACTTATAGGGTGCATGAAAAGGAGATTAAGGTGCCTGAAGTAAAGACCCTACCATTGCCACCACCAAAAAGTATTCCTAATGCTTTTACCTTGTTCTTTGATGGAGCTTGTCGTCGAGCCATAGGAAAAGCAGGGGGAGGGCTAGTGTTGCTCAACCCAAGTGGAGAGGTGGTCATGAAAGAGAAGGTCAATCTACCAAGTTCAGCTAGCAACAATGAAGCAGAATATGACACACTACTTCATGGTTTAAAAATATGCATTGGCCATGGTATACAACGTCTCATGGTAAAAGGGGATGCACTTCTCATTGTGACGCAGATTTTAGGCATTTGGACATGCAAAAATGAAAGACTAAGGGCCAAAGTTCATACCATCCGTAGGCTATTTAATCAATTTGAGGAGGTGCAATTATATCATATTCCTAGGAAACAAAATGAAGATGCTGATTTACTTGCACAACAAGCCTTTGCATGTGTAAAGAAAGAAGTGCAGGTCATCATGGTGGCGGTTGCTGTGAAGCAACCGAGGCACTAGGGATTGGAGTCATTGGCTCCCATCATTGGCTACATTTTGGAGGGTGAGTTTCCACCAGACTTCACAAAAGCTCAGAAGAGGAGACAAATGAAGAAGGCAAGTATGTATCTCTTCCTAGAAGGCTCCCTCTATCAAAGAGGGAAGGATAAAGTGTGCAGAAGAGTACCAACTATCGCGGAAATTCCAGCCATTCTAAAAGGTTTGCATGAAGAGGCATGTGGTGGTCATTTTTCCCAAGAATTAACTGTGAAGAAGATTTTGCTTGCGGGGTATGTTTGGCCAAGTCTACATGTGGATGTCCAACATTGGTGTAAAAGTTGTCACAATTGTCGGGTAAATGGGAATAGAAGATTGATTTATGGTCCAAGGCAAATTGTGCTTGCAAATGGAGCCTTTGAAAAGTGGGGCATTGATGCTATGGGTCCTCTGCCTAGGACAAAAAATGGTAAACTCTACATTCTAGTGGCTGTAGACTATATGACTAGGTGGGTGGAAGCACAAAGTGTGGCAAAGGTAAATGAGAGGACAGTGAGAAAATTCTTCTACACTCACATTTGTTGTAGATTTGGCACACCTTTGGAGATTGTTTCTGATAATGGTCCAGGGTTTAGAAAGGGATTGCTCACAGAAGTCTGTGAAGAACTTCGCATTCTACATCGTCACAGTACACCCTACTATCCGCAATCAAATGGTTTGGTAGAAAAATCTAATGGTGTCATTGCAGGCATCATTAGAAAGATGGTGAAAAACAAGACAAAGTTGTGGGATGACTTCTTGGATGGTGCCTTGTGGGCATATCGAACCAAATATAGGGAAGCCACGGAGTTCACACCATTTCACTTGGTCTATGGTCAAGAGGCTTTACAGCCAATTGAACTAAGCATTCCAACAATGCGACTTCATGGAAAATCAGCACAAGATGATCAAGAAGCATGGATGGATCGACTTCTTACCTTAGCTGAGCTTGAGTGGAAAACAGAAGCAGCATGCGAGTGCTATAAGAGGAAATCCACACAGACAAAGGAGAAGCTTGACAAGAAACTGAAGGACAAAGGCATCAATGAAGGAGATCTTGTGCTAAGGTATGACAATCGACTCGATAATTGTTTTGATGCCAAATTTGAAACAAGATGGAAGGGGCCATATATAGTCAAGAAGGCTTTCAATTCAAGTTACTATCAACTTATGGACTTGAATGGGAAAGAGCACTCCAGGAAGGTAAATGGCTATCGCTTGAAGCCTTACTTGAGTCGCCTTCTACCAAAGGATCTACCAGAGACAAAGGCAACTATCCCATGTAAGTATTGTTCCATGAAGCATGAGTGTAACACAAACCAAAATTCCAAGGGGCCGAACAATGAAGATCTTGTCAAGGACTCTGAAGCACTCTCTTTGGAAAAGATTCTTTATGATGGTACATGAATATACCATCATCGTGGGGGAGGGCTAATGATAGCCGTTTTTCGGCTCTCTGTAATTGCCATAGTGAGTTATCTCACCCTATCAAATCACTCAAACACTGTGGTTACCCTCACCTTTTCACTGTATATAGGTGCGTGTGAGTTAGGGGACTTTTCTCATATCTCCTTACTGAAATAAAAAACCCTCAATTAGCTAGTCATTGGGCTAGTTGAGCCAAAAAAATAAAAAACATAAGTATATTATGGCCCATGCGTATGTAAATATTTCTTTGTATATAGGGCCTAAATAAAATATTTTTTCATAATTATTTTGGTATTTATTTATATATTTCTACCTAGGTGTGTGTTATTTATGCTCTGTACATTGCCTCACCATTACCACAATTTTTCTTACCATTTTTCATACTCTTTATTCCATATAGAAATATTTTCATGTAAGCTTCTCTTATATTTGGTGTAACTCCACCCCAACAAAAATCCAAAAAAATTAGTTTTATTTATGTGTATATTTTTTCACTATTGTGATTTTTCCCTTCCTACATCTATTTTGTTTTTTTTCTAAAAAATTAGAACACCAAAAATATTTATCTTTTTATGATAGCCTCATAATGAGAAAGATTTCTTTTGACCCCTTTATATTTTTTCCACTTATATTATTTATATTTGACATGTACATATTTTAGACCCCTCAAGATTTGATTTTCTTAGTTGTACTATTCACTTATATCATGATCTCAACAATATCTTCAATTATAGACCTACCAAATAAGGTCAAGGGTAGGTGGCATGCATACATGCACTATGGAGGGCTCACTCTTGGAGGTATTCAAAAGAATCATCCAAAGAAGGACCCCACAAGGACCTTGTGCAGTGGAAAAAAACGGTCGGTTTTGCTGAATTTTTAAAGTTCACTTGCTCTCCGAATTTGAAACGGTGATACAAACAAAAGTTGTAGCTCGTGGGCTGAACTTTTGCCTCAAATTTTTTCATATTGTTTTGAGCTACGAGCTGTGAGCTATGATTTTATTAGTGGACCCCAGTTTTCCCATGCTATGCAGCCACACTCTCTCTTGCACTTTATCATTTTCTTCTTTCACACACACTTCTCCACTCATCATCCCCACCTCTCTCACCACTCCTCTCTGAACCCTACTCACCTTCTCCTCAACCTTGAAGAATAAGATAAACCATGGTGAACTCATACCTCCCACACACAATTCCATTCCAAAATTGACCACCTAGTCTCATTTTTCCTCCTCCAAATTACCCATATCTATCAAAAAAACCACAAAATTCAGCCTCTTCTCTTAAAAGACAGCATCATGGTGGTTGATTACTCAGCTTCAATTACCTTGTCTCTCAAGGAAGGTCAAGAGTGGAGAAAAAATGTACCGTCAAAGCTAGTGGACTGTCAACAAGCGTCAAAATTGGCCCTACTCAAGACACTTGGAGCATCAACCTTGTAAGAAATCCACCTTTTCTTACCTCTTAAGAGTTTTTCTTCCTTATTTGTATCCTACATGGATACTCTCATTGTAAATATCCAATTCCATTTGTAAATTAATACTAACTCTACTAACACTAACCCACTATGAAAAGTCCTATCACCTCCATTTCTCTCCTCTCTCTTTGCCCACCAACTTCTTGATAATTCCAAGCAAAAGAAATTAGATAAATTACATCTAACCCAACCATGGTTAGAGGAGTAACCCTAGCCTTCAAAATTGCTATAAAAGGAGGGTGTAGCTAGCACAAAAAGGGGGGGAGAAGAAAGAGCACTATGCTATAGCTTGAGAAGCCAAGCTCAACCTCTTGAGAAGGAGCTCTTGAGTGGAATCTCATTGGCATTAGGCATATGTATGTGTTGTATTAGGGGTGATTAGCAAGGGAACTCTATGTCATTGTAAGAGAGAGTGATCATTCAATTGAGAGTAGGAAATCTATCATTTCTCCTACTAGTGTAAGCCCAACATTTGCTGAATCAAGGAGGGTGAATTTGGACTAAGCATGGATACCTTGTCTCCCTTCCAACGTGAAGTCATGGACAATAATGATGTGTAAGTGTCTTGGTGTTTTATTTAAGTTCTTGATAGCTTGTCTCCGGGTATTGTTATCAATTTAGCCATAAATCCCACATGCTGTAAGAGGGCAACAGGGTGGAGAGGACTCCCCTGGCCTTAAGACAGTGATTGGGGTGGCTTTTTTTCTTGTGATGTGTTGTGGTGTAATTTACTCAGGCTATGTTGAAGAAATACTAATCTCACTTTGACTGGTCATGACAGATTTGTAAGAAGGCATTAGTGCAACAAGCACCCCCTTCCCCATTCTCTCTCTTTCTTACATATATAGATTTATGTTTGCTTGATCATTAACGATACACTTCAAAGAAGCCCGAGCACCATCTCTCTCTCTCTCTCTCTCTCTCTCTCTCTCTCTCTCTCTCTCTCTCTCTCTCTCTCTCTCTCTCTCTCTCTCTCTCTCGTGTTTTAGTGTGTGAGAGTGTTCCATTGGTGTTAGGGTTAGTGTAAATTCCTTGCTTTTTTTTGGGTTGCTCTAACGATTCTCCTCTTTTGCGTCCTAGTTCGCTCTTAAACTAGGTGGTGCCCCTTGTGTAGTTGGGATTTGGCTGTGGGTTTGTTGTTTTGGTTTGTGTTGTGTTGTGCCCCAGCCCCAT
The DNA here is from genome assembly GCF_014529385.1 of Adiantum capillus-veneris. Classification (NCBI taxonomy): domain Eukaryota; kingdom Viridiplantae; phylum Streptophyta; class Polypodiopsida; order Polypodiales; family Pteridaceae; genus Adiantum; species Adiantum capillus-veneris. The sequence goes on from NC_140934.1 coordinate 87,077,046, forward strand.
TGAGCAGCACGGGAGCCTTGAAGGGTGTCTAGAGGTTTCTCTTCTTGTTGCCTGCCCCGGACCGCTTCATTAGAAACAAAGCATTATACGGTCATGAGCATGTAACTCTTGCCTTTTGTTAGGTCATCATGAGGTAGTTAAACCCTTTCTTACTAAGTAGTATTTCTACCCATGAAATATTTTGTAAACATGTGGAAAAATTCCAAGGAGTGTCTTATGTGCCAATATCACTAGACTCTTGCAAAAGGAAAAACCAACCAAACAAGGTGATGTAAATGCTCAAATTTTAGATAGGCAAAACTATTTCATGTTGCATCTATAATAAATATACAAAGTAAGAACATGTTCTTGACTTGAGGAAAACTATCTTTGCTATAGCAAGTCAATGCATGTTGTATCAACAACTGAAGAATTTCATGGACTTTGGAGTTCTCAATTCAGCTAGGATCCCATTGTAATTATCGTAATTTGTGTCTCTCACCAAAAGCATGGGAGCAATGAGCCAAGCATCTCCAACACCCTGCTTGATGCCTACTAAAATATTTCTTTGGTCTATTGACCTACACTACAATCCATAGCCAAGAGTCCACTTTTGGTTCATTTGGACTTTAATGTCCAGATCATTGTCACTTATCTCCTTGGCCCGCAACTCAAGGGGGGGGGAGTTACTATGTATAGGATATGTATATGACATGTGTTCACGGACTATTGAGAAAAATCATTATCTGTAAAATTTTCACAAATAAAATACACCCTTTTCCTATTCAATCTGTAAATTTTTTTCCCAGTTCTATTTTACGGTATCCCTATGTATGTGAAAATGTGAGAGAAAATGAGATTTAATAATCCCTCTTGCAACATTCACGTGATAGTCACATAATTATTAAGTGACCCACGTGAGGCCCCCAAAAGGTCGGATGATAGCATGAACTTTGCAAAAGAGACTACATGATGCACAATTTTTTAAAGAACTCACTTGATCATTAGAAGTAACTCCTCCATAACTACCTCAAAATATTTTTAGATGCCTATCACAATTCATGCACAAATTCTCAATTCATATCCATCTTGGTGAAACTGGCATGGAGGGAGTGTATTTTGCTGTGGCAATGCGCATCAAATAACAACTCAAAGTTCCCCACCTTCCCATCTCACAGGAAAAAGAGATAATCCTAGAGAATTATTCCTCACGTATGCTCAAAAATCATGCTAGCACTGGATAAAAGAATCTACTATCATCATACTTGACGAATCATAGCATCCCCAATAACAAGCTTTACTTGACTCTTAAACAACTCCAAGAGTATTTCTTTTGACCATATTTAGGACAATGAAGATCTAAGGGCATAGAAAATTGTTGAACAAATGTGAGACATACACGTTGTCATGAGTTTTTTGGAGCAAGGGATTGCGCATATGTACATACCTATGCATGGGGCATCAAATAAAGGATTGCCCATTTTCCAGAGCCAGGTGGTTACGTGGGGCCCACATGTGTACAGGTAGGACAGGGTGTACATAGTGCATCGATTTTTACTACTACCAGTACTAGTGTGTTTTCTCTATAATAATGAGGAGTTGGTAGCACGTAAAAATTCTTGAAGAAGCTATCTGCGGGACGACGACATGAGGTAAGCAGGTGTGTCAGATGGAATCAGGAGGTCGAATGGGTCAATACTTGCACGTGGAGAAGTACGGGCACAACATGGATGTTTTCTTGTGATAATTATGCAGAAAGGTCATCATGAGGACCATATTTTGGGGCCACTTCACGTGGTGGCGGGATGCATTATTGGAAAAAGTCTAGTGCCAGGTGTGCGTATGGATGCAGCAGGGTGACAACTATGCACTGCGAGGTCAGTTTTTGGCCTGTTCGGGGTCCGTTTGAGGTCATCTAAAAGGCCAAGGGTGCCCAAGAAATAAATCTAAGTGTGGGAACTGGAAAAAGAGAGAGAAGACCAGAAAAAACACGGAGAAGAGAAGAGGAACAGCCGCAACTGTGTTTTTGGGGTTTTTGGAGCCTTTTTTGGCTGTAAACTGCTCATCCGAAGTCGGATTTGAGCACTTTGACATTGTAGACTGGGGTTTTGGGCCGTTCCGGATGCGATGGTTCTATCCATTTTTCCAAATTCCTCAATCTTTTTCTTCTGTTTTGGCTGTGTAAGTTTCTCTTATGAGCGAAGCTTTTGCTCCAGTTTGTGATTGTATCTGCCATATTTTACCCATATTGTGTGAGCTGTTTGCCCCATTGGTGTTGGCCCAAGATCATTTGTATCTAAACATCAAAAGTCTCCTCTTTTGAGCTGAGTTTTTTGGGTGTGTGTGTGTGTCTCTCTCTCTCTGTGTGGAGTGGGTAAATGGGTAGTCACTCTCCTCTCACTCCATAGGTGTGTTTCCTGTCTCGGCCAGGCGGGTTGTGTAAGCCGAGTGGTGCCCCATAGTGTGTGTGTGTGTATCATCCCAAGAGTGTGTGTCGGGTCATTATAGAGACGTTCTATGTGTTTCCATCCCGCTCACATTCTTTTGGTGCCCCCACGGAGGATCTTCTTCGAGTACCTTCGGCCTCGAGCTTCCAGCTTCGAGATTCGGGATTACAGATTGCAGATTACAGATTATAGGTTATAGGTTATAGGGACAGGTACAAGTACAGGTGACTCGCACAGGTACAGGTAGCTGGAGTACAGGGATATACTAGCAGTGGTGTCACTTGCAGTTGTGGGTATGCATCTTTTGGCGCATGTTTGAGCGCATTGTCTGTTGGTATTGTACGTTACTTGTGGACACTACCATTGTACGCGTTTGTGGAGCCATATTTGGCAGTCCCAGCCATTTCTGAGACTTGGTATGGAAAATAGTCATTTCTGAGACTTGACTATACGCGATTTGCATTAGCCTTCGTGTGAGGGTCGATAGCATGAGGTTTTATTGAGCTGGGGGATTCTCAAATGTGGAGATCCTTTCGCTGATACAGGTAGCTGCAGCACCCTTTTCGTGACCTCGTCATAGGCTATGTACTAGTGATTCCTATTTGATGCTCGGGTTCTATTGTTGGCAGTTTATGCATACATATACAGTCTATATTTTGGGTTCACACTGCTCTACTTCTGGGGAAACTCTGCCAAAATTTTTCCAAATTGTGATGGCTGGTTTTTTGGTCTTTTGAGCCATTTATGTTGTTATGCTGCTGAAATTTTGGCAAAATCAGAGGCTAAGACAGGTGTGCTTTCTTAGGAGCTGCATGGTTGACTTTAATGGATGATCAAAATGGACCTCAATTCACTCCTTTTCATTTCACTCAAAGAATCCAGATAAATGTTCATGTGTCCAGGAATATTTTTTTCCAGCAGCACATGGTCTTTATGTTCGGGTCAAGAAGATTGAGAGAGATACTAGAATGACCTTTGCCTGTTGTAATTCCGATGATTAACTATGAAAACTCATTTGATGTGCATGTGTTTGTCCTTATCTAAAGTTGAGCTCCATTGAAGTTTTTGGGAATTGAGTCAGTCAAAAGTTATGGGTTCTTACACATGTGTTCGAAGGGGTTCTCAAAGCATTGAAACTTGGGTAACCATGGCTTTCTCTTATCCAGAGTTTCATGGAAGAAGTGATGAAGATGTGGAAGAATTTTTGGAAAAGATGGAGGTTGCCTGCATTAGCAACCAGATTCATGACCCTGCGCAGATGTTACGTCTTCTCCAAATCTGTTTGAAGAGTGATGAACGAGTTTGGTCCAAAGCATTTGAAGAGGATTTACGTGGGGCTGATCCACCCGTAAGGTTGAGTTGGGAAAATCTACGGCATAGGTTGGAAGTGGAGTTTGTGAAGATAGAAGATTCCGACAAAGTGTGGCAAGAAGTACAAGGTTTGGTGCAGAAGGAAGGTGAGCCAGTAGATGCTTACATACGTAAGTTTTCAATGGCATGGGAGCGGATGTGCAAGTCCTTAGCACCACAGGTACCCCCACCTGACATGATGAAGAAGGACAGGTTCTTGGCTGGTCTTTGGGAGAATATACGTTGGAGAGTGGAGCTAAAGAAGCCTAGGACATATGAAGATGCACTAGAGGTAGCAAGGAACAAAGAGTGGAAGCTGAGGAAAACGATCCAGTTAGGGGTGGAGTCTTTGTCCATGAGGTCTGAATTTCAGCCTATAGACTCTTCACAAGGTCGTATGCCAGGGCTTCATCATGAACCAGTGGCTCCTATTACTACTCAGGTTATGCCAGCAGTGGTCACTACATCTGTGCAAGATGATGGGCTAAGGCAAGACATGAGGCAAGTGGTAGATTTAATGAAGAATCTCATCCTAAACATGCTAGGTCAAGTGGGAAGTAATCAAGGTCGAGGGAGGTTTGCAAATCAGCCAGGAGGTGAAGAGAGACCTAGGAATGGTGTTGGACAAAGCAATGGTAGGTTTTGGAGGCAGACGCACACATGTTATAATTGTGGAGAGTTGGGCCACATCAGCCCGCAATGTGATAAGCCACCAAGGATGGTAGGAGACATGTATCCATTGCCAAGATAGGTACTAACTAGGTCAAATGATTATGGCATCAAAATTAAGGGAGATGAAGGAACCAGTGGATTGACCCTGGAGGAAAAGGGAAAGACAAAAGTGCTAAGTGTAGTCACCTTGGAGAAGGCATCAGAGCTAGAGGATACATTAGTGATGCCTATTGGGAAGAGGACCACAGAGGAAAAGGAAGGAAGAAGTGCCCCAGGTCCTAGTAAGAAGAAAGGAAAGAGCCATGAAGGCGAGGATGTCAAGGCCAAGAGGAAAAGGAGGGCTCGTCGCAAGTTTCATGTTTCAGATTTTCCACTAGGGGATGGGCAATTAAGCTATGAATTGAAGGAGGATCTGATGAGTAGGAAAGCCGATGTTACTTTTGGGCAGCTTATAGAGATGGTTCCTAAACTAAAGAGACAGTGGAAGAGGATGGTTAACCCAATGGAGTAAGAACCAGAGAGAGGTTCAGTAAAGGTGTTGGCGATGGATGATCTACCAGACATTTGTCCAATAGTAGATGTGTGGCACAAAAGAAAAAATCTGGGACAAGGTTATGTGGATGGTGGAGCCCAAATATGAGTCATAACACACTCATGTGTTGAGAAGATGGGTCTTACAGTGATTGAGGTGTCAGGCTTCCGGATCAGATTGGCAAACCATCAGAAAGTAAAATGTTTGGGTGCTGTAAAGAGCTTAGAAGTGGAGGCGTATAATGCAAAGGTGGTGGTTGATTTTCATGTGATGCCAGTGGGGTTGGGAGCATATCCTATTATACTGGGTAAACCATGGTTACGTGCATTGGGAGCTGTTCAAGATTGGCGACGTGGTACGATTAGCCTCTATGGAAAGACAGGTGCCAATAAGCTTTATAATATGGACACAAGGAAACGATTAGAGGATTTTTATGAAGATAAGGATGAGTCTAGTGATGAAGACTATTCCACAGTGACTCATGAGGATAGTGATAGCACTACCAGCAGTGATGAGGATGCTGATGTTGCATTTCTTTTGATGGACAAAGAAATACAGGAGTCTGGTTTAGTTTCATTTGCGAATGAAGTTGAAGATGAAAGTGAAGGGCCTTATGAAGTGATTGAAGGGCTGATGCAAACCAAGGTTGAATTGTCAAAGAAGCAGGAATTGATGACACAAATGATCAGTGGAGACCTCTCAACTATGGAGAAGGAGATATATTTGCACATGCTGGCTAGTTTTCTTGATTTGTTCATTACTTCATATGAAGAGATCAGAGGGTTCAAGGGTGAAGAGATGCATATAGAGCTGAAAGAGGGTGCTAGGCCAGTGCAGCAAAGGCTAATAAGGATGGGTCAAAAGCAGATGGAAGCCTTGCGGGAAGAGGTGGACAAGTTATTGAAGGTAGGGTTCATAGTCCCACTGGAGACCACAGAATGGGTGAGTCCAGTAGTAGTCAGTCCAAAGAAGGATGGGAAGTGGAGGATTTGTGTAGATTTTAAACCCTTAAACGCAGCCACTAAGAAGAACCCATATCCTCTTCCATTCATCGATCAGATCTTGGATTCAGTGGCTGGTTATGAGAGGTACATTGTGTGTGTGATGGTTTTTCAGGCTATTTTCAATTGAAGATTGCTCTTAAAGACCGCACAAAGACAACTTTTATTATGCCATGGGGTTGTTATTGCTACAGTGTATTTCCATTTGGGTTGTCAAATGGACCATCTTTCTATCAAGAGAGAGAAAATTGGGTATTGGCACCATTCATTGGTAGTTGTGTTAAAGCTTTTATGGACGACTTTTGTGTCTACAGCAGTAGGGCTGAACACCATGAGAAGTTGCAAAGGGTATTGTCTCGATATGATGAATGTGGAGGACAACTAAATCCAAAGAAATGTCATCTAGCACAACCAAGGGTGAAGTTATTGGGCCATATGGTGTCAGAAAATGGCATTGAGGCTGATCCAGACAAGGTTAAGTCTATTATTCTTCTTCCATCACCTACGAGTACGAAGCAATTGGCAACTTTTATACACAAAGTGAAGTACATGGCATGGTTTATTCCATTGTCTTCACAGCTACTTTATCCATTACAACAACTGGCAAAGCATGATCCATTACAATGGGATGACAAGTGTGAAGAGGTGTTTCAAGAGGTCAAAGAGGTGTTAGGGGGTCTGTCAGCCATGCAGGCTCCTGATTGGGAGTAATTGTTTTATGTAAATCCATCAGTAGGGGATGATGCCATTGGAGCCATGCTATTGCAAAAGGGGAAGGGCAGCCATTATATAAGGCCAGTGTATTGTGCAAGCCGAGTGAAGTTGGTAGCAGAAAGAAAATTCTTGGAAGTAGAGCTAGTGATGGCTAGTGTGATATTTGCTTGTCGACGATTTTGTCATTACTTGCTACCACGACCTTTTGTTTTCTTCACGAGCTATGCTTTTTTGCCACAGTTAAATGTGGTCAAGAAATGGGTAATTGAGCTGCAAGAGTTTGAGTTCTCTTTTCTAGTGGAAGACAGTACAAGAGCTACCCTAGCCGATTTGTTGACTTACAAGGAGAATCCCCTTATTGTTAAGGAAGAGGTGGTGAGAAAGGTAGTTCAAGAAGTTCCACAGATCAGTGATGCACATGTGTTGTTATTTGATGGTTCATACAGAAAGAGACATGATGCAGCTTCAGGGGGTATAGCACTTTATGATCCAGAGGGGAAGCTAGTATGCAAGTGAGGGTTCAAATTGGATGCTCATAGCAACAATGAGGCTAAATTTGCTACTTTGAAAGCCGGATTACACATTTTTTTGAAGCATGTGATTAGAAGGTTGAGCATAAAAGGTGATGCCTTGTTAGTGGTGAAGCAAGTGCTGGGTGTGTGGAAGAGCACAAAAAACTCATTGAAAGAAATGTGTTTCAGACTTAAAGGCGTGTTAAAAAAGTTTGAAGCATGAAGCATCAGAAACATTGAACATGCTCTAAATGGGGAGGCACATGAAGCGGCTCAAAGCATGATTGGGTAGCTATTTGTGTTGAGGACCAATTTACCTCTTTATCATGGCCGGGAAAGTTTGGCTCAAGAAGAGGAGTTTTTGCTAACAAGAATCATTCCAAAGGAGATTCAGAAGTCTAAGAAGTATGGTTTTGTGCGTAGAGCATACAGGTACAAATTGATTGGTGATGTCTTATACATGAAAGGAGCTGATCTCGTGTTGAGACGTGTACCTTGGCGGGAGGAGCTGTATAGAGTGTTGGAAGAGAATCACATTAGAAAATTTCGTAGGTCATTTGGAGGGCCTTGTAAGAAATTGTATTTCTCTCTCTAGAAACTTTTTATAAATTGCACTTGCACCTTGTGAGTACGTCCAAAAGGACAACCAGACACTCTAAAAAGTAGATTTATATTCCCAATCGTCCTTGAAAAAGGTCACTTTTTTATTTAATGCGAGCGTCTTTTTCAGGAGGCAGGTGCGGCGCATTCAATGCAGCTTACGTCATCACTAAAAGTTGAAAAGTCACAAACTGTCAAATAGTGATAGATTTTGAGGATTTTGACACCACCAATGCGTCCGAAACGCCAAAATACCCTAAAAACGAATGTCTACTTGCCTCATTCCTACAACCGGAGAGGCAAAAAATGTCAAAAAACCCCAAAAAATGGGCTTTTTACTTAAGGCGCGCGAGGAGCCATTTCTAAATTCTAGAATGTCCCTCTGCACGCCGTTAGTACAAAGCTCCTTTTAGTGATTTTTGGACACTTATCTTTCCAGAAAGCCCCTTTTTAGAGGTTTTTGGACATTTTCCTCTCAAAAAGCTCCCTAAAAAGAGGAAAAAGGGGCTTTTTACTAACGGCGCGCGAGGAGGCATTCCAAAATTCTAGAATGCCCCTCTGCGCGTCGTTAGTACAAAGCTCCTTTTAGTGATTTTTGACACTTATCTTTCCAGAAAGCCCCTTTCTAGAGGTTTTTGAACATTTTCCTCTCAAAAAGCTCCCTAAAAAGAGGAAAAAGGGGCTTTTTACTAACGGCGCGCGAGGAGGCATTACAAAATTTTGGAATGGCCCCTCGCGCGCTGTTAGTAAAATGTTCCTTTAGGGCTTTTTGACATTTTTTTGCCTCTTTGGATGTCTGAGCGAGGCAATTGGACATTCATTTCTAGGAGATATGTGCGTTCCGGACGCATTGACAATATCAAAAGTTTCAAAATCTTCCACCACTTGATAGTTTTGTGACTTTTTGAGTTCTAGTGAGGACGTAGCCCATATCAAATGCACCGCATCTACCTTCTGAAAAAGGTGCTCGCATTAAATGAAAGAGAGTGCTCGTCTTCAAGGACCACTAGATTATTAAATGAGGAGAGGGACACCTTTTATATTTTTGTTAATATCAATCTATTTTTCTACGTAACGTAGGCTCTTCTCTCATTGGAGGAGCTTATTTTCCTCTCTCTTCCAAAAGGCCCTCCAAAAGACCTCCGAAATCTCCTAATGTGAAGGTGCATGTGGCGGACATTTTTCTTTAAAGATCACCTTGCATAAGATCTTGCAAGAAGGGTATGTATGGCCTAGTTTGCATAAGGATGTTCACCATTGGTGTAGGTCTTGCAATAGGTGTCAAGCATTTGGGAAGAGAGTATTGAAGCCAGAGCTCCGAAAAACCATTATGGCGTTTGATGTGTTTGAAAAGTGGGGGATTGATGCAATCGACCCGTTACCTATCACAAGCAGGGGAAAAAGCTATATTTTGACTACAGTGGACTATCTCTCTAGATGGGCAGAGGCTATAGCAGTAAAACAAATCACTGCAAAAGATGTGGCAAAATTTGTGTATGATGAAATATATTGCAAGTTTGGGGTGCCACTGGAGCTACTTTCAGATAAGGGGCCAGGATTTAGAGCTAAACTGCTAGATTTTTTATGCACGAAGATGAAGATTAGGCACCAGCATACCACTCCTTATTACCCACAATGTAATGGCTTAAATGAAAGGTTCAATGGTGAGTTGGTACAAATCCTTTCGAAAGTGACAGAGCACCAAGGAAAGAATTGGGATTTGGAATTGCCTAGTGCATCATGGGCTTACCGTACTTCGGTGAAGACAGGTACAGGGTTTACTCCATTTCATTTGGTATATGGAAAGGAAGCACTATTGCCTGTGGAGGTAGAGTTTCCTGCGGCGGTAAAGATGCTAGAGAAGCTACTTGGGCCACCTAGTGATGCATTCAAAGAGAGGGTCTTGCAGTTACAAGAGGTTCAGCTGGATAGGATGAGTGCATTGGAATATTATGGGCAAATGCAGGATAAGGCTTTGGCAAAGATAAATGAAAAGGTCAAAAGTAAGGGTATCAAGAAGCATGACTTGGTTTTGCGCTACAATAGTAAGCTGGACAACACCTTCCAAAAGAAGTTTCAAATTAAGTGGGAAGGCCCTTTCAAGGTAGTGGAGTGTTTTCCAAATGGTACATATCAGCTTGCTAACTTGGATGGAATCCTACATAAGTCAAGGGTAAATGGATTGCGTCTTAAATTATATCATTCCAGGTTGATGATGGTGGAGCAAGATGAGTTGTCTGTAGAACAAGTAATGTTGGTGAAGGATGAGGAGACCTGTGACGCGGCGAGTCTCATATCTCTTTTTGCTGCTGCTGATCATGAATGATCCAGCAGGGTAGGGGATGGGCAAATTATGTCAGGAGTTTTTTGGAGCAAGGGATTGCACATATGTACATACCTATGCATGGTGCATCAAATAAAGGATTGTCCATTTTCCAGAGCCAGGTGGTTATGTGGGGCCCACATGTGTACAGGTAGGACAGGGTGTACATAGTGCATCAATTTTCACTACTACCAGTACCAGTGTGTTTTCTCTATAATAATGAGGAGTTGGTAGCACGTAAAACTTCTTGAAGAGGGCCGAAGACATGAGGTAAGCAGGTGCGTCAGATGGCATCTAGTGGCGTCAGGAGGTCGAATGGGTCAATGCTTGCACGTGGAGAAGTACGGGCACAACGTGGATGTTTTCTTGTGATAATTATGCAGAAAGGTCATCATGAGGACCATATTTTGGGGCCACTTCATGTGGTGGAGGGATGCATTATTGAAAAAAGTCGAGTGCCAGGTGTGCGTATGGATGCAGCAGGGTGACAACTATGCACTGCGAGGTCAGTTTTTGGCCTGTTCGGGGTCCGTTTGAGGTCATCTAAAAGGACAAGGGTTCCCAAGTAATAAATCTAAGTGTGGGAACTAGAAAAAGAGAGATAAGACCAGAAAAAACGTGGAGAAGATAAGAGGAACATCCGCAACTGTGTTTTTGGGGTTTTTGGAGCCTGTTTTGGCTGTAAACTGCTCATCCGAGGTCGGATTTGAGCACTTTGACATTGTAGACTGGGGTTTTGGGCCATTCGAGACGTGATGGCGCTGTCCATTTTGCCAAATTCCTCACTCTTTTTTTGATTTTTTGGATGTGTAAGTTTCTCCTATGAGTGAAGCTTCTCCTCCAGTTTGTGATTGTATCTGGCATATTTTACCCATATTGTGTGAGTTGTTTGCCCCATTGGTGTTGGCCCAAGCTCATTTGTATCTAAACATCAGAAGTCTCCTCTTTTGAGCAGAGTTTTTTGGGTGTGTGTGTGTGTCTCTCTGTGTGGAGTGGGTAAATGGGTAGTCTCTCTCCTCTCACTCCATAGGTGTGTTTTCTGTCTCGTCCAAGTGGGTTGTGTAAGCCGAGTGGTGCCCCATAGTGTGTGTGTGTGTGTGTATCATCCCAAGAGTGTGTGTCGGGTCATTATAGAGGCGTTCTGTGTGTTTCCATCCCGCTCACAACGTAAAAGAGTTTGAAAATCCTAGAAGACAGTAGAGACAGAAGTGATTGTCTCTAAAGAGATAGAGAAACCAAAAATAATCCAGAATAAGAGAACTCTTTGTCAAAATGTAGTAACTTTCTTGAGTTTTGAATGATCATATCCTTGGGTTGTATTACCTTGTCTCAGTAACAAGCTGTAGACAACCACCGCAACCATAACAAAAACCTAGGGTCGTCTCCAAACAAAAACATGAGAATAATATGCTTTAGGATTGTGGTCTATCTTTCATCACCTAGATGCACACATGATCACTCTAGTACACACATTCTTCCGTAGCAAAGTGAATATGTGTTTGTGACCAATGATGCCCCCTACAATGTGGCCTTTTTTGTTAGCTTCTCCCCTTTCTTCTGTAGTGCATGCAAATATGAACCCCTAAGAAATAATCATGGATCCACACTAGATTGATCAAGTGGTTGTGTGTGTGTGTGTGTGTGTGTGTGTGAGAGAGAGAGAGAGAGAGAGAGAGAGAGAGAGAGAGAGAGAGAGAGAGAGAGAGAGAGAGAGAGAGAGAGAGAGAGAGAGAGAGGTGTTGAAACCATAGCCCCCTTGGACCCCCCACCTCTTCTCGAGAGTGGCCTATTTCAAAAGTTAGAAATGTCTTTATAAACAAAGAAATATATGGACCCTCACCAATTCAAATAAATTGGTGCTCTATTTTTACACACATGAACCACCAAGCCTATGTTGTTTCAAGGATTATCATTTTTGTACCACCAGACCATGCTTTCAGGCATTTGGGGCTCTACCTTTGCGCATCCCTTGTACGCTTAAAAGTTCCCAAAGGGCCACTCTTCTGGGAGCAGCTGGGTGTAGAGTCTTGGAGAGAGCTAGACCCTTGGCGAGTTGTATATTCATGAAGCAATAATAAATAAATACCAAAAGGGGCACAAGTCTTTAGGGATAGTGCATCTAGGGATGGAGCTTTCTTATTCCAGCTTGACTTTCTTTCTCTTTATATTCAGTTTGATTGAGCCGTTTACAATTTTTGCTCATGTGTTGCTATCAATTTCTCGCTTGGCTTGTCCAAGCCTATAGTAGTGGTATAAGAGCTTAGACAATTCTTCCTCTATGGAGGATCCAATCCTTTTTGCGACACACATGGGCTCTACTGGAGAATCTGATAGACAAGACACCCCTCACACTAGTCATCTTTAGGAGGATGAAGATTGATCGAGTACTCCAAGGACTCAAAATACGTGACTCACCTAAAGAACTACTTGCTTGACAAGATTCATAATGGATGGTGAGAGACCATCCATTCTCCTCACAAGTTGGTAATGAAATAGAAAGAAAATGCGAGTGCAAAAAAGAAAAAACTATATTTAAAAAGAGGTGTTGGATGAAGCTATTAAAAAGAAGAAAGATCAGGTGATGAAAAGAGGTTTTGGATGAAGCTATTAAAAGGAAGACAAATCAGGTGCGTGATGAAAATTCTAAAGCGCTCTTGGAAGCAAAGGAAATCAATAGATTTCCCTGGTTATTTTGGTCAAAAATCAATTTTGTGAGGTGGTTGCAGATCCAAGAACCGTGTTCATTTCAAGGAGTGTATGTAACATAAGTTATCTCTACTTCAACAGGTTGAATTTGGTGTGGTCCAAACTCCACAAGAGGGGAGCCACTCCATTTCTTTGTCATAGGTTGCCTAGATTGAATATAGTCACTAATTTCTTCTTAAGATTTTAGGGATACTAATACACTAACAATATTTTGTGAAATAAGTACATTGAATTGGAAATTTTCTTGATTGAATTGAAGACATGTGCTCTGTCATGTGTGTATTTGTAGAGGCATGTAGAGAAAGATGAAATTTTTGCAACATTAGTCTACCGAATGAACTTAGTGCATCTAGAGATTTGTTAGAGATCAGTGAGATTTATTGATGTGATGGCTAAGTGAATGGGAAGTAAATGTCATTCTAGTGCATCCAAATTTGTATCTGAAAGAGATGATTATATATGCATCAAGGGTTTCAGAAGGATGAGATGGACACACAAGAACCTAGGATTGGATATTCCATAGAAGAATCATCAATGCATCAAGGGTTTCAAAAGAATGAGATGTCCATAGAGGAGCCTAGGATCCTATCCTCCATAGAACAATCATCTAAGAAAGAAAGTTTAAAACAGTACACAAAGAGAAATTGCAAATAAGTGAATTGAATAGAGAAAGAGAGAGAGAGAGAGAGAGAGAGAGAGAGAGAGAGAGAGAGAGAGAGAGAGAGAGAGAGAGAGAGAGAGAGAGAGAGAGAGAGAGAGAGAGAGAGAGAGAGATTCTTCTCGATGCTCTCAATCACCCATCTGATGTGATGCATTACAAGTACCCATTCTTGGTGGTCTTACACAATTCTCATTCATAGTGCTCCCATCATTTCTCTAAATGAAAAATGAGAAATAAATGTACTTGGCAACCCTCTCAATTTTAGATCCAATAATTCATTTAGAACTAGAGTTTCTTCAAACATAGATAATGTAGCAATATCAATCAAGGATGTTTTGCATCAATTGAATTAACATTTTTATAGTAGATCAACCTAACATTTTGCATTAGATCAGCCTATCAATTTTGCATCATATTGGTAATCTCTCTCTCTCTCTCTCTCTCTCTCTCTCTCTCTCTCTCTCTCTCTCTCTCTCTCTCTCTCTCTCTCTCTCTCTGAGTTTAGTGTCATTTCTCTCTCAAGTGACGTGAAGTAGCCTTGTTTCTGTGTGCAAAGTGCTAGATTTTATTTGATTTCCTTAAACCCTTCCAATGCCCCTAACAAGAGTAAGAATTTTCTTGGGAATGGGGAAAAGTCTTACTCTGGAGGCAAAGTACTAGGTCTAAGTTAAAATCCTTAAACTCTTTCAATGCCTCTAATGGGAGCACTAAGAATTTTCTCAAGGAATCAAGAGATTTTGGCAAATTTCTAGCAAAGAGTCTTGACGGAGTGGAGTACAAATTCCAAGTGCATGTTGACATGTGGCTAACAAATCGAAAGAGCATATATGTTTTAAGGATGACCCAAACTTTTCTTCACCTTCAGATAGTTCCAGTAATTTCTCTTCCTTTAGTTCCATTGAATATGGGAAAATGCAAATGAAGAAATGTAAAAGTAAGCGCACATGTTTAATCTCATTTTACATAAAGTATGTATGTATGCATATATATATTGCTCATATAAATATACCATTTTGTCCCCAAAGTGTGATAAATTTATGATAATAGCAGGACTCCTCTTCTAGAGACAGTTGGAGCTACTTAGTAGGAAACACATACTACTCAACTGCTATCAAATGGTGATCTGACACACACGATATTAGTTCAATCTATAATTTTAAAAGTATAATGTATCCACAAACATTTATCTAATTATGTTTTTGTTAATTCATCCAAATAGTGTATCTTTTTGCTAATCTCACACTACACATAGTTCAATTTCTAATTATAAAAACGTAATGTCTCCACAAACATTTATCAAATTATGCTTTCATGACATAGTGTCTCTTTTTTAACGAGCGTGATGGCATGCCTCTACGGCCTTGAGACCTTCTCTGACCCCAACATACTCTTTGTCAAGGTCCCCCGTGTCTCCCACATTATTGGGGGATATGTGTTTGTGAGGAAATTTGGGTCAGTACTAGGCTACTCAATGTGGGAAATTAAGAGTGAGAAAATGCACAACATAGAGAAAATGGCTCAAATGACACCTAGACTGCTTACAAATGACATCTTCAATGCTTTAAAGTAATATTTTCTACCCAAGATTAAGAACTTCACTACAAAGAATGTTCATTATCAACATTGTGGTATCATGATTAACTGTGTGATGTAATCCTGAGTAAAATCTATTAAGATACTAACAAGGGGAGTGTTGGAGAGTTTGAAAACTTACTCGGCCCACTCTCTAATTTTCCCTTAAAATTTGCATCTTGAAAAGCTATTTTTGTTTCCCAATTCTTTCAAGATTCTTTCCTTCCTTACTGCTCTCCTTTTAGAGAGAGAGAGAGAGAGAGTATGTATTCAAACAATTTTATTTTGTAAAGACCCATATTGAACCATGGAAAAAGACAACCAATATTTGCAACCACCCATTTGAGATCCCAGGATTTTGAGTACAATAGATGTCGTGATAGTGAGGAAATACGGAGGGTTTTCAATACACAATCTTGCTACATGGAGGATCCATGGTTGCCATGCATGTGTATTAGACAAAGGGGTATCATCTTACCTGCCACCATGACCCACAAAAAAACAAGAGATTGTTGGTCCATTAGGTGGAAGGCATGTGTCATGAGATGCTCCTACATGTTATAGATGTCCATCTAATGCACAAAGAAAGAAAACAATAGACTCATAAAACCTGATCAGAAGAGGCCATTTGGGGGCTGAGTATGGGGTGTGATGTTTTTGTAGCAGGTGGTAAATGTTCTTCTCCCTAGGTGCACATGTCTCAAGAAAAGTTCACCTTATATATGTGATCTCTCCTTTTGTTTCCCTCCAAGAGAAAGAGACGGATGGGGCGTATTTCTTTTCCCATGTGTAAGGGTAGTGGTAAGTTATGGGTATTATTAAAGTGAGTGTGTATGTGGAGTAGTAAAGGCACTCGTGTTGCCCTTTCCCCTTCTTTTTGCTATTTTGGAAGGTGTCATATATAGGTTATGTGTATATGTGGGGGGCCTTCCATAAGGAGGGGGGGGGTTTGCTAAGAAGTGGACCATCCGATGTAAGAGGTGCTTCTTTTGGGTTAAATGGGGACTTGTGAGAGAAAGAGCAAGAGAGAGAGAGAGAGAGAGAGAGAGAGAGAGAGAGAGAGAGAGAGAGAGAGAGAGAGAGAGAGAGAGAGAGAGAGAGGCCCTTCTCCACCTACACTAGGAGGAGTGTTCAATTCCTCTTTAGGGGGCACTAGGTTCCCTAAGGGGCCTTAGTTACCTCCAAATTTTAGGTGTCCCAAGACCTCACTTAATAGGCTTGTATAGGAGGAAACTGCATATCCTTACAAATATTTTATAATCAGCCTCCAGAGCTTAGCTTTTTTAAACCCATTACGGCAAAAAGCTTGGGTAAGTTCTCGGATGTCCCGTGCAACATTTAATGGGTAGGTGTTTCAAAGGAGGATTGGTTTTAGCTATGAAAGTATGACCTTATAAGCCCAATCCGAGGGCCGATTACTAGATCGTTGAATAAATTTGATGCGTTAGCAAGGGAGGTTTTCCTCCTTTCCGTTGAGATGCTTAATGAGTTTTCCCTTATCAACTAATAATTAAAGGTTGAGGAATTTTGTATTTGTGCTAATCACTCTTTCAATGGAGAGGCAACGAGGATATATAGTTTCGTTGCTAATGAATAGGGGGTCCATTGAGTCAATTATGAGAATGTCATCAAAGTATCAAAAGGGTGACCCCAACCTCTTAAGGGTGGGAGCTGGGTTGGGAGATTTAATGATCCCCTCCAAGAAGTCAAATTCCAATGAGTGTAAGTAGAGAATATACCACAGGGGGGAGCAAGAAAGCCCCATAGGGATCCCATTTTTGTGGCGATAAACCAATCCTTGGTTTTGTATGTACATGTTATTGATGAGCCAAGAATTGATCTCCAATATTTGGTGTAAGGTGAATGATAATCCCAATTTATATGAGTGTGAAGACCATGTTCCTTCTATGCATTGGGCGGGGAATCTTCTGAACGAGATGTATGGTTGTTGAGCCAAAAAAGTAGTTTGTATGATTTTAGTTATGTGGTCGATTAATCCATGTTCTTCGAGGTGGATGATATTTTTGTAGCACTTATTCACGTCCCCTGAATATTGGGTGGTAGCATGCTTTGGTATATTCAAGGAACATTCATAAATTGAGTCCACAATCCACCATAATTGGATGTGGATATTATGGAATGATAAGGCTTTTTGGTTTAAGTTTTTAGCTCTTTGTTTGAGATGTTCTATGCACGTTTTTAAGAATCATGTGAATAGGAGGGAAATCTTCGTATAGCAGCATGTAGAGCCACATATTATCCATCAGAATAAGTTTTTATGGATTTTAAACAAGGCACTTAAGAAGGGAAGATCATTATTTCTCAAAGATACAATGGGATCGAGGAATGAGCGAATTTGAGCTAGAGTATCCTTGATGTTTTGAGCGTACAATGTAAAGTACTTACCCTGCAATCTCTTGTTAGCCTTGTTAACAATGAGATTTTTACATAAAAGTAACATGTTATTTGGTGCCTTACCCCAAGCAAGAGATGAAAAAGTTATGCTTGAGTTGTACAAATTCCTTGTTGATGTCAGGATACAACCGATGTTTTCTTCAGGGGAGGAAATTGAAACAATATCCTTGTAGGGCTTCACATGCATCATCAAGTGTAAGGCTTGATGGGAGTTGATGCAATTGGTATGCATGACTGTGTCCAAGACGAAACAAAGTTCCTCATATGCTTGCCCCAAGTTGGGTGGAGTAGATGCTATATGTGAGATTCCAATGCCACATAATCGAGCCAAGTCTCGCGACATAAAAGCACTAATAGTAGTGGTTAGGATGTGTCCCAATCTCGGCTCCACATGTCAATGGAATTGCTTACACGGACATGTGTTTGCCATTTCCTTATGCAAGGTGAAAATAGTACGTGAATTACACATTTTCACCTTCAAAGGGGCATCGAACGTCCATGTAAAGAGACAATCATTCCAAAGTTGAGTGGTGACAATATTCAATCCAAAGAAAAAAGCTCAAAAAAGGCCCTGACATTTCATAAATCCAGCAGATGGTTGACAAAATGGATGGGGACAAAGATGCCTTTCTTTTGAGTTTTTTTCTCAAAGCCTAGCCTTCCATGCAAATCTTTGATAGCCTATAGCAAACACCAAAGAAGTAGATTTAGCTTTCAATCATACAATAGGGATTTTGTGCTAGTTGCACACTATGGGTTAAAGGAGGGGTGGGTACGGGGGGGTGGGGGGTTTGTGCAGAATTTTGCGAGGAGTAGGCAGGATAAGTGGTTTTGTTGAATGGTGGGTGAGAGCTATTAGCCAAGTCGGCAGGTGAGGCTAGTGACCATCCAGAGTCGGTTGCAGTGGAGCCCAACCAATCTTTGAGAGGTGTACGGTTGTCGTCCTCGACCTCGGGACTTTTCTGCAGAACCTCCTTGATCACGCTTATTTGTTCTTGCATCTCTAGCCTCTCTCCCTAGAATAATGGTCTGTTGTATAAAGTAATCAACCTCAATATTGAGACTTGTTGTGGGGGACTTCTTGATTAAACAAAACTCGATGCTTGATAGCATCCTTCAACTTTCCCCTGTATAAAAGGTGAACCAACAAAGCTTTTATGGCCTCTTGGGCCTCTTTCTCAATCCAAGAGAAAAAGGCAATAGTAGACATTTTTAAACTTGAGCCTAGGAAGACGATACGAAGATGATGCATCATCATCCACAATGTATGGTGGAATCATAATATATTTCCATCCTTGTAATGGTCAGCCTGACCCACATTCCACATTTGTGTGGCGTAGTTTTTTTCCCTACCAGTAGTAGAGATCACACCTTTCACCCCAACAACACACACAGAGGATTCCCTATCAAATTTTGACATGGTGAAGGGGGTGGCTAATAAATAGCTCTCAATAATGTTTGAGGCATTTGACTCCAAAACATGTTGTAAACCAAGTTTCAAGGAGAGCTTGTCTTTACCGTTTAATAAGAGTAAGAGTAGTCCCTCAGAAAGTGGTGCCATGATTGTGAAGTTACCTCCAATATCTAAGGTTTGTGGTGTCCATCCCCCAACATGATCTCCAAAAATCTGCAAGGGATATATGGGTTGGTATATAATTCAAAGGGATTTTTTGAGAGGCTGAGTGTCGAGCTGCTAGTTGAAAAACTTTGCTTGGCAAGTTCCAACTCCTCTTCATCCAAGTTTGCAGGGATGAGGGAGCTACTTGATTCAACTTGAGAGGTGAGAGAGACCTCTTCATAGCCGCTGAGAAGGTGCCACTTCCTTTGTCGAACCATTGGGTCATTTGTAGATTATTCACATGTCTCTTCGTGAATCTTCTCATGAGACTCGGGGAGTTTTCAATCCATTCCTTGTGCTCCCGTTCATCCTCCTTGCCAATTGCCTTTAGATTGGTTGCTAACTCTCAAAGCTTTGTACGACACCATTACGATTATTTTGAGCCAAAGAATAAAGGCTAAACCATGCCGATAAATCAAGAAGGTTAAGCAGTAACAAATCAGTGTGTTCATCTGATGCAACAACGGCATTCTCATGCTCAATAAGTGTCTAATGGAAGCTCCTATCCTTGATGAAGAGGAGCAGACCTTGCACCATAGGTGGAGGGGCAGGAGAGAGGGACACATACCCAAGGAGGGCAAGGGCGGCATCCCAGCTGCAAGCATCCTGCAAAGTCAAGAAATCATAGTAGAGAGAGTTTAGGCAAAATTAATCTACTAAAGCACAATGATTTTGGTAACCATATCTTGAAAATGTAGTCGTGTGTTTGTATACATGATAGATGTTGTAGAAATTCCATAATTCATTGTGCATTACCCAAGCTCTTTTTGTAAGCCCCAAGGCATTCATAATAAATGCAAATGGACTCCATGAAAATGAAGGAAGGATAGGGCCCAAATGGCTCGCGCTTCATAAAGTGTTACGCTGCATAGTGCATGAGGCCAAGGGGTTGTGTGGTTTCATGGGAAGAAAGAGACCAAGTGCAGTTGTATAAGACTACAAAATAGTGTGGGAAGGCATCACCTCCAAGGCTTGAAATTGCAAGCGGAGAATATTCAGAACCAAGTATAAAACTTGAGCAAATAAAGCATGGTTCATACTCAAGGAGGACAAGCATTAAGTTTAACAACATTAATATCCTGCATAGACGGCGAGGTGGGCACAATAGGCCAACACCACATACAATCTGTAAGAAAATTGGCCACGAAGGCTACACACATGGTCCACGCCAGTCCTTCAAAACACAATGACAAGCATTGCATCATAGCATCCACATCCACGCGTGTACAAAGCTCAAGGTTTTAGAACGAGCGTGAAATAGCTTGGCAGATTAAAATAGAGCAACAGAGATGATGAAGAGCATACAGGTATAAGTAAGCAAGGAGAATTCAGATTTTTGTGGGAGAAGAAATATACAAGGGTAAGGAGGTTTTGGGATTTCTACCCAAAGAGAAGCCCTACATATACTGCTGCTGGGTATCCTGTGTAGACATCAGAGAACATGGGTTTACATGTTAGGTAAATCAATCGATACAAAGTGAAATAAAAGGGTCAAAATCCTTCGCATGTTAAGAATGTCAGATTATGCTAGATATAGTGACCAAACCAACACCAGATAGTCAAATAATTATACAACAGTAAGCCTGCTTTATTTGGGCACAGTAACAAAACTGTCCATCCCCGTCCGAGGTCGTGGGCTAGTGCTTGTATGCAGCCCTAGAGAGTTTGAAGAGAGAGAGAGAGAGAGAGAGAGAGAGAGAGAGAGAGAGAGAGAGAGAGAGAGAGAGAGAGAGAGAGAGAGAGAGAGAGAGAGAGAGAGAGAGAACCAGTTTCCGCTCTTCTTCTTTGTGCCCGTGATACCCTCCTTCCCTGCATCCTTGCATTGCCAAGTTTGAATACTTGAGAGAGAGAAATACTTTTTTTTTTTTGCCTTTCCGTCCTCTCTCCTTGCATCTTGCCTTGCAAAGGTTGAGAGGGATCTTCCTCTTAACGAGATCGAGAGAGAGAGAGAGAGAGAGAGAGAGAGAGAGAGAGAGAGAGAGAGAGAGAGAGAGAGAGAGAGAGAGAGAGAGAGAGAGAGAGAGAGAGAGAGATTTCTTACTAGTTAGAAAAAGAGGGAGATCAATACGGAAAGAGATCTTCCTCCTTCTACGCCTCTTCTCTTTTCTTCTCCCCTTTACCACTGTGCTTCCCTCATATTCTTCTTTTTCTTGCTATTCCGAAAGACCAGCATGAGAGACAGAGAGAGCGTTTCCCCTTTGATGAGAGAAATAGAGATCTCAAGAGCCAGAGAACTTACCCTCATGTAGTTACTTGCCCCCAATCTCCTTGTATTCCCTCCTCTCTGCTCTCACCATTCTTCACATAATTCCATTAAAAGATGGTAATGTGTTGGTGGGGGAAAGAGAGTGATGGGGGCTTTTCACAAGACAAGCTCCCATACCCCTCTTCTCTCGTCCCCACCCCATGAGAACCCCCTCTTAGGGAGGGAGTGATAAAAGGCATTGGAAAAAGTAAGAAAAAAAAAACAGTATGATTATGTAAATATATAAGAAAGGTAAAATAGGCCACCTCATGCCTGCGGAGTAGCCCATCCCCACCTTGCCTCCTTTTTCTTCACTGTTGCCCCGCCGGGTGTCCCTTTTCCTCTCCTCCACTCAAAAGGTCAACCCCCTCTCTCTTCCCCTTGTCCTTTCTCTTTTCTCTCTCCCCTCAAGCTACCCCACCTCTCACCAATAATGCATAATAACTCACCAATAATGCACCCTAACTCACATGCAACTTACCCTCTCTTCCAAAATAGTATACCGCACCCCCTCTTTCTCTCTCCTATCATATCCCATGACCCAAATACCCCCCCCTCTCTCTAAAGGGCGCCATGTCTCTTGTCTTGTACCTAAATAACCTCCCCCACACTCACACACACTCAGTTTCACTGAAAAGGTGCCCACAGACCCATCCCCACCCGGTGGTTACCTGATTTTTCTTGTGTTCACACTTATCTGCACACAGATTCACCTCTGAACACACTCCCCTCTCTCCCCTCTTGTAATTGCTTTATTCTCCATGTCACCTCTCACTTTTTTTCATCAACCCATCTCTCTCTCATGAGAGTGCTGTTCTGGCACATATACACACAGCCAGACAAGTGGGGCCCACAGTCACATGGCCTATGTAGATAACGATTTCTTCATTTCTAAATTCTAGAATTTCTCCCTCCTCCTCCCCTATATAAAGAGGGGTCACCATCACACTAAGGACACACACCATCACCAAAGAGTACACTATGCACTGTGTGCGCCTAGTGCACACACACACACCCACACCATCACCATCACCATCACCGCAATCACCATGCTCGTCTTAAG
Organism: Adiantum capillus-veneris; assembly: GCF_014529385.1. Lineage (NCBI taxonomy): Eukaryota > Viridiplantae > Streptophyta > Polypodiopsida > Polypodiales > Pteridaceae > Adiantum > Adiantum capillus-veneris. The sequence goes on from NC_140934.1 coordinate 87,099,456, forward strand.
CATGACCTCTACACCCTTGGGCTATGGAAGATGAAGGGAAACTAAATGAAGGATGATGGCCGTAACCCTCGTGCGAGTCTTCGCCATCAACTCCCACCTATCCGCCATGTGCTCTACCACGCTCTCCCTTCTCATTCCCCTACCCTATGCTCCCCATTTCATCTCCTTATTCTCTAAATAAAGCTAGAGGTTTTGTGAGTATGTTTTCTTGCAATGTTTTGCCCATGTGAGGTGTGCGGAATCGCCACCTAGTCTTGTGTTTGGAGTGAGCTTGTGTATATGTGAAGGGTGTGCGGATTCGCCATCCTTTTGTGGTGCCTAAGTACTAAGCCACTATACCCCCTCCCTCACTCTCTCTCTCTCTCTCTCTCTCTCTCTCTCTCTCTCTCTCTCACTTGATCTCATTCCCTTTCCTCTTCATCATTGCTCCCAAGCATCCATCTCTCTTGGATGAAAACTTTGTTATGGTGGTGTGTTGTTTGCGTCCTAGCCGCTGAAGCTAGGTGGTGCCCCCTGTTTGCTTTACCATGACAGGCTCGAGGCGCGCCATTCGGTCCCCAGTGCTTTAGAGGCCGTCGGGGTTCGGGGTTCGCTTTGCTCCCGTTAAGAGCATCGCCAATTTTGTCGGGAAAAAGTCCAATCTTGTTTCAGCTGCAAAGAAAACCAAGCACCAAAACATTTGCCACGATCATATTTCTCTCCATTTTTCTTTTTCCCTTTTTCTCTCCCTTGTGATTTTTCTGTCTTTGCCTACCATGCTCACTCCTTCCTCCCTTTTTATTCACATTGCCTGAATGCCTTTTTTTTCTTATGGGTGACCAACCCCAACATTAGGAAGAGACTGGGGTCTAGGAGGGCCTTTTTATTTGGCAATTTAACAAAGTCAAACCTGTAATGATTGAGAAAGTAATCAAAGGATAGATTTTGAATTCAAACAGGCAAAAGGGCTAGTTTATTTGAATTCAAAGTTTCTCCCCAAAATGGAATTTAATATGTGACATATCTATGGAAAGAGGTCGATGCATAGATTGCAGATCTATGATCTTCACTCAAGTCAAAGATCTTATGTGGGAGTTATGGAAGGCCGAAATCATAAAATTGTCCACCTCCTTTTTGGGGGGTTAAGTGCATCCTTTGACCACTCTTACACACCCACCATTCTTGCACACATGGCGTACACCTATTTGTCAAATTGTTAATTACCTCCATAAGCTCATGGAAAATAAAGAGGCCCTCCAACACCCCATCTTCTTCCTAGAGAATCTCTTACGGGTGGCCAATCAAACCCCTTTACTGGGTTCCAAAAAACCCTAGAGTGGTCTGATCGGGGTGCCCAATAATCCCAAAGAGCAGAGCATTGCCATGCATAGTCTTCCCCTGTTTCTCAAAAAAGAACCTAAACCCTCCTTGCTACTCCCACATTTGACATATGATATGTAAGACAAGGGGAAATAGAACTCTGGAGTCCACCACCCAACCACCCAATATATAGCATAGCCCCTGGCCCTTTGCCCTAGTTGGACTCCCTGTCTACACTGCCTAGCCCGGCCTTGCCCTTGTCTAGTCCGTCCTTGCTGATGTCCAGACATTGCTTCCCCCTTAAGAAGAGTTTTCGTCCTCAAAAACAAAAGTGGGGAACTTCTTCTTAAGAACACTAATGTTTTCCCAAGTGGCACCTTCCTCAGGTCGGTCTTTTCACTTGATTAAGGATTGTTGATGTACGTGATGACGTGTACGCAACTCATGATAATCGAAAACACGTTCAGGTTCATGCGGTAAGGTAGGGGGTTCAATGAAATCAACCAAAACCTGTTGGTCAATGACATTGTTGTCCCCATGTAACCGCTTACGTAAACGGCTTACATGAAACACCGGATGACTATGAGAATGTGAAGGTAGTAATAATTTGTAGGCATGATCACCTAGTCGCTTGAGTATTTTGAAAGGCCCACAATATCGGGGAGATAATTTAGGTCTTGGCCTAGTTTTCAGACTTTCTGAATGTTCCGGCACACGTAAAAATTCTTCCTCCCCTTCTTCGAAGGTAACTTGCCGACGTTTCTCAGCAGCGTACTTCTTATACCGATCATGTGCTTGTCCGACATTCTGACGAGCATGTTTCAACATATCCATGTGGTCTTGGAGAAAATCCTTAACCTGTTGGAGTTTTTTGTTGCCAACCCCACCGTAACTGGTGACCTAGGTTGAAACCCATACATGAGCATGAAAGGACTAAAGCCTATTGTGACATGCTTAGCATTGTTGTGTAGGCAAACTCAAGAATGGGTAAGTATTCTTCCCAATCTTACTGTTTTTTGTTGACGTATGCTCTTAGTATATCCTCTAGCACCTGGTTAACTCGTTCCGTCTGACCATCTATTTATAGATGATCAGATATACTGAGGTTCATTTGTGTACCCAATCGTTTAAACACACCTCTCCAAAGTGGCTGTTAAACTTGGGATCACGGTCACTGACAATGTTACTTGGAAAACCATACAATTTGTATAGATTGCCCATAAATAACTTGGCTAAATCTGGTGTCTTTATCATTGATTTGGTCGGAATAAACTTACATAGTTTAGTCAACCTGTCTACGAACACCCATACCGAGTCATGACCTCATACAGTGGTTGGTAAACCTACATCAAATCCATAGAGATACTTTCCCATTTTCCATTGAGGATCTCCAAAGGATGTAAGAGTCCTCCTGCTTTCAGGCACTCCGCTTTGCTAACTTGACAGTTTTGGCAATGCAAGACATAAGCTTGAACAAAGCCATGTATACCTGGCCAGTAAAACTGTCGTTGTATGAGAGCATAAGTTTTTCTAATCCTCGGGTGCCCTGCACTTGGACTATCATGACATTCATAAAGAATTTGGCGCCGAATGTCTGTGTCCATCAGTACACAAACTCTCCCCTTATGGAGTAGGTACCCATTGTTGATGGTGAAATGCTTCCATCACTGTAGTTTATCACTTGATACAGAGAACTAGGTGTGGAGGTTAACTGTACACTACCGTCATTGGAGTGAGAAGGATCCCTCTTTTGAACATGGCTCCACACTTTGGAATATGCTTCATCATTCTCATATTTGCCTTTGAGAGAATCTAAAAATTCACTACGAAGTTTCGTGAACAAGAGAGAATTGATCACTGAAGAATCGTGGCCCACCTGGATTTTCAACCCTTCAAATCCGTTTGTTGTGTAAACCATTTGATGCTTTCGTGGTCAAACACAATCTCAAATTGTGCACCATACAGATAATGCCGCCATGTTTTTAAGTCAGACATTATTGCATAGAGTTCGCGTTCGTAAGCAGAATAGTTCTGCTGAGCTGCATCAAGCTTCTTGCTTTCAAATGCAACCAGCTATCCGTCTTGTAATAGGACTGCTCTAATAGCACGATCGCTAGCATCCCTTTCCAAAACGAATGGTTTCAAAGGATCTACAATAGCCAGAATAGGAGGTGTAGCTAATGCATCCTTGAGCATATTGAAATTGTGTTGTTGAGCGGATCCCCACTGAAAAGCTTTGCCTTTGACTTTTGGTTGATCTGTCATGGGAACAACAATTTAGCATAGTTTTTAACGAACCTTCGGTAAAGACTTGCAAATCCCAAAAAAAAAATGTAATTCTTCCAGATTTTTAGGAGAAGGCCATTTCTGGATGGTATCCACTTTGGATTGATCCATATATAGCCCGTTAGTTGAAATAACATCTCCTAAATAGTGAATTTTGTCTTTTAGAAAATCACATGTAGATTCCTTGGCATATAATTTGTTTGTGCGTAACAACTCAAACAACTGCCTGAGATGTTGTAAGTGTTCTTCTTCAGAAGCACTATAGACTAGGATGTCATCGAGGAAAACAATGAAAAATTTGCCCAAATATGGCTTCAAGACACTATCCATAAGTGTCATGAATGTTGCAGGCGCATTGGTTAACCCAAAGGGCATCATCAAGAACTCGTAGTGTCCAAACCGTAGTGTCCAAACCGTGTTCAGAATGCAGTTTTGGGTTTATCGGCAAGTCGAATACGGACTTCGTGATATCCTAACCACAAGTCTATTTTTGTAAAAATGCGAGCATGAGTGAGCTTGTCAAACAACTCATCTACTCTGGGCAATGGGTATTTGTTCTTAACTGTAACCGCATTTAAGCCACAGTAGTCTACGCACATGCGCATATTGCCATCTTTTTTCTTCACTAATAGGATAGGCAAAGCCCATGGTGAAGAACTGGGTTGTATAAACCCTCTACTAAGGTAGTTAGTAAGCTGACCTTCCACCTCATCAGCTTCTGAATAACTCATACGGTAAGGTGGTTTACTAACAGGTTTACAGCCTACAGCCACATCAATGCTATGTTGCATTGATCATGTTGGTGGTAATTCTGATGGCAAATCATTAGGAAATACATCTTGAAATTCCTTTAATAAATTCTGTAATTGACTAGCAACGTTTGCTTGTTTAGAATTAGCAATTGGTGGAACAGAGGAGAGAGAAGCATATGGCATTGAGGAATGTTCAATAGACTCAATGTTAGAAACAAAATGAGACAGTGAGTAACACAAGAAAACCTGGTCTATTTAATTATCAGAAACAAGTTGCATAAGCTCAGCGGTACAAATCAGTGGTGATGAAGATATATCTTTTTCTCCTAACAACAACACATGTGTGCCATGGGATTCAAACATCAAGCTGTTGTGCTCATAGCTACGCATCAGTGATGGTCCTCGGCTATGCAACCACTCCCTACCAAGAACCACATCAGCTCTTTGCATGTTCATAACCTAAAAATCCAAGCATGTGGAGTACCCTTGTACTTCCAATGGAACAAGTTGGCATTGAGTATCCCAGATTTCAGTATCATGTCCATTCATCATTGCTACCTTGTAGCGGTGGGTACTTGGAGTTTGAGGCCATTTGAGTTTTTTCACCAATCCGTAATTTATGAAATTGTGAGTAGCACTGTCATCTACCAAGATGTGCACCTTGTATCCTTGCATATATAAGTGCATACGTACTAACTCATGTGGTCCAAAGGTTGGTTTCCACATGGAAGCTGTGAGACAGCATTCATGCACCACCTCAGTGTGTGTTACTTCCACTGTAGAGAATCGTGAGGAAGACTCAAGAGGCAGCAGTTTCACCACGTGTACTGCTTTTTCCTTGCCCTGAGCAGCAGATTTCCCCTTGGGACAATCCGTTTTGCCATGGCCTCTTCCTAAACATTTAAAACATAATTTTTCTTTCTTGGCTTTATCAAAGTCCTCAGGAGAGAGAGGACCCTTGGACCCCTTGGGTTTTTCAAATGCATCCGAATTGGCAACTATAAATTTTCTTTTATTGTACCCATAATGAGTGCGTGTATTACCATGTCTATTAGCAGACATGTGACTTTTATGTGTTTTCTTTTCATCTGGATCATCATGAATATGTGCTTTCACTATGGCTTCCTCAAGTGTTTTAGGGTCTTGGGTCTTCACATACTTCTTAAGCTCGGGTGTCAGACCTCGTATGTACCCCCGTACTTGCTGAAAGGTATCTAAGCCTTCCAACTTGAGGATAACATCCCGATAGTGAGAGATATATTCAAGTAGTGATGGGTATTGGTGCATGGAACATGTATCCGAAGCCGTCCAATTCTGATTGGCCTCGTTTGTAGGCAAAAATTCTTTGCTAAACATTGCTTCAAAAGCTACCCAACTCTGTGGTATGATATTCTTCTCCTTTAGAGACATTATCCACCATTTGTAGGCCTTACCTTCCAGAGTTAAGATCGTTTGCAGGGCTCTAACTGTGTCGGGAGTACGCCGTAAGGCGTGAATTCCATCCCAATTTTTGAGAAAGATATTCATTGCATCCTTACTATGGCCTCGGTCTTCTCCCTTAAAAATCGATGGTTTGGTGTTTTTCAACAATTCATCCACCTCTTTTGCAGTGAGAGTATGCAACGTATCAGAATTTGGGCCTTGCCCTTGTGTAGCAACGTGCTCATGCATGTGCATGTCAGCAAGACTCTTGGACTGTTGTTGCATTAATTGAATTACTGACCAGTTTCTTGGTACTTCATGAAGAGTATGTTCTAAATGACAAAATCAAGTCTATGGGGAGTCAAATCTCTAGTAGCCATAAAAAGCTATCACCACAAGACTCATCACCCCATGCACCTAGTGTTGGTAGTAATGTTTAAATGGATGAATGAAAAAAAATAAATTAAGATAATTTGCTCTTAGTGATGGATCTAAGTGCTCATTGTTTTGAATGGATCAAAGTGCCTATTCTTTTTTCTAGTACACTAGTCTTTAGGGTTCAATCAAACTTGAAAAGAGATCAATGATCAATTTGATCTCTTCAATATGCTTCACTACTTATTGGAGATTTTCACTTGTCAAGTTTGCATAGGAGAGAGAGAGAGAGAGAGAGAGAGAGAGAGAGAGAGAGAGAGAGAGAGAGAGAGAGAGAGATAGAGTTTTTGACAAACCAATCAATGGTTAAGTCTCTCATAAAGGCTCAAGGTCCAACTCTAAGGTAAGATCTTTCATTTCATCATCCATTGCATCAATGTCGCTCTCTTATTTGTGAGAGTAGTCTTCATGTGCTAATGTTCTAAGGGGATGGGATTGTGTAGAAGTCTTATTGTTACTGGTAAGATTATATTGGGCTACCTCTTTTGTGACCAAAGATATATTGATGGTCTCAAATATCCGACTTCCTTGAGGATTGACATGCACAACTTGCCTCCACAGATTGAGAAAATCAAGGAAAGTGTTAAAAAAATCATACTCACCATGCATCAGTAAAATATATGGTTAATTGTGTTGTCTGTAATGGTCTCGAAGAATCAATTGAACAATAACCAAATGGATTTTTTTCTCAAGGTGGTTTAGTCCATTCTAGAGTTTGCAAACTTTAAATCTTCTTTCATTTTCTTGTTTTGACATATCAAACATGTTGATATAGCTAAAATTAGTTGATGCTAGAAGACGGAGAAAGTAGAGCCGTGTATATCTATATATACATGTCCAGCTGCAATAATAGGTATGAAGGTCAATGGAATACAAATGGAGGTAGATGTGTATGTTTTTCTGGGCTCTTTTAACCACAAATCTTGATTATTTTCATACCAAAAATGGACCTTCTTAAAAAAAAGAGATTAAATGCTACATGAATCAGCTAATTTATTTAAGAAAACATTCTTAATATGCTTAAATATATTAGCTAGAGGGTCTTTTAAAAATATAATCTTGCATTTTAGAATCTATCATGATCAAGAAATATATTCATCAAGTGGACCCCCATAAGAATACGATTGATGCTTTGCAGAAATCAACTTTATAAGCTTTTTTTTATAAAAGAGACCTTGTACAAAATTGTTACCAACTTCTCCACAATTGTGCTATAAAAAATTGCAAGTTTCATGTGCAAAAACAATTATTTGAGAGTATATAAAATAATGGTAAGTTCTACATGTTTGATATGGCCATTTCAAGTACATCATTGTATACAAAGATAAATATGTTTTTGATGTATTTGTGAGTTTTAGAAAGAGTTACATTGCTTACCCTCTTCATTGAGGACTCAAGGTGGCAAGTAGAAGTGCTTTGGTGAGCAGTAATTTTTGGATCATTTCAAATATTCCAAATTGAGCATGCAAAAAATTTGAGATTTTAATTCTTGAGACATAAGCATTAAGCATTTAAAACCTCAAATAACTTCAAACCTTCAACGTAGGTCAACTAAATGTGTCAAGTACACGGAATGGACACAATTGGGGCACCTAAAACAAGTTTTTAATGTTTTTGTGGAGGACTCAAGATTTTCAAGAGTTTTTTCACAATAAATTAATCAAGATAGGGTTTAAAGAATAAGATGTAACTGAGTTAGGGAGATGAGAAAATACATAGTTTCTTGGTTTCAATATATAAAGTCATTTTCAATTGTAAGTACATGCTCAAGTATTAAATTATGTCTATAGCTTGCAAAGGAGTTCACAACTATTCCTTGAAGGTCATTCCATTGTTTTGTAACTCTAAGTTCTAACACTTAGCTTTTACGAACAAAGAAAAGGTCACCTATACAAAATTACATAAATTTTTTATGATTTTTATGGTAAAACAACTTGAAATTTTATTAAAGTTTAGGACTTAGAACTTTACATAATTCTCTCCATAGGGATTGCATTTTGACATGAAGAAAAATAAAATTTTTTCTTTCCCTCATAACCAACCTATGGTAGAAGCAAGGTGTAGAAAACGTCTTTCTAGCTTGACAAATAAATTACCAAAATTTGGTAAGAAAACAGGACACTTGAGTGTCCAATTATAGGACTAGTGTGAAAGGTGATTTATTCAAGAGTCTAAAGTGTATAAGTGAAAATACAAAAGGTTCTTTTCAAAGTGCTCTCTAGGAAGGTTCAAACGGTGTGTCAATCAAAGGTGTATAGCTTGAGATATGACAATTTGAAGGCAAAAGTGCTTTGTAGAACCTCACCGGATTGGAAGAGTGAAGGAAGATGATCAAGGTGTATGTGAGTTGCTAGGATTGGAGTGTTCGGTTTGTGGAGCGTTGCATTCTTTTAAAATATTCAATCAAACTTCGGATGGTCTCAAGATAGAAGCAATTTAAGTATTATCCGGGTTGGTTTTGTAGATTCTCTTTGACCGCCTTGATACTTGTTCCACTGGATATTTTCTCACACTTGCTAGGGTCTATAGAGGTAGTTTGAAGTATTTGATGCTAGTAAAAAGAGAGGTTCATCATCGGAGGTACATATATCAAGATATTGTGACGAATTTTTCAATTGGTAGGAGCAATATAGTTGTAGATGGTATTTCCCCATTTTTGGGCTCTCCATTGTTGGTTGTTGGATTGTCAAAATGTGTCACGGTTCTTGTGGTTTGAAGTCGACAAAGTGGATTTTAATTTGAGATTTACAAAAGGGCCATCTGACTCTAAAGCAGAAAGCTATAGCAATTTATACAAGTACAAAAGACACAAGTTTCTTTTTTAAATTGTGGGGATTTCCATCATCATGGGCGGGAATTCTCATGAAAATGCCACGTGGTGAAAAAAATCCTATATGCGGGTGCTAGGGAAAAGGTGCTAGGTTATTTATACTGGGAGATGGCCTTCATGGGGGTATCTAAAGGAAAGACAAAGAGGAATTATGGCTCCTCCTCCCTTGCCTTTCATGGGTGTTGTTTTGGGTGCTATTTGCACGCGCGTTAGCGGCATTGGCCGGTGGTTATGGCATCCTCACATGGATTTGACCAACATTAATGGTAGCCTAGTAGGGTCTCTTTCACACATGAGGGGCCCTTGGGACCTCCCCTTTTGTTGAGCATCGAGGGATCCCACCCCCCACTAGCAACAACGCTAGTGCTTGGGGAGGGAGGCCTTCCCACAAGCAGACAAAGAGAGAGAGAGAGAGAGAGAGAGAGAGAGAGAGAGAGAGAGAGAGAGAGAGAGAGAGATGTAAGGCTTCCCCTAAAAAGATACTACCTTGGTCCCAAACACACTACCCTAGTGCTTGGGGGGTCCTTTCCCATGCGCCTAAAGATATAGAGAGAGAATTAATGGCTTCCCTCAAAATTATGGTGCCCTACGAGACATGCACACACAAGGGTTACTAAACAAGTTAATCCTATGTGCATAGTTGAAGTGAAGATACTGAAAATGAAAAAACCCTCCCTACAAGAGGACCCTTTTGTGCTATTTTGGGTTTTTCTTTTTTGAAAGATGCAAGCAGAAGCCCATGAGGTTGCTAAGTTTTTTTATGGTGTTTCTTGAAGGTGATCAAGCTCCATAAACATTCTTAGTGTTGTCTTCCCCCCACCCCTCTTCACTTCTTCTATTGTTATTTTGTGCATTGGTTCCATCTTGTGGGTGTGCCCCACAAACCATTTTGGTGTAGAGAGAGAGATAGATAGATAGATAGATAGATAGATTTTATTATCATCCTTGGAGGTCAAATATGACATATGGGACCAAAGCTACATGTGATGTAGTATGTGTATGGCTGATGAGTGACTCTGGATGCTCCAAAATTGGTGGTGATGAGAGTCACAATGGAGAGCCCACACTCTAATTGGGAGAGGAAAGTGTGTAGGTCTAAGTCATGGCTGAAAATATGAGAGAAGCAAGTTTGGATGTGATCAAAAGCTGAGCACTCTAGTAGTGTGTGGTACTCGGACTCTTGAAGTTGTAGTGAGCATAATGTGTACATTTGATTTGACTCTTCTCCATTGCCCCAACGCCTTGTTTCGCATTGGAGGGAATGGGAGCTAATATGAATGACTCCGATAGTGTGTATCATCGACAAGGGGATTGGCTCAAGCATGTAAATGTGAGTACGGTTTCCTCTTTTAGCAAAGAACATCCTTTTGTATTTGGGGGGCAATATGGGTTGTGTAATGTATGGAGCGTGACCCATCGGATTTCTCCCAAGCCATAATACATTGGCATTGTAGAAAATATTCATTTACATGGGAGTCAATTGAATCATCATATAGCAAGTGTAATGTTCCCATCTCCGAAACCACTCTTTTATGGCTTGCATCCATCCCGTGCTCGAGATCTTGCTTTTATGCATCTTTTAAACTTTTCTGCTTGCTTCCCATGCAATTGTAGGAAGTGAATGTGAGGGGTTTTGACGCATCTTTATCATGTACTCCACCACAACCCTTTCCATGCCCATAACCTCAATTGGAAGAGATCCCCACTCAAGACGTAGGAGAATATATGGTGTTTGTGTCTTAACTTGGAGAAAGGTTGTAAGAACATACTTTTCGACATTTTCAAACTCTTTCTAGCTAAACTTTCAGATGCTTATGCCCCATACTTTAACTCCATAAAAAATAACTGGTGTCACGAATGCATCAAAAAGATGCTTCTTGAGAACCCAACACTTGATGTTTACCGCATTACACATGTTCTCAAATGCATAATATGATCTCTTTCTTGCTTCCAAATGATGCATAGTACATTCATGGCACTTGTGATTGGACAGAACCTCAAGTCAAAGGTACTTAAAGTTTTCAACAACTTCAAGTTTCTCATTATTGTACACAATGCATGGCTTCTCCTTATGGTTGGTTTTCACAAGCATAACCTTTATTTTATATTCATTCACAATTAGCCCACTATGCAAGAAAAATATCTCAAGGACAGCCATATCTTTTGTTCATCTTCTAAAGTGTGTGCTAGAAGCACTACATCATCCGCATATAACAAAATAATGATTACCGCATTGCAAATAGTGACCTCTTCAATGCCTTCTTCTTGCATAGAGCCCAGTACCATTTGTTCCAATTGATTGATGCATAGACCAAAGAGAGTTGGTGACAAGGGACATCCTTGTTTAATCCCAGAAGTGCTTACAATTTTTTTTTGAAATTCCTCTTCCCATGCGCAATTGACACATCACCTTCTCATAGATTCAAGAAATCGCAAGCATAAACTCACTTGGCACTTGGATTTATTCCTTCCTTTTCCACAAATTGTGACGTGGAATCATATCAAAGGCTTTCTTAAAGTCCACAAAAAAAATACATTTGCTTGTTGCCTTTCAATCTACTTTCCTCCATAAGAACACGAAGAGTGACAAGATGATCAATGGTGCTATGGCATCAACAAAAACCCGTTTGTCCTTTTGGACGCAATCCAATCACTCAATTTCATCTCCATTATGCACCTAGACAACTTTGCCATAAGAGACCCAATCATTATATTCCGGTAGTTGTTTACATTCTTTACATCCCCTCCTTTATGCAAAGGTTTTACCCAATTAGTACTCCAATCATAAGGCATACCATGGTCAAGTGCAAGCTTGAACATATCACACATGCACTCATGGATAAAATCTCACGTCTATTTGATCATCTCCGGCTTGATACCTTGAAGATCTCTCGCTTTGGATCGGAAGTGGCCAACTTTTTAGTCCCACCATATACATCCTCAATAGTAAAAAAAGAGTGCATACATGGGATTGAACCATAAAATGGTTTTCTTTTAGCATTTGGTTGCTCATATAATTGCCTACAATGTGTGTACATATCCACAAGACTCAAGTTACCAAAATTCTCAACCCGCTTGCCCCTCAAGTTTCTCCAAAATCTTCCACATGCACGTGCCTTTTCTTGGACTTGATTTTTTTTTTTGCTTTACTTACCATCTTCTTCTCTTCTTTTGAATGAATGCCTTGTATGTATGCAAATGACTTTGATAATTTTCTCTGTCCATAGTTGCATCAAGCTTTATCAAGGACTTTTGAGCATCTTGATATTCTTTATCAAACCACCTTTTGCGTGATCTATCTTTGTTGATACCATGGAGATGCTTTGTGGGAAAGAATTCTCCAAAACAAGAGCAAATAAATTTCTTGAAAGCTTCCCCTTTAGTTTCTAATGATGCGTCATATTGAAGCTTTGTCATCCATAACTTTTGCTCAACCATATCAATGTACATTAGTGCCCGTTGGAAATCCATAGATAGTGATACTTTCTCTTCCCTTTGACTGAGAATATCATGCTTAGTTGCTTATCCACATGAAAGGTTAGTACATAAGGCCCGATGGTCGAATTTTGGGGTCCATTGGCCAAACATAAAACACTTTATGTGATGTTGGTAGCAAGCTAAATCGGATAACTCGGATAACATTGTTTGGAGCTTTTATTGTAAAAAAACTTATTATTTTGATGAGTCAAGAATGTTGTAACTCCTACTTTCCAGATAAACAGTGTAATTGATGAGCCGGGGCTACAAGCTTCTAGACTATATCAACATGTCTTTAGTTAGAGCTCCTAGACTATTAGTTTTGACCACAAAAACCTTGGCTAAGGTATAAAATCCAATTTTTGTAAGTATTTTACAAGTTTCGAATAATAGAAACACAGCGTGAGCTAATGGCTCTCACTTCTCTCCATTTTGCACTTCCTTTCCCTTCCCAATTGTCACATTGCAGTGTTGTTTGTTGCATTGCAGCCGCAGGTAAAAACTCTACACATTGACGTAAGCATTTCATGGTAATCCGTAGATTTTGGCATCGTTGACCTACGGCCTAATTTCATCATAAGTAGGAATTTAAGCTTCAAAGTCATAAACTAGGTATAGGCGGGGTATTGGGGCATCATCGCTAAGCATTTAGATGCATTCTAGGTCAAAAACAACTAGGTCAAAAACTCTCTGCTGTTAATAATCGTGATTTTTTCACTTGACCTAAAGTGAGATTTGAGACCATGAGCATGTGTGCTTAGGTCTTATAAACATATCTTAGAAGTTTTATAACGTTTGGATATCGTTTGATGCTGTAACGATTATGATTTTTTTGTTGATGAGCGATTATCTTTTGGTGATTTCTGTCATTTGAGTGTAGCTTGAGTTAGACGCAATTCGTTTGTTGTTTTCCAAAAGATTGACAACCTCTTGTAGCCTCTATGCACTAGTCGAGTCAGCTTTGTCCCATGGATTGACAAGTACATACGTGGTTCTCGCTATGTCTGTAATAAGATATGAGTGAGGTTAGACACCCATCCCATTTGGTGCCGCTGCCGGGGATCAAAGAGACCTAAACTAGGGAAAAACACGAGCATCTTTTGAAGTTATCCTTTAACTTCCTCTAGGATCACCTAGAGTCAAAACTTTCTTTTTAAAACCGCATAGCTTAAGATTGTCGTCTTTTGCTGTGTAGAGGTAGCTTGGAAGTAAGTGTACTTGCTAAGTATCTTTTAGGATTGTAGGATTAGATTAGGATTTTGAGAATGATTGATGGACGAGACAAATCTTAAGATCAAGGCTCAAAAAACCATTAAAAACAGGAAAACAAGTGTTTGTGGACACTTTTCACAACCCCATTGCAGTAGAACTTAGGAGTAGGGTAAGTAGAATACGAGTTGGGATCTCAGAACATTTCTCTATCCAAAAGAATCAATTGTGAGTTGTTTATGTGAAGTTGTAATGTTACCATATACATGTGGTAGTGATGTGTGTGAACACACTAGGACCGCCGGGGCATTTTTTCTCTCTTTAGGAGGTTTTTTTTCCCCGTGCATTGTATATACGCCCATCACTCTAGGGCTATCTATCTTTCCATTGCATACTAAGAAACACACTCTCTATTGTGTGCCTTGAGCTTCCTTTGTCTTCTCCAAGCTGTGTGCGTTTCTCTGCAACCCTAATTCCAAGAATTGGTATTAGAGCAAGTCAGGTCGTCCGGGCTTAGTCGCCAGCTGCTCCAGTATACGCTACTCACTTTCGCCGGTTTCAGTGAGCTTAGGCGAGCGTTCGAAGGTCTGCTCAGAAATTTTGATTTGGGCTCATTTCGGCCTCCGTTTTCACTACAGGCAGTACTGCACATGCTATTTCGTCATTTTGTGCAGAATTTCTGTCAGTGTCGTTTTCTGCATAATAGGCGCCTTACAGTCTTCTACAGTTTGTGCTATATAGCACAGGTTGTTCCCGCTCCGTTTCTCCTATTTTTGGGCAGTTTTCACATCAGGTGCAACATTTACCATGGCTGACAACAACAACACAGATGTGTTCAAGATGTTTGCTACTGAGGACAGGTTGGATGGGGACAACTACCCTATGTGGGCTTATATGATGCAACATGTTCTTGTGTCAAAGGGTGTCTGGAACATTGTGCAGGGCATTGATGTACGTCCTGGTTCTGAGGATGTAGGCGATGTTGAGGATGTTGCAGGTCTTGCTACAAGGATTGCAGCTGTTAGAGTTGTTTTGCCTACGGTAGAACAAGCTCTTTGGGATGTTAAGGATGCGCAAGCTCATGCATTGATTGCGTTGTCTGTGAAGCGCACCATTGTTCCTCACATTCGTTCAGCAAAATCTGCAAAACAGGCTTGGGATATTCTAGCAGGTCTTTATGCAAGCCGCAATGAGGCTAAAATTGCTTTGCTGCGTAAAGAGTTGGAGTCGAAGATTATGCATGAGGAAGATGATATGGACACTTTCCTTGCTAGTGTTAAGGATATCAATGAGCAACTTATTTCTGCAGGTGAAGTTATTTCAGACAGTTCCCTTCTGCAGACTGTTCTTCATGCCTTACCAGATTCTTACCAGACTTTTGCTAGTACTTGGAGACTTATGACCCAAGGAAATCCAGAAGTTGTCAAGTTTGATGCATTATGCACATTGCTGTTGCCAGAGTCATTTTCCAGAAAAAACAGGACTAGACAGCGTGCAGTTGAACAGGCTTTTATTGCTTCTCAAAGAAAGGGTGGTAACAGCAATGCAGCCACTTCTTATGGTTCTGCTGTGAGTGGTAAAAATTATGTTCCTAATGCTTTTACTGGCAGCAATTCGTCTGGAAAATCTGGTGATAAGGGCAAAAAGAAGATGCGTTGCCATTATTTTAAAGCCAATGATCACTTGATCAAGTCGTGTCCTAAGTTGAAGGCCAAAGAGGCTAATAAGAAAGAGGGTGGTTCCACTGCAAATGTTGGCTCCACTACGCAGCCATTGTTGAGACTTCTGTGAAAGGAGACTGTGTTGCTGATGTTGATGCAGAATGGGATTTTAGCGCAGAGTTCACTTACAATCCTGCTGTCCATGATGCATACTTGTCAGTTGCTGCAGATTCACATGTGTGGTATTTCGATAGTGGTGCTACAAAGCACATTACCTCACATTGTGAATTGTTTACCTCTCTCGAGTCTGTCCCTCATGGAAAATTCAGTCACTTGTGCCAACAACGCCTCTTATCCAGTTCAGGGAGTTGGAAAGATTGTGCTTACTGCTGCTAATGACAGTTCTTTCACACTTGTTGATGCACTTTATGTACCTGGGCTCAAGAAGAATCTCTTATCTGTATCCGCACTTGCTAGACTTGGACTTGTAGTCAAATTTGTGGATGACATATGTACAGTTCATGATCTCAGTTTTGGTGATGAAATTGTTGCATCTGGGATTTTGTGCCGTGGGCTGTATAAGCTCACTTTGTATGAAAAGTGTGGAAAAAATTTTGCAAATGCTTTTGCGCATTCAAGGGCTATTTCAGATGCAAAACTTTGGCATGCATGTTTTGGTCATCTGAATTTTGCCAATTTGCTGCGTTTGCAGAAATCTGATATGGTTGCTTCTTTGCCGCCCCTTGAAGCACCTGTCAAACATGTTTGTGAAGTCTGTATTTTGGGTAAGATGCAGCGTTCTAAATTTCCAAAGGATGGTTCAGTCCGGGCCACATGCAGGTTGCAGCTTATGCATAGTGATGTTTGTGGGCCCATGCAAACTCCGTCCTTGGGCAATTACCTGTACTTCGTGACTTTCATTGATGATTACTCCAGGCATGCATGGTTATTTATGCTTAAAGAAAAGTCCGAAGTCTTTATGTGCTTCAAACAATTTCTGGCTATGGCTAAAAATGTCTCGAAATGTACTATGGGCACCCTCCGTTCAGATCGAGGGGGGGCGTATATGTCTCATGAATTTTTTAATGCATTTCTGGCTAGTCATGGGATAAAACACTAATGTACAGTGCTTTATACACCTCAGCAAAATGGTGTTGCTGAGAGGAAAAACAGGTCACTGACGGAAATGGCACGATGTATCGTCAAAAGTCAAGCTTTACCACATTCTTTTTGTCTTGAGGCCATCATGTGTGCCACTTATGTACTAAACATGTGTCCTACGAAATCTTTGCAATCTATTAATCCATATGAAGCATGGCATGATAGAAAGCCTTCTATTTGCATGTTTTTGGTTGTTTGGCATATGCTTTGGTGCCACAAGTGCAGCGCAGAAAATTGGATAATAAGGCTGTCAAATGTATTTTTGTTGATTATAGTGCTGAAATCAAAGGTTACAGGTTTTATCATCCGCAAACAAAACGTATTCTAGTTTCTCGGGATGTAGTGTTTGTGGAAGATTCTGTTCAGCCCTTGCTGTCATGTACTAGAGACAGTAATGTAAGCTCACAGGACATTTATGACACTTTTTTTGCCTCTTTTCAGTGGTGGAAATACGAATGTAAGTTCCAATGAGGCAAATGTACAGCCTATGGGGGTTTCTGAAAATGTTTCAGATCAGCCTATTACTGATGCAGATGTACATGATGTACTTGATGAGGAAAGGGCTGAAAATGAGCAGGCTAGAGGTATGCCAAAATGGCTGGTGCACACTCTGCGTGATAGTAAATTGGATGCACCTTTGTCTAGTCGTACTCGTTCAGGCTCTCACCATGCATCTTATGCATTAGATTGTTATGCTTTGGCTGTGTCTAGCTTACATGATGTTGAGGAGCCTCTGTCTTTTGATGAAGCACAGAATTCAAAAAATTGGATGGCTGCCATGCAATCAGAATATGATGCACTTATAGAAAATGACACATGGACTTTATGTGATTTGCCTCCTGGCAAAAAGGCCATTGGTACGAAGTGGGTTTACAAGTTGAAACGCAAGCCGGATGGTGAGATTGATCGCCATAAGGCTCGACTTGTTGCAAAGGGTTATGCACAGCAAAAAGGCATAGATTATGAAGAGACTTTTTCTCCCACTTGTCGTATGACTACTGTGCGTTTTCTATGTGCATTGGCAGCTCATTTTGGTTGGGATGTACATCAATCAGACATTGTTACTGCTTTCTTGAATGGTGACATATTCTAGGAAGTTTATGTAACGCAGCCTCGCTGTTTTTTCATAAAAGGACAAGAGGACAAAGTGTGCAAATGTAACAAGGCTTTGTATGGGTTGAAGAAATCTCCTCGTGCTTGGTATGAGAAAGCTGACACTCATTTGGCCAAACAAGGCTTTCGTAACAGTCCAACAGAAAGCACATTGTATGCAAAGCGTGACAGTGATGTATTTCTCATCGTGGTTCTTTATGTTGATGATTTGCTGATCACTGGACCAAATGAGAGACATGTTGCTTAATTTAAGGCTGATTTGAATGCTACTTTCAAGATGAAACATTTGGGGCTGTTGCATCATTATTTGATCATACAGTTTAAGCAGTGTGATGGTGGTATTGCCTTGTGTCAGAAAAGTTACATAGAGACATTGCTATGTAAGTTTGGACTTGAGGATTCCAAACCTATTGCCACTCCCATGGAAACATGTTTAAAGTTGAGTCTACATGATGCTGGCGATCCTGCTGATGTCAATCTTTACCAAACTGCTGCTGGCTGCCTCATTTATGTATGCAACACGAGGCCGGATATTCAGTTTGTAGTCTCACAGGTCATCAGATTTATGCATAGCCCAGGGTCTGAGCATTGGCAGGCTGTCAAGAGGATTTTCCGCTACCTTAGTGGCACTTTACATCTTGGCTTGTTTTATCCCAAGGGGGGATCATTGCCACCAGACTTACATGCTTTTTCGAACTCAGATTGGGCTGGTTGTTTTGACACGAGAGTGTCCACAAGTGGTTTTTGTTTCATGCTTGGCAGTTCATGTATATCATGGTTGAGCAAGAAGCAACCTACTATGGCCCCTTCGAGTTGTGAGGCTGAGTACAGGGCAGTCTTCACAGCCACGGTTGAGTGTGTATGGCTCAGAAGCCTTATGGCTAATTTGGTTGTTGGACAGGACACTGCCAACACTATCTACACTGACAGTCAGAGCGCATTGGCAGTTGCGAGGAACCCAGGCACAAAGCACATTGAGGTGCATTACCACTATGTCAGGGAGAGGCTCTCAGCAGGAGATATCAGCTTGGCTTATGTGCCAACACATGACAACCTTGCAAATCTTTTCACAAAGGCATTGTCTCGTGAGAAGCTTGAAGCTTTCCTCAAAGCTTTGGGCTTACTCCCCTTTGTGAACTGATCCTGTCCTTAGGGCATGGCACTTCCCTTTACTCATGTGCCAGCTCTCGTTCACCGCATCACTCCAGGGGGGATTTGTTACCATATACATGTGGTAGTGATGTGTGTGAACACACTAGGACCGCCGGGGCATTTTTTCCCTCTTTAGGAGGTTTTTCCCCCCCCCCGTGCATTGTATATATGCCCATCACTCTAGGGCTATCTATCTTTCCATTGCATACTAAGAAACACACTCTCTATTGTGTGTCTTGATCTTCCTTCGTCTTCTCCAAGCTGTGTGCGTTTCTCTGCAACCCTAATTGCAACATGTAAAATTTCACGTCTACGGCTAGAGATAGCACCAGAAGACTATCCACCATTGAATCCGATTGGAGATTATGCTTTAAAAGTTGTATGAACCAGTGGGTAAGCTTAAGGACGCATTGACGTAAAAAATTCAAGAGTTTGAAAAAACTCAAATTTTAGGCCAAATTAAGTTTTGACTTGACTCAGAGGCTTAAAATAGCTCATTAATGTCCACTGAAAAAGTTGAAAAAAGTGCTCATTTTTAGGCCAAAAGTAAATAATTGTGATTATTTACTTTCAGCTCAAAAGTAACCAAGGTTGATATCAGAGACTCTATGCATGTGTACAAACATCTTTTGTAAAGGCCCATAGAATTTGAATCACCAAAATGACCAAAAACTTGGTAAAAACTGAATTCTATACTGATTGTTGAGAACTTGAGTGTAAATTGGGAAAATTTTGCTGAAACGCAGTGAAACTTGACTCATAGGCTTATATTGAGGTATTAAACAAGTGTACATGCTCAGTTGACCAAAAAGATTAAAAAATTTACCAAAAGTAAATAATCACGATTATTTACTTTTTGTCCCATTTTTCAACTTTTCTTACCAACCCAGCATACCACTAGTATTGCATGTTATATTAAGTCCACAAATAAAATTTGGTAAGATTTTGGTCATTGGAATGAAAATTGTGGCCAAATTTGCAAAGTCAGTCAGTGTACAGACACAAAACTGTTGACCATTTGACCAGAAATTATCCAAACTTGACGGAACTTGGCTAGGGAGCTTAAGTTGAGCTGTTTAACCAATCTGTGTCAAGATTGTGGCAAAAAATTGCATAAAAATAACAGGAGTAAATAAACACGATTATTTACATCTGCTACTAAATTGGACATTTTTTCACATTTGAGTATACCACAAGGTCAAGCATATCAAGCAGACCGCATAAATAAAATTTGGTGAAATTTGGATCACAAAAGTGAGGCTTAAGCCAGATTCTTGAAAACTGAGTCTATGGATACAAAACAGTTGATAACTTGAACACATTTTGTTCAAACTTAGTGAAACTTGTCCAGAGACCTTCACCAATTGAGTACTTGGCAATACAAACCAAAAAGTGTAAAAATTTGAGAAAAGTAAATAATCACGATTATTTACTTTTGATACACAGAGATAGCATTTTGGACTCAGTTGAACTTGTACAGTGTTACACCAACATTATACAAGGTCAACGGAAAATTTTGGTTTCAATCCGATCCAAATTGGTACATGTTCACTCGGTTTACAGGTTGTAGATTACTCCTTTGGCTTTTTGCAAAAGTGGAATCTGAAAGTCTCAATTGCTAACTCACCTAGCTCAATTTGAAGAGATACGCGTAGACCAATCACAATAGCTAGTAAAAATTGTACATTCTTTGTGAAATAATAGCTAACTTGATTAAAACTTCTACAGTAATCAGGTTGCAGACAAGGAATTGAAAGCTTGACAGAAGTTGCAATCAAGTTAAGTGGAAGAAGTTGACAACAAGTCAATCCGACCGTAAGTATATCCAGGGCTTCACAAGTCTATATGAACCTTAGATCTGATCGTATACTAGCAAATCAAGGCATATTTGAAGAGACCGCTAGTAGAGTATCCACCAAAGAGAGTGTGAATCAAGGTGATCATTTGGACACTATCATTGAAGAAGTCTCAGACACTTTTTTAGAATCAACATCTGAACTGTCTTCCTATTCGACTCATTCAAAAACCGGAACGATAGTGCGTTATAAGCACATACTCACCTTTTATAAAACTAACCGGCATGGAGCTCAGTTTTACCTGGATCTTAATGAAGAGTATGATATTTGCATTGATGACCATGGCATAGAGTTTGAAGAGAAAATCAAGGCAAACGAAAAAGGAAAAATATACATGGATAAAGACCAAACTCAGTATTTACGATTTGAAAACCCTGACATGATAGACAAATGGGGGTTAGAAGTAAATACCAAAATTCCAGATATGGTAGTAGAAGAAGGACCGCCGACTTTGGAATTTGAGGGATACAATCAAGTTGATTTGAAGCCTTTGAAACAGCTTAGCACAAATAGTCCTAGGATTGAAATCTATTGCTAGGAGGATAGAAACGTCAAAGATCTTCTATGGACTTCTGATGCCAAATCAAAAGAGTTAATGCCCATGAAGATTATTTATATCTTCAAAATCAAAGACAAGGGTTCAACTGATCTAACAACTACCTATTTAGGGATTGTTATAACAATAATTTTGCTATGAAGAGTCATGAAGAGATTGAACAAACCAAATACCAAGGGTACTCTATAAGGGATTGGATATTGTGCCAAGGATCAGAAACTATTCCAAGAGATGAACTCCGCGAGATATCCTTTGAGAGCAATGTTTAAAAACCAGAAACTACCTCATTACAAACAAAACCGGGTGACACTAAAGCCAGTCCAGGTCTGTATGAGTCACTATTTTCAATAGACTGGTTTGAAGGACTCGAAATAGGACCAGCTGCCAGGAGACCAGGAGTTGAACCAAATAGACGTGTCAGACCAGCTGATTTTCAAAAATGGGTCAAAAAATATGATGGATCTGGGGATCCATATGACCACTTAGAAAGCTTTAAACAAGTGCTAAGAGCAGAACGCATATTTGATTGCCATACTCAATTCAAGGGATTTGGAATGACATTAGAAGGAAAAGCACTGACATAGTTCCAAAACATTCCACCAAGGTCAATCATAAACTTAAATACACTAGCTCAATGATTTGTAGCTGCATGTTCTAAAACACGGATCAAACATAATGTTGTGGCTCAAATCTATAGCTTCAAACAGAAGCAAGGTGAGTCTGTTAGGGATTGTGTAACTAGAATGAAACAATACATTGCAAGATGCCCAGAACTAGAAATACCTGCAGAGGAAAGATTAGCATCATTGTTTCATAGGGAATGCTAAACAAAGAACTTCATGCTATATTGTATAGCAAGAAACATATGACCCTAGAAAGTGTGTGTTAAATGCTATTGACTTAGAGACAATGGTGATATTTTCAATGAAGAAAACATCCCTAAGGATAAACAAAGTGAGAAAACAACATCCACCAAACTAGCACAAGTGGGAGCAGCTGCTGCAGCACCGCTTACAACCATAGAATACATGCTCAAAAGTATGAATGAAATGATGAATAACATGCAAAAAGCACCTATGAGGGGACCAGGGCAAGGGATACCTCAACAGGGACAACCAAATAGGATGCAAAAATGGTGTACAATCAAGGATAAATGGACCAACCATGAGACCAATGAGTGCTATCACCGACCAAAGTATGATGGGAACGTTCAATACATGTCCCCAAGGAAAAACCATGTACAGATATGAGCCTTATATGGCCCCAGCTCAAAGACCACCAATGGGTATGGAAAGACCTCAACCCATGTTGGGTCAACAACCTCCATATCCTGGACATAATGCAGTGCCTGTAAAGTACATGCATTCAAAGGGAGTCATAGATGAACAAGCATTAGTACATGTTACACCCTGTGCTGAGCCTAGTCCATCTACAACAATGGTAGAAGGGGATTGGTATAATTCACATCCACCACAAATGGAAGAACCTGTGAATTATACTACACTAGAGCTTGCACTAATGTACTATGTAGCTAATCAATGTATTAGACTTCCGATGGTAAGACCCATGATTAAGCCAAGTGTAAGAACTAGGGGGCTAGACCATAGGATCCTCCTCCCAACCCCCCATTATATAGACGGGCCCCTAGCCCCTTACCCTAGATGGATCCCTTGTCCACATTGTCTAGCTTGGCCCTTGGCCGAAGTCCATGGCTACCCTAGTCCTTAGGTTCGACCCTTGTCCTAACACTCATGATAATCCATAACATGTTCAGGTTCATGCGGTAACGTAGGAGGCTCAATGTAATCGACCAAAACTTGGTGGTCAATGACGTTGTCGTCCCCATGTAACCGCTTTCGTAAACGGCTAACATGAAACACCGGATGAATACGAGAGTGTGATGGTAGTAGTAGCTTGTAGACACGATCACCAACTCGCTTGAGTATTTGGAAAGTTCGTTACATGTTCATCTCTAATGAAGGTTATATGCCAACGTACTCTGTCAGCACACTTGGTAACTCCTTGACGTATGAAAGTATTGACACAATATCCAACCCCACCACAAGAGGTGTTCAAAGTCGAAAATCGTACTTAAGCAAATTCTAGAATAGGGAGAAAAGCATCTATCTAGAAATGCGTTGTGCTAACGTAGGCTCTTAACATATCCTTTAGCACAAGATTACTCTTTGTAATCTTTGTAATCTGCCTATCCCCTTGGATAACTGACAGTACTGAGGTGTGTTTTCCTCACGGTTTACAGACAGTCATCCCAGATGACTGGTAAACGGCAAATCATAGTAGTGTTTAACATTGGTGAAGAATCAACAATGTCCAAAATAACCATCGTGGTTAACTTGAAAAAAAATCCACAAACGCCCAAACCGAGCCATGACCTCTATTGGTGATTAGTGGATCCAAAAGTAATCTCATAGAGATAGTGCACATAGAGTGCAAAATGCTTCATAAGCAACAGTCTATGGAATATGCATGCCGTTCCAAATCAGCCCTTGCTAAACACTAGGGCCCATACCACCTAGTGGCATGCATTTAGCAAAAACTAACCGAACCTGTATATCCATAATGATGCTTGCCAATACTTATGGCAAATTTGATGCACCTAGCAAGCAATAAAAAGGAATGTAAATAGTTCTGAAAAGAAACTAAATACTTTTAGTTGCAGTCTTTTGCAAGCCTTGCTGAAACGTCTAAATCACAATAAAAGGTGAAACATTGATCACTTCTAGATACAGACAATGAAACTTTTTCATTAACAATTTATAGCCTTGCTATATGTATAAACAACCATCTGTAATGTTGTTTAGCAGTACTTGTACCTTAACAAGTCATTCTAAGTATCCGACAATTTCTGGCCACGAAATTGACCAGCACCTAGGGACTTTGTCGTGACACATAATTGAAATAATGGCGCCAGTGTCAGTCCAGAGACTCATATTCTCCACATGTGGAATATGTCTCATGTAAGGATGTGTAAAAAAGAGGTGGGTGGAGGTAACTGCAAACACTCTACGACGGGAGTGAGAGGGACCCTCATTAGCCTTGCTCCACACTGGCTAAACCGAACTCCTTGAGTTCCTCGACCATGTTGTATCCCATGTGACAACATGTGCCTAATTGATCCCTACAAGTAGGTTCATAACAGCATGAGACAAAAAGGTAGATTGGGCACTTGGCCCAAATTACTTTGTGCCGACATGCCCTTGGCATGGCTCTGGAACATTCAAGAGTACTTATACGTCTTGAAAAACCAAGCAAAGCATACTAAAAATGGAATAACACCAAATCAATAGATGCATACCTGGAGATTTGAACGTAATGTTCACTTATCCATATTCAAATGGAGAGGAGCACGTCCCCTACCTGAAAAAATAAATTGCATTGCACTGGGAACCCTGGGTGTTGCCTTTGGCAATCCAAGCCCTTGGATTTTGAATCTACGTAGTCAAACCCCTTGGTAAGACGCCTTGTAGAAATTGCTAAACTAGCAGGTAACGGTAACCAACATAGTCAACCGTGTACAGAATGATTGGAATCAACTTCCAAAGTGTGTTCGGTCGCTACCACATGGTAGATTGTGGAAGTATTTCCTTGAAAGGATAACTTGGAGAGATCAACTGTGATCTTTCAATGTAGATCAAATTGTGATCCTTGATGCCTATGGGGTAATGTAGTAATCACCCGCCGGGTCTTACCCCAAAACAGTATGTCCATAGACACTCTGTAGTGCTATAGAGAGAGCAGGAGACCCACACAAGTGAACTGATGAGCTCTTATGGACAGCCATGCTGTCACAACTGTTTGCTGCAGCTATACTTTGTGGTAGAGATCAACTGGTGTGAGTTGAAGATTAGCAAAAACTCAACTTGAGTGTCGCACTGAAAACATGTAGTGAAAAAATGAAACCCTAAACATCTGTAATGACATCTGTAATGACAAGACGCTTGCTTGTCAATTAACGTCAATGTGTACACCACTAGGTAGCATGCCTTTCATACAAAAATGGAAGCCCGTGGCTACTGTGAACATCGTTGAAGTCAACACCGTAAGTGCCTTGCACCGGTTAGACTGGTAGGGATTCGATGAGATGATATCCTGAATAATGTAAGTGCCCCAAACTTGGTTGCCAACTGCTATTGTCGCCGAGGTAATCGGAGTACGAATTAGAAGCCTTATGTCATGTAAAATGGGCCTAGCATTTGGTTTTTCATAATACTGTCCAAAGTAAATGCAAAACGTGAGTTGTAGGACATGTGTATCATATACACCCTAATTCAGTGATCTTGCATGCATCTCAGAATGTTTTCAGCAGATCATATAAGCCGAGATGATGTGACTGGTCGTACCAAAAATGAATGTGGCAGAAAACAATTGGGGTTTAGTAGTACCCAATTCAAAAAAAACTTACAATACGCTGAAAATTCCATATTGAAGTATGAGAAAATGGCTACGAAAAACATATTCAAAAAAGCCATATAACTACTGTGCCGTGCGCCAAAACTGGAGTTTATGTCAAAGCACAAACTTATGCATCATGCTGAAGTTTTCCGACATGTGGGCACTGCTTTTTTTGATGTGTTCCTAAGCAAATAAAGCATAATTTTTTACTTTTTACATGTTGAAATTCGGATGGTGATAGGAGCTTCTTGATCACGTTGGTATCAGAGCTCAGGGGAGAGGAGAGCTATGGAGGAGGGGGAAGGACTCTCTCTCTTTAGGTCTCTCTCTCTGGAATTCAGTATGAGGCATGGCCTCTCTCTCGCTTCGGAGTCTTCTCTTTCTCCCTTGTGTTTTAGCAGCAGAATGTGCATGGTCTTGCATGTGAGTGCAAGCCGGGGTGTGCAACGTGGCTAAGCAGGAAGGTGGGGTCGAGGCACACTGCGTGTGCAGAGACTCTTGGCAAGGGGTCGGATCTTGGGCGTGTGCAGCAAACCCAATGTCGGGAACGAGGAGGAAGTCGACCTGCACAAAACGGCGCTTAGAGCGCGATGGCGATCCAAGGGAGGTTCGTTTCTGCAGCAGTCCAATACGATCTATGGAGGTGCTTCTTGGTTGCTTCTCAACCTCGCGCTCATCGATGGCTGTGTAGCAGGAACAGGTAGTTTTTTTTTCATATTACCTCACGTTTTGGGTGCCCAACGGGTATCCCTAAGGCCATCCTAAGAGCACCCTCCCACCGCTTGCGAGCTCATGTGGTGATGCGCACACGACAACCAAGTTGCACCATGCACGACATTTCATGGTCGAGCCAAGGGCCACGGACCGCTCTCAAATTTTGCAATTTCTATTGCACATGGACACATGCAAGAGGAAATATTGAATTCAACACCTGCATGTAAGGCGATTCAAGGTTTACGATAAGGAGTTTTGACACGGCCATATACTCCAAGCATGTATGCCATCATGGGACTTGGTACTCGATGATCCAAGGCCTCAAACAATAGCCAAGGCATGAACCTCCACAAAGAGTCTCGGCAAGCAAGGTTTCTGAGGTCATTTAGGCGATAAGCAACCGTATTCAATTTTGTTTGTTATTTTCCTCAAGGACATGTTGCATCACAAAACAAGCAAGGCTAGGCATAAAAAACCATCACGATGAGACCACGCCGAGTATTTTGTTTACCAAACTTTGACTTCAACAACCAATGATTGATTTGAAGCCCAAAATCAAGCATGGCTTTCAAAACATTCATCGAAGGTTGAATGTTGAGATAAAGGCAACTCAGGCAAAGGCCTATGACATAGCTGATTTTGGTATTCGGCAAGGACGATCGATAAGTATAATTTCAAGTAACTATCTACCATCAGAAACATTTTAGGAGCAAGGCTCCCTATAGCGACACTCCAATAAACCGATTTGTGCCTTACGTCAGTTGTTAATTTTTTATCTCTCCTCGTTGTGCTATCTCAAGGCGGAGGAAAGCTAGATTTCTGGGAGCACGGCTCCATGCATTGGATGCATACTAGTTTCCAAGCCATTGCAACTTGCTAGGGAGAAGGCAATATAGGTACATGAAGCATCATGGAAAAAAACATTGACATCCACAGCTAGGAGCTGAATGCAATGTTGACCACAATATGAATTTTCACAATGCCAACTTGTCAAGCAAAGGTTGCTTTGAACAAGCAGTATTGGACAATCGCTGACATTTGATAACTCAACTGTAGATGATATCTTTCTCACTATTGGGCAATGTTATGATTCTCAATCAGTAGAAAAATTTGGCAAGGAAGTTCCCCTATGCCATTTTGACAAGGTCCATCTTTTTCTGCTCGAACATATGTATGTCACCAAGAGCATCTGTTAGCTATGAGCACTCAGGTTACATTCTTGTCTCATCCATTTGATGAACTTATGTGAAGCAAGGCTTCTATTTATGCATCTTGCATTGTGACCCCCCACGTTCGGCCTATGCTATGAGCATACAAACTTGGGACGGACTTGACAATATGCTTGCAGGTTATTTCATTACATGATAGACAGGCATATATGATACAAGGGACGTATCTGTACATACAACAGCTCCCACTCGTGCAGCAGATATAGCTATGCGCCATTTTTAAGCGAGTTTTCTTCCCCGGAATATCGGGCCAACTGGTTACAACAACGACCAGGTTAGCCAATTTTACAATCTTCTTATTTTTCCATGTTTACATCTTTGATTGGAAACTATTGCTTTTGTCCAAAGCAATGTGCTTTGACAATTTTACATGAAGCAAGGCTTCTTCCTTATGCCAAGGTACTGCCCAATGACTTGGCATCAAGGGAATTGGCACACAAGTTCGGGAAACTGAAAAAATAGGGAATCTCAGCTCACAAAATCCCTACCAGTTTAAATTGTGCAAGGCACGTATGGTTTTTGCTCTCACGTTTGAGGCCATCACTTTTGCCAAGGGCTTACTTTTATGTATGCATGGCATGCTGGCTAGGTGGATTCAATTCTACGGCCTCCTAAAACACACTTCCACTACAACACCAGACACTTTGTCAAGGACACTAAAAAGCACCTAACTCAAGGACTTAATTCAAAGGCAAAGTGCTATCATTAGGTCACACTAGTGTCGTCACAACCACATACATGGTAGGTGGGTCAGTCTATGACTTGTTTGTGTCTTTTTGTTACCTCTCTCGATGAGAGAGTCATAGCAGAAAACTGTGGCACGCTTATATGATAAGCTGCACGCTACGCATAAGATGCACACGAGCATGGGCACAACATATACAAAGTCGTCAGTTAAGGAAAGTTCCTCAGCCCAGCATTCTCTCTCTCTCTTTCTTATTTCTCTCAAAGAATAAGAAAACTTTTTAAGAATATTTGGATACATGCTTTTCTCGCGAGCCAGCATGAGCCAAGGTTCTCTAACTCTTAGCTAGAAATTGGGCAAGACGCCCTCTACATTAGTCTTGATCGTTTCGTTGATTGAACACTAATTGCCATAAGGGCTATGAGCCACACACGCTGGCTAAGAGTCATTGTCAGATCTCGGGTATGACCCAACTGTTGGAATTCCTTGGGTGACTGTTCTTAAGATCGAACATACCTACCCAGTGGAGTACACAACGGCGTTAATGGACAAGCAAGAGTCTTGTCATTACAGATATTTAGGGTGTCATTTTTGCATGACATGTTTTCAGTGTGACACTCGAGTTGAGATTTTGATAATCATAAAAGCTGATCTCTACCACGAATTTTAGATGCAACAAACCGTTGCGACAGCATGGCTGTCCATAAGAGCTACGCTTTACACTTGTGTGTATCTCCTGTCTCTCTATAGCACTACGAGTGGCTATGGACGCATTGTTTTGAGGTGGATCTCCTACTCGTCTCTATAGCACAACGCATTTCTAGATAGATGATTTTCTCCCTATTCTAGATTTTTTTAAGTACGTTTTTCGACTTTGAACACCTCTTGTGATGGGGTTGGAGATTGTGTCGATACTTTCATACGTCAAGGACATACCAAGTGTGATGACAGAGTATGATTGCACGTAACCTTCATTAGGGATGAACATGTAATGAAATTTCAAAATACTCAAGCGAGTTGGTGATTGTCCTACAAGCTACTACTACCATCACACTCTCGCATTCATCCGGTGTTTCATGTTTGCCATTTACGAAAGCGGTTACATAGGGACGACAACGTCATTGACCACCAGGTTTTGGTCGATTACATTGCACCTCCTACGTTACCACATGAACTTGAATGTGTTATGGATTATCATGAGTTGCGTACACGTCCTCATGTACGACAAAAAGCCTTAATCAAGTGGAAAGACCGACCTGGGAACGGTTCATTTGAGCGGAACCCGGTTTTGTAGGAGGTTCAATGAAACCAAGAGTAACATCTTGATTTTCTACATTGTTGTCCATTTGTAACCATCTGATGGTACCGGTTCCTATCCAAACATAGTGTGTAGACTCCATTTAGAACTCTGATGAGCATGGTAAACGAGTTTATCACAACATAGGTGTACCAAACAGAGTACCTCTTGTCACTTTCCATGAAAGTAACTTGCTGACATAACTCATCAGCCAATTTTAAGTCCTTGACTTGGCCCTCTTCTTCATCATTAGTAAACAACCCCACCCTAACGAGTGTTCAAGGTTGAGAACTTGAGTTATACATGAAGAGACTACCTAGTCGCAACATGCGTTAACTGATAGTAAGTAAACTCCAAAAAGAGCAATAAATGCTTATGAAGCTAATGTACACACTTTCCCAAGATTACACTTTGTAATCTGTCAATCCCCTTGGATACTGACAGTACTGAGGTGTGTTTCCCCCACGGTCTACAGATAGTCTTCCCAGATGGCTGGTAAATGGGAAATCACAATAGCGTATAACATTGTTGAGGAATCAACGATGTCTGGAATAACCATCGGGGTTAACGTAAAAAATCAGGAATCAACGATGTGTGGAATAACCATCGTGGTTAACGTAAAAAATCCACAAACACCCAAACCGAGCCATGACCTCTATTGGTGATTAGTAGACTCAAAGGTAATCTCATAGAGATAGTGCACATAAAGTGCACAATGCTTCATAAGCAACAACTTGAGGAATATGCATGCCGTTCCAAATCAGCCTTGCTAAACACTAGGGCCCATAACACCTAGTGTGCATGCATTTAGCAAAAAAAAGATTCAAACCTGTATTTCCATGGTAATTCTTGCCAATACTGATGGAAAATGTGATGCGCCTAGCACACATTAACAGGAATGTAAATAGTTCTGAAAAGAAAGTAAGTACTTTCATTTGAAATCTTTTGCAATCTTTGCTTAAACGTCTGAATCATAATAGAAGGTGAAATAGTGATCACTTCTAGATACAAACAATGAAACTCTTTCATTTGCTATATGTATAAACAACCATCTGTAATGTTGTTTACCAATACTTGTACCTTAACAAGTCATTCTAAGTATCCGACAATTTCTGGCCATGAGATTGCTCCTCATACGTTGTGCTAAAAATGGTCTAGAAAATAGATGTGACCAACACTTAGTGACCAGCACTTAGGGACTTTGTCATGACACATATGTGAAATAGGGGGCGCCAGTGTCAGTCCTAGAGACTCATATTCGCCATATGTGGAGTATGTCTCAACTAAGGATGTCTGAAAAAGAACATCCTACAAGTACAAGATGTACTTGTGTGTGGAGATAGCTCTAAACACTTTACGACAAGAGTGAGAGGGACCCTCATTCATTGCTCCACACTGGCTAAACCGAACTTCTTGAGTTCCTAGACCATGTTGTATCCCATGTGAGAACATGTGCCAAATTGAACCCTACAAGTAGGTACATAACAGCAAAAGGTAGAAAGATAGATTGGATACTTGGCCACAAATACTTTGTGCCGACATGCCCTTGGCATGACTCTGTAACATCCAAGCGTACTTATACGTCTTGAAAAACCAATCCAAGCATACTAAAAATGGAATAACACCAAATCAATAGATGCATACCTAGAGATTTGAACGTAATGTTCACTTACCCGTATTCAAATGGAGAGGAGCACGTGTCCTACCTGAAAAAACAAACGGCATTGCACTGGGAAGCCTGAGTGTTGCTTTTGCAATCCAAGCTCTTGGATTAGAATCTACGTATTCAAACGCCTTGATAAGAATCTTTGTAGAAACTGCTCAACTAGCAGATAACGGTAACCAACATAGTCAACCGTGCACAGGTTGATTGGAATCAACTTGAAAAGTGTGTTTGTTTGCTACCGTGTGGTAGATTGCGGAATTATTTCCTTGAAATTATAACTGGGAGAGATCAACGGTGATCCTCAATGCAGATCAAGCTGTGATCCTTAATGCCTATGGGGTGATGTAGCAATCACCCGCCGAGTCTTACCCCAAAACAATATGTCCGTAGACAGTGCGTGTGCTATAGAGAGAGCAGGACATCCACACAAGTGAACTGCCTAGCTCTTGTGGACAACCATGCTTTCTCAATTGATTGCTGCATCTATACTTCCTTGTAGAGATCAGCTACTGTGAGTTGATGATATATCAGAAACTCAACTTGAGTGTGGCACTGAAAATATGTTGTGCAAAAATGACACTGTGACCATCCGTAAGGACAAGAATGTTGCTTGTCCATTAACGTCGATGTATACTTCCCTGGATAGATCTGTTCAATCTTGAAAACAATCACCCAAGGAATGCCAATAGTTAGGTCTTATCCTTGTCATGAAATCAGCTCTTAGCCTGTTTGGCTCATAGCCCTTATGCAAAATAGTGTTCAATCGACAAACCGATGAAGAATAATTTGAGTAGCATCTTAGCCACGTGCTAGCTGTGAGTGAGAGCACCTTGGCTCAAGCTGACTCACGAGAAGAATATATATCAAAAGCTTCTTAGAAGATTTTTGTTAAGAAATAATAAAAATAGAGAAAAGAAGAGCATGCTGAGTTGAGGAACTTTCCTTAAATTTATAGAGTGTGTGCCCAAAATGTGTGCTCTTAGACATCTTATGCCTGAATTGCATCTTATCCTATAAGCATTCCACAATCTGTCTGTATAATGCTCTCATCGAGAGAGTCAACAGAAAACACAAGTTGAATCTTGATCGTCTACCGTGTAGGGTCATGACTGTATGAGGATGACTTGAAAGGGGCACCTTGCCAGTGAATCTAGATGAAATTGTAGGTTCGTTTTAGTATTGTTGAGTGTTGATAGCAACCAAGAATCCATCAGTACTATGTCCGTGTCCTTGACAGAGTTGCGAGTGTGTTAGCGGAAGTGTAATGCATGAAGCGGCAGAATTGAATTCACGTCACTAGCATGCCTTGTATAAACAATGGTAAGCCCTTGCACAGAGTGATGGCCTCAACCGTGAGATCCAAAACTCTAAGTATCTTGCACAATTGAAACTGGTAGGGATTCTGTGAGCTGAGATCCCCTATTTTGCCAGTGCCCTGAAGCCGTGCTTCCTATAAAATTGCCAAAGCACTTTGCTTTGCACAAGGACAGTAATTGCCAACTAAAGTGTAAACAGGAAGAAACAAGAAAAACTTCAACTTGGCTAACCTAGTCGTTGTTGCTGTAACCAGTTGTCATGATAGTTGGGAGAAAAAATCATTCCAGAACGGCCCATAGCTATATCTGCACAGACGCCCTCATCTGTTGTGTACACTCGTCTGGTACATAAGTCCATAACCTGCAAACTTGAATTCACCTGCAAACACCTTGCCTATTCTTTCCATATTATGTATGCTCATAGCATATGCCAGACGTGACCAGCTTTAATGCAAGATGTAGAAATTGAAGCCTTGCTGCGTAGAACTCTGTCTGGCCTCATTGCCAACAAATGCTATTGATGATAGATGTCATAGCAAAGGGAGACGACCTTGTCGTGCATGCAAAAAAAAATCGACCTTGTCTACTTGTAGATCTGGCAGAAAAATTGAATTATATGTGCAATAAATAAATACCATTTGCGTACCTCATGAAGTACGCCTACCGATGAAATGGCCGTTGTAAGAGTCGAACGAGTTGGAATCAAGGTTCACAGCTGTTTGACCTCGTACTGCCAAGGGCCTTGCCCCATGCTCTTGTGGTGTTACACAGACCATACCCATGAGCAGCTTTGACGAGCTTGCTAGCCTCATGGCCTATGTGGGAGCTTTTTCATCTTTGTCGTTGCATTGGCTTGGATCCTCCCTAGCACTTTGAACCTCCACCAAAGTAGAGAAGGAGTTGATCGACATCACGTGAGAGATTACGAACCCTTGTTCTATAAGCAACCACTCCGATTTTCTTTGAAAAACAATCAAATTTTCTGTGTTGGTGGCATGTGTTACATGCCAGTATATGTAATCTTGTCGGAACTTATTTTCCACTCCAATTTCTTTGATGGAAAATTTGGCATCCCAATTTGCATAAGAAAATCCAAATTCATATCCAAGTTCCGTCCCCTATGAGAGTTGTACCGACAACTTTGAAGTTCAATGGGCCCGGTTAATTAATCTTTGCCTTGTTTTTACCTTGGCCGACCTTGCTTATGCTGAGTGCTTGCCCTTGCTGTTTATGATGCTCGATCGATTCTGGCTACGGTGTCAAAACATGCCTTGCATGCCCTTCTTGCCGATGCCTTGCATGTGGTGCCTTCCTATGGGTAAGGCCCCTAGGGTGGCCTTTGGAAACCCTTAGGGCGCCCACCCATCCTATAAAAAAAATGTATGAGCAAGGCGATGGCGGCAGCTTCTGCATAGGAGAGAAACAGGCCGAGCACACGTTGCAGATGCCAAAACCAAGGACAGGCGTAGTGTTTAAAAAGGCACAGCCGGGCAGGGCGAACCCATAGAGCCTCTCTGCGAGAGTTTTGGAGGTGGCCGACCTCGCCTCGATTCCCCTCGTTAGGGGCTGTGCC
This sequence comes from Adiantum capillus-veneris, assembly GCF_014529385.1. NCBI lineage: Eukaryota > Viridiplantae > Streptophyta > Polypodiopsida > Polypodiales > Pteridaceae > Adiantum > Adiantum capillus-veneris. Next base: position 87,133,558 of record NC_140934.1, read on the forward strand.
TGCGGCCCTTTGCGGCTTGCCTTCCACCCTAGCCGCCTGTGTGTCTTCCCCTCATTAGGGTCTATGCCCGCCTTCAACCCCTGCTAAGAACGGTAGCACACCAACCAGTAGACCTCGGCTTCTCCTTCCTCCCTGGCTTGGGACAGCAGCCCACACAAAATCTCCTTCCTTCTTGTATGCAACATGCAAAAAACCCCTCCCCGGCTTGAGGAACACGCCCCTCCATAATCGTGAGAGAGAGAGAGATTCCGGGAGAGAGGGGGAGAGAGAGAGAGAGTACATGCCTTGAGAAGAAAACCATGCCTTCTTCCCCGCCATGGCTCGACCCTCCTTCCTCCTCTCCACCTTGTTCTGATACCAGTGAAAGTACAGGGGAATTGACATGCTAATCTCCACCAAGCCATGATTTATATAGGCCCCTGTCCTTTTAAATATAGGGACCCCCTTGACTGCATGTCCGTCCTGGCCCTTGGCCCCTGACATTAGTGAAAGGACAGGGGAATTGACATGCTAATCTCCACCCAGCTATGCCCTATATAGGCCACTGTCCTTCTAAATATAGGGACCCCCTTGATTGCATGTCTGTCCTGGCCCTTGGCCCCTGACATTACTCCCCCCTTGGAGAAGCGTTTTCGTCCGCGAAAACACAAGTGATGGTATCTTCATAAGAACACTAACGTTTTCTATCGTAACATCCCACATGGATCCAACGGTTCATTTGAGCGGAACCCGGTTCAGTAGGAGGTTCAATGAAACCAAGAGTAACATCTTGATTTTCTACATTGTTGTCCATTTGTAACCATATGATGGTACCGGTTCCTATCCAAACATAGTGTGTAGACTCCATTTAGAACTCTCATGAGCATGGTAAACGAGTTTATCACAACATAGGTGTACCAAAAAGAGTACCTCTTGTCACTTTCCATGAAAGTAACTTGCTGACATAACTCATCAGCCAATTTTAAGTCCTTGACTTGGCCATCTTCTTCATCATCAGTAAACAACCCCACCCTAATGAGTGTTCAAGGTTGAGAAGCTGAGTATATATGAAGAGACTACCTAGTCGCAACATGCGATAACTGATAGTAAGTAAACTCCAAAAAGAGAAATAAATGCTTATGAAGCTAATGTACGCACTTTGCATATCCTTTAGCCCAAGATTACACTTTGTAATCTGTCACTCCCCTTGGATACTGACTGTACTGAGGTGTGTTTTCCCCACGGTTTACAGACAGTCTTCCCAGATGGCTGGTAAACGGGAAATCACAATAGCGTATAACATTGTTGAGGAATCAACGATGTGTGGAATAACCATTGTGGTTGAGGTAAAAAATACACAAACACCCAAACCAAGCCATGACCTCTATTGGTGATTAGTAGAGTCAAAGGTAATCTCATAGAGATAGTGCACATAAAGTGCAAAATGCTTCATAAGCAACAACTTGAGGAATATGCATGCCGTTCCAAATCAACCTTTTCTAAACACTAGGGCCCATAACACCTAGTGTGCATGCATTTAGCAAAAAACAGATCCAAACCTCTCCATGGTAATTCTTGCCAATACTGATGGCAAATGTGATGCACCTAGCACACATTAACAGGAATGTAAATAGTTCTAAAAAGAAAGTAAGTACTTTCATTTGCAATCTTTTGCAGCTTTGCTTAAACGTCTGAATCATAATAGAAGGTGAAACAGTGATCACTTCTAGATACAAACAATGAAACCTTTTCATTTGCTAGATGTATAAACAACCATCTGTAATGTTGTTTAGAAATACTTGTACCTTAACAACTCATTCTAAGTATCCGACAATTTCTGGCCACGAAATTGATCCTCATACGTTGTGCTAAAAATGGTCTAGAAAACAGATGTGACCAGCACTTAGGGACTTTGTCGTGACACATCTGTGAAATAGGGGGCGCCACTGTCAGTCCCAGAGACTCATATTCACCACATGTGGAATATGTCTCAACTAAGGATGTGTGAAAAAGAAACATCCTACAAGTACAAGATGTACTTGTGTGTGGAGGTAGCTCTAAACACTTTATGACAAGAGTGAGAGGGACCCTCATTCATTGCTCCACACTGGCTAGACCGAACTCCTTGAGTTCCTAGACCATGTTGTATCCCATGTGAGAACATGTGCCAAATTGAACCCGACAAGTAGGTTCATAACAGGATAAGGCAGAAAGATAGATTGGATACTTGGCCAAAAATACTTTGTGCCGACATTCCCTTGGCATGACTCTATAACATTAAAGCGTACTTATACGTCTTGAAAAACCAAGCCAAGCATACTAAAAATGGAATAACACAAAATCAATAGATTCATACCTAGAGATTTGAACGTAAAGTTCACTTACCCGTATTCAAATGGAGAGGAGCACGTCCCCTACCTGAAAAAACAAACGTCATTTCACTGGGAAGCCTGGGTGTTGCCTTTGCAATCCAAGATCTTGGATTATAATCTACGTAGTCAAACTCCTTGATAAGACTCTTTGTAGAAACTGCTCAACTAGCAGATAACGGTAACCAACATAGTCAACCGTGTACAGGTTGATTGAAATTAACTTGAAAAGTGTCTTCGTCTGCTACCGCGTGGTAGATTGTGGAATTCTTTCCTTGAAATTATAACTGGGAGAGATCAACGGTGATCCTCAATGCATATCAAACTGTGATCCTTAATGCCTATTGGGTGATCTAGCAATCACCCGCTGGGTCTTACCCCAAAACAATATGTCCGTAGATACTCCGTGTGCTATAGAGTGAGCATGACATCCACACAAGTAAACTACCTAGCTCTTGTGGACAGCCATGTTGTCTCAACTGATTATTGTATCTATACTTCCTTGTAGAGATCAGCTAATGTGTTGAATATTTATCAAAAACGCAACTTGAGTGTCACACTAAAAACCTGTGGTGCAAAAATGACATTGTGACCATCCGTAAGGACAAGACTCTTGCTTGTCCATTAACGTTGATGTATACTTCCCTAGATAGATCTGTTCACTCTTGAAAACAATCACCCAAGGAATGCCAATAGTTAGGTCTTACCCTTGTCATGAAATCGGCTCTTAGCCTGTTTGGCTCATAGCCCTTATGCAAAATAGTGTTCACTCGACGAACCGATGAAGACTAATTTGAGTAGCATCTTAGCCACGTGATAGCTGTGACATTGCAATTTGCTCCTATTTTATGTGTGGCAACAACACGTTATGATGCATCGCTACCAAGGCAGACTCTGTAAGGTACTTATGATTTCGGGTCTCATGCTTGAGGCCATTATGCTAGCCAAGGGCTTACAATTCTGCATGCATGGCATGCTAACCAGGTTGCTTGAATTCCACTGCTTCATGGATTATGCTTCCTCTATCACACTCGCAACTCTGTCAAGGACAGACTAAGTGAGGAATTGTTTAATGCATTTTTTGGTTGATGTCAACACCAGACTAAAAAGAACCAAAAATTTGGATTTGATTCCCATGCAAAGTGCTAATACCAAGTCATCCTCATACAATCACGACCCCTACAAGGTAGGTGGATCGGAATGAGTTTTATGTTTTTCTGTTGCCTCTCTTGATGAGAGCGTTATATAGACAGATTGTGGAATGCTTTAAGGATAAGCTGCAATTCAGGCATAAGATGTCTAAGAGCACACATTATGGGCACACACTCTACAAATTTAAGGAAAGTTCCTCAGCCCAGCATGCTCTTCTTTTCTCTCTTCTTCTTATTTCTTTCACGAATAACGAAACTCTTCTAAGAAGCTTTTGATACATATTCTGCTCGTGAGCCAGCTGGGGCCAAGGTGCTCTCACTCACAACTAGCACGTGGCTAAGATGCTACTCAAATTAGTCTTCATCGATTCGTCGATTGAACACTATTTTGCATAAGGGCTATGAGCCAAACAGGCTAAGAGCCGATTTTATGACAAGGGTAAGACCTAACTATTGGCATTCCTTGGGTGATTGTTTTCAAGAGTGAACAGATCTATCCAGGGAAGTATACATCGATGTTAATGGACAAGCAAGAGTCTTGTCCTTACGGATGGTCACAGTGTCATTTTTGCACAACATGTTTTTAGTGTGACACTCAAGTTGCGTTTTGATAAATATTCAACACATTAGCTGATCTCTACAAGGAAGTATAGATACAGTAATCAGTTGAGACAACATGGCTGTCCACAAGAGCTAGGTAGTTTACTTGTGTGGATGTCCTGCTCTCTCTATAGCACACGGAGTGTCTACGGACATATTGTTTTGGGGTAAGACCCAGCGGGTGATTGCTACATCACCCCATAGGCATTAAGGATCACAGTTTGATATGCATTGAGGATCACCGTTGATCTCTCCCAGTTATATTTTCAAGGAAATAATTCCGCAATTTACCACGCAATAGCAGACAAACACACTTTTCAAGTTGATTCCAATCAACCTGTACACGGTTGACTATGTTGGTTACCGTTATCTGTTGGTTGAGCAGTGTCTACAAAGAGTCTTATCAAGGGGTTTGACTACGTAGATTCTAATCCAAGAGCTTGGATTGCAAAGGCAACACCCAGGCTTCCCAGTGCAATGCCGTTTGTTTTTTCAGTTACGGGACGTGCTCCTCTCCATGAATACGGATAAGTGAACATTACGTTCAAATCTCCAGGTATGCATCTATTGATTTGGTGTTATTCCATTTTTAGTATGCTTGGCTTGGTTTTTCAAGACGTATAAGTACGCTTGAATTTTACAGAGTCATGCCAAGGGCATGTCGGCACAAAGTATTTTTGGCCAAGTATCCAATCTATCTTTTTGCGTTATGCTAGTATGAACCTACTTGTAGGGTTCAATTTGGCACATGTTCTCACATGGGATACAACATGGTGTAGGAACTCAAGGAGTTCGGTTTAGCCAGTGTGCAGTAATGAATGAGGGTCCCTCTCACTCTTGTTGTAAAGTGTTTAGAGCTACCTCCACACACAAGTACATCTTGTACTTGTAGGATGTTCTTTTTCAGACATCCTTAGTTGAGACATATTCCACATGTGGCGAATATGAGTCTCTGGGACTAACACTGGTGCCCCCTATTTCACATATGTGTCACGAAAAAGTCCCTAAGTGCTGGTCACATCTGTTTTCTAGACCATTTTTTGCACAACGTATCAGGAGCAATTTCGTGGCCAGAAATTGTCGGATACTTAGAATGTCTTGTTAAGGTACAAGTATTTCTAAACAACATTACAGATGGTTGTTTTTACATATAGAAAATGAAAAAGTTTCATTGTTTGTATCTAGAAGTGATCACTGTTTCACCTTCTATTATGATTCAGACGTTTAAGCAAAGCTGCAAAAGATTGCAAATGAAAGTACTTACTTTCTTTTCAGAACTATTTACATTCCTGTTAATGTGTGCTAGGCGCATCACATTTGCCATCAGTATTGGCAAGAATTACCATGGCAATATAGGTTCGGATCTATTTTTTGCTAAATGCATGCACACTAGGTGTTATGGGCCCTAGTGTTTTGCAAAGGCTGATTTGGAACGGCATGCATATTCCTCAAGTTGTTGCTTATGAAGCATTTTGCACTTTATGTGCACTATCTCTATGAGATTACCTTTGAGTCTACTAATCACCAATAGATGTCATGGCTTGGTTTGGGTGTTTGTGGATTTTTCACGTTAACCACGATGGTTATTCCACACATCGTTGATTCCTCAACAATGTTATACGCTATTGTGATTTCCCGTTTACCAGCCATTTGGGAAGACTGTCTCTAAACCGTGGGGGAAACACACCTCAGTACTGTCAGTATCCAAGGGGATTGACAGATTACAAAGTGTAATCTTGGGCTAAAGGATATCCAAAGTGCGTACATTAGCTTCATAAGCATTGATTGCTCTTTTCGGAGTTTACTTACTATCAGTTAACGCATGTTGCGACTAGGTAGTCTCTTCATGTATAACTAAGGTTCTCAACCTTGAACACTCGTTAGGGTGGGGTTGTTTACTGATGATGAAGAAGAGGGCCAAGTCAAGGACTTAAAATTGGCTGATGAGTTATGTCAGCAAGTTACTTTCATGGAAAGTGACAAGAGGTACTCTTTTTGGTACACCTATGTTGTGATAAACTCGTTTACCATGCTCATGAGAGTTCTAAATGGAGTCTACACACTATGTTTGGATAGGAACCGGTACCATCAGATGGTTACAAATGGACAAAAATGTAGAAAATCAAGATGTTACTCTTGGTTTCATTGAACCTACTACTGAACCGGGTTCCGCTCAAATGAACCGTTGGATCCATGTGGGATGTTACGGTAGAAAACATTAGTGTTCTTATGAAGATACCATCACTTGTGTTTTCGCGGACGAAAATGCTTCTCCAAGGGGGGAGTAATGTCAGGTGCCAAGGGCCAGAAACTACGCAACTAGGCTCTGGAACATTCAAGCGTACTTATACTTCTTGAAAAACCAAGCAAAGTATACTAAAAATGGAATAACACCAAATCAATAGATGCGTACCTGGAGATTTGAACGTAATGTTCACTTACCCATATTGAAATGGAGAGGAGCACATCTCCTACCTGAAAAAACAAACATCATTGCACTGGGAACCATGGGTGTTGCCCTTGCAATCCAACCCCTTTGGTTAAAATCTACATAGTCAAACCCTTTGGGAAGACCCCTTGTAGAAACTACTCAACTAGTAGGTAACGGTAACCAACATAGTCAATTGTATACAGGTTGATTGGAATCAACTTGAAAAGTGTGTTCGTGTGCTACCGCTTAGTAGATTGCGGAATTCTTTCCTTGAAAATAGAACTGGGAGAGGTCAACGGTGATCCTCAATGCAGATCAAAATGTGATCCTTAATGCCTATGGGGTGATGTAGCAATCACCCGCCGGGTCTTACCCCAAAACAATATGTCTGTAGACACTCCGTAGTGCTATAGAGAGAGCAAGACATTTACACAAGTGAACTACCTAGCTCTTGTGGATAGCCATGCTGACTCAACTGATTGCTGCATCTATACTTCCTTTGTAGATATCAGCTACTGTGAGTTGAAGATTGATCAAAAACTCAACTTGAGTGTCGCACTGAAAACATGTAGTGCAAAAATGACGCTGTAAACATTCGTAATGACAAGACTCTTGCTTGTCCATTAATGTCGATGTATACTTCCCTAGATAGATCTGTTCAATGTTGAAAACAATCACCAAAAGAATGCCAATAGTTGGGTCTTACCCTTGGCCGGACAATGGCTCTTAGCCTGTGTGGCTCATAGCCCTTATGCAAAGTAGTGTTCAATGGACGAACCAATGAAGACTAATGTGAGTAGCATCTTAGCCACGTGTTAGCCGAGAGTTAGAGCACCTTGGCTCATGCTGACTCACGAGCAAAACATGTATCAAAAGCTTCTTAGAAGATTTTTATTTTTCCCTTAAAGAGAGAGAGAGAGAGAGAGAGAGAGAGAGAGAGAGAGAGAGAGAGAGAGAGAGAGAGAGAAGAAGAAGAAGAGCATGCTGGGCTGAGGAACTTTCCTTAAGTTTTAGAGTGTGCACCCAAGTTGTGTGCACTTACGCATCTTATGCCTGACTTGCAGCTTATCGTATAAGCATTTCACAAGTGTCCGGTATGACTCGCTCATTGAGAGAGGTATCACATCTTAATCTACCTTCTTTGTAGGGGTCGTGATTGTATGAAAAATGACTTAGCATTGGCACGTTGCCTGTGAAATAAGTGTTGTTGAATGTTGACAGCAACCCCAAAAACAATCCAGAACGTATCTTATCCTTGACAAAGTGTCTGGTGTGAGAGCGGAAGCAGCTTTCCGGTGGCGGTAGAATGGAATCCACCTAGCTAGCATGCCGTGCATACATAATTTTAAGCTCCTGGAAAAATTGATGGCCTCAAATGTGAGAGCCACAACCATAAGGGCCTTGCACAGTTTAAACTGGTAGGGATTGTGTGAGCGAATATACCCTAATTTGCTAGTTTGCCAAACGTGTGTGCCAATGCCCTTGACTCCAAGTCATTGGGCAGTACCTTGGCACAAGGTAGAAGCCTTGCTGCACGTAAAATTGCCAAAGCACTTTGCTGGTAGTTTTTGTTGCAACCAGTTGTCATGAGATTCCAAAGGGGAAGCTCGCGTAAAGATGGCTCACAGCCAAATCTGCCGTGCGAGAGAAACTTGTCGCATATGGATATATGCCCTCTTGTATCATATACATCCGTCGTATACAAAATGAAATAATCTACAAACGGTTTGCTAAAGTCTTCCCAAGTTTGTATGCTCATAACATATGCCAAACATGGTGAGTCACTATGCAAGATGCATAAATAGAATCCTTGCTTCACCTAAATCGGGTAGTGCTAATAGCCAACTGATGTGGCTTCCAATAGCATGAGAAAAATAATCAACCTTGTTGAGAAATTTCAAGTGTAATTAGCCAGTATTGTGTGGCAAGCATCCGATGTCGACTTGTAGAAACAGTTACAAGGAGTCGGCCATAAGGAGGACCTTCCTGCCCTCAACAAATCTAGTAATAGGCCATGCGTGTCACCTTGAGATACTAAAAAACCGTCCCTTGACCCTGCCTTTGAAGCAAAAAGTAACTTGTGACGAGCGTGCTCCATTGAGGTACTCAGGAGAAGCCATGCTTCATATAAGTATGTCTGGCCTCATTCCCAATAAATGTTATTAGCAATCGATGACATAGCAAAAAGAGTGGACCTGCTTGGCATTATGAATGATAGCCGTGATCATTCATTCCATTTCATACGAGAGTTACGAAGCACATATACTGGCATGTAACACATGCCACCAACACAGAAAATTTGATTGTTTTTCAAAGAAAATCAGAGCGATTTCTTATAGAACAAGGGTTTGTTATCTATCACGTTGTGAGCGGGATGAAAACACACACAGCGCCTCTATAACGACCCGACACACACTCTTGGGAAGATACACACACACACACACTATGGGGCACCACTCGGCTTACACAACACACCTGGCCGAGACAGGGAACACACCTCTGGAGTGAGAGGAGAGAGACTATCCACTTGCCCACTCCACACAAACACACACACACAAAACTCAGCTCAAAAGAGGAGAATTTTTGATGTTTAGATACAATTGAGCTTGGGCCAACACCAATGGGGCAAATAGCTCACACAATATGGGTAAAAGAAGCCAGATACAATCACAAACTGGAGCAGAAACTTCGCTCATAAGAGGAACTTACACAGAAAAATAGCAGGAAAAGAGTGAGGAATTTGGCAAAATGGACAGCGCTCAAATCCGACCTCGGATGAGCAGTTTACGACCAAAACAGGCTCCAAAATGAGCAAAAAAACACCTGCGGCTGTTCCTCCTCTCTTCTCCACGTTTTTTCTGGTCTTCTCTCTGTTTTTTCAGTTCCCACACTTAGCTTTATTAGTTGGGAACCCTTGGCCTTTTAGATGACCTCAAACGGACCCCGAACAGGCCAAAAACTGACCTCGCAGTGCATAGTTGTCACCTTTTTGCATCATTCGCACACCTAGCACTCAACTTTTTTCCAATAATGCATCTCGCCACCACGTGAAGTGGCCCCAAAAAGTGGTCCTAATGATGACCTTTCTGCATAACTCTCACAAGAAAACACCCACGTTATGTCCGTCCTCATCCGCGTACAAATATTGACCTCGTTCGCTCTCCTGACGCCACTAGATGCCATCTGACGCACCTGCTGACCTCATGTCTTCGGCCCGCGGATAGCTTCCTCGAGAATTTTTAGGCACTATAAACTCCTCATTATTGTAGAAAAAACACATTGGTACTGGTAACGATGAAAATCGATGCACTATGTACACCCTGTCCTACCTGTACACATGTGGGCCCCACGTAACCACCTGGCTAAGGAAAATGGGCAATCCTTTATTTGATGCACCATGCATGTATATGTACATATGCGCAATCCCTTGCTCCAAAAAACTCCTGACATAATTTGCCCATCCCCTAGGCTGCTAGATCATTCATGATGAGCAGCAGCAAAGAGAGATATGAGACTCGCCGCATCACAGGTCTCCTCATCCTTCACCAACATTGCTTGCTCCACAGACAGCTCATCTTGCTCCACCATCATCAATCTAGCATGATACAATTTAAGACGCAACCCATTTACCCTTGACTTATGTAGAACACCATCCAGGTTAGCCAACTGATATGTGCCATTTGGAAAACACTCCACTACCTTGAAAGGGCCTTCCCACTTAATTTGAAACTTCTTTTGGAAGGTGTTGTCCAGCTTACTGTTATAGCGCAAAACCAAGTCATGTTTCTTGATACCTTTGCTTTTGACCTTTTCATTTATCTTTGCCAAAGCCTTATCCTGCATCTGCCCATAATGCTCCAATGCGCTCATCCTATCCAACTGGACCTCTTGTAACTGCAAGAGCCTCTCTTTGAATGCATCACTAGGCGACCCAAGCAACTTCTCTAACATCTTGACCGCAGGCAACTCTACCTCCACAGGCAATAGTGCTTCCTTTCCATACACCAAATGAAATGGAGTAAACCCTGTACCTGTCTTCACCGAAGTACGGTAAGCCCATAATGCACTAGGCAATTCCAAATCCCAATTCTTTCCTTGGTGCTCTGTCACTTTAGAAAGAATTTGTACCAACTCACCATTGAATCTTTCATTTAAGCCATTACACTGTGGGTAATAAGGAGTGGTATGTTGATGCTTAATCTTCATCTTTGTGCATAAGAAGTCTAGCAGTTTAGCTCTAAATCCTGGCCCCTTATCTGAAAGTAGCTCTAATGGCACCCCAAACTTGCAACATATTTCATCATACACAAATTTTGCCACATCCTCTGCAGTGATCTGTTTTACTGCTATAGCCTCTGCCCATCTAGAGAGATAGTCCACTGCCGTCAAGATATAGCTTTTGCCCCTGCTTGTGATAGGTAACGGGCCTATTGCATCAATCCCCCACTTTTCAAACACATCAAACGCCATAATGGTTTTTCGTAGCTCTGGCTTCAACACTCTCTTCCCAAATGCTTGACACCTATTGCAAGACCTACACCAATGGTGAACATCCTTGTGCAAACTAGGCCATACATACCCCTCTTGCAAAATCTTATGCAAGGTGATCTTTAGAGCAAAATGGCCACCACATGTGCCTTCATGATTCTCTTCCAACACTCTGTAAAGCTCCTCCCGCCAAGGTACACGTCTCAACACGAGATCAGCCCCTTTCATGTATAAGACATCACCAATCAATTTGTACCTGTATGCTCTACGCCCAAAGCTATACTTCTTAGACTTCTGAATCTCCTTTGGAATGATTCCTGTTAGCAAAAACTCCTCTTCTTGAGCCAAACTTTCCCGGCCATGATAAAGAGGTAAATTGGTCCTCAACACGAATAGCTCCCCAATCATGCCTTGAGCTGCTTCATGTGCCTCTCCATTTAGAGCACGTTCAATGTGTCTGATGCTCCATGCTTCGAACTTTTTTAACAGGCCTTTAATTCTGAAGCACATTTCCTTCAATGAGGTGTTCTTGCTCTTCCACACACCCAGCACTTTCTTCACCACTAACAAGGCATCACCTTTTATGCTCAACCTTCAAACCTCATGCTTCAAACAACTGTGTAATCCGGCTTCCAATGTAGCATATTCAGCCTCATTGTTACTATGCGCATCCAATTTGAACCCTCTCTTGCATACTAGCTTCGCCTCTGGATCATAAAGTGCTATACCCCCTGAAGCTGCATCATGGCTCTTTCTATATGAACCATCAAAGAACAACACATGTGCATTGCTGATCTGTGGCACTTCTTCAACTACCTTTCTCACCACCTCTTCCTTAACAATAAGGGGATTCTCCTTGTAGGTCAACAAATCAGCTAGGGTAGCCCTTGTACTATCTTCCACTAGAAAAGAGAACTCAAACTCTTGCAGCTCAATTACCCATTTCTTCACCACATTTGACATGTTAATACCATTAATTAACTGTGGCAAAAAGGCATAACTCGTCAAGAAAACAAAAGGCCGTGGTAGCAAGTAATGAAGAAATCGTCGACAAGCAAATATTACACTGGCCATCACTAGCTCTACTTCCGATAACTTTCTCTCCGCTACCAACTTCACTCGGCTTGCACAATACACTGGCCTCATATAATGGCTGCCCTTCCCCTTTTGCAATAGCATGGATCCAATGGCATCATCCCCTACTGATGGATTTACATAAAAGAATTTCTCCCAATCAGGAGCCTGCATGGCTGACAACCCCCCTAACACCTCTTTCACCTCTTGAAACACTTCTTCACACTTGTCATCCCATTGCAATGGATCATGCTTTGCCACTTGCTGTAATGGATAAAGAATCTGAGAAGACAATGGAATAAACCTTGCCATGTACTTCACTTTGTGTATAAAGGTTGCCAATTGCTTCGTACTCGTAGGTGATGGAAGAAGAATAATAGACTTAACCTTGTCTGGATCAGCCTCAATGTCATTTTCTGACACCATGTGGCCCAATAACTTCACCCTTGGCTGTGCTAGATGACATTTCTTTGGATTTAGTTGTCCTCCACATTCATCATATCGAGCGAATACCATCTGCAGCTTCTCATGGTGATCAGCCCTACTGCTATAGACACAGAAGTCATCCATAAAAGCTTTAACACAACTACCAATGAATGGTTTCAACACCCAATTTGCTCTCTCTTGATAGAAGGAAGGTCCATTTGACAACCCAAATGGAAATACTGTGTAGCAATAGCAGCCCCATGGCGTAATAAAAGTTGTCTTTGTGCGGTCTTTAAGAGAAATCTTCAATTGAAAATAGCCTGAAAAACCATCACACACACTGTACCTCTCATAACGTGCCACTGAATCCAAGATCTGATCGATGAATGGAAGAGGATATGGGTTCTTCTTAGTGGCTGCGTTTAAGGGCTTAAAATCTACACAAATCCTCCACTTCCCATCCTTCTTTGGACTGGCTACTACTGGACTCACCCATTCTGTGGTCTCCACAGGGACTATGAACCCTGCCTTCAACAACTTGTCCACCTCTTCTCGCAAGGATTCCATTTGCTCTTGACCCATCCTTCTTAGCCTTTGTCGCACTGGCTTAGCACCTTCTTTCAGCTCTATATGCATCTCTTCCCCCTTGAACCCTCTGATCTCTTCATATGAAGTAATAAACAAATCAGGAAAACTAGCCAGCATGTGCAAATATATATCCTTCTCCATAGCTGAGAGGTCTCCACTGATCATTTGTGTCATCAATTCCTGCTTCTTTGACAACTCAACCTTGGTTTGCATCAGCCCTTCAATCACTTCATAAGGCCCTTCACTTTCATCTTCAACCTCATTCGCAAATGCAACTAAACCAAATTCCTGTATTTCCTTGTCCATCAAAAGAAATGCAACATCAGCATCCTCATCACTGCTGGTAGTGCTATCACTGTCCTCATCTGTCACCGTGGAAGACTTTTCATCACTAGAATCATCCTCAACTTCATAAAGCTCCTCTAATCGTTTCCTTGTGTCCATATTATAAAGCTTCTTGGTACCTGTCTTTCCATAGAGGCTAATCGTACCATGTCGCCAATCTTGAACAGCTTCCACTGCACGTAACCATAGTCTGCCCAGTATAATAGGATATGCTCCCAACCCTGCTGGCATCACATGAAAATCAACCACTGCCTTTGCATCATATGCCTCCACTTCTAATATCTTTACAACACCCAAGCATTTTACTTTTTGATGGTTTGCCAATCTGATCCGAAACCCTGACACCCCAGCCACTGTGAGACCCATCTTCTCAACGTATGAGTGTGTTATGACGCATATTTGGGCTCCGCCATCCACATAACCTTGTCCCAAATTTTTCCTTTTATGCCACACATCTACTATTGGACAAATGTCTGGTAGCTCGTCCATTGCCAACACCTTCACTGAACCTCTCTCTGGCTCTTTCTCCATTGGGTTAACCATCCTCTTCCATTGTCGCTTTAGCTTAGGCACCATCTCTATAAGCTGCCCAAAAGTAACATCTGCCTTCCTGCTCGTCAGATGCTCCTTCAAGTCATAGCTTAATTGCCCATCCCCTAGTGGAAAATCTGAAACATGAAACTTTCGACGAGCTCTCCTTTTCCTCTTGGCCTTGACATCCTCGCCTTCATGGCTCTTTCCTTTCTTCTTACTAGGACCTGGGGCACTTCTTCCTTCCTTATCCTCTGTGGTCCTCTTCCCAATAGGCATCACTAATGTATCCTCTAGCTTTGATGCCTTCTCCAAGGTGACTACACTTAGCACTTTTGTCTTTCCCTTTTCCTCCTGGGTCAGTCCACTGGTTCCTTCATCTCCCTTAATTTCGATGCCATAATCATGCGACCTAGTTAGCACCTGTTTTGGCAAGGGATACATGTCTCCCCCCATCCTTGGTGGCTTATCACATTGCGGGCTGATGTGGCCCAACTCTCCGCAATTATAACATGTGGGCGTCTGCCTCAAAAACCTACTATTACTTTGTCCAGCACCATTCCTAGGTCTTTCTTCACCTCCTGGTTGATTTGCAAACCGCCCTCGACCTCGATTATTTCCCACTTGACCTAGCATGTTTAGGTTGAGATTCTTCATCAAATCAACCACTTGCCTCATGTCTTGCCTTAGGCCATCATCTTGCACTGCTGTACTGACCACTGCTGGCATAACCTGAGTAGTAACAGGAACCACTGGTTCATGATGAACCCCTGACATACGACCTTGTAAAGAGTCCATAGGCTGAAATTCATACCTCATTGGCAAAGACTCCACCCCTAACTGGCTCATTTTCCTCAGCTTCCACTCTTTGTTCCTTGCTACCTCTAGTGCATCCTCATATGTCCTAGGCTTCTTTAGCTCCACTCTCCAACGTATATTCTCCCAAAGACCAGCCAAGAACATGTCCTTCTTCATCATGTCCGGCGGGGGTACCTGTGGTGCTAAAGCCTTGCACATTCGCTCCCATGCCAATGAAAACTTACGTATGTACGCATCTACTAGCTCACCTTCCTTTTGCACCAAAGCCTGTACTTCTTGCCACACTTTGTCAGGATCTTCTATCTTCACAAACTCCACTTCCAACCCATGTCGTAGATTGTCCCAAATCAACCTTACAGGTGGATCATCCACACGCAACTCCTCTTCAAATGCTTTAGACCAAACTCGTGCATCACTCTTCAAACAAATTTGGAGAAGGCATAACATTTGCATAGGGTCATGAATCTGGTTGCTAATGCAGGCAACCTCCATCTTTTCCAAAAATTCTTCCACATCTTCATCACTTCTTCCATGAAACTCTGGATAAGAGAAAGCCATGGCTACCCAAGTTACAATGCTTTGAGAACCCCTTTGAACACACGTGCAAGAACCCAAAACTTTTGACTACCCAATACCTAGAAACTTCAATGGATCTCAACTTTAGATAAGGACAAACACATGCACATCAAATGAGTTTTCATAGTTAATCATCGGAATGACAACAGGCAAAGGACATTCCAGGATCTCTCTCAATCTTCTTGGCTCAAACATAAAGACTATGCGCTGCTGGAAAAAGATCTTCCTGGACACATGAACATTAATCTGAATTCTTTGAGTTAAATGAAAAGGAGTGAACTGAGGGCCATTTTGATTATCCATTAAAGCCAACCATGAAGCTCCCGAGAAGGCACACCTGACTCAACCTCTGATTTTGCCAAAATTTCAGCAGCATAACAGCATAAATGGCTCAAAATACCAAAAAACCAGCCATCATAACTTGGAAAAATTTTGACAGAGTTTCCTCAGAAGTAGAGCAGTAGGAACCCAAAATATAGACTGTCTATGTATGCATAAACTGTCAACAATAGAACCCGAGCATCAAGTAGGACTCACTAGTATATAACCTATGGCGAGGTCACAAAAAGGGTGCTCCAGCTACCTGTATCACCGAAAGGATCTCCACATTTGAGAATCCCCCAGCTCAATAAAAACCTCACGCTATCGACCCTCACACGAAGGCTAATGCAAATCGCATATAGTAAAGTCTCAGAAATGACTATCTTCCAGACCAAGTCTCAGAAATGGCTGGGACTGCCAAATACAACCAAGTATGGCTCCACAAATGCGTACAATGGCAGTTTCCACAAGTAACGTACAATCCAGCAGACGATGCGCTCAAATAGGCGCCAAGTGATGCATTCCCACAACAACTTCAAGTATATCACTGTACTCCAGCTACCTCTACCTGTGTGAATCACTTGTACCTGTACCTGTCCCTATAACCTGTAACCTGTAACCTGTAACCTGTAACCTGTAATCTGCAACCTGTAACCTGTAATCCCCAATCTCGAAGCTTGAAGCTCGAAGCAGAAGGTACTCGAAGAATATCCTCCATGGGGGTGCCAAAACAAATGTGAGCGGGATGAAAACACACACAGCGCCTCTATAACGACCCGACACACAATCTTGGGAAGATGCACACACACACTATGGGGCACCACTCGGCTTACACAACACACCTGGCCGAGACAGGGAACACACCTCTGGAGTGAGAGGACAATTTCTGATGTTTAGATACAATTGAGCTTGGGCCAACACCAATGGGGCAAATAGCTCACACAATATGGGTAAAAGAAGCCAGATACAATCACAAACTGGAGCAAAAACTTCGCTAATAGGAGGAACTTACACAGAAAAATAGCAGGAAAAGAGTGAGGAATTTGGCAAAATGGACAGCGCCATCACGTCCGGAACGGCCCAAAACCCCAGTCTACAATGTCAAAGTGCTCAAATCCGACCTTGGATGAGCAGTTTACGGCCAAAACAGACTCCACAATGAGCAAAAAAACACCTGCGGCTGTTCCTCCTCTCTTCTCCACGTTTTTTCTGGTCTTCTCTCTGTTTTTTCAGTTTCCACACTTAGCTTTATTAGTTGGGCACCCTTGGTCTTTTAGATGACCTCAAACGGACCCCAAACAGGCCAAAAACTGACCTCGCAGTGCATAGTTGTCACCTTTTTGCATCATTCGCACACCTGGCACTCAACTTTTTTCCAATAATGCATCTCGCCACCACGTGAAGTGGCCCCAAAAAGTGGTCCTAATGATGACCTTTCTGCATAAATCTCACAAGAAAACACCCACGTTGTGTCCGTCCTCATCCGCGTACAAATATTGACCTCGTTCGCTCTCCTGACGCCACTAGATGCCATCTGACGCACCTGCTGACCTCATGTCGTCGGCCCGTGGATAGCTTCCTCGAGAAGTTTAGGCGCTATAAACTCCTCATTATTGTAGAAAAAACACACTGGTACTGGTAACGATGAAAATCGATGCACTATGTACACCTTGTGCTACTTGTACACATGTGGGCCCCACGTAACCACCTGGCTAAGGAAAATGGGCAATCCTTTATTTGATGCACCATGCATGTATATGTACATATGCGCAATCCCTTGCTCCAAAAAACTCCTGACAACGTGATGTCGATCAACTCCTTTACTTTGGCACTTTGAACGATTGCAGGCCAGGTATGCTTTGTTTATCTTCTTGCACTAGATATGAATTGTCAAAACTATATACTTTCAATATGGCGTCCTAATCCACAAGGTGGTGGATCGACGCGGTCAACTTTCTTAAAATTTTTCCTTGACTTGAAGTTCAATTTGAAGCAACTTCATACAAATTTGTTGTGTTGTTGGACTCTCATGGAGATTGGCACATCCTGCTGCTCGACATGAAGTAGGAGGCAAGTTCTTTGGCACAACTCGTTAGAAGTTCAATTTGAAGCAACTTCATACCAATTTGTTGTGTTGTTGGACTCTCATGGAGATTGGCACATCCTGCTGCTCGACATGAAGTAGGAGGCAAGTTCTTTGGCATGGCCGACTCTTTCTCCATCTTTCCAGAAGCTGCCAAAGGATTTTGTGTGGGCTGTTGTCACACTGCTGTCACCTCCAAAACTCTCACAGAGCGGCTCTACGGGTTCGCGCTTCACGGTTGTGGCATTTTTGACACTACGCCCGCCCCTGGTTTTGGCATCTGCAGCGCGTGCTCAGCCGGTTTCTCTCCTGCGCAGATGCCGCCGCCATCGCCTTGCTCATATATATTTCTTTTAGGATGAGTGGGGTCCCTATGGGTTTCCAAAGGCCACCCTAGGGGCCTTACCCACAGGAAGGCACCACATGCAAGGCATGTTTTGACACCATAGCTAGAATCGATCGAGTTCCATACACAGCAAGGGCAGGCACTCGGCATAAGCAAGGTCGGCCAAGGTAAAAACGAGGCAAATATTAATTAATCGGGCCCATTGAACTTCAAAGTTGTCGGTACAACTCTCATTTCGTCCTCGAAAATAAAAGTGGGAAACTTCTTCTTAAGAACACTAATTTTTTCCCAAGTGGCACCTTCTTCAGGTCGGTCTTGCCACTTGATTAAGGCTTGTTAATGTCGGGGGCCAAGGGCCATGACTGACATGCAGTCAAGGGGGTCCCTATATTTAGAAGGTCAGGGGCTTATATAGGGCATGGCTGGGTGGAGATTACCGTGTCAGTTTCCCTGTCCTTTCACTGGTATCAGAGCTCGGTGGAGGGGGAAGCTATGGAGGAAGGGGGAAGATAGCCTTGCATGGTGGAGTGCATCTCTCTCTTCACTCTCTCTCTCTCTCATGATTATGGAGGGCGTGGTCCTCAAGATTTGGGAGCTTTTGCATGTCTTGCAGGAGGAGAAGAAGATGCCACAACAAAACTGTACGGGCATGGCCACTTAGGAAACGACAAAGAGGGCGAGGGTTACGGCCCGTGTGCAAGGCTACTTGCAAGCCTCGAAGGGAGGGCATGGCCCCTTGTATAGAGGCAGGGTACTCGGGACCGCTTGACAGGGAAGCCCGTGTGTAAGGCCGCTTGCGGCGGGGAGGGAGCAAAGCTCAACCTCCACCAAACCGCTCGTAGGTGGATTCGATGGGAGCGCAAGGAGGAGGAGACCATTGTTCATCTCAGGGCCGAGCCCAAACTCGGAGCAGAAGTCGGGTTAGCCTACGTTCTCTCTCCGCGCAGAGCCACCATGGCTCTTGCAGGTCTTTTCTCTCTCTTTTTTCTTCTTTTTTTTAGGGTTTTGGCCGTCTTCAGTTGGGTGCCGTCCAATCCTGGTAGCCCATCCCACACTGTGGACTTCCATGGTTTACCTCGATGCAGTCATGCATGACTGCATGCTCTTGCAAACGGACTACTCAAGGGGTACCAAGGTTCTATAGGCACTTTCAGCATGGCTTCTCCCTATGAGGGGCTTCAGACCAAGTAACTTGACAGAACATGCTCCTTAGGCAAGGCCTGTTGTTCGGCTTGGCGAAGGGGCAAAGCTCCTAGGCAAAGACTATATTGTTGATCGAGTGGCGGATATGTTTTCCGCGTACACGGACAAATGCCATGCTCATCAGGTTGATCTTTTCGTACTTCCAAGGATTTTCTTAATCCCTATGTGATGCTATTTTGCAGACTTATACATATCGAATTTCCAAGCTTCATCTTTGATGCAACGGCAAGGACGGTGGCTAATTCAACTCATGCGTGCAAAGTTGTTTTGCATGGTTGGATCGATGATCGGCATGGCCGATTTCAAGGCGACTGGCAACAACCCTAAGTTTGGGCTTGCAGAGAAGCAAGGCTTCTCTACCTATACAACATTTAACCACACTATGTGGTGATGCAGACACTAATTCTAGGGGTGGTGATTGTCATGAACAATGGCAATCAAACCTGGTAGGTAAGAGCATTACAGTTCTCACATGATACCACATTGGTTGTGAAATGGGCAAGGCCCTTGACAACATGAAGTGGAGTACTTATTGCGCATGTGCTTTGTAACTCTCGTATGAAATGGAATGAATGATCACGGCTATCATTCATAATGCCAAGCAGGTCGACTCTTATTGCTATGTCATCGATTGCTAATAACATTTATTGGAAATGAGGCCAGACATACTTATATGAAGCATGGCTTCTCCTGAGTACCTCAATGGAGCACGCTCGTCACAAGTTACTTTTTGCTTCAAAGGCAGGGTCAAGGGCCGGTTTTTCAGTATCTCAAGGTGACATGCATGGCCTATTACTAGATTTGTGGAGGGCAGCAAGTTGCTCCTCATGGCCGACCCCTTGTCACTGTTTCTACAAGTCGACATCGGATGCATGCCACACAATATTGGCTAATTACACTTGAAATTGCTCGACAAGGTCGATTATTTTTCTCATGCTATTGGAAGCCACATCAGTTGGCTATTAGCACTACCCGATTTAGGTGAAGCAAGGATTCTATTTATGCATCTTGCATAGTGACTCACCACGTTTGGCATATGTTATGAGCATACAAACTTGGGAAAAATTTAGCAAACTGTTTACAGATTATTTCATTTTGTATACGACGGATGTATATGATACAAGAGGGCGTATATCCATATGCGACAAGTTTCTCTCGCATGGCAGATTTGGCTGTGAGCCATCTTTACACAAGCTTCCCCTTTGGAATCTCATGAAAACAGGTTGCAGCAACAACTACCAGCAAAGTGCTTTGGCAATTTTACGTGCAGCAAGGATTCTCCCTTGTGCCAAGGTACTGCCCAATGACTTGGAGTCAAGGGCATTGGCACACATGTTTGGGAAAATTGGAAAATAGGGTATATTCGCTCACACAATCCCTACCATTTTAAACTGTGTAAGGCCCTTATGGTTGTGGCTCTCACATTTGAGGCCATCACTTTTTCCAAGAGCTTTAAATTATGTATGCACGGCATGCTAGCTAGGTGGATTCCATTCTACCACCGTCGGGAAACTGCTTCCTCTCTCACACCAGACACTTTGTCAAGGATAAGATACGTTCTGGATTGTTTTTGGGATTGCTGTCAACATTCAACAACACTTATTTCATAGGCAACGTGCCAATGCTATGTCATTTTCATACAATCACGACCCCTACAAAGAAGGTATTTAAGATGTGATACCTCTCTCAATGAGCGAGTCATACCGGACACTTGTGGAATGCTTATACGATAAGCTGCAAGTCTGGCATAAGATGCATAAGCGCACACAGCTTGGGTGCACCACTCTAAAACTTAAGAGAAGTTCCTCAACCCAGCATGCTCTTCTTGTCTCTCTCTCTCTCTCTCTCTCTCTCTCTCTCTCTCTCTCTAAGGGAAAAATGAAAATCTTCTAATAAGCTTTTGATACATGTTTTGCTCGTGAGTCAGCCTGAGCCAAGGTGCTCTAACTCTCAGCTAACACGTGGCTAAGATGCTACTCACATTATTCTTCATTGGTTCGTCCATTGAACACTACTTTGCATAAGCGCTATGAGCCACACAGGCTAAGAGCCATTGTCCGGCCAAGGGTAAGACCCAACTATTGGCATTCTTTGGGTGATTGTTTTCAACATTGAATAGACCTATCCAGGGAATTATACATCGACATTAGTGGACAAGCAAGAGTCTTGTCATTACGGATGTTTACAGTGTCAGTTTTGCACTACATGTTTTCAGTGCGACACTCAAGTTGAGTTTTTGATCAATCTTCAACTCACAGTATAATTGATCTCTACAAAGGAAGTATAGATGTAGCAATGAGTTGAGACAGCATAGTCGTCCACAAGAGCTACGCAGTTCACTTGTGTGAATGTCCTTCTCTCTCTATAGCACTACGGAGTGTCTACGAACCCGGCGGGTGATTGCTACATCACCCCATAGGCATAAAGAATCACAGTTTGATTTGCATTTAGGATCACCGTTGATCTCTCCCAGTTCTACTTTCAAGGAAAGAATTCCGCAATCTACCAAGCGGTAGCAGACGAACACACTTTTCAAGTTGATTCCAATCAACCTGTACACGATTGACTATGTTGGTTACCGTTACCTGCTAGTTGAGTAGTTTCTACAAAGGGTCTTACCAAAGGGTTTGACTATGTAGATTTTAACCAAAGGGGTTGGATTGCAAGGGCAACACCCATGGTTCCCAGTGCAATGCTGTTTTTTTTTTTCAAGAAGGAGACATGCTCCTCTCCATTTCAATACGGGTAAGTGAACATTATGTTCAAATCTCTAGGTACGTATCTTCTGATTTGGTGTTATTCCATTTTTAGACGTATAAGTATGCTTGAATGTTCCAGAGCCATGCCAAGGGCATGTTGGCACAAAGTATTTTGGTCCAAGTATCCAATCTACCTTTCTGTCTCATGCTGTTACGAACCTACTCGTAGGGTTCAATTTGGCATATGTTGTCACATGGGATACAACATGGTCTAGGAAATCAAGTTCTTCGGTTTAGCCAGTGTGGAGCAAGGCTAATGAGGGTCCCACTCACTCCCATCGTAGAGTGTTTGCAGTTACCTCCACCCACAAGTACATCTTGTACTTGAAGGATGTTCTTTTTTACACATTCTTACATGAGAAGTGAAAGGACATGGGAACTAGACATGCTCATCACCACCCAGCCATCCCCTATATAGGCCCTTGGCCTTCTAAATATAGGGAACCCCTTTACTGCATGTCCGTCCTGGCCCTTGGCCCGGACTGGTCCTACCCATGTCGTTTCAGTAGTGAAAGGACATCGAAACTAGACATGCTCATCACCACCCATCCATGCCCTATATAGGCCCTTGGACTTCTAAATATAGGGACCCCGTTGACTGCATGTCCATCCTGGCCCTTGGCCCGGACTGGTCCTACCCATGTCCTTTCACTAGTGACACGACATGGGAACTAGACATGCTCATCACCACCCACCCATGCCCCATAAAAAGAGAAACAAATGCTGATGAATCTAATGTACGCACATTGCATATCCTTTAGCCCAAGATTACACATTGTAATCTGTCAATCCCCTTGGATACTCACAGTACTGAGGTGTGTTTCCCCCATGGTTGACAGACAGTCTTCCCAGATGGCTCGTAAACGGGAAATCACAATAGCGTATAACATTGTTGAAAAATCAACGATGTGTGAAATAACCATCGTGGTTAACGTAAAAAATCCACAAACACCCAAACCGAGCCATGACCTCTATTGATGATTATTAGACTCAAAGGCAATCTCATAGAGGTAGTGCACATAGAGTGCAAAATGCACTCTATGTGCAACAACCTGAAGAATATGCATGCCGTTCCAAATCGGCCTTTGCTAAACACTAGGGCCCATAACACCTAGTGTGCATGCATTTAGCAAAAAACAGATCCAAACCTCTATTTCCATGGTAATTCTTGCCAATACTAATGGAAAATGTGATGCGCCTAGCACACATTAACAGGAATGTAAATAGTTCTAAAAAGAAAGTAAGTACTTTCATTTGAAATCTTTTGCAATCTTTGCTTAAACGTCTGAATCATAATAGAAGGTGAAATAGTGATCACTTCTAGATACAAACAATGAAACTCTTTCATTTGCTATATGTATAAACAACCATCTGTAATGTTGTTTACCAATACTTGTACCTTAACAAGTCATTCTAAGTATCCGACAATTTCTGGCCATGAGATTGCTCCTCATACGTTGTGCTAAAAATGGTCTAGAAAATAGATGTGACCAACACTTAGTGACCAGCACTTAGGGACTTTGTCATGACACATATGTGAAATAGGGGGCGCCAGTGTCAGTCCTAGAGACTCATATTCGCCATATGTGGAGTATGTCTCAACTAAGGATGTCTGAAAAAGAACATCCTACAAGTACAAGATGTACTTGTGTGTGGAGATAGCTCTAAACACTTTACGACAAGAGTGAGAGGGACCCTCATTCATTGCTCCACACTGGCTAAACCGAACTTCTTGAGTTCCTAGACCATGTTGTATCCCATGTGAGAACATGTGCCAAATTGAACCCTACAAGTAGGTACATAACAGCAAAAGGTAGAAAGATAGATTGGATACTTGGCCACAAATACTTTGTGCCGACATGCCCTTGGCATGACTCTGTAACATCCAAGCGTACTTATACGTCTTGAAAAACCAATCCAAGCATACTAAAAATGGAATAACACCAAATCAATAGATGCATACCTAGAGATTTGAACGTAATGTTCACTTACCCGTATTCAAATGGAGAGGAGCACGTGTCCTACCTGAAAAAACAAACGGCATTGCACTGGGAAGCCTGAGTGTTGCTTTTGCAATCCAAGCTCTTGGATTAGAATCTACGTATTCAAACGCCTTGATAAGAATCTTTATAGAAACTGCTCAACTAGCAGATAACGGTAACCAACATAGTCAACCGTGCACAGGTTGATTGGAATCAACTTGAAAAGTGTGTTCGTCTGCTACCGCGTGATGGATTGTGGAATTCTTTCCTTGAAAGTATAACTCAGACAGATCAACGGTGATCCTCAATGAAGATCAAATTGTGATCCTTAATGCATATGGGGTGATGTAGCAATTACCCACCGGGTCTTACCCCAAAACAATATGTCCGTAGACACTGCGTGTGCTATAGAGAGAGCAAGACATCCACACAAGTGAACTGCCTAGCTCTTTTGGATAGGCATGCTGTCTCAATTGCATCTATACTTCCTTGTAGAAATCAGCTACTGTGTTGAATATTTATCAAAACCTCAAGTTGAGTGTCACACTGAAAACATGTTATGCAAAAATGACACTGTGACCATCCATAAGGACAAGACTCTTGCTTGTCCATTAACATCGATGTATACTTCCCTGGATAGATCTGTTCAATCTTAAAAACAATCACCCAAGGAATGCCAATAGTTAGGTCTTACCCTTGTCATGAAATCGGCTCTTAGCCTGTTTGGCTCATAGCCCTTATGAAAAATAGTGTTCAATCGACGAACCGATGAAGACTAATTTGAGTAGCATCTTAGCCATGTGCTAGCTGTGAGTGAGAGCACCTTGGCCCCAGCTGGCTCACGAGCAGAATATGTATCAAAAGCTTCTTAGAAGAGTTTAGTTATTCGTGAAAGAAATAAGAAGAAAAGAGAAAAGGAGAGCATGCTAGGTTGAGGAACTTTCCTTAAATTTGTAGAGTGTGTGCCCAGAATGTGTTCTCTTAGACATCTTATGCCCGAATTGCAGCTTATCCTAAAAGCATTCCAGAATATGTTTGTATAACGCTCTCATCAAGAGAGGCAACAGAAAAACATAAAACTCATTCCAATCCACCTACCTTGTAGGGGTTGTGATTGTATGAGGATGACTTCGTTTTGGCACTTTGCATGGGAATCAAGTCCAAATTTTTGGTTCTTTTTAGTGCTGTTGTGTTGACAGCAACCAAAAAACACATTAAACAATTCATCACTTAGTCTTTCCTTGACAAAATTTCGAGTGTGATAGTGGAAGCGTAATCCATGAAGCAGTGGAATTCATGCCACCTGGTTAGCATCCTGTGCATGCAGAATTGTAAGCCCTTGTCTAGTATAACGGCCTCAAGCATGAGACCTGAAACCATAAGTACCTTGCAGAGTCTGCCTTGGTAGTGATGCATCGGAACGTGTTGTTGCCACACATAAAATAGGAGCAAATTGCAATGTTAATAGTTTCGCAAACTGTTGTGCCAATGCCCTTGATGCCAAGTCAATGGGTACTATCTGGCACGCATGAGAAGCCGTGGTTCATGTGAATTTGTCAAAGCACTTTGCTTTACATGACCGATAACGTGTTCCAATGAAAACATGAAAAACAAAAAAATTTAAAATTAGGCTAACCTGGTTATCTCGCTATAACCAGTCATCCTGAAATTTTGATGGAGAAGAACTCGTTTTATAATGGCTCATAGGCTAGTCGGCTTCACGACAGAGAGTTGTCGCGTGCATATATATACGTCCCTTCTATCATATGCATCCATGTGGCATGTAATGAAAGAACCTGCAAGAAAATTACCAAATTCCTCCCAAGTGTGTATGCTCATAGCATATGCCAAACGTGGGAGTCTCAATGCAAGATGCCTAACTTAAAGCCTTTCTGATAGCCAACTGAGGTGGTTGTTGACAGGAAGAGAGCATGACAAAAAGAATCAACCTTGTCGAGGAATTTCAACTAAAATGAGCTAAGAGTGTGTGACAAGCATCCTTTGGCAACGGCTAAAAATAACGACAAGGAGTCGGCCATGCCGAACAACATGCCTCTTGCATCAAGTCAAGGGACAGGATGTGCCTATCTTCTTGAGAGACCAAAACTCTACAAATTTACTATGCATTTGCATCAAATTGAAGCGTTATTGAACTGTGCTTGATGTGGAGATTTTGCAATGATGTATGCAGCAAGTATGTAATGCATATGATAAGCATCCTTTGGCAACTTCTAGAAATATGGAGAAGGAGTCGGCCATGCCAAAGAACTTGCCTCCTACTTCATGTCGAGCAGCAGGATGTGCCAATCTCCGTGAGAGTCCAGAAACACAACAAATTGGTATGCAGTTGCTTCAAATTGAAGTGCTAACGAGTTGTGCTTCAAGTCAAGGCAAAATTTTAAGAAACTTGACCGCGTCGATCCACCACATTGTGAATTAGGATGCCATATTGAAAGTATATAATTTTGACAATTCATATCTAGTGCAAGAAGATGAACAAAGTATACCTGGATTGCAATCGTTCAAAGTGCCAACCTCGTATGGGACAGTTCTTCCCATTTTGGAAACCACTGTGTGGTGCATGAAATTGGGGGGAGTTAGGCTTGAAGGGAGCGCCCTCTGTATGCAAGGCTTGAGCCAGCCCCTCGCGGCCATAGACGGCCTGTGCAAGCCACAAGGTCATCATCATCACCTTCGTCGAAACGTGCTCGCTGCCTGCGCTTGAAAAACTTGAGATTTCACATTTAAAATGGCCTTGGGCCTTTGAATTGAACCTTGGCCATAGTATACGGCTCTTCCCACCAAGGGGGCAGCATAAGCAAGTGTCAGTAAGCTTCCGGTGAAGCAAGCCGAGCAGTTCAACAAAGCTAATCTCACTACGACCTTCTCAGGGTCCGCTTGGAGAAATTACAGTATCTACTGCGTTTTCGCAACGACTTCAAAGCACCATCCGAGTCAACCATACACGGTAACCATAGCTTCGCCGAAGGACTTCAAGCTTGTCGATGACAACTTGTAAGTTTTCATTTCACCTCTTCGCCAATTCTACCGAGATTGGAAGTTCACCTTCTTTACGACCGCCGGCGAGGTTAGCACGGCTAACTACCTTTGTGTTCGATACGTTTAGGAGTTTTTGTTCCAAGGTACTGTTTTCTCCTTTATTCGCACAACACAGATTTGCAATGAGTGCAAAAATTGATGATCAACACATGTTTGACTTTGAACATATCGAATGGGCTCCACCTGTGGATGTCATGGGGCCGGATACTCTCACGGAGAGTACCCTCGTGGTAACAGGGATGGATGGTGCAAACCCAGGTGATCAATCTCTGTCTCCTCGTTTGTCAACCCCTCCTCCACAGATCGTGTTGGATATTCTAGAGGATGACAGTCAATTGCCAGATGCCAGGGAGTTTGTCACTCGACAGGACTGGAAAACTTTTGATGCCCGATTTCGCAAGCTCGCTGTCAGGGTTCAAATCTTGGTTACATAAGTAGAAAATCTTACACAACTAATTTACAGAATGCTACCAGAATCAAATATCCACTTGCCAGCAACCCAGGAGGTTGCCAATTTACCAGTTATGACCAAAGAGGTCCAACATGACCACACTACTGCAATTGTCGGAACACATCGGGGCACGACCAACGTGGTCAAGAAGCGCCTATCACCATCCAAATTTCAACGTGCAAAAAGTCAAAAATTATGCTTTATTTGATTAGGAACACATCAAAAAAAGTAGTGCCCACATGTCGGAAAACTTCAGCATGATGCATGAGTTTGTGCTTTGACATAAACTCCAGTTTTGGCGCACGGCACAATAGTTATATGGCTTATTTGAATATCTTATGCATAGCCATTTTCTCATACTTCAATATGGAATTTTCAGAGTATTGTACATTTTTTTTGAATTGGGTACTGTTAAACCCCAAATTGTTTTCTGCCACAGTCATTTTTGGTACAACCAGTCACATCATCTCGGCTTATATGATCTGCTGAAAACATTCTGAGATGCATGCAAGTGAGGTGGTTAGCCCATGCACCTAATGAAGGTTACGTGCCAACGTACTCTGTCAGCACACCTGGTAAGTCCTTGACGTATGAAAGCATTGACACAATCTCCAACCCCACCACAAGAGGTGTTCAAAGACGAAAATCATACTTTAAGCAAATTCTAGAATAGGGAGAAAATCATCTATCTAGAAATACGTTGGGCTAACGTATGCTCTTAGCAGATCCTTTAACACAAGATTACTCTTTGTAATCTTTGTAATATGCCTATCCCCTTGGATAACTTACAGTACTAAGGTGTCTTTTCCTCACGGTTTACAAACACTCGTCCCAAATGACTAGTAAACGGGAAATCCCAGTAGTGTTTAACATTGGTGAAGAATCAACAATGTCCAAAATTATCATCGTGGTTAACTTGAAAAAAACTCCACAAACGCCCAAACCGAGCCATGACCTCTATTGGTGATTAGTGGATCCAAAAGTAATCTCATAGAGATAGTGCACATAGAGTGCAAAAGGCATCATAAGCAACAATCTGTGGAATATGCATGCCGTTCCAAATCAGCCCTTGTTAAACACTAGGGCCCATAACACCTAGTGTGCATGCATTTAGCAAAAAATAACCGAACCTGTATATCCATAATGATGTTTGCCAATACTTATGGCAAATGTGATGCGCCGAGCACACAATAAAAGGAATGTAAATAGTTATGAAAAGAAACTAAATAAGTTTAGTTTGCAATCTTTTGCAAGCCTTTCTGAAACATTTGAATCACCATAAAAGGTGAAACATTGATCACTTCTAGATACAGACAATGTAAATTTTTCATTAACAGCTTATAGCCTTGCTATATGTATAAACAACCATCTGTAATGTTGTTTAGTAGTACTTGTACCTTAACACGTCATTCTAAGTATCCGACAATTTTTGGCCACGAAATTGTTCCTGATACGTCGTGCTAAAATTCATCTAGAAAACAGATGTGACCAGCACTTAGGGACTTTGTCGTGACACATATTTGAAATAGGGTGCACCAGTCTCAGTCCCAGAGACTCATATTCGCCACATGTGGAATATGTCTCAACTAAGGATGTATGAAAAAGAACATCCTACAAGTACAAGATGTACTTGTGTGTGGAGGTAACTCTAAACACTCTGCGAAAAGAGTGAGAGGGACCCTCATTCATTGCTCCACACTGGCTAAATCGAACTCCTTGAGTTGCTAGACCATGTTGTATCCCATGTGACCACATGTGCCAAATTGAACCCTACAAGTAGGTTCGTAACAGCATAAGGCAGAAAGATAGATTGTATGCTTGGCACAAAATACTTTGTGCCGATATGCCCTTGGCATGGCTCTGTAACATTGAAGCATACTTATATGTCTTGAAAAACCAAGCAAAGCATACTAAAAATGGAATAACACCAAATCAATAGATGCGTACCTGGAGATTTGAACGTAATGTTCACTTACCCGTATTCAAATGGAGAGGAGCACGTCTCCTACCTGAAAAAACAAACAGCATTGCACTGGGAACCATGGGTGTTTCCCTTGCAATCCAACCCCTTTGGTTAAAATCTACATAGTCAAACCCTTTGGTAAGACCCTTTGTAGAAACTACTCAACTAGCAGGTAACGCTAACCAACATAGTCAACCGTGTGCAGGTTGATTGGAATCAAATTGAAAAGTGTGTTCGTCTTCTACCGCTTGGTAGATTGCGGAATTATTCCCTTGAAAGTATAACTGGGAGAGATCAACGGTGATCCTCAATGCAGATCAAACCGTGATCCTTAATGCCTATGGGGTGATGTAGCAATCACCCGCCGGGTCTTACCCCAAAACAGTATGTCCATAGACACCTTGTAGTGCTATAGAGAGAGCAGGAGATCCACACAAGTGAATTGCCGAGCGCTTATGGACAGTCTAGAATTTCTTGTGGAGATCAACTGTTGTGAGTTGAAGATTATCAAAAACTCAACTTGAGTGTCGCACTGAAAACATGTAGTGCAAAAATGAGACCCTAAAAATCCATTAACGTCGATGTGTACTTGCTTGGGTATATCTTGAAAACAATCACCCAAAGAATACCAATAGTTGGGTCTGACCCTTGTCCGGAAACAGGCTTATAGCCCTTATGTAAAATAGTGTTCAATCGACAAACCGATGAAGACTAATTTGAGTAGCATCTTAGCCATGTGCTAGTTGTGAGTTAGAGCACCTTGGCTCAAGGTGACTCACGAGCGGGATATGTATCAAAAGATTCTTAGAAGAGTTTCGTTCAGAAATAAGAAAAAGAGAGAAAAGAAGAGCATGCTGAGCTGAGGAGCTTTCCTTAAATTTGTAGAGTGTGTGCCCAAAATGTATGCTCTTAGACATCTTATGCCTGAATTGCAGCTTATCCTATAAGCATTGCACAATCTGTCTGTATGACGCTCTCATCGAGAGAGGAAACAGAAAACACAAGTTGAATCTTGACCGTCTACCGTGTAGGGTCATGACTGTATGAGGATGACTTGAAAGGGGCACCTTGCAGGTGAATCTAGACGAAATTGTAGATTAGTTTTAGTATGTTGAGTGTTGATAGAAACCAACAATCCATCCGTACTCTGTCCTTGACAGAGTTGCGAGTGTGTTAGCAGAAGCGTAACATGAAGCGGCAGAATTGAATTCACGTCACTAGCATGCGTTGCATAAAGAATGGTAAGCCCTTGCACAGAGTCCTGGCCTCAACCGTGAGATCCAAAACTCTAAGTATCTTGCACAATTAAAAGTGGTAGGGATTCTGTGAGCTGAGATCCCCTATTTTGCCAGTGCCCTGAAGCCGTGCTTCCTATAAAATTGCCAAAGCACTTTGCTTTGCACAAGGACAGTAATTTCCAAGTAAAGTGTAAACAGGAAGAAACAGGAAAAACTCAACTTGGCTAACCTGGTCATTGTTGCTGCAACCAGTTGTCATGATAGTTGGGAGAAAAACTCATTCTAGAATGGCCCATATCCATATCTGCATAGACACCCTCATATGTTGTATACACTTGTCTGGTACATAAGGCAATAACCTGCAAACTTGAATTCACCTGCAAACACCTTGCCTATTCTCTCCATATTATGTATGCTCATAGCATATGCCAGACGTGACCAGCTTTAATGCAAGATGTAGAAATTGAAGCCTTGCTGCGTAGAACTATGTCTGGCCTCATTGCCAACAAATGCTATTGACGACAGATGTCATAGCAAAGGGAGACGACCTTGTCATGCATGCAAAAAAAATCGACCTTGTCTACTTGTAGATCTGCTAGAAAA
The DNA here is from genome assembly GCF_014529385.1 of Adiantum capillus-veneris. NCBI lineage: Eukaryota > Viridiplantae > Streptophyta > Polypodiopsida > Polypodiales > Pteridaceae > Adiantum > Adiantum capillus-veneris. The sequence goes on from NC_140934.1 coordinate 87,164,944, forward strand.
ATTGAATTATATGTGCAATAAATAAATACCATTTGCGTACCTCGTGAAGTACGCCTACCGATGAAATGGCCGTTGTCAGAGTCGAACGAGTTGGAATCAAGATTCACAGTTGTTTGACCTCGTACTGCCAAGGGCCTTGCCCCATGCTCTTGTGGTGTTACACAGACCATACCCATGATCATCTTTGATGAGCCTTGCTAGCCTCATGGCCTATGTGGTAGCTTTTTCATGATCCTTGCAACCCATGTCTGACTGACCCGGAGGAGCAAACATTGCCGATGATCAAAAAATTTAAAGCCAAAACTTGGAATGTGACAGATATAACTATAGACCTGAACATGCTCAAATTGCTCCATGCTTTGCTTGTTGTGCGTATAATGCGGAGAGATCTACGAGATTCAAAGAAGTTATCATTGAAAATATTAAAGTCGACTTGCTTACCAACTCTTAGAAGTCCAGGTCGAACGGAGGAAACCGTAGGGGAAACATGTCCATCCGTGCCGGAATATTTCCCAAAGGTCGTGCATGCGGTGCCCTTACTGTGACAACACTATGCATGGCTTTGTAATGGTGTTCGATCTCTTGAAATTCTATTGGATGCACCATGAGGCCTCTCCCATATACCAAACAACCCGTAACATGTACTGAATTCCATCAAAAATCCTTGAAACTATGACCTTGTCGTGCATGGTATGCTTGGTAGGCCTTGCCCTTTGCTTGCTATGTCAATTTCAAATCCGGTGAAACCGTTGCTAAATATTTAAAGTTTATGCCATCAAAACTTGAAAGGTTTGACATCTGTAGCTTTTCCCAAATCGACTGTTCATGGTAAATTCCTGCAACCGGCTGGGTCGTCCACCCTCCCATGGTCACGCAATCCTCGCACGAATACATGTTTGTGTTTGTGGGGCATGTGAGCGGACTGTCCTATTGCAGCGGGTGGGAAAGGCCCCCTTGAAAAGGGATGGCCAATTTACCCAAGCCCCAAAGGGCGGCCAAATGTGGGTGAGCCAAAAAATTCCATGGCTTCAAAGCGGACAAGTGCAGGCGCAGTCGACGAGCATGGAGATGCCGCATCCGCCAGGCCACTTCTCCCCCTTCCACTGTGACAAACCCTGTGCAGATTGCCCTCACGAACTCAACAAAGCCACCGGCGAGTGGTTCCATGCAGGTCGAACCTTGCTCCACTTCCCGACTAAGTAGGAGAACAAAACAGGTACACTTTGTTCCTACAGTTACTATAACTGTACTCATGTTCTGTACATTGTTCCATAAGGTCAACAATAGCCAGGGATAATTTACTTTAAACTCTGTTTCCTTTGACAATGTCATAAGATGCACCATGGTACATCAATTTTAACTAGGGAGAAAGGCTCCACGCATTGGATACATAAAGCATATTTTTCCTATGCAGTAGGACTCTGTATGCGGCCACCACGAGCAAGGCTTGGGTCAAAACTTGTTGTCTTCTAGTTTTCATAACGTTGACGCTTGTATCTCCGACCTAGTGTCGAGGAAGAGATAAGCCACTCAAAATCATGACAAAAGAAAGGTTTTCACGAGAAAAGCTTCATACCTATATATATGCATTGGGTGCATGGTCACTCCATAGTATTTATAACTTGCCACAATACAAGCAAAAACACTATATATGACGCAGATGGGCATCACCAACTGTGCTACACCTTCCAATGCCAAGGGCAGTGGTTACAAAAAATGTGTTTGGCAATACTTGCCACTCTCTTGATAGTTCAACTATAGATGTTGTCTCTATCAGTATTGAGCAATTCTCTGATTCGATACGCTTCCTAATTCGGCAAGGCCAATTTTCTATAACATTTTGACAAGGCTTCACTCTATGTGCTGGATTTGAGTGCACTACCAGTACCCTCGCCACAAGTGGGAGACAAGGTAGGGGATGTGCTCCTCTCTATTTCAATACAGGTAAGTGAACATTACATTCAAAACTCTAGTTATGAATCTATTGATTTGGTGTTATTCCATTTTTAGTATGCTTTGCTCGATTTTTCGAGACGTCTAAATATGCTTGAATTTTATAGAGCCATGCCAAGGGCATGTCGGCACAAAGTATTTTGGGCCAAGTGTCCAATATCTCTTTCTGCCTTATGCTGTTACGAACCTACTTGTAGGGTTCAACTTGGCACATGTTGTCACATGGGATACAACATAGTCTCGGAGCTCAAGGAGTTCGGTTTAGCCACTGTGGAGGCTAATGAGGGTTCCTCTCACTCCCGTCGTAGAGTGTTTGCAGTTACCTCCACACACAAGTACATATTGTACTTGAAGCATGTTCTTTTTTACACATCCTTACATGAGACATATTCCACAGGTGGAGAATATGAGTCTCTGGACTGACACTGGCGCCCATTATTTCAATTATGTATCACGACAAAGTCCCTAGGTGCTGGTAACATCTGTTTTTTGGACCATTTTAGCATGACTTATCAGGAGTAATTTCGTGGCCAGAAATTATCGGATACTTAGAATGACTTGTTAAGGTGCCACAAAATTGTCGACTACTTAGAATGACTTGTTAAGGTACAAGTACTGCTAAAAAACATTACAGATGGTTGTTTATACATATAGCAAGGCTATAAGTTGTTAATGAAAACGTTTCATTGTTTGTACCTAGAAGTGATCAATATGTTACCTTCCATTGCCATTCAGACGTTTCAGCAAGGCTTGCAAAAGATTGCAACTGAAAGTATTTAGTTTCTTTTTAGAACTATTTACATTCTTTTTTAATGTGTGCTACGCGCATCACATTTCGCCATAAGTATTGGCAAGGCTCATTATGGATATACAGGTTCAGGTTAGTTTTTGCTAAATGCATGCACACTACGTGTTATGGACCCTAGTGTTTAGCAAAGGCTGATTAGGAACGACATGCATATTCCTAAGGTTGTTGCTTATGAAGCATTTTGCACTCTATGTGCACTATTTCTATGAGATTACTTTTGGATCTACTAATCACAAGAGAGGTCATGGCTCGGTTTGGGCGTTTGTGGATTTTTTCAAGTTAACCACGATGGTTGTACGCTACTGTGATTCCCCGTTTACCAGTTGTCTGGGACGACTGTCTATAAACCGTGAGGAAAACACACCTCAGTACTGTCAGTTATCCAAGGGGATAGGCAGATTACAAAGAGTAATCTTGTGCTACAGGATCTGCTAAGAGCATACATTAGCACAACACATTTCTGAATAGATGATTTTCTCCCTATTCTCGAATTTGCTTAAAGTATGATTTTCGACTTTGAACACCTCTTGTGGTGGGGTTGGAGATTGTGTCAGTACTTTCATACGTCAAGGACTTACCAGGTGTGCTGACAGAGTACGTTGGCACGTAACCTTCATTAGGGATGAACATGTAGTTCTTTGTGTTCCAAACTATTCAGAATTCTAACATCATTCCCTATCTACGAACTTTTCAAGATACTCAGGCGAGTAGGAAATCTGGCTCACAACTGCATGGAAAGTTACGCCAAGGTTTCCTTGCATTATTCCAGCACCTTCAGAAGATCTGAAAATTGGTTATGCCTTTGGACAACTCTTAGTTGTGGTTACTCCTTTTACAGTACTCAAGTGAGTTATAAATGGAGTTACCATTTAGACCCAAGTGACTCTTAGTGTGGCTACTCCTTTACAGTACTCAAGTGAGTTATAACTGGAGTTACCATTTTGACCCAAGTGGTTGCAAACGGACAACAATGTTGAAAATCAAGATATTGCTCTTGGTTTCATTGAACCTCCTCACTGCACCAATTATCGGTCATACAGACAATTGGCTCACTTATGGGACTTCAATACAAAGAACATCAGTATTCTTAAGAAGATATTACTTCTTATGTTTCCAAGGACAAAAGCTCTTCCTTAAGGGGGCAGTAATGTCAGGACAAGGGTCCTACGGGGCAAGGCCAAACCTAGGGGGTTAGGGACCTAGGCCAAGGGCCGACTAGACCAGTGCGGACTGGGGATCTGCTTAGGGCAAGTGCTTGGAGCTAGCCTATATAAGGGGCGGTCGGGAGGAGGATCCCAGGTTCAGTTACCCTAGGTCTTACATTGGTAGGGCCGGATGGACTAGTGCGGACTGGGGATCCACTTAGGGCAAGTGCTAGGAGCTAGCCTATATAAGGGGCGGTAGGGAGGAGGATCCTATGTCCAGTTACCCTAGGTCTTACATTGGTATCAGAGCTAGGGGAGAGGAAAGCTATGGAGGAGGGAAGGAGAAGGGAAGCTATCGATTTTCTGCTTCATGTTCTCTCTCTCTCTCTCTCTCTCTCTCTCTCTCTCTCTCTCTCTCTCTCTCTCTCTCTCTCTCTCTCTCTCTCTCTCTCTCTCTCTCTCTCTCTCTCTCTCTCTCTCTCTCTCTCTCTCTCTCTCTCTGGTCGTCAAGCTCTCATGGCATGTGCAGCCATGCTTGACAATCCGAGGAAGCCAAGGTCGAAGACCTGCGTGCAAGGGGACTTGTGCCGAGGAGGCGGGCAAACTCGAGTTGCATGAAACTCCACGGGGTTGGACTCTTCAAGGTCCCAGTGCCCCTGCCAGTGAAACATCACACAGGGCAGGGCCCCGGTTCGCCACGGACAGGAAGCTGTCCTCTGAATTCTGCTCGCTACGCCCTGTGCTATCTCTTGCGTTATTTTCTTCCTTATTTTCAAATTAGGGTGCCCATGTTTTGGCACCCGTCCTTACTAAGGGCCAAGCCCCGCGATAGAATTGCAGAGATTCCCCACCCAAGGGATGTGCCCCATGGCCAGGCTCTACATGGTTGGCAGGTTTCGCATCTACAATTTTGGGAATTTGCCATATCATCGGTAGCATGCACAGCTTGAGTCGCCAGATTCCGCAAGGGTTGTCAACTCTGGCCTTCTTTCAATATGAGAACATCAAAGACGTTTGAAAAGCGAGGCCGCAAGGTCCGCATGCACGAACGGCATCGTATGTAACACAACTTGGGCAAGGAAGCTCAGGCTGCCTTGTTGAAAAGTTCGTAGATAGGGAATGTCCTTGTGTTAGAATTATGAATAGTTTGGAACACAAAGAACTACATGTTCATCCCTCATGAAGGTTACTTGACAACATACTTTGTCAGCACACTTGGTAAGTCCTTGACGTATGAAAGTACTGACACAATCTCCAACCCCACAACAAGAGGTGTTCAAAGTCGAAAATCGTACTTAAGCAAATTCTAGAATAGGGAGAAAATCATCTATTTAGAAATGCGTTGTGCAATGTATGCTCTTAGCAGATCCTGTAGCACAAGATTACTCTTTGTAAACTGCCTATCCCCTTGGATAACTGACAGTACTGAGGTGTGTTTTCCTCACGGTTTACAGACAGTCGTCCCAAATGACTGGTAAATGGGGAATCACAGTAGTGTACAACCATCGTGGTTAGCTTGAGAAAATCTACAAACACCCAAACCGAGCCATGACCTCTGTTGGTGATTAGTAGACCCAAAAGTGATCTCATAGAGATAGTGCACATAGAGTGCAAAATAATTCATAAGCAACAACCTGAGGAATATGCATGATGTTCCAAATCAGCCTTTGCTAAACACTAGGGCCCATAACACTTGGTGTGCATGCATTTAGCAAAAACTAACCTGAACCTGTATATCCATAATGATCCTTGCCAATACTTATGGCAAAATGTGATGCACCTAGCACACATTAAATGGAATGTAAATAGTTCTGAAAAGAAACTAAATACTTTTAGTTGCAATCGTTTGCAAGCCTTGCTAAAACGTCTGAATCACAGTAGAAGGTGAAACATTGATCACTTCTAGGTACAAACAATGAGACTTTTTCATTAACAACTTATAGCTTGCAATATGTATAAACAACCATCTCTAATGTTGTTTAGCAGTACTTGTACCTTAACAAGTCATTCTAAGTATCCGACAATTTCTGACCACGAAATTGCTCCTGATACGTCGTGCTAAAAATTGTCTATAAAACAGATGTGTCCAGCACCTAGGGACTTTGTCGTGACACATAATTGAAATAATGGCGCCAGTGTTAGTCCAGAGACTCATATTTTGCACATGTGGAATATGTCTCATGTAAGGATGTGTAAAAAGGAACATCCTTCAAGTACAAGATGTACTTGTGTGTGGAGGTAACTGCAAACACTCTACGACGGGAGTGAGAGGGACCCTCATTAGTCTTGCTCCACTGGCTAAACCGAACTCCTTGAGTTCCTAGACCATGTTCCCATGTGACAACATGTACCAAATTGAACCCTACAAGTATGCTCGTAACAACATAAGATAGAAAGATAGATTGGACACTTTGCCCAAAATAATTTGTGTTGACATGCCCTTGGCATGGCTTTGTAGCATTCAATCGTACTTAGACGTCCTGGAAAACCAAGCAAAGCATACTAAAAATAGAATAACACCAAATCAATAGATGCGTACCTGGAGATTTGAACGTAATGTACACTTACCTGTATTCAAATGGAGAGGAGCACGTCCCCTACCTGAGAGAAACAAACACCATTGCAATGGGAACTCTGGGTGTTGCCTTTGCAATCCAAGCCCTTGGATTAGAATCTACGTAGTCAAACCCGTTGGTAAAACTCCAATCGAAAAGTGTGTCCGTCTGCTACCGTGTTTGGTAGATTGCGGAATTCTTTCCTTGAAAGTATAATTGGGAGAGATCAACTGTGATCCTCAATGCAGATCAAACTGTGATCCTTAATGCCTATGGGGTGATGTGACAATCACCTGCCGGGCCTTACCCTAAATCAATATGTCCATAGGCACTCCGTAGTGCTATAGATAGAGCAGGAAATCCACACAAGTGAACTGTCGAGCTCTTCTGGACAGCCATGCTGTCACAACTGATTGCTGCATCTATACTTTCTTGTAGAGATGAGGGTATCTTGAAAACAATCACCCAAGGAATTCCAATAGTTGGGCCTTTCTCCTGGCCTAACAACGTCTCTTAGCTTGTTTGGCTCATAGCCCTTATGCAAATTAGTGTTCAATTGACGAACCGAGGTAGACTCATTTGAGTAGCGTCTTAGCCACGTGCTAGCTATGAGTTAGAGTACCTTGGCTCAAGCTGACTCACGAGCAGAATATGTATCAAAATCTTATACTGGGCTGAGGAACGTCTCGTACATTTCTAGTGTGTGTGTGCCCAGAAGGTGTGCTCTTAGATAGCTTATGCCTGACTGGCAGCTTATCCTATAGAGCATGGAAAAATCTTCCTGTATAATGTTGTCATCGAGAGAGAAAAGAGAAAAACAAACAGCATTCACAAATTAGTATGGCTGTGACAGAGTGCCTGGTGTGATAGCGGAAGCATAATCTTTGAAGCGGTGGATTTTATGCCACCTAGTTAGTATGCCATGCATACAGATTGTGAAGCCCGTGGTGAGAGTGATGGCCTCAAACTTGAGAGCCAAAACCATTAGTGCCTTGCACAATTTAAACTGGTAGGGATTTTGTGAGGTGGTATTCCCAATTTTGCGAGTTTGTCAATCTTGTGTGCCACTGCTTGTGATTCCGAGTAATTGTGCAGTACCTTGGCACAAGGGAGAAGCCTTGCTTCATGAAAAATTGTCAAAGAACTTTTCTTTGTACACAAGCATTAGTTTCCAATGTAAATGTATAAACATGGAAAAAATAAACAATACTGAACCTGGTCTAACCTGGTCATCCTGCTGTAACCAATTGTCTTGAGATGTGGGAAGAGAAACTCGCTCAAATGTAGATCTTCGTCTCCGTTGCGTGAGAGAAAGTTGGCCTGAAATATCCTGCAGGCATATGGAGAAATTTCCCAAAAGCGTGTGCGCATAGCATATCCCAAACGGTAACAATCTCAATTTAAGAGTCGTAGATTGAAGCCTTGCTTCACATAAATATCTTTGTGCTGAAACCAGTGCTGTATAAGCAACCTCTGTCAGCATGTAAAAACTGTGACAAAGAGTCGGCCATGCCAAGGAACTTGCTTTCTGTTTCAAGTCCAGTAAGAGGTTATGCATGTCTCCTTTGATGCATGTGAGATATATGCAATAGAGATGAGGCATGTTCCATCTAGGTCAAATGCTTCGTAAGCAATTGACAGCCCTGCTATTGTTACATCAATTCGTTGTCGGTGATGAAAAGATGTATGGTAAGTGCATGACTCCATTCGCATATATTACCTTATGCAGAGATATGACCAGAATGCTGTAACCCGTTATGCACATGACAGTAAACCCAAAATCAACTACGTACCTCATTAAGCACTCCTGCCGACCAATCTTGTCTACCCAGAAATTGACCGTGTTATTGAGGGGACACTGCAAATAGGACAAAAGCAGTAACCCAACATTGGATTACACGGGCCGTGTTTATGAGCACCCTTTTACGGAGTCTTGCTAATGGCAATAGCAGTCATAGGCTTATTGACCATTACTGCTAGGCGACGTTGCCCCCCTACATAAATCATGATGGTAATCAACTTGATTAAAACAAAATTGAAAGAGGTTACCTTGTTTCTGTCATTGTATTCAAAGCCGTGTTGCAATCATGTGATGATGTTGGCCTACTTTGGTCAGTCGGAATTCATACCGAGGTCCAACGTTGTCATACAACCTTGCCTGCGGAACCATGTCTGAGCAAAATTTCCTCTTTGAGCGGTGGAACCATGTTGTCGAATTCTGGATGGCCCTGTTAGCAATAGCTGACGCGCTGCATGGTTATGTTGCATGATGATTGTTGTCCTTGACCGGTTAGGTTTGTTGTGAGCGATTCAAACACGATCACACTGTCCTAGGAACCATGTCCCTATCAAAAAATGCAAATCGAAAAGGCGAAATAATCGGCATCACAATCTGTAACCAGTGGTCGGCCATGCCAAGCATATTCTTGTTCAAAACAAACAATAGGCCTTAGCGATCCTCCTGAGGGTATCTATTTCCTGCAAGCGAAAAGCACGCATATAGCTTTAAAAAATGCATAAAAAGACCTGGAGCTCAAACCTCAAGATCATGTGTTGTCAATGCATCGTGCTTGATGTCAGGTATGATAAAATCCATGATTCTGGTGCATAACCTATGGATTCATCACCATATTGGCTTATAGCCTTGCCAAACACTAAGGTGATGGAAATGTCGACCTTTTTTTTAGGGTTTTAGCCGTCTTCAGTTGGGCGCCGTCCAATCCTGGCAGCCCATCCCACGCTGTGGCCTTCCTTGGTTTACCTCGATGCAGTCATGCATGACTGCATGCTCTTGCAAACGGCCTACTCAAGGGGTACCAGGGTTCTATAGGCACTTCATCATGGCTTCTCCCTATGAGGGGCATCAGAAAAAGCAACTTCACGGAACATGCTCGTCAGGCAAGGCATGTTGTCTGGCTTGGCAAAGGGGCAAAGCTCCTCGGCGAAGACGATATTGTTGATCGAGTGGCGGATATGGGTTTGCTGCGTACACGGACAAATGCCATGCTCATCAGGTTGGTCTTTTTGTACTTCCAAGGATTTTCTTAATCCCTATATGATGCTATTTTGCAGACTTATACATATCGAATTTCCAAGCTTCATCTTTGATGCAACGGCAAGGCCGATGGCTAATTCGGCTCATGCGTGCAAAGTTGTTTTGCATGGTTGGATCGTTGATCGGCATGGCCGATTTCAAGGCGACTGGCAACAGCCCTGAGTTTGGGCTTGCAGAGAAGCAAGGCTTCTCTACCTATACAACATTTAACCACACTATGTGGTGATGCAGACACTAATGCTAGGGGTGGTGATTGTCATGAACAATGGCAATCAAACCTGGCAGGTAAGAGCATTATAGTTATCACATGATACCACATTGGTTGTGAGATGGGCAAGGCCCTTGACAGCATGAAGTGGAGTACTTATTGCACATGTGCTTCGTAACTCTTGTATGCAATGGAATGAATGATCACGGCTATCATTCATAATGCCAAGCAGGTCGACTCTTTTTGCTATGTCATCGATTGCTAATAACATTTATTGGCAATGAGGCCAGACATACTTATATGAAGCATGGCTTCTCCTGAGTACCTTAATGGAGCACGCTCGTCACAAGTTACTTTTTGATTGAAAGGTAGGGTCAAGGGCCGGTTTTTCAGTATCTCAAGGTGATACGCATGGCCTATTACTAGATTTGTTGAGGGCAGCAAGTTGCTCGGCATGGCCGACTCCTTGTCACTGTTTCTACAAGCCAACATCGGATGCTTGCCACACAATACTGGTGAATTACACTTGAAATTTCTCGACAAGTTCAATTATTTTTCTCATGCTATTGGCAGCCACATCAGTTGGCTATTAGCACTACCCGGTTTACGTGAAGCAAGGCTTCTATTTATGCATCTTGCATAGTGACTCACCACGTTTGGCATATGCTATGAGCATACAAACTTGGGAAAACTTTAGCAAACTGTTTACAGATTATTTCATTTCGTATACGACGGATGTATATAATACAAGAGGTCGTATATCCATATGCGACAAGTTTCTCTCGCACGGAAGATTTGGTTGTGAGCCATCTTTATGCGAGCTTCCCCTTTGGAATCTCATGACAACTAGTTGCAGCAAAAACTACCAGTGCTTTGGCAATTTTACGTGCAGCAAGGCTTCTCCGTTGTGCCAAGGTAGTGCCCAATGACTTGGAGTCAAGGACATTGGCACACACATTTGGGAAACTAGCAAATTAGGGTATATTCGCTCACACAATCCCTACCAGTTTAAAATATGCAAGGACCTTATGGTTGTGGCTCTCACATTTGAGGCTATCACTTTTTCCAAGAGCTTAAAATTATGTATGCATGGCATGCTAGCTAGGTGGATTCCATTCTACCGCCGCCGGAAAATTGCTTCCGCTCTCACACCAGACACTTTGTCAAGGATAAGATACGTTTTGGATTTTTTTTGGGGTTACTGTCAACATACAACAACACTTATTTCACAGGAAGCGTGCCAATGCTAAGTCATGTTCATACAATCACGACCCCTATACCTCTCTCAGTGAGCGAGTCATACCGGACACTTGTGGAATGCTTATACGATAAGCTGCAAGTCAGGCATAAGATGCATAAGCACACATAGCTTGGCTGCACACTCTAAAACTTAAGGAAAGTTCCTCAGCCCAGCATGCTCTTCTTCTCTCTCTCTCTCTCTCTCTCTCTCTCTCTCTCTCTCTCTCTCTCTCTCTCTCTCTCTCTCTCTCTCTCTCTCTCTCTCTCTCTCTCTCTCTTTAAGGGAAAAATGAAAATATTATAAGAAGCTTTTGATACATGTTTTGCTCGTGAGTCAGCCTGAGCCAAGGTGCTCTAACTCTCAGCTAACACATGGATAATATTCTACTCACGTTAGTCTTCATTGGTTCGTCCATTGAACACTACTTTGCATAAGGGGTATGAGCCACACAGGCTAAGAGCCATTGTCCGGCCAAGGGTAAGACCCAACTATTGGCATTCTTTGGGTGATTGTTTTCAACATTGAACAGATCTATCCAAGGAAGTATACATCGACGTTAATGGACAAGCAAGAGTCTTGTCATTACGGATGTTTAAAGTGTCATTTTTGCACTACATGTTTTCAGTGCGACACTCAAGTTGAGTTTTTGATCAATCTTCAACTCACACTAGATGATCTCTACAAAGGAAGTATACACGCAGCAATCAGTTGAGACAGCATGGCTATCCACAAGAGCTAGGCAGTTCACTTGTGTGAATGTCCTACTCTCTCTATAGCACTACGGAGTGTCTACGGACATATTGTTTTGGGGTAAGACCCGGCGGGTGATTGCTACATCACCCCATAGGCATTAAGGATCACATTTTGTTCTGCATTGAGGATCACCGTTGATCTCTCCCAGTTCTACTTTCAAGGATAGAATTCCGCAATCTACCAAGCGGTAGCAAACAAACACACTTTTCAAGTTGATTCCAATCAACCTGCACACGGTTGACTATGTTGGTTAACGTTACCTGCTAGTTGAGTAGTTTCTACAAAGGGTCTTACCAAAGGGTTTGACTATGTAGATTTTAACCAAAGGGGTTGGATTGCAAGGGCAACACCCATGGTTCCCAGTGCAATGTTGTTTGGTTTGTCAGGTAGGAGACGTGCTCCTCTCCATTTGAATACGGGTAAGTGAACATTACGTTCAAATCTCCAGGTACACATCTATTTATTTGGTGTTATTCCATTTTTAGTATGCTTTGCTTGGTTTTTCAAGACATATAAGTACGCTTCCATGTTACAGAGCCATGCCAAGGGCATGTCGGCACAAAGTATTTTGGGCCAAGTGCCCAATCTACCTTTCTGTCTCATGCTGTTATGAACCTACTTGTAGGGTCCAATTTGGCACATGTTGTCACATGGGATACAACATGGTCTAGGAACTCAAGGAGTTCGGTTTAGCCAGTGTGGAGCAAGGCTAATGAGGGTCCCTCTCACTCCTATCGTAGAGTGTTTGCAGTTACCTCCACACACAAGTACATCTTGTACTTGAAGGATGTTCTTTTTACACGTCCTTACATGATACATATTCCGCATGTGGAGAATATGAGTCTCTGGACTGACACTGGGTCCATTATTTCAATTATGTGTCACGACAAAGTCCCTAGGTGCTGGACACTTCTGTCTTATAGACCATTTTTAGCACGACGTATCAGGAGCAATTTTGTGGCCTTAGAATGACTTGTTAAGGTACAAGTACTGCTAAACAACATTACAGATGGTTGTTTATACATATAGCAAGGCTATAAGTTGTTAATGAAAAAGTTTCATTGTCTGTATCTAGAAGTGATCAATGTTTCACCTTTTATTGTGATTCAGACGTTTCAACAAGGTTTGCAAAAGACTGCAACTAAAAGCATTTAGTTTCTTTTCAGAACTATTTACATTCGTTTTATTGCGTGCTAGGCGCATCACATTTGCCAAAAGTATTGGCAAGCATCATTATGGATATAAAGGTTCGGTTAGTTTTTGCTAAATGCATGCCACTAGGTGTTATGGGCCCTAGTGTTTAGCAAGGGATGATTTGGAACGGCATGCATATTCCACAAATTGTTGCTTATGAAGCATTTTGCACTCTATGTGCACTATCTCTATGAGATTACTTTTGGATCCACTAATCACCAATAGAGGTCATGGCTCGGTTTGGGCGTTTGTGGATTTTTTCACGCTAACCACGATGGTTATTTTGGACACTGTTGATTATTCACCAATGTTAAACACTACTGTGATTTCCCATTTACCAGTCATCTGGGACGACTGTCTGTAAACCGTGAGGAAAACACACCTCAGTATTGTCAGTTATCCAAGGGGATAGGCAGATTACAAAGATTACAAAGAGTAATCTTGTGCTAAAGGATCTGCTAAGAGCATACGTTAGCACAACGCATTTGTAGATAGATGATTTTCTCCCTATTCTAGATTTTCTTAAGTACGATTTTCGACTTTGAACACCTCTTGTGGTGGGGTTGGAGATTGTGTCAATACTTTCATGCATCAAGGACTTACCAGGTGTGCTGACAGAGTATGTTGACACGTAACCTTCATTAGGGATGAACATGTAACAAACTTTCATAATACTCAAGCGAGTTGGTGATCGTGCCTACAAGCTACTACTACCATCACACTCTCGCATTCATCCGGTGTTTCATGTTAGCCGTTTACGAAAGCGGTTACATGGGGATGACAACGTCATTGACCACCAGGTTTTGGTCGATTACATTGAACCTCCTACGTTACCGCATGAACCTGAACGTGTTATGGATTATCATGAGTTGCGTACACATCATCATGTACGACAACAATCCTTAATCAAGTGAAAAAAGAGACCTGGGGACGGTTCATTTGAGCGGAACCCGGTTCAGTAGGAGGTTCAATGAAACCAAGAGTAACATCTTGATTTTCTACATTGTTGTCCATTTGTAACCATCTGATGGTACCGGTTCCTATCCAAACATAGTGTATAGACTCCATTTAGAACTCTCATGAGCATGGTAAACGAGTTTATCACAACATAGGTGTACCAAAAAGAGTACCTCTTGTCACTTTCCATGAAAATAACTTGTTGACATAACTCATCAGCCAATTCTAAGTCCTTGTCTTGGCCCTCTTCTTCACCATCAATAAACAACCCCACCCTAACGAGTGTTCAAGGTTGAGAACCTGCGTTATACATGAAGAGACTACCTAGTCGCAACATGCGTTAACTGATAGTAAGTAAACTCCAAAAAGAGCAATAAATTCTTATGAAGCTAATGTACGCACTTTGCATATCCTTTAGCCCAAGATTACACTTTGTAATCTGTCAATCCCCTTGGATACTGACAGTACTGAGGTGTGTTTCCCCCACGGTTTAAAAACAGTCTTCCCAGATGGCTGGTAAACGGGAAATCACAATAGCGTATAACATTGTTGAGGAATCAATGATGTGTGGAATAACCATCGTGGTTAACGTAAAAAATCCACAAACACCCAAACCGAGCCATGATCTCTATTGGTGATTAGTAGACTCAAAGGTAATCTCATAGAGATAGTGCACATAAAGTGCAAAATGCTTCATAAGCAACAACTTGAGGAATATGCATGCCGTTCCAAATCAGACTTTGCTAAACACTAGGGCCCATAACACCTAGAGTACATGCATTTAGCAAAAGACAGATCCGAACCTCTATTTCCATGGTAATTCTTGCCAATACTGATGGCAAATGTGATGCACCTAGCACACATTAACAGGAATGTAAATATTTCTGAAAAGAAAGTAAGTACTTTCATTTGCAATCTTTTGCAAGCTTGCTTAAACGTCTGAATCATAATAGAAGGTGAAATAGTGATCACTTCTAGATACAAACAATGAAACTTTTTCATTTTCTATATGTATAAACAACCATCTGTAATGTTGTTTAGCAATACTTGTACCTTAACAAGTCATTCTAAGTATCCGGCAATTTCTGGCCACGAAATTTCTCCTGATACGTTGTGCTAAAAATGGTCTAGAAAACAAATGTGACCAGCACTTAGGGAGTTTGTCGTGACACATATGTGAAATAGGGGGTGCCAGTGTCAGTCCCAGAGACTCATATTCGCCACATGTGGAATATGTCTCAACTAAGGATGTCTGAAAAAGAAACATCCTACGAGTACAAGATGTACTTTTGTGTGGAGGTAGCTCTAAACACTTTACGACAAGAGTGAGAGGGACCCTCATTCATTTCTCCACACTGGCTAAACCGAACTCCTTGAGTTCCTAGACCATGTTCTATCCCATGTGAGAACATGTGCCAAATTGAACCCTATAAGTAGGTTCATAACAGCATAAGGCAGAAAGATAGATTGGATACTTGGCCAAAAATACTTTGTGCCGACATGCCCTTGGCATGACTTTGTAACATTCTAGCGTACTTATACGTCTTGAAAAACCAATCCAAGCATACTAAAAATGGAATAACACCAAATCAATAGATGCATACCTGGAGATTTGAACGTAATGTTCACTTACCCGTATTCAAATGGAGAGGAGCACGTCCCCTACCTGAAAAAACAAACGGCATTGCACTAGGAAGCCTGGGTGTTGCCTTTGCAATCCAAGCTCTTGGATTAGAATCTACGTAGTCAAACCCCTTGATAAGACTCTTTGTAGAAACTGCTCAACTAGCAGATAACAGTAACCAACATAGTCAACCGTGTACAGGTTGATTGGAATCAACTTGAAAAGTGTGTTCGTCTACTACCGTGTGGTAGATTGCAGAATTCTTTCCTTGAAAGTATAACTGGGAGAGATCAACGGTGATCCTCAATGCAGATCAAACTGTGATCCTTAATGCCTATGGGGTGATGTAGCAATCATCCTCCGGATCTTACCCCAAACCAATATGTCCGTAGACACTCCGTGTGATATAGAAAGAGTTGGACATCCACATAAGTGAACTGCCAAGCTCTTTTGGACAGCCATGCTGTCTGAACTGATTGCTGCATCTATACTTCCTTGTAGAGATCAGCTACTGTGAGTTGAAGATTTATCAAAAACTCAACTTGAGTGTCACACTGAAAACATGCAAATATGACACTGTGACCATCCGTAAGGACATGAATCTTGCTTGTCCATTAACGTTGATATATACTTCCCTGGATAGATGTGTTCAATCTTGAAAACAATCACCCAAGGAATGCCAATAGTTAGGTCTTACCCTTGTCATGAAATCGGCTCTTAGCCTGTTTGGCTCATAGCCCTTATGCAAAATAGTGTTCAATCAACAAACCAATGAAGACTAATTTGAGTAGCATCTTAGCCAGGTGCTAACTGTGAGTGAGAGCACCTTGGCCCCAGCTGGCTCACCAACAGAATATGTATCAAAAGCTTCTTAGAAGAGTTTCCTTATTCGTGAAAGAAATAAGAAGAAGAGAGAAAAGAAGAGCATGCTGGGCTAAGGAACTTTTCTTAAATTTGTAGAGTGTGTGTCCAAAATGTGTGCTCTTAGACATCTTATGCCTGAATTGCAGCTTATCCTAAAATCATTCCACAATCTGTCTGCATAACGCTCTCATCAAGAGAGGCAACATAAAAACATAAAACTCATTCCGATCCACCTACCTTGTAGGGGTCGTGATTGTATGAGGATGACTTGGTACTGACACTTTCCAAATTTTTGGTTCTTTTTGGTGCCGTTGTGTTGACAGCAACCACAAAACACATTAAACAATTCATCACTTAGTCTGTCCTTGACAGAGTTGCGAGTGTGATAATGGAAGCGTAATCGATGAAGCGGCGGAATTCATGCCACCTGGTTATCATGCTGTGCATGCAGAATTGTAAGCCCTTGGCTAGTATAACGGCCTCAAGCATGAGACCCAAAACCATAACTACCTTGCAGAGTCTGCCGTGGTAGAGATGCATCATAACGTGTTGTTGCCACACATAAAATAGGAACAAATTGCAATGTTAACAGTTTCCCAAACTGGCGTGCCAATGCCCTTGATGCCAAGTCAATGGGTAGTATCTGGCACGCGTGAGAAGCCGTGCTTCATGTGAATTTGTCAAAGCACTTTGCTTTACATGACTGATAACGTGTTCCAATGAAAACATGAAAAACAAAGAAATTTAAAATTAGGCTAACTTGGTTATCCCGCTGGAACCAGTCATCCTGAAATTTTGATGGAGAAGAACTGGTTTCATAACGGCTCATAGCCTAGTCAGTTGCACGAGAGAGAGTTGTCGCGTGTACATATATACGTCCCTTCTATCATATACATCCATGTGGCATGTAATGAAATAACGTGCAAGCAAATTACCAAATTTCTCCCAAGTGTGTATGCTCATAGCATATGCCAAACGTGGGAGTCTCAATGCAAGATGCCTAACTTGAAGCCTTTCTGATAGCCAACTGAGGCGGTTGTTAACAGGCAGAGAGCATGACAAAAAGAATCGACCTTGTCGAGGATTTTCAACTGAAATGAGCTAAGATTGTGTG
The DNA here is from genome assembly GCF_014529385.1 of Adiantum capillus-veneris. Lineage (NCBI taxonomy): Eukaryota > Viridiplantae > Streptophyta > Polypodiopsida > Polypodiales > Pteridaceae > Adiantum > Adiantum capillus-veneris. Next base: position 87,182,414 of record NC_140934.1, read on the forward strand.
ACAAGCATCCTTTGGCAACGGCTAGAAATAGCGACAAGGAGTCGGCCATGCCGAACAACATGCCTCTTGCATCAAGTCAAGGGACAGGATGTGCCTATCTTCTTGAGAGACCAAAACTCTGCAAATTTTCTATGCATTTGCATCAAATTGAACCGTCATCTAACTGTGCTTGATGTGGATATTTCGCAATGATATATGCAGCAAGTATGTAATGCATATGATAAGCATCCTTTGGCAGCTTCTAGAAACATGGAGAAGGAGTCGGACATGCCAAAGAACTTGCCTCCTACTTCATGTCGAGCAGCAGGATGTGCCAATCTCCGTGAGAGTCCAAAAACACAACAAATTGGTATGCAGTTGCTTCAAATTGAAGTGCTAACGAGTTGTGCTTCAAGTCAAGGAAAAATTTAAAGAAAATCCAAATTTATATCCAAGTTCCGTCCGCTATGAGAGTTGTACCGACAATTTTGAAGTTCAATGGGCCTGGTTAATTAATCTTTGCCTCGCTTTTACCTTGGCCGACCTTGCTTATGCCGAGTGCCTGCCCTGCTGTGTATGATCTCGATCGATTCTGGCTACGGTGTCAAAACATGCCTTGCATGCCCTTCTTGCCGATGCCTTGCATGTGGTACCTTCCTGTGGGTAAGGCCCCTAGGGTGGCCTTTGGAAACCCTTAAGGCGCCGACCCATCCTAAAAAGAAAATTTCTGAGAAAGGCGATGGCGGCGGCTTCTGTGCAGGAGAGAAACCGGTCGAGCACGCGCTGCAGATGCCAAAACCAGGGACGAGCGTAGTGTCGAAAAAGGCACAGCCGGGTAGGGAGAACCCGTAGAGCCACTCTGAGAGAGTTTTGGAGGTGGCTGACCTCGCCTCGATTCCCGTCGTTAGGGACTGTGCCCGCGGCCCTTTGTGGCTTGCCTTTTACCACGGCCGTCTGTGTGTCTTCCCCTCGTTAGGGGCTATGCCTGCCTTCAACCCCTGCTAAGAACGGTAGCACACCAACCAGCAGACCTCGGCTTCTCCTTCCTCCCCGGCTTGGGACAGCAGCCCACACAAAATCGCCTTGCTTCTTGCATGCAACATGCAAAAAACCCCTCCCCGGCTTGAGGAATATGCCCCTCCATAATCATGAGAGAGAGAGAGATTCCGGGAGAGAGGGAGAGAGAGAGAGAGAGAGTACATGCCTTGAGAAGAAAACCATGCCTTCTTCCCCACCATGGCTCCACCCTCCTTCCTCCTCTCCACCTTGCTCTAATACCAGTGAAAGGACAGGGGAACTGACATGCTAATCTCCACCCAGCCATGCCCTATATAGGCATTAAGGATCACAGTTTGATCTGCATTGAGGATCACAGTTGATCTCTCCCAATTATACTTTCAAGGAAAGAATTCAGCAATCTACCAAACACGGTAGCAGACGGACACACTTTTTGATTGGAGTCTTACCAACGGGTTTGACTACGTAGATTCTAATCCAAGGGCTTGGATTGCAAAGGCAACACCCAGAGTTCCCAGTGCAATGCTATTTGTTTCTCTCAGGTAGGGGACATGCTCCTCTCCATTTGAATACAGGTAAGTGTACATTACGTTCAAATCTCCAGGTACGCATCTATTGATTTGGTTTTATTCCATTTTTAGTATGCTTTGCTTGGTTTCCCAGAACATCTAAGTACGATTGAATGCTACAGAGCCATGCCAAGGGAATGTCAACACAAAGTATTTTGGGCAAAGTGTCCAATCTATCTTTCTATCTTATGCTGTTACGAACGTACTTGTAGGGTTCAATTTGGCACATGTTGTCACATGGGATACAACATGGTCTAGGAACTCAAGCAGTTCGGTTTAGCCAGTGGAGCAAGACTAATGAGGGTCCCTCTCACTCCCGTCGTAGAGTGTTTGCAGTTACCTCCACACACAAGTACATCTTGTACTTGAAGGATGTTCCTTTTTACACATCCTTACATGAGACATATTCCACATGTGCAGAATATGAGTCTCTGGACTGACACTGGGTCCATTATTTCAATTATGTGTCACGACAAAGTCCCTAGGTGCTGGACACTTTTGTCTTATAGACCATTTTTAGCACGACGTATCAGGAGAAATTTCGTGGCCATAAATTGTCGGATACTTAGAATGACTTGTTAAGGTACAAGTACTGCTAAACAACATTACAGATGGTTGTTTATACATATAGCAAGGCTATAAGTTGTTAATGAAAAAGTTTCATTGTCTGTATCTAGAAGTGATCAATGTTTCACCTTTTATTGTGATTCAGACGTTTCAACAAGGTTTGCAAAAGACTGCAACTAAAAGTATTTAGTTTCTTTTCAGAACTATTTACATTCGTTTTATTGCATGCTAGGCGCATCACATTTGCCATTAGTATTGGCAAGCATCATTATGGATATAAAGGTTCGGTTAGTTTTTGCTAAATGCATGTCACTAGGTGTTATGGGCCCTAGTGTTTAGCAAGGGCTGATTTGGAACGGCATGCATATTCCACAAATTGTTGCTTATGAAGCATTTTGCACTCTATGTGCACTATCTCTATGAGATAACTTTTGGGTCTACTAATTACCAACAGAGGTCATGGATCGGTTTGGGCATTTGTAGATTTTCTCAAGCTAACCATGATGGTTGTACACTACTGTGATTGCCCATTTACCAGTCATCTGGGACGACTGTCTGTAGACCGTGAGGAAAACACACCTCAGTACTGTCAGTTATCCAAGGAGATAGGCAGATTACAAAGAGTAATCTTGTGCTACAGGATCTGCTAAGAGCATACGTTAGCACAACGCATTTTTGAATAGATGATTTTCTCCCCGTTCTAGAATTTTCTTAAGTACGATTTTCGACTTTGAACACTTCTTGTGGTGGGGTTGGAGATTGTGTCAATACTTTCATACGTCAAGGACTTACCAGGTGTGCTGACAAAGTATGTTGGAAAGTAACCTTCATGAGGGATGAACATGTAGTTCTTTGTGTTCCAAACTATTCAGAATTCTAACACAAGGACATTCCCTATCTACGGACTTTTCAAGATACTTAGGCGAGTAGGAAATCTAGCTCACAACTGCATGGAAAGTTACGCCAAGGTTTCCTTGCATTATTCCAGAACCTTCAGAAGATCTGAAAACTGGTTATGCCTTTGGACAATTCTTAGTTGTGGTTACTCCTTTACAGTACTCAAGTGAATTACAAATGGAGTTACCATTTAGACCCAAGTGGTTGCAAACGGACAACAATGTTGAAAATCAAGATGTTGCTCTTGGTTTCATTGAACCTCCTCACTGCACCACTTATCGGTCATACAGACAACTGGCTCACTTATGGGACTGCAATAAAGAGAACATCAGTATGCTCAAGAAGATATTACTAATTGTGTTTCGAGGACAAAAACTCTTATTATCCTAAATCAGTATGTCCATAGGCACTCCGTAGTGTTATAGATAGAGCATGAAATCCACACAAGTGAACTGCCGAGCTCTTATGGACAGCCATGCTATCGCAACTGATTGTTGCATCTATACATTCTTGTAGAGATCAGCTGCTATGAGTGTATCTTGAAAACAATCACCCAAGGAATGCCAATAGTTGGGCCTTGCCCCTGGCCTAACAACGGCTCTTAGCCTTTTTGGCTCATATCCCTTATGCAATTATTGTTCAATCGACGAACAGAGGTAGACTAATTTGAGTAGTGTCTTAGCCACGTGCTAGCTATAACTTAGAGTACCTTGGCTGCACCTGACTCACGAGCAGAATATGTATCAAAAGCTTATGATGGGCTGAGGAACTTTTCGTAAATTTCTAGTGTGTGTGTGCCCAGAAGGTGTGCTCTTAGATAGCTTATGCCTGACTGGCAGCTTATCCTATAGAGCATGGAACAATCTTCCTGTATAATGCTGTCATCCAGAGAGAAAAGAGAAAAACAAACAGCATTCAGAAATTAGTATGGCTGTGACAAAGTGCCTAGTGTGATAGCGGAAGCATAATCTTTGAAGCGGTGGATTTTATGCCACCTAGTTAGTATGCCATGCATATAGATTGTGAAGCCCTTGGTGAGAGTGATGGCCTCAAACTTGAGATCCAAAACCATTAGTGCCTTGCACATTTTAAACTGGTACGGATTTTATGAGGTGGTATTCCCTATTTTGCCAGTTTGTCAATCTTGTGTGCCACTGCTCGTAATTCCGAGTAATTGTGCAGTACCTTGGCACAAGGGAGAAGCCTTGCTTCATGAAAAATTTTCAAAGAACTTTGCTTTGTACACAAGCATTAGTTTCCAATGTAAATGTATAAACATGGAAAAAATAAACAATATTGAACCTGGTCTAACCTGGTCATCCTACTGTAACCAATTGTCTTGAGATGTGGGAAGAGAAACTCGCTCAAATGTAGATCTTCGTCTCCGTTGCGTGAGAGAAAGTTGGCTTGAAATATCCTGCAGGCATATGGAGAAATTCCCCAAAAGCGTGTGCGCATAGCATATCCCAAACGGTAACAATCTCAATTTAAGAGTCGTAGATTGAAGCCTTGCTTCACATAAATATCTTTGTGCTGAAACTAGTGCTGTATAAGCAACCTCCGTCAGCATGTAAAAACTGTGACAAAGAGTCGGCCATGCCAAGGAACTTGCTTTCTGTTTCAAGTCCAGTAAGAGGCTATGCATGTCTCCTTTGATGCATGTGAGATATATGCAATAGAGATGAGGCATGTTCCATCTAGGTCAAATGCTTCGTAAGCAATTGACAGCCCTGTTATTGTTACATCAATTCGTTGTCGATGATGAAAAGATGTATGGTAAGTGCATGACTCCATTCGCATATATTACCTTATGCAGAGATATGACCAGAATGCTGTAACCCGTTCTGCAAATGACAGTAAACCCAAAATCAACTACGTACCTCATTAAGCACTCCTGCCGACCAATCTTGTCTACCCAGAAATTGACCGTGTTATTGAGGGGACACTGCAAATAGGACAAAAGCAGTAACCCAACATTGGATTACACCGGCCGTGTTTATGAGCACCCTTTTACGGAGTCTTGCTAATGGCAATAGCAGTCATAGGCTTATTGACCATTACTTCTAGGCGACGTTGCCCCCCTACATAAATCATGATGGTAATCAACTTGATTAAAACAAAATTGAAAGAGGTTACCTTGTTTCTGTCATTGTATTCAAAGCCGTGTCGCAATCATGTGATGATGTTGGCCTACTTTGGTCAGTCGGAATTCATACCGAGGTCCAACGTTGTCATACAACCTTGCCTGCGGAACCATGTCTGAGCAAAATTTCCTCTTCGAGCGGTGGAACCATGTTGTCGAATTCTGGATGGCCGTGTTAGCAACAGCTGATGCGCTGCATGATTATGTTGCATGATGATTGTTGTCCTTCACCGCTTAGGTTTGTTGTGAGTGAGTCAAACATGATCACACTATCCTAAGGACCATGTCCTTATCGAAAAATGCAAATCGAAAAGGAGAAATAATCGGCATCACAATCTGTAACCAGTCGTCGGCCATGCCAAGCATATTCTTGTTCAAAACGCACAATAGGCCTTAGCGTGCCAACAATGCGAAGTATCTAAGATCCTCCTGAGGGTATCTATTTCCTGCAAGAGAAAAGCACGCATATACAATAAAAAAACGCATAAAAAGACATGGATCTCAAACCTTAAGATCATGTGTTGTCAATGCCTCCTGCTTGATGTCAATTGTGATAAAAGCCGTGATTCTGGTGCATAACCTGTGGATTCATCACCATATTGGCTTATAGCCTTGCCAAACACTAAGGTGATGGCAATGTCGACCTTCTGTGGATAGCAATTAAAGCTTTGAAAAATTCCCCTTTGCGTCTCTTCAACAAGGCGTCTTGAGCTTCCTTGCCCAAGTTGTGTTACATACGATGCCTTTCGTGCATGCGGACCTTGCGGCCTTGCTTTGCAAACGTCTTTGATGTCCTCTTATTGAAACTAGGCCGGAGTTGACAACCCTTGTGGAATTTGGCGACTCAAGCTGTGCATGCCACCGATGATATGGAAAATTCCCAAAATTGTAGATGCGAAACCTGCCAACCATGCAGAGCCTGACCATGGGGCACATCCCTTGGGTGGGGAGTCTCTGCAATTCTGTCGCATGGCTTGGCCCTTAGTAAGGACGGGTGCCCAAACATGGGCGCCCTAATTTGAAAATAAGGAAGAAAATAACGTAGGCGATGGCGCAGCGAGCAGAATTCAGAGGACAGCTTCCTGTCCGTGGCGAACCGGGGCCCTGCCCTGTGTCGTGTTTTAGTGGCAGGGGCACTGCGACCCTGAAGAGCCCAACCCCGTGGGGTTTCATGCAACTCGAGTTTGCCCGCCTCCTCGGCACAAGCCCCCTTGCACGTGGGTCTTCGACCTTGGCTCCCTCGGATTGTCAAGCATGGCTGCACACGCCAGGACAGCTTGACGACGAGAGAGAGAGAGAGAGAGAGAGAGAGAGAGAGAGAGAGAGAGAGAGAGAGAGAACATGAACCAGCAAATCGATAGCTTCCCTTCTCCTTCCCTCCTCCATAGCTTTCCTCTGCCCTAGCTCTGATACCAATGTAATGCCAGAATCGATTGAGCATCATACACAGCAAGAAGCGAGGCGATTTTGTGTGGGCTTCTTTCCCAAGCAGGGGAGGAAGGATAAGTCGAGGTCTGCTGGTTGGTGTGCTACCATTCTTAGCAGGGGTTGAACGCAGGCACAACCCCTAACGAGAGGAATCGAGGCGAGGTTGGCCACCTCCAAAACTCTCGTAGAGCGGCTCTACGGGTTCGCGCTGCACGGCTGTGCCTTTTTCGACACTACGCCCGCCCCTGGTTTTGGCATCTGCAGCGCGTGCTCGGTCGGTTTCTCTCCTGCGCAGAAGCCGCCGCCATCGCCTTGCTCAGACATTTGTTTTTTTTTAGGATGGGTGGGCGTCCTAAGGGTTTCCACAGGCCACCCTAGGGGCCTTACCCACAGGAACGCACCACATGCAAGACATCGGCAAGAAGGGCATGCAAGGCATGTTTTGACACCATAACCAGAATCGATCGAACATCATACACAGCAAGGGTAGGCACTCGGCATAAGCAAGGTCGGCCATGGTAAAAATGAGGCAAAGATTAATTAACTGGGCCCATTGAACTCAAAGTTGTCGGTACAACTCTCATAGCGGACGGAACTTTGGATATAAATTTGGATTTTCTTATGCAAATTGGGATGCCAAATTTTCCATCAAAGCAATTGGAGTGGCAAATAAGTTCCGACAAGATTACATATACTGGCATGTAACACATGCCACCAACACAAAAAATTTGATTGTTTTTCAAAGAAAATCGGAGCGGTTGCTTATAGAACAAGGGTTCGTAATCTCTCATGTGATGTCCATCAATTCCTTCTTTACTTTGGCAGAGGTTCAAAGTGCCAGGGAAGATCCAAGCCAATGCAACGACAAATTGCTCCATACGAGTTTGGCACTTTGAACGATTGCAATCGAGGTATGCTTTGTTTATTTGCTTGCACTAGATATGAATTGTCAAAATTATATACTTTCAATATGGCATCCTAATCCACAAGGTGGTGGATCGACGCGGTCAAGTTTCTTAAAGTTTTGCCTTGACTTGAAGCACAACTTGTTAGCACTTCAATTTGAAGCAACTGCATACCAATTTGTTGTGTTTTTGGACTCTCACGGAGATTGGCACATCGTGCTGCTCGACATGAAGTAGGAGGCAAGTTCTTTGGCATGGCCGACTCCTTCTCCATGTTTCTAGAAGCTGCCAAAGTATGCTTATCATATGCATTACATACTTGCTGCATATATCATTGCGAAATATCCACATCAAGCACAGTTCGATGACGGTTCAATTTGATGCAAATGCATAGAAAATTTGCAGAGTTTTGGTCTCTCAAGAAGATAGGCACATCATGTCCCTGGACTTGATGCAAGAGGCATGTTGTTCGGCATGGCCGACTCCTAGTCGCTATTTCTAGCCATTGCCAAAGGATGCTTTTCACACACTCTTAGCTCATTTCAGTTGAAATTCCTCGACAAGGTCGATTCTTTTTTTCATGGTCTCTGCCTGTCAACAACCGCCTCGGTTGGCTATCAGAAAGGCTTCAAGTTAGGCATCTTGCATTGAGACTCCCACGTTTGGCATATGCTATGAGCATACACACTTGGGAGGAATTTGGTAATTTGCTTGCAAGTTCTTTCATTACATGCCACATGGATGTATATGATAGAAGGGACGTATATATATACACGCGACAACTCTCTCTCGTGGAGACGACTAGGCTATGACCCGTTATGAAACGAGTTGTTCTCCATCAAAATTCAAGATGACTGGTTACAGCGGGATAACCAGGTTAGCCTAATTTTAAATGTGTTTGTCTTTCATGTTTTCATTGGAACACGTTTTCGATCATGTACAGCAAAGTACTTTGACAAATTCACATGAAGCACGGCTTCTCACGCGTGCCAGATACTACCCATTGACTTGGCATCAAGGGCATTGGCACGCCACTTTGGGAAACTGCTAACATTTCAATTTCCTCCTATGTTATGTGTGGCAACAACACGTTATGATGCATCGCTACCAAGGCAGACTCTGCAAGGTACTTATGGTTTTGGGTCTCATGCTTGAGGCCGTTATACTAGCCAAGGGCTTACAATTCTGCATGCATGGCATGCTAACCAGGTGGCATGAATTCCACCGCTTCATGGATTACGCTTCCGCTATCACACTCGCAACTCTGTCAAGGACAGACTAAGTGATGAATTGTTTAATGTGTTTTGTGGTTGCTGTCAACACAACAACACTAAAAAGAACAAAAAATTTGGACTTGATTCCCATGCAAAGTTCCAAGACCAAGTCATCCTCATACAATCACGACCCCTACAAGGTAGGTGGATCGGAATGAGTTTTATGTTTTTCTGTTGCCTCTCTTGATGAGAGCATTATACAGACAGATTGTGGAATGCTTTTAGGATAAGATGCAATTCAGGCATAAGATGTCTAAGAACACACATTCTGGGCACACACTCTACAAATTTAAGGAAAGTCCTCAGCCCAGCATGCTCTTCTTTTCTCTCTTCTTCTTATTTCTTTCACGAATAACAAAACTCTTCTAAGAAGCTTTTGATACATATTCTGCTCGTGAGCTAGCTGGGGCCAAGGTGCTCTCACTCACAGGTAGCACGTGGCTAAAATGCTACTCAAATTATTTTTCATCGGTTCCTCGATTGAATACTATTTTGCATAAGGGCTATGAGCCAAACAGGCTAAGAGCCTATTTCATGACAAGCGTAAGACCTAACTATTGGCATTCCTTGGGTAATATTTTTCAAGATTGAACAGATCTATCCAGGGAATTATACATCGACGTTAATGGACAAGCAAGAGTCTTGTCCTTACGGATGGTCACAGTGTCATTTTTGCACAACATGTTTTCAGTGCGACACTCAAGTTGAGTTTTTGATAAATCTTCAACTCATAGTACCTGATCTCTACAAGGAAGTATAGATGCAGCAATCAGTTGAGACAGCATGGGTGTCCACAAGAGCTAGGCAGTTCACTTGTGTGGATGTCCTGCTCTCTCTATATCACACGGAGTGTCTACGGACATATTGTTTTGGGGTAAGACCCAGCGGGTCATTGCTACATCACCCCATAGGCATTAAGGATCACAGTTTGATCTGCATTGAGGATCACCATTGATCTCTCCCAGTTATACTTTCAAGGAAAGAATTCTGCAATCTACCACGAGATAGCAGACGAACACACTTTTCAAGTTGATTCCAATCAACCTAAACACAGTTGACTATGTTGGTTACCGTTATCTACTAGTTGAGCAGTTTCTACAAAGAGTCTTATCAAGGGGTTTGACTACGTAGATTCTAATCCAAGAGCTTGGATTGCAAAGGCAACACCCAGGCTTCCCAGTGCAATTCCGTTTGTTTTTTCAGGTAGGGAACGTGCTCCTCTCCATTGAATACGGGTAAGTGAACATTACGTTCAAATCTCCAGGTATGCATCTATTGATTTGGTGTTTTTCTATTTTTAGTATGCTTGGCTTGGTTTTTCAAGACGTATAAGTACGCTGGAATGTTATAGTGTCATGCCAAGGGCATGTCGGCACAAAGTATTTTCGGCCAAGTATCCAATCTATCTTTCTGCCTTATGCTGTTATGAACCTACTTGTAGGGTTCAATTTGGCACATGTTCTCACATGGGATACAACATGGTCTAGGAACTCAAGGAGTTAGGTTTAGCCAGTGTGGAGCAATGAATGAGGGTCCCTCTCACTCTTGTCGTAAAGTGTTTAGAGATACCTCCACACACAAGTACATCTCGTACTTGTAGGATGTTCTCTTTCAGACATCCTTAGTTGAGACATATTCCACATGTGGCGAATATGAGTCTCTGGGACTGACATTGGTGCCCCCTATTTCACATATGTGTCACGACAAAGTCCCTAAGTGCTGGTCACATTTGTTTTCTAGACCATTTTTAGCACAACGTATCAGGAGCAATTTCGTGGCCAGAAATTGTCGGATACTTAGAATGACTTGTTAAGGTACAAGTATTGCTAAACAACATTCCAGATGGTTGTTTATACATATAGAAAATGAAAAAGTTTCATTGTTTGTATCTAGAAGTGATCACTGTTTCACCTTCTATTATGATTCAGACGTTTAAGCAAGCTTGCAAATGAAAGTACTTACTTTCTTTTCAGAAATATTTACATTCCTGTTAATGTGTGCTAGGCGCATCACATTTGCCATCAGTATTGGCAAGAATTACCATGGAAAGAGAGGTTCGGATCTGTTTTTTGCTAAATGCATGCACACTAGGTGTTATGGGCCCCAGTGTTTAGCAAAGGCTGATTTGGAACGGCATGCATATTCCTCAAGTTGTTGCTTATGAAGCATTTTTCACTTTATGTGCACTATCTCTATGAGATTACCTTTCAGTCTACTAATCACCAATAGAGGTCATGGCTCGGTTTGGGTGTTTGTGGATTTTTTACGTTAACCACGATGGTTATTCCACACATTGTTGATTCCTCAACAATGTTATAGGCTATTGTGATTTCCCGTTTACCAGCCATAACCTCATGAAAGGATTTTACAAAATGAGTGGATCTACTATGGTTTTGGAGGTTTTTTTCAAAACCCTGAAAGGACACTTTTATGTCCTGTTAGGTTACCAACCTATTGGTAACCTAACAGGACATAAAAGTGTCCTTTCAGGGTTTTGAAAAAAACGTCCAAAACCATAGTAGATCCACTCATTTTGTAAAATACTTCCATGAGGTTATAGTTCAAGGCCTACTAAACATGGAAAAAATAAGAAACTTGGAAAATTTCTCATCTTTTGGTCACACCAAGCCTCCAAAGTTGATGGACCAGTGAATTTTCATCAAAACAGTCATTTCTTACGTTTTGTTGCATAAAAATAAGATTAGGGATTTTTATAGGACTTGAGATAAATTCCCTAGTTAACTTCAATGGGTTGGTGATCAGAACATATGATTGCTTCTCACTCACTATTTTTTGTTTTTCCAAAATAAATAGGTACAAAAAAGTTGAATTTTTACCATTCTACAAACCTATCATCAAAGTTTCTATAGCCACGCTCAATACAAATAATATGTGCATGTTTTCTTAGTTCTCTATTGTCCTTTATGTTCATAAGGAGCCATGGAGCATGTCAAAAGAATAATACATCTCTTACCAAGGGGAATCTTGGGGACAAAGATGAAGTGTTAAATAAAGCAAACATGAAAAAACTGGGTTGAACATTATGAGTTGTAGAATCCCATAGAAACTATTCAATATCTAGCCAAATTTGATCCTCATGACTAGATATGGTTACTACCTACAAAATTCATGTAGTTGTCACAAGAAACTAACAATATTGAAAAAGCTATACTTTATAAACTAGAATGTTTCGTTTTCTTCCATAATTGAAAAAATCAACCATCGTTGTGTACTATGCAAAATAGGGTATTAGGTGCCCTTAAACTCAAGGAATGTTAGCTTTATGTTACAATATGCGACATAGAAAATAAAAAATGAATTTGGATATCATGAAATCCCCCAAAAAAATCATAGAAGAGCTAAAATTGGCTAAAAAACAGGATTTGACAATTTTTGTAATTTGGTCATAACTTACAACTTTAATATTTATTTCTCCCTAGAAGCATCAGGACATGTTGAGGACTACTAAAGATAGTTCTCTAGCATTATAGACCTCACAAACATGAATTCTAGAGTGGTATAGTTGCAAAAAGTTGAAAAAAGCCAAAAACAGGACCCGTTTTTTCACACAGTTTAGGTTGTGAAATGTTGTGCAAGGACAATGTTAAAGATGGAATTGATATTCCAAAAAAATGTCGAGTTTTTTTCAGCTCATGAGACAACTTTCTAGATAGATAGCACCTCAAAATCCATTTTGAAACTCTTGACATAATTCAAGAAAAATGGTCACTCCACACGACATAAAAGTGTCCCATTAGCAACCTAGTGTTAAGGATGATCAATCATATCTTTCCTAATTCAACCAGTTTTAACCCAAACAATTCTTCCCTACTTTATAAACAAATGTCTGTTGGTTTCTTGGAAGTTACCTTCCGTTTTTTACCAACTATTCCTTTTCTCATTCTTATTGACTCCTTACGTATGCAATGCTAACTTATAAAAGAACTTAAGCTATTTAAGAACTTAATTGAATAATGGAAAACCCACCTAGGACTGATCGGCCATTTGCTGCTGCACTGGCGCCCGAAGACTCTCCTCCGTAGGCCTAGGCCCGGCTTCGTCGTCGTGCGACGCTCTAGTTCTTTTTAGAGCTCTATCCTCATCATTAGATGTAGGGTTGGCTCGGGTCCTTTTAGGTGCCATAACTTCGTATCCTTATAAAAAGGACGTTTAATCATTAGGTACATTATTTGAAATCTAGACTTAACCTTTGTATTCAACCATATCCCATCCAAGGTTGAATTTGTAGTCTTAATTGGTAAATTCTTGACCTAGTAATTTCTTATTTTCTTATAAAGGCATGATAACTTTTTCCACAGATTCCCTAAGGGTTTTATAAGCTATACTAATTTACTTATAATTTTGTATATCTTTTTCCTAATTTCCCCATAGAATTTTTAAGCTTGGAATCTACTTATTTTGAGCTTAATATTTATTCTATTTATTTCCTCTTAAAGATTTCATTTCTTCAACTTTATATCGTAGGTTTACACTTACTATAATTTTCCTAAAAACTTTTGACTGCAAATTCTATTTACTTTAATTAATCTTTTGCTAAAAATAGGACTTTTGGTCAATTATAATTTCCTAACCTCACTAAATAACTATGATATAATTACCAAAAGTAGATAAAGATATTTTTTGACCTCTGGTAATTACCTTATTATTTTCCAACTTAATTATATAATTTCTATCTTCATTTTTACCTAAAATTAGGATAATTTGACTTAGATAAATATCTATACTACTTTTCTAACCTTGACATAATTATCACGGCCTTTTTATTCTATAATATAGCTCTGATAAATAGCATGTAATCATAGCACATGATTTATTAATTTCTCCCTTTGGTTTTTAGCTAGAATTAGTATAATTTGACTTAGATGAATATGTATACTACTTTTGTAACCTTGATATAATTATCACCGCCTCTTTATTCTATAATCTAGCTTTGAAGAATAGCATGTAATCATAGCACATGATTTACTAATTTTTCCCCTTTAATTTACCCTCAATAATAGTGGTTTTCTACTAGGATAATTATCTAAAATACTTATTTGTGGTTAAAATAATTATCACGGGTTACTTAAGATGTAATTTACCTTTGATAATTATCTCAAAGCTTCTTGCGTTAATTTGCTAATTTCTCCCTTTTATTTTTCCCTAGAAATAGTGGAATTCTGTTGAGATAATTAGCTAAACTAATTATCTGAGGTTAAGATAATTATCACAGGTTTCATAACAAGGTATTTACCTCTGATATTTATCTCAAAGCATTTTGGATTAGTTTCATATTTTCCCCTTTGTATTTTCCACTAAAAATAGTGTAATTCTATTGAGATAATTAATTATACTAATTATTTGAGATTAAGATAATTATCATGGGTTTAAAAAATGTGATTTACCTCTGATAGTTATCTCAAATCATTTTGAATCACTTTGCTATTTTCCCCCTTTTAATTTTTTTTAAAAACTATATAATTATGCTGAGATAATTAGTTAAACTAATTATATGAGCTTAAGATACTTACCACAGGTTTCATAAGAGTTGATTTACCTCTGATAATTATCTCAGAGCAATTTGGATCAATTTGCTATTTTCTCCTTTTTAATTTGTCCTAAAAACAGTGTAATTTTGCTAAGATAATTAGGTAAGCTAATTATCTGAGGTTAAAATAATTATCACGGGTTTTCTAAGATGTGATTAACCTTTGATAAATATCTCAAAGCATTTTGAATCAATTTGCTATTTTCTCCCTTTCAATTTGTCCTAAAATAGTGTAATTCTACTAAGATAATTAGGTAAACTAATTATCTAAGGTTAAAATAATTATCATAGGCTCTATGAGATGTGATTAACCTTTGATAATTATCTCAAAGCATTTTGAATCAATTTGCTATTTTTTCCTTTTTAATTTGTCCTAAAAACTATGTAATTCTACTACGAGAATTAGGTAAACTCATTATCTTAGATTAACGTAATTATCACAGGTTTTCTAAGATATGATTAATCTTTGATAAATATCTCAAAGCATTTTGAATTATTTTGCTATTTTCCCCTTTTAATTTGTCCTAAAAATAATGTAATTTTTCTAAGATAATTAGTTAAACAAATTATCTGAGGTTAACATAATTATCACGGGTTTCCTAAGATGTAATTGACCTTTACTAAATAACTCAAAGCATTTCAAATCAATTTACTATTTTTTCCCTTTTAATTTGTCCTAAAAATTATGTAATTCTGCTAAGATAATTAGGTAAACAAATTACTGACATTAACATAATTATCATGGGTTCCCTAGGATGTGATTCATCTCTCATAATTATCTTAAAGCATTTTCAATCCATTTTCTATTTTCCTCTTTTTAATTTGTCCTAAAAACAGTGTAATTGTACTAAAATAATTAGGTAAACTATTTATGTGAGGTTAACATAATTATCACGGGTTTTGTAAGATGTGGTTAACCTTTGATAAATAACTCAATGCATTAAGAATCAATTTTCTATTTCCTCCCTTTTAATTTGTCCTAAAAACAGTGTAATTCTTCTAAGATAATTAGGTAAACTAATTATCTGACATGAACAGTGTAATTCTGCTAAGATAATTAAATAAACTACTTATGTGAGTTTAACATAATTATCACAGGTTTCCTAAGATGTGGTTAACCTCTGATAAATAACTCAAAGCATTTTGAATGCTTAATGGCCTGTGGCAACATCCGCAACACTAAAATGGGCAATAAAACTCACGATGGTTGAGGTCGGCTAGAGAAAGATGTTGTGCTTGGAAATGCTTGGCCGATATGTATACCAATGTGGTGCCCAAGGGGGGCAATTATAAAAGCCACCCAAAGGCATGGCCACCTGCCAAAAAAAAAATGGCCACCCAAGGCAAGAGGTGGCCGCCCATTGAGTAAAAACAAGAGAGCATAATGGGAAAAAGGGGGATGGGGGGGATGGGGGGCAGACAAGGATTGAAGGCACAGGAAGGGGAAAAGCAGGTGGCAGAGGCTGTAGGAGACGTTGATTGACGTTGCATAAGAACAAACATTGTCCAGCATGGCAAGGCAGCCCAATTTGGCATCACTTCCGTTGGATTTTGTATAGCTTTGGAGCTCGCCTACCACGTCATAGCACCTACTCCCATGCCACATCATCCGTGGTGCCGTGACTGCGTGGGAGGGGGTTATTTTTAGAAAAAAGGGGAGGATATAGCAAGGAAAGATATAGGAAGCAAAGAAGAAGAAGAAGCAAAGAGAGGGCTTTCTCTCCCACTCTCTTTCGTGTCCTCCGACACAAGGCCAAATACACTCTCTCTCTCGGCCATAGCGACATAGGGGAGCCAGGAGGGTTAAGGCTCTCTCTATCTCTCTCGTGTTGGAGAAACAAGCAAAGGCTCTCTCTCTCTCTCTCTCTCTCTCTCTCTCTCTCTCTCTCTCTCTCTCTCTCTCTCTCTCTCTCTCTCTCTCTCTCTCTCTCTCTCTCTCTCGTCCTTGCATAGCAAACGAAGAGAAGGCTATTGGAGGTAACATAAACAAGGGAGGGCATAGCAAAGGGAGGAGAAGGCTCTCTCTTCCTCTATCTCTCACTTGGCCTCGGAAAAGGAGGTCGCTCTCTCTCTCTCCCTCTCGACCTTGATGCAAAGAAGGGTAAGAAGAAATAAGCAAGGCTCTTCCTCTCTCTCTCTCGTGCTTGAGAAGCAAAGCAAGCAAAGGGAGGAGAAGACTCTCTCCCTCTATCTCTCACTTGGCCTCGTCAAAGGGGTCTCTCTCTCTCTCTCTCTCTCTCTCTCTCTCTCTCTCTCTCTCTCTCTCTCTCTCTCCCTCTTGACCTTGGTGCAACAAAGGGTAATAAGAAGGTACTCAAAGACAAAGGTCTTTGTCCCTCGCTCTCAACCTTGAAGAAGAGGAAGGCAAGTAGCATGATCGAAAGGAGGAAGACAAGAGTCGGGGAGGAATCTAAGAGATAGTCTCTCTCTTTCTGAAATCTTAAGGAAAAGGAATCCACCTCCCCATAAGGAGCAAGTAAACCGACTCTATCGATCTCAGTAAGAGAAACATCAAGGGCACACAGATCCTAAAGATAATTAAAGTAGAAGTTAGCAGCTTATTTTTGGTAATTGAGACAGTAGGAAAAAGAGATCTCTTGAGTGCTATCAGAGATAGGAAATATTGACATAGAAAGAGAAAATTTGTAAAATCCAAGGGGTAGTTGAAACAAATAAAGTGGGAGAAGAGAATTTTCATTACCATCATCAGCTAGAGATTGATTAATAATCATCTTAAGCCCAGTGTCCTTAATGACGTGGTTAATCCTGCAAAAAGGGATCTTAAACTCCTAGTTAGCAAAATGATCCAAGTGACGGTGTTGTTAACAGCTCCCCTTGGCTAAGGATTAAGTTGTACTCAAAGCATTATTCAATTTATTGATGGTTACGATGATTGCCATAGACTTTTTCATCTGTTGTGCTTGTTCTCTTTCACACCTCCCACAGCTAGAGGCCCAGCGCCTACCCGGCGAGTCACGTTTTGAGCACATATCCCCCTACATCTTTGGTTAACCCGATGCGAAACGAGCCGGAGTGGGAGGTAAAGATGGAGAATATAAAGAATATGATGAAGATGCTTGTTGAGTTATGTTCAAACGGTTTTGATGATAAGTCACCAGTTCTTGATTTTTGAAGATGCTTCAATTGGTTCAAGGATCTCTACTTTAATTGTAGGCTATAAAGAAGAAAAGTCAAATGGATGAAGCTAATTTGGATGCAGATTTGGGCGCGGTACATGACAAGAGGCGAGTCTTTGATGGATAAGATCCAGAGGGCTACCTAGAGTGCTATGAGTTGGAAACCAAGGTAAGATGGATATTAGAAGAGTTAATGATCGGATCCTTTGAGCAGTTAGTGATTTCAAATTTGAAGGATCAAATTCAAGAGGTTACGAAAGCCTGCAATGCCGACTCGGAATATTTCAAAGAAGCTATTGTACATGTAAGTTTTGAGCATTATGCAAGCTATCAAGAACAGAGTCCAAGTCTACCAAACTACATAGATATTCGAGGACAAGTATGACCAAAATTAGAAGCTGTGATTGATGAGTGTAGTGTACAAGATGCTACCTTCTTACAGGCTAATGATGAGGACATAGCTAAAGTTGGGTTTTACAGATGTTGTGCATGAAGTAGAAGTCTTTGAGGTTGAGGCTTTACAGCTTCAAGATACACAAGGTGAATTTTGCAAAGAATCTACACGTGTAGTTCAGGGTACACAGGATGAATTTTGTAAGGAACTTATAAATGCAGTACAGGAGGAAAAGAAATCAGGGGATCAAAACAACGAACTGGCTAAATCTCAAAAAGAGATTTTGTAGGTGAATGAGTGCAACCATATTCAAGTAGACATGCATGAAGATTCAATTACAATTGATACTTTTCCTACTAACTCAGAATTAGAGCAAAATGTTTTTGGTACAGATTCTACCATAGAGTTGTTTGATGATACTGATACAGATTCTACCATAACTATGATTGATGATACAGATGTTATAGGTCAAATCAAGGCTACTGCTGTTGAGAGCAGCATGATCATGGATTTGGGTATACCAGATTTATCGAATTTGGATGCACTAGATTCTCACGACTTGGTTAAGAAAGAATATGTGCTTGAAGATTTGAAAATGTTGATTCAGAGGAGGTATAGACTCCTTCATTGAAAAGTTGTTGTGAAATTGAGCTACCAAAGTGGAAAATTGATCTTGAATGTGATGATGATTATTCAGAGGGGCTGCAAACTCCTTTACTAAGTTTCGGTGATCCAAAGCTACCAATGTGGTGAACTGATCCTGAATTTGGTGATGATTTAGAGGGGGAGGAGTCTTCTTCTTTATCAAGAATTTGTGACATAGGGTTCACACTATGGCAGAATGATCATGAACTTGATGATGCTGATTCAGAGGTGGTGCATAGAGAAATGCAATCTCTTGGTGTTGAATATGATTGGTTTCATTGTACCGATGATACATATAGGGAAGTATATGAAATTTTCAATGTGCATGCTGAACTTTGTGCTACAGAACTTCAAAAATATTTGGATGAGGGTGAAAGACTTGAAAAGCAGTTTACAGCAAATGTATTCGGTATGCATGTCATATGTGGAAATCTTAGTTTACAGCAGCTTGAGATCTGCAGGATGGAGGAACCTTTTGAAGCGGTGGACATAGACCTTATGTGCTTATTGGACAAATCTTTGGAAGGATTCTCAAATATAGATGCTAAGGATACCAATCAATATAGATCATGCATGAGCAGGTTTGTTCAGATGCAGGTGATGAAGACCTTATGAAGTTGCTGGATGATGCTCTACTTGATTTTGAGCCTCTACAAGATAGAGAATTTTCTTCTGATGCATCTTTCAAGCCAAATGAAGAGAGTTTTGATAGAGACTTGATGTATTTAGAAATGTATGATTGGGATTCCAATACTAGTGAGAGTGAAGGTGCACTACCAATGCTTTTACCTGTGATTGATGATCAACAATTGGATGAGCCAGTTGCATAGGGGATATGGAAGCATCTAGTGATACCTGATACTATATGGACTTTGATGTTGTGCAATATCTTGATAACAATATGATGCAGGAGGTGGATGATTTGTCATACATTCCTACTATAAGCCTTGCTGAAACAAAACATGCAATTTGGCTAGCTAGCAAAGGAAACAAAGAAATGCTGAGCTTGTATGATGCCTACATTTTTTATCTTTCGAACGCTCTGTTGCAAAGTGTAAAGATGCTTGATTTTGTCAAATGTCGATATCATGGAGCTACACCTTCTCTGAAAAACTTGGTGGTAGGGCTTAGTAGGGCCGGGCATCGGGTCCAACTCTTATAGCTAGAGAGATTGAGGATGAGCTAGGTGGTTGTTAATTGAGTCAACGTCAGTTAACAGAAGATGCTAAAGACTGAAGACATACATATGGATGCACATCGATAATGAATACAAAGAAGCAGTAAAGATTGGAGTTATAGATTTTTCATGTTTTTTAAAAATGGTCATGTATTGTAAATTCATGATTTATTTCAAGAAATTGTAATATTTTGATGTGCTAGGGCTCAATGGGAGTTTCAAGCTGTAAAGAACATGTCAGTTCCAACATTATACTAATCTCCATTAAAATACATTGGTTTACCCCAACAAAGTGCTTTTTCTAGCAAGGGCAGTGCACATGCCACCAGCTTAGCCATCAATTAATTTGCGTCAAGTTACAATCTGACACTTTTCCAGAAGCCCACCAAGCTCCAATAGTATTGTAAAATATGGTTGTCTCCTCCTTGCTTCTTGCACAATGCCACAATTCACACATACGTTTGTGCTCCTCTTGAATTTTTTTTTGCACCTATTGCATGGTATAAATGTGCAAGCTTTGCTACCAATGAAACAAGCATGACCGTTATCTCCCTTCCATAACATTGTCAGGTCCTCCATTGAACACAATTTGAATAGCTTTCCACTTTGCACCAGCTTCATCTTCCATGAATCCTCTAAAATCAGCTAGTCGGTGCCCGCTTTCCAATAGCACCAAATTCAACATTTCCCAAAACATGACTTGTGCCTCTATGTCCTCTTTGTTCATCTCACAAATTGCAATTTTTTGCATTTCTTGAATCTTGCAAAGTTTGAAGAGTATTGTATACCATAATGGAAAGATGGAAAACATGCACACCATGTAAGTAGGACTTATGTAAGGTTGTAGACATGTGCTACCATTGTTGTCCATCCCACAACTCTACGAACGTGATCGAAACAAACCCAACTTTATTGCAAGTCTCCACTTCCGTCTTGTCGCATCCTATTCACAATCTCTTAACCACAACCCGGGCCATTGATCGACATTTTGAACACATGACATCTTTTGTTATGATCTATGGATTGACCCGAAAAAAGTGTACTGTGAAAGAACTTGTAGCCACAACTATTTTTTAACCGCAGCAATTGAGAGCCAACACCAATACCAATCCTTTTGGTAGTTGCTTCTCTCATTTAGTGTTTGAATCTGAATTTAATAAAACATATTCAAAGATCATTCTCTAGGAGTATGTTTATTGTTTGACAAACGCAAATATAAATCAATACCTTTGCGTATGAATCAATGGTTGCATCTCCTCTAGCACAGATAGTAGCTCTTTTCTATTTAGCTCCTCCCCATTTTCTCGAACCACTACCCCCATTACCATCTTCTTTTCCAGATTCAACTACATATTTTTAACCCAATGCAGATAGCACACAACTTTAGAAGCAGAGTCTACCATGATTTTCCATGGTTCTTGGAGTATGGTTAGGGATACTTCCCTCTGAACGAGGAGAAGGCACACAACGATGCTGTGAAATATAGAGAGGAGAGAGCACGTGGATACCTACAAGTATCTGAGATAGCAGAGTCAAGTGTCCAAACACCTCAAATGGAGGGGTATGATACAACATCTCAGGTATGAAAGTTGATGCCTTCATAATTGGATAGTACCTAACCACATTGTTAGATTTAGTATTAAATTAGATATTCAATAATTATTTGCAAATGGAGCTATCTGAGGAGGCTTTGGGTTCAGAAGGGACAACTCATGCAATAGAGAAACGTAAGGATTCTTACTAACATCTAAATGGTGAACATATTTTCACGCGCTTTAAAAATTTTGCTTTTCTTGGTGATCAAGTAAGAGAAGTGGAATGTCAGCAAAGGAGGTGGTGGATTTTGCAACAAGTTTAGAAACAGAGGTAATGCATGTCTTAGATCTGCCAATGGTTACATACCCGTTTCCTGGTAAGTGACAATCTTGATTTGAGAGTTGTAATGCATTTTGAGATCGGTCTTTTGTTGATTGAGATATCTACAGGAAGCCATGGTGACCATATTCAGATTGCTCATTTCAACTTGGACAAAACAGAGGATGACTTGAAGATGAATTTGTTGTGCTCTGTTAGGCCACACATTGTGGAAAAATCCCTTTGTCCATTACGAGATGGATCAATCGTTGATTCAACAGTGAATACTTCCATTGTTTTTTTGCCTTGCAATACATCTATGTATGGACTGTCAAATACTAAAGTGCCTGAATGGAACAACATGGAGGTATGCAAGTTTGGCCAGCTTTCCCATCTAGCACTATTTGCATAAGATGACAGAGGTGTGTTCGTAGTTGTTTGTCTATCAGATAACAATGGAATGGTGTATGATATTGCCACTGCAGCTGGATGGCGTTGTTGGGAAACAAACAAACTGGAACACCTCTATAGTGATGTCACCCAAGAGCTTTGAAAGAGTACTACAAGAACAAAAAAATATTTGGAAAATACCTTTGAAACACCACAAGTCCAACAAGAGTAGCACCCTTGGGAATTTACTGGCCGTCGCCCACCCAAGAGACTATGTCACATAGGAGCAAAACCCTGCCAAAGGATGAATTTACATCACACGCCGAACAATGCATATAAATACAAGGGCTTCCCCTTTCATCATTGAATATCACAAAACCACAATTCCAATATCAATTCCACAATTCATAGATACATGCCCTCCCAATGTGCCGGTACACAATTTGCCACTAGGCTGCCATAGCCATAATCCTACAAAGAACTAGTCGTAACGTGAAGAGCACAACTCCAATTGGGGCACTTTAAAGCTTGAGAGAAAGATTAAAAAATGAATGGCAATAAAGCTGAAGATGATAAAATTTGAATCTACACACCGCTACATGAAAAATTGATGCGAATAGGGAGTTGTCCCGACATGACTACACGTAGAGTAGGTAAGGCGAGGGCAAAAACTGCAACCGAAACCATCAAGGAGACACAATGAGCTCAAACCTGCAATTTTCTGATCTTTGGCTGATTTTTTTAAGTTTACACATGATTTTTAGTTATATGCAAGTATCCCTTCAAAAAACTCACTCATGGGCACTTAGTAACCCGACAGCTGGCGCTATTCAAGTGAATTGCCCTGCATGTACATGTACTTGCTAAAGCAAGATAAAAACCCCACAAAAATAAATCCACACAACCTTTTGACATCAGGATTCATGTTTGTATTTACAAATTTACAAAAAATGGGGTGTCAGAAATGTGCCCAGCATAGTTTGCCAACCCCCCAGTCTGCTAGAGCATTCATGCTCAGCAGTAGCATAAGCATATTGTCCACCCGGATTAGTGGTCCATACAACATAAGTACAAAATGCATGAAGAAAAACCATCCATATCAATTGTGTCACTCCCAATATCAAATCATAAACCATATGTAAAATCCAAATCCTATTTAGGCATAAAGTACTCTCAACAGATACCACACGGAGAAAGCCTTTCATTACTATAGCATGCAAGGAAGCCTTTAACATCTCATCCAAAATTCCTTCAATTTTTACCTCAACCATTTTTATATCCTCATGCACCTTCTTCACTGATAAGGTGGAAATTGGGGATTTATTGTATCCAAAGATAGTGTTTCTATTGATCCAAGTAAGATTGAAGCTGCTATAGCTTGGCCTACACCGAAATCAGTACGAGAAGTAAGTGGCTTTCTTGGTTTAACAAGATGGTATCGTACATTTATTGAAGGCTATGCTAAGATTTCATCTTCATTGACTAATATGCTTAAGAAGGCTAAAGTGTTTACTTGGAATGAACGTGCTCAAGCTAGTTTTGAGAAACTCAAAGAAGCTTTGGTGAATGCTTCAATAACAGCTTCCATAATTCCCAAAGACATTCACTGTGCTCACTGATGCGAGTGGATAAGCAATTGGTGGCGTTCTGTCTCAAGAAGGAAAACCAATAGCTTATGAATCTCGTAAGTTACGTATACATGAGTTAAATTATCCCACACATGACTTGGAATTACTAGACATTGTGCATGCTCTTAAAGTATGGTGACATTATCCTCTTGGAAGGGGATTTGAAGTGCATACCGACCATAAAATCCTGAAGTGGATCAACACCCAACCTGACCTTAATATGTGGAAACGAAGATGGATGGAGTTTTCATGCGAATATGCTTTTAAAATTGAATATAAACCTGGGAAGGAAAATCTCATGGCCGATGCCTTGAGCAGGAAAAGTACTGTAGCGGCTTTCACAACCTCTACTACTTCCAACTGACCTTATTCGAGAAGGTATGACTCAAGACTCGTATTACATAAAAATCCAGTATTTAAAGTCTTTCACGTTGAAGGTGATTACCTTTACTTCAGTAACCATCTTTGTATTTCAAATCAAGGTGGAATCAAACTTCAAATATGATAGGACACTCATGATATACCTTTAGTAGGACATCTATGATACATTAAGACTTACTCTATTGTAAGAAAGAGTTTCTTTTGGCCAGGACTAAAGTGTGATGTGTTGAACTATGCTACATAATGCTTAACATGTCAACGTATTAAAGGTGAACGAATTCCATACCCCGATAAGCTTCAATCTATTGATGCTCCACAAATGAAATGGGAATGCATATCCATAGATTTTATTACAAGACTTCCTACATCTCTACGATATGACTCTATTTTTGTGGTTGTTGATATGCTTACGAAAATGATCCATTTATTTCTAGAAGACAACATTTAAGACTAAGGATAAATCTCAATCCTTCATGAAAGGTGTTTTCATGTATCACTGTTTACCTCACCAAATAATTTTTTATTGTGATGCGAAGTTTACCTTAAATTTTTGGAAAGCTTTATTCTCACCTATAGAACCCAGTTAGCCTTTAGTACTGCTTATCATCCTCAGACTGATCGACAGACTGAAAGACCAAATCCAATTATTGAAGACATGTTAAGAGCTTATTGTATGTACGAGCAGAGTAAATGGATTAGGTATTTGTATTTGGTTGAATTTGCGTATAATTCCTCATTCATACGCTCAGTTGGGATGTCTCCTTTTCAAGCACTGTACGGACAATAGTATCTTACTCCACTCAAATGGACAGACCCTCTCATACGAGTTCAAGAATCCAGATAAATGCTGGATGAAATGCAACTACAAATAGATCTTATACGACAGGATATTAAGGCTGCTCAAGATAGATAGAAGAGTTATGCTAATTCAAAACAATCTGCCAAACTTTTTGAAGAAGGTGATATGGTATTTTTGAGAGTACAACCCAAACATAGATCTTTATCAATGGGTAAGTGTAAGAAGCCAAGTTCCAGATATTGTGGACCTTTTGTAATCACAGAGGGGATTAATGATCAAGCTTACAAACTCTTGCTATACCACACATAAAGGTACATGATGTTTTCCACATTAGCTTACTCAAGAAGTATGTAGATAATCTACAACATATTCTTTATGATTCTCTATTATCTACCTCTACCAATGGAACTTTTCAAGTATACCCTGAAGTGATACTTCAGAGTAGAAGTAAGCCTTTCCGTAATGTTTGCGGGTCGCCGCGACGGACGTCCATAGCATAGCTCTCACGCATCAACATAAAATATCAATACAAGGGAAGCGACCGGGATGAGGCATGGAAACTCACTAGGGTGTCAATCCTAATGAAGTGAGCTCGAAGAAATGCAACTACTAACTCTACAAGAAAATCAAACGCACTAAAGCCAAGTAATCTGCCTATGTCCTTCTACACAGCTCTACAGTCATCACGCTCGTTTACCATGCAAATCATATCGGATTTGCATGAAACTTGAAGGGAAGCTACATGGGATTATCAGGAGCATATCCTATCACTGTCACAGCATTCTAGAGAGGTACAAAGATCGTGATCGTTCATCCCAAAGTCAGCAAAAATAGTGAACAAGTGATCCTAAAGGGTCGTTTTAGGGTCCCTAAAGCCTCTCTAGGGTCAAAACAACATAAAATACGCATATAAGCACTCAAGACAGCGATTTAAGGCTCCAAACACGTAGTTGAAAACCTATACCGAATCTTGAATGATTACACTTGAATGGAAGCAAAGTAGGAGGAGCACAATGCATTAAACAAATTTAAATTCGGATTACCGTAGCCACAGTAGGGAAGTTTACAAGTTGGAGCAAGGAGAAGCTCTCAAACGTACACTCTCTTCTCAATTTTTCATAAAAGAAGATGATGTTCAAACTTACAAAACTTGACCTTTATAGTTTAGGTCTTTACAAATGGCTGGTCCGGCCAAAATCTCCTAAACTTCTAACTGGATCTCTAATATAAAATTGCTCCCAGAAAAATGATAATATCTCGGCTTAGAGATGCTCTCTTACAAAATAATTTTACAAGGGTTTCCCACAAAAATGTGACTCCTTCTCTGGAAACCGCAGCTTCGTCGGCCAAACACTCCCCCCTTCCTTATCCTTGCACGTCCTCGTGAATGTTCAAAGCTTTGGTCGTTGATGGGGCTCCAAGGAGGCAAGTGTTGCTGAAAAGCTTCGCGTACGGAGTACAGACTCCAGGGCTTCTTGATGTTGTCTGAAAGGATTTTTACTTATTGTGTGCTGGTATGCTACGTACCATTCCTTGAGGTCCTTCGCCATAGAATGAAAGATCCTTGAGTCGATTTTGAAGGAACCTGTGACGAAGGCCTCTTCAAACGTTTGCAAATAATGTGAAGGCAGGTACATTAGTCTAGAGTACATTGCCATCATAATATGTCGTGGCGATGAATCTTGAAGATTCCAACAGATCCCTCTATGCCCTTCCAGGAATAGGTTCCACGGATGATCGTCGCCTTCAGTGTCTTTGAACACTTGGATGCAGGTGACAATCATCCGGGCTATCTTTACCAGCATCTGACAGGCCACATCCGGGACATCCCGCAGCAAGGTGATTGTCGAATTCAGAGTGTTGACCACATAGGCTACTGTAGGAGGATTTTGCGCTGTCAGGACTGGGTAGTTCAGATTTTGCTGCCTCGAGCCTTTCCATGTGGCAAACTCCTTCCATGTGCGTCTTCCAGGGATTGGGCAGAAAGTAGGATCTATTTGAATGTGTTGAGGAGCGTTGTGGTAGTTGGTTAGATCCTGTGGCCTTCTGTCCAGCCACTTCTGCCTCCATTTAGGGTGATCTTTGATGACAGCCTTAGCTTCTTCAGCTGTCAGTGCTACACCTTCGTAATCTCCGTCTTTGTTTCGTGGCAGGATTGGCCGCATCTTCTTCTTCCATAGGATTGCTTTGTGGCATATCAAGGGAAAAGGTAGGTACTCATGGCCAAACCCCTCCACCTGCTCTTCTGGCTGTAAGAATGCCAGGGCCGCTGACTCCATTATCTTCTTTTCGTATATCATGTAATCTTTTGATGGTCCCTCTGGCATGTCCTTGATGGCATGAGTTAGCTCATCTCTTATCTCCAGATTTGCCTCTGCTGATCCTTGCTCTTGTTCTCCTTGGTGTGATGTTTCAGGCAAGTCAGGCATTTCTTGTCCTGGAAGCAGTTGCGGTTGCACTTGGGCTTCCTTTGTTCTGATTTTTTGTTGAGAAATCAGGTCTTCTTTTTCTTTCTGGATTGTCTTGCCGATCTGCTTCTGCGTCTCTATTTCTGCTCTCGCCGCTGCCAATTGCTACTCCAACTCTTTTACCTTTTGCTTGTTGGTCGCTATCTGGGCCATCATTCCCGATAAGAGCAGCTGTCTTTGAAGTTTTTCTTGCTCTAGCTCCCCTTTCAGCGTCGCTAGGGTGTTTACTGCTGTAGCATTGTCTGATGTGGAGACCAATGCTCCAGCAGGTTCTTGGTTCGCCATTAAGGTTGTTAAAGTACTTTTGGCAGTGAGATATGAGTTGTTAACCCTCTGGAACCTTGCAATTTCATAATCGAGCTGCTCCGTCGTTTTCTTTACCCTAGATGTCAAATCCTGGAATTCCTTTTCCTTGAATGTCAACTCCGTCCTGACATCCACCAGGTCTCTGATCAGAGACTGAGCCTGCTGTTGCTCAGTGTCTCTTTCCTTAGTTGCAAGCTCCAGTTGTGCCCGCAGGCTCTCTAACTCCTCTTGCCCAGTTTTTTGCTTTTGTTGAGCCTCCTATACCTGCTTTCTTTTTTCTCTCAGCACCACGTTGGAGAGGGGGAAAGGGGAACACACCCAGCACACAACACAATGCCTCACTATAGCCCAAGGTATACACAACGCCCCAATCCACTAGAGTTCACCTTCAAAACTCAACACTACCCATAAACAAACCACCGCTTTCACACAACTGGCACACGCACATACGCCTTGCAATGCACCAGACAGACTCAATCACTCCGCTTCGCTCAATTCATAGCCTTCCACACTCACACAACCTCTCTCGACCTCTCTTTGCACGACAAACCTCGGGGGCACACACGCCGACACACGCCCGAAAACACACGCACACAAGCAGAGAAGAGAAGGGCGAAGGGGAAATGACGCCTTGAAACAGTAGGGAATAGTCTTCTAGAATAGGCAATGTCATGTACAACCAACACATTGCCAGCATGAACCTCAGAAACCAAAACAATGGGTCAAAAGCCTTGGCAAAAACCTCCTACAAAAACAACTTTGGTCGAAAGACCCTCTTTGGCCAAAAGACCATAACAAATGAACATAAGCACCCTTTTATAGGGGTGTGCCTAGAAATCTCAAAAAAGAAAAATGGGGTCCCCTTCCATGTCTTGCACTCCATTTGGAGCTCCTTTTAGAAGTTTTATGCATTGCCAACACTTGGCTTAGTTATTTTGGAAAGCTTTGCATGCTACACCATGGCCCTTTCCCTTTGGTCGACCGGACTTCCTCCTTTGGTGCCTTTGCATTTGGCTTTGTCCACCTGATTGACTGCTCTCTGACTCTCCTTCTCGCTCTCCTTGCATGCTTGAACCCTGCGGGATTTGCCTCTTACCTGAGGGGGGAAGGCAATAGCAATATCGCTATTGCCCCCCTCCCTTTACTTCTCAAAACTTTGGTGCCCCAACGGCCGCGGGACCCGCCTTTAGCAAGGGGCCTGCCACATCATCATCGAGCTCACACCGCCGTGCCTCCATGCGGCCGCCCATGGGCGCCACCGCCTCCTTGCACCGCCTAAAACCACCACCGGACACGCCACAGCAACGCCCGCATCGCGCGCCATAGCCACTGGGGAGGGGAGCTCCCCTCACTCCTCTTGGATGCCTATGGGAAGGCCACGCCCCAGCCTAAATACCCCGAGCTCAGTAGCCCCGCGCCCGCATGTGGGTTTATCCACACTGCCACGTGGCAGCTCCTCAGTGACTAGCACCTCAAGGCAAAAAAAACCTCTTCACAAATATTTAGAAGAATATTTATTCATTGGTCCTCTTTCCTGAGCTCCCAGGTCCTATTGACAAGCTGTAAAGCCCTTCTGAAACTCCCTCTTCCCGGCTATAGTCACCCTCTCTGTACCTGCACTTTGACTTCTCGGCATCCTCGAATCTAGGCCTTCAAAAACGGAAAAAATCATCTACAAACAATTTTGGGCAAAGGTACCCCAGATTCTGACTTCCATAACTTCTTGGTCCGGACTCCGTTTGGCATGCAGTCTCTTCCTGTTAGCTCCGTATAATGTACACCCTGCTCTAGAAATTCGTCGAGGCTCATAAGATGCCAGATGGCACATCCTCCAATGCGGCCAAGTGGGCTCCGCCCCGGCCCCCGGAAAAACTTCAGCTGATCATATCTTGCAAACCATAGCTCCGATCCGCAATCCATATATTGCAAACCATAGCTCCGATCTACATCTGTACCTCAAGCTCCACTTGGACCACCCTACTCCAGCTGCCCTGTCCGACAAAAATCTGCAAATCACCAGAACCTTAACCTTGAATAACTTGGGCTCCATAGCTCGGTTTGATGAGCCGTTTGGACCTACTTCTTCAACACTTCAAGCTCTTCATTTCTGAACCCAAAAGCTTCACTTTGCCTCTCCTTCACCTGCCACCCCAATTAGCTTCTTATGTTGCCTTTCTTGGCCTATAAGTTGCATCATGCATACACTTCCGCTGCTACCTGCTATCCCGTAACCTTCCTGGCTGCTCCAGTCCTTTGATATGCTTTTGCTTGCCTGTACACACCTGTCCATGCCGCCTTCTAGCGTCGACATACTTTGGCTGCACCATCATTGCCCACCCCCCTGTTGAGCATTTATGCTCAGCCACAAAAGAGCTTTATTCTACTATAAACTGCAAAACCTGGCATACACTATGAGAAAACTCAAACCATATGTACAATGTTTTATTGCACCCTATTATCAAACCTTCAAGTGGGTTGCCCCACCTTCTTCATAACATAGCTTCCACCTGGATCAAACACCTGGCTCTGTTCACTTTCATCCATCTGCAACAACCTCCAATAGTGACCTACCCAAGCACATAGCCATCCATGCACACAAAAGGCCCATAGCACTTTAGCACCTCTTCGGAAATCATCTTGTCTCATCAACCTATATGGCTCTGCAAACAGATTACTCGAAGCAACCGAGAGAACTGGTTCTGTAACCACATCACATGTACAAACCAACACTTCTGACCCTCCCTCCCAGCCATGTAAAGTAGAGCTCCTCTCAAAGGAACCCCGTATCTGACGGATAACATACTGCACAGTTTCACTTACAAGCGTACCTTTCAACCATGGGTTGCATACCTCTTTTGAAAGCTTGGGCACACCCTGGGAATCTCCTCCATATGCCATAGAACACATCTCTTTCACTGGCTTCATGCTCTCTTGCACCTCTTCTTCGAACTCACTTACACTGTCATCAAGCCCTTCATCATCGATTGGCCCTTCAAGGTCGCTCAACACTTTCTTCTGTCCAGCTTCAGTCTCCTGCTCTTCAATCACCTCTTCTACCGCTGCATCGTGCTCCTCCATGGAAGAGAGAAACTCGTTCTCTACCGCATCCATCTCCAGTTCCTCCATAGACACGGCTGCTTTATCACCCTTGGAAAAAGTCTGCAAATGTTGCACCACCATGGCACATTCCACCGCAACTTTCATCATCACAGCCATTAGCATGGCACCACACACTACCTTCACCTGCATTCCATCATCTGTAGGTCTAGACCACATCTTTTGGCTTTCATCGACTACCTTGGTTTGCTCTTTTTCTTGCTCTTCTTGCACCTGAGCTACTACCATATCATCAAACATATAAGAGGGCAGCTTTACCTTTACGAGTTTGGGTTCATGAGATTCCGTCTCCTCTTCATAGGATGTGGACTCATCCGCTCTATCTTCCTCGCTTGTCTCCCAGCTAATCGAGCTTGCATCGCCATCGGCATCGACATCATACACCGACTTCGTATCAGCATCTGCATCCACTTGCTGCTCCACAAAAGCTTGACCATCTTTACCACTTTGCAAACTTTCTTCATCAGCGTCTGAACCCTTGGTATCTGCATTTCGATTGCATTCTGCTCCCTTTTCTTGCAAACTTTCAACAAGACCATGCTTTACCTCTTCAATCTGTACTGGAACCTCCACATCTGCTACTGCTTTTGCATCTTGGTTCATGTCGACATGGAGCTTCTCCTGGTTGACAAGCTCTTCCACCCTCGGCACATGCACGTCACAAACTGGAAACCTCCACGGAACATAACCAATAGTAGGTCTTACCTCCATAGCCCTTACATTTTGCACAACTGGAATCACCTGGTCGATCCCAAAAGCACTTCGCTACCTCCGCAACAGGTATATAATCTGCTCGCTTTAGCATACCCACCTCCAACTTCCGCTTCACCTTTCTGCTCTTTACCTTTGCCAAATAGACCATGTCTTCATAGGTATCTACGCCATCTTCGACCTTTTCTCTAATCCTTGGATGCAAGCACTCTAACAGCTTTGACAGCTTCAAAGATTGATTTCTTTTGACCCCAGTCTCAACCTCTAACTGCTTCCAACAAGCTTCAAAATGCTCAATAAAAATTGAGAAATCTTTACTTACATCCTAGTGTATCGACTTCAGCCTTGCACCAGCTTTTTCCACCGTAATCACCTCTCGAAACCGCTCCAGAAACTGACTCTGCAACCTTTGCCATAATTCTCGATCACTGCTCTCTAGGCCATCAAACCACACCTTGGCTCGTCCTCGCATCAACAACGTCACCGTCTGTACCCTTTTTGAATCCGTCGACATACGCATCAACAGCAACCATAATTCAAAATCTGCCAACCAATCCTCGGGATCTTCGACACCCGTAAATATGGGGCCAGAACCTGGCTCCATCATCTCTGTCAGCTTCAACCTCGATCATCAAAAATCTCGACCATCCCCCAACCGCTTTGCTGGCAGAAAAACACCACTTCAAACCTCAAATTGGAGCATCAGATAGCTCCTCAGTGGGGGCACTAGAAGATGGAGAGGGGGAAAGGGGAACACACCCAGCACACAACACAATGCCTCACTATAGCCGAGAGTATACACAGCGCCCCAATCCACTAGAGTTCACCTTCAAAACTAACCACTACCCGTAAACAAACCACCGCTTTCACACAACCACACGCACATACGCCTTGCAATGCACCAGACAGACTCAATCACTCCGCTTCGCTCAATTCATAGCCTTCCGCAATCACACAGCCTCTCTCTACCTCTCTTTGCACGACAAACCTCGGGGGCACACACGCCGACACACGCCCGAAAACACACGCACACAAGCAGAGAAGAGAAGGGGGAAGGGGTAATGACGCCTTGAAATAGTAGGGAATAGTCTTCTAGCATAGGCAATGTCATGTACAACCAACACACTGCCGGCATGAACCTCGGCAACCAAAACAATGGGTCAAAATCCTTGGCAAAAACCACCTGCCAAAACAACTTTGGTCAAAAGACCCCCCTTTGGCCAAAAGACCATAACAAATGAACATAAGCACCATTTTATAGGAGTGTGTCTAGAAATCTCAAAAAAGAAAAATGGGGTCCCCTTCCATGTCGTGCACTCCATTTGGAGTTCCTTTTAGAAGTTTTATGCATTGCCAACACTTGGCTTAGTTATTTTGGAAAGCTTTGCATGCTACACCATGGCCCTTTCCCTTTGGTCGGACGGACTTCCTCCTTTGGTGCCTTTTCATTTGGATTTGTCCACCTGACTGACTGCTCTCAGACTCTCCTTCTCACTCTCCTTGCATGCTTGACCCCTGCGGGATTTGCCTCTTGCCTGAGGGGGGAAGGCCCCCTCCCTTTCCTTCTCAAAACTTTGGTGCCCCAACGGCCGCGGGACCCGCATTTAGCAAGGGGCCTACCATTTCATCATCGGGCTCACACCGCCGCGCCGCCATGCGGCCGCCCATGGGCGCCACCGCCTCCTTGCACCGCCCAAAATCACCACTGGACACGCCACAACAACGTCCGCATCGCGCGCCATAGCCACTGGGGAGGGGAGCTCCCCTCACTCCTCTTGGATGCCTATTGGAAGCCCACTCCCCAGCCTAAATACCCCTAGCTCAGCAGCCCCGCGCCCGCTTGTGGGTTTATCCACACTGCCACGTGGCAGCTCTTTAGTGACTAGCGCCTCAAGGCACCTGAAGAATATTTTTTCATTGGTCCTCTTTCCTCAACTCCCATTCTCTGCTCCTAGGTCCTATTGACAAGCTGTAAAGCCCTTCTGAAACTCCCTCTTCCCGGCTACAGTCACCCTCTCTGTACCTGCACTTTGACTTCTCAGCATCCTCGAATCTAGGCCTTCAAAAATGGAAAAAATCATCTGCAAACAATTTTGGGCAAAGGTACCCCAACTTCTGACTTCCATAACTTCTTGCTCTGGAATCCGTTTGGCATGCAGTCTCTTCCTTTTAGCTCCGTATAATGTACACCCTACTCTAGAACTTCGTCGAGGCTCATAAGATGCCAGATGGCACATTCTCCAATGCGGCCAAGTGGGCTCAGACCCGGCCCCTGGAAAAAGTTCAGCTGACCATATCTTGCAAACCATAGCTCCGATCCGCAATCCAAAAAGACGGGTAGGCTCCATGAATTGAGCTCTACACATCTATACCTCAAGCTCCACTTGGACCACCCTTCTCCAGCTGCCCTGTCCGGCAAAAATCTGCAAATCACCAGAACTTCAACCTTCAATAACTTGGGCTCCATAGCTCGGTTTGATGAGCCGTTTGGACCTGCTCCTTCAACACTTCAAGCTCTTAATTTCTGGACCCAAAAGCTGCACTTTGCCTCTCCTTCACCTGCCACCCCAATTAGCTCCTTATGTAGCCTTTCTTGGCCTATAAGCCGCATCATGCATACACTTCCGCTGCTACCTGCTATCCCGTAACCTTCCTGGTTGGTCCAGTCCTTTGCCATGCTTTTGCTTGCCTGTACACACCTGTCCATGCCGCCTTCTTGCGTCGACATAGTTTGGTTGCACCAATGTGCTGGCATTGGAATTGTTTTTCCAGATCTTGTAAGGTTTTTCTGTAGTCAAATTCAGCCATAACTTGACAGGATTCTTGGTACCCTATTGCTTCAGTAGGGGGCACAAACTCTTTGTGTGCAGATGATGGAGGAGGAGGTGGTGGTTTTTTGGTTGATGGAGAAGGAGGAGGAGGAGGCGATTTCGACGAGGGAGGAGGTGTTGATTTAGGTGAGGGAGGAGGTGGTGATTTCTCCACTTCTTGTACATGCCTCTTTTTTGATGCATCTTCTCTTGGCTGTGAAGCAGACGCGTCCGCTTTTCTTTTCTTTAAAATCTTTATTATTCTTTGGCGAGTCAAATCCGTCGCCCGTCGTGCTTCCGCATTCCTCCCTCTTTGAGTTTTCTTTAATTGCTCTGCTTGGTTCGTATCTTCAGCCGCTTATTTCTCCTTTGTTCCTTCAGTGGATTGAGAAGAAATGTCCACTTCTGGAGCCTTTTGTTCCACTTCTAACCTTTGTTTTTTAGCTCGTATGCGAGCTGCATTTTCTATTCTTGCTTGTCTTTCCTTCTCGAACCTTCATTTTTCGGTTTGTTGTGTTGGAGCAGCTCTTGCTTTTCTGTCAGCCCGCAATTTGGTCCTTCTTTCCTCAATTCTTTGTTGGGCCTATGCATATTCTTTTTGAAGGTCAGACTGCGACAATGAAGGTACTTCTTTCCCTCTTTCTTCTCTCAAGCGGTGTGGTGGAGTCTTCCTCCTCGCTTTCTTCAAATTCCGATGGTCCTTTGTCTTTTGACCCTTGAGAGTTTCCCTCGTCTTTAGTCTCTGTCTTTTCTTCATCGCTTGAGCTTTTGTTGGATTCCTTGGCCGAGCGCGATGATGTTGCGCTAGTGGTTGTCCTTACTAAGTGAGCAACCAGCTTTGCCTTCTGAATCAAGGCCGTTTGAGAATTGCCCGCCGGTAGGTCTTCAATCATGCCCAAAGCTTGGTATACTATTCTTGTTAGCATTGGCCCTGCACTCATGTAGCTTTTGTTCTTTGCCAAGATTTTCAAATTTGCTTCGATAAAGTTCTCCAAGATGTAAGAACCATAATCGCATCGGATGGTTCTGTTTTTAGCTGTTGCTAGAGCCATGACCACTGCAATGTGCAGGATCGTCTTGGTGTAGCGAGGAGGCTTTTATACCCTGAAATGTTGAGAGATCAATCTCATTGGTAACTCCAATTGACCGTATATCATGTCACCGTACTTGTACTTTTTTCCTTTTGCTTTGATAAATGCCTTCTCGTTATCCAGTGACTTGGTCTTTGCCAACAAGTCGTGTTGCCCTGGAAGGAAGTGCAAAGCTTCGTTGATGATTTCTTTTGTGATCTTTACTTTTACCTTTGAACCATCCTTGTCGGTGAGCATTGCTTGCGCATCATACTGTATCAAGCTCATGAGCTCGTGGGCCCTCATGTAGTCTGTTCCCCATGGCTGCAATCTGAAAAACTGCTCCAAATGAACAGCCCGCATGGCTTTTGTGACCTCCGGCCTTCGGTGTAGATTCCATATTTCCTGTGGCATGACAGTCGTCTTTACCATATCACCATCAGCATCCCTAAACTTCGCGATGAAAATGTGAGCAGGGATCTGAGCTAGTGTTTCATCCGCGATGTGAGCTTTTTCGTTTGTAGAGATCTCATCCACTTCATATGGTGTTGTTGTCCACTGCCTTGCTTGCTTTTCGCGAGGCATTCTGTGTCATTAGAATCACAAGCTGTCAGGATTTTCCTTTCGCAACCAGTAGCACTTAGACTTTTAGTAAAAAGCAGTTCAAAAGTTAAAACTAATCATAACTTGAACAAATCTCATCCATTCTTGTCCATATTTCACCAGCGGGACTAGGAAGACTAGAGCTATCACTGATTGAAATCTGAGCCAGATCTGGGCCTGAGGTACACCGATCGCGATCGTAGTACAGAGACCAAAATGAGATTTTATCACATGAGTGGTTTGCTGATAGCTAGAGGGTCATTTTGGTCCACGCTGTCTTTTATTTGAACCACTTTTTGGTTTATAAGTCCCAATTTTGGGTTACAAGGGATTTTTGGACTAGACTTTGATTTTTCATGGGTTTTTGATGTCCAATTGACTTGAAACTTGATGGGTGACTTGAACAAGATGTTTACAAGAGATCTATTAGGTTTTGGTCACAATTTGATACTGAGGTACACCGATCGCGATCCTAGTACCTAGGATTTTTTGGGTGAAAACCGGATGGCTTTGGTTCCCTATGCCTGCCTACCCCACTGATGATTTATTTTCAAGTTTGGACTTAAAATGAACAAATTAGAGCAATTTTTCACTGTTTGACCTTATTTTACTAAGTCTAACCATATTTGGTTTTCCAGATGAATTCTGGTTGGACCCTAGAGTTAGTTGATGCTAGTTTTTTAACTTTTACTCCTTCTATGATGTGTTGCTATCATCAACCTACTCCACTGTCTGATTCTGACTTGATCAGGCACTTTTTACCCCGTCTTGGGAGATTTTCCAGACTTGTGCATTTTTCAGGCATTCTTTGGATACCAATGAAATATTTGGGCATCTCTAAGTCGCCTTTTAGTCTTTGACATTGGTTCGGCCAAATTCTTCCCTTGTGTGATCACTCGAGACTGAAATGGTCATCTCCATCCTTGTAGGAGATTCTCAGCTCCATTTCAGGGTTTTCTACTACTGTGCTGACTCCTAGTCGGACAGGTATGCCTTTCAAACCACCCGTTGAGGGTGAGCTTTTTGAAATGGGGCCTCTAAACCCAAACCAATGGGCCTACCCTCACAAAATGTTCGTAAAGAGGTACGCACATTACTTAGGGGCACCACCTTCTTTTGGGAGTGGAGAAGGAAACCAATCAAAAAATAACACTTGCACTCACTCACTCAAGCAACACACTTTGAAAACCCCCTTACTCTATATACACTTTGGACACTTGAACACCATCAACGATTATGCAACCCAATGCCGTGCATCAAAATGAAATATGCAATTTGTGGAATAGCATTCACCTTCTCCCCATAAGAATACCCATAATACATCCAAACTCTTCCTCTCTCAAGCACTCATAAAAAAAATCATGCTCACAAGACTTGCCTCTCAAACACACAAGAGAATCACTTACATCAAACTAACACACTTTGCATAGAGAGCTCATCTCCATCTATGCAATGCCGTGACACAAATAAAATCACCATGAGAGGTAGCCACATGCATATGTAATGAAGCAAAAGAGAGTTGGAGTGAGAAATTTCTTTAGACCAATTGAATAAGTGTGGAGAAACAAACCAATGGTAAATTGAGAATAGAACACTTACTTGATTTCTCGCACACCTTTTAAGGGGAGGACAGACGCTGGCTAACCATCACGAATTGCGACACTTGAAAGTTTTTGAAGATGATTTCATGATCATTAACATAACCATGAGAGAGATCATGATGTATTTACAAGTTATTGAGGTGCTACAAATGATTTATTGGGTTGATGGAGTAAGAGATTGTAGAATGGAGAGAGTGGAGAATAGAATTGCACTTCCTCCAAAGAGGAGGGTTAGGAGGGAGGATGTGAAAGAGGGAGAGTTGGGGTTTTCTCTACTATTGATCAAGAAACAACATGAAGTTGAAAATATAGGTGTGTGTGTGTCCTTGAGTCTCTCCAAGGGGGCTATTTATAGTTGGGTAGGAGTGGGATTATGCTACACTTAATTAGAGTAAGTGATTAGGCCTAATTAAGTGTCCTTTGACCACTCATTGAATATTGGACATAAAAGGGACTATTTATTCACCAAAAATATCATTTTAGACCGTGAAGGCTCCATAGGGGTGCATAATGTAGGTGGGCCCCACCATGAGGCCCTACGGGTGGCTCCTGCGGGGTATCTCAACTTGTCTGTCTTGGCATTTAGAAAGCATCTTTAGGTTGGTCCCATCACATGCAAGTGACCTTGAACACTCATTGCTCTTCTAGAAGATGAGTAGGGGAAAAATAAGATCTCACTCTCTTGATTTACTTGATTTACAGTTCCCTTTTGCTGCGAATCTGACAGATTTACACTATTTTGACCATAACTTTTTACCTGTAGCTCGGAATGACATGCTTCAAAAGGAAAAATTGACCTTCTCAACATGTTTGATATGAATTTGGACTATTCTTCACGCCCATGCACCAAGGAATTCGGTTTGGAAGGTCCACACTAGGCTAGGGAACCTTTTGCTTCAAAGTCTTCTTGTATGGGCCCTTTGCTTGTATGCATCCAAGGGGAATCATGCTTTTTCAAAAGGCTATGATGCTTAAACAAATAGAGGAGGGTCTAATATT
The DNA here is from genome assembly GCF_014529385.1 of Adiantum capillus-veneris. Classification (NCBI taxonomy): domain Eukaryota; kingdom Viridiplantae; phylum Streptophyta; class Polypodiopsida; order Polypodiales; family Pteridaceae; genus Adiantum; species Adiantum capillus-veneris. The sequence goes on from NC_140934.1 coordinate 87,220,831, forward strand.
ATTTGCTTGTGAAAAGAATATACAATTGGAGTCTTTTTTGAAAGGAGAGAAACTATATGTATATTCTTAAGAGATATTGGCCCACCTATATAGGGGGCATAGAAGACTTGTAGAGAGGGACCATAATCTTTGGTAAAGACAAGTGGAGAGTTGATTTCCATGGGAATTTATCTATAAGGGGTGGAAGATGGATATATTATTTTTCTACTACTAATTCACAAGAGGTAAGAAAGTTTGGGGGTATATAGTTGGTTATTGTATGCTTATTCTATTTACAAAGCAAAAAAGAAAAGGGTGGTAATATAAATATATGACTAAGGTGACATTTTTTGGGAAGAGTATAATGTATGTGTCGCCACAAAGGTTAAACGAAGAGGGGGAATTTACTCTAGATAACTTAATAGCATAGAAAAATATATACACATATGAGGAAGAGGACGTTGAGTAGGCTGACAAATGTTGCAAAAAGATGGTTACCATTTTATGCCACTCATATTAGCCCTCCCCCAAGCCTAGAGATATTCATATCTTTAGGAGGACGGTGTTGCTTCTTTTCTTCTTTTTTTCTCTTTTTTTTTGTCATTTTTCCTTTTCGACTTTTTTTTTTTCAATAGGAGGAGTGTCATGCACTCTTTTACTCCATTAGACCTGCTTTTCATTACCTCAATCCCATAAATCGGAGATGGGAGGGTTGCCTTGGGTATGTTCAGATTCCAAGTCTGGTTCTTCTTTGCACATCAAAGCTTTAAAAATAGGTGGAGCATTTGCCAAGACGAAGGGAGCCATGCCAATTTGGAGCTTAGACGATGTAGGCAGATGACTGCCTATCAACGGATTGATACGTTGAAAGTAGGGCTTTAATCTCCATCCATTGACTCTGGTCTTGTGGAGTTTTCCTGATAAATCTGCTAATCTGTAACTACCATTCCCAAACTTTGTTTTTATCATGAAAGGTCCCTCCCATCTTTGCAAAAACTTTTTGTCAAGTCGAGTATCAAGTCGGTTATCATAGCGAAGAACCAACATACCTTCCTTCAATCCTTTCCCCTTGAGCTTCTTGTTGATTTTATCCCTTTGGCTTGTCGCTTTGGTGATGTAGTGATCAATGGACTCTTCTCTATCTAGCTCAAGTCGTTGGAGATCTAAGATCCTTTCATGTAGAACCTCCTTTGGTTTTTTTGCCACTCTTGCAAGAACGCGCAAGCTTGAGAGCTCTACCTCAATGGGTAGAAGTGCTTCCTGTCCATAAACTAGATGAAAAGGGGTGAATTGGGCAGATACCTTGAAAGATGTCCTATACGCCCAAAGAGCAGCCGTCAAATGGCGATCCCAATCATTAGGCCGGTCCACAACCTGTTTAGAAATGATCTTACATATCATTCCATTCACTTTTTCCACCAATCCATTGCATTGAGGATAGTAGGGTGTGGAATGCAGGTGTTTCACTTTTAACCTCCTCAAGAGATCATTCAGAAGGTCAGCCCTAAAACCCGAGCCTCGATCTGATAAGATTTCTAGGGGTGCTCCAAACCTACTACAAATATGATCAAAAATAAACTTTGATACCTCTTCAGCTGTGATTCGGGTTGTGCTTGTTGCTTCCGCCCATCGTGTCATGTAGTCAACACCCATGATGATGAAAACCTTCCCTGTAGATGTACGAGGTAGGGGACCTATTGCATCCACACCCCACTTTTCAAAAGGGCCATAAGATATTATTGGGACTCGAGGCTCATATGTTAGTCGTCTATCCCCAGCAATTTGGCATGGATTACATGCTTTACACCAATATTGGACATCACGATGTAAGCTCGGCCAAATAAACCCTGCTTGTAAAATCTTCCTACTTGTAATATCTTGAGAAAAGTGACCACCACAGACATCATCATGACATGAAAGAAGAATTTTCTCTATCTCTTGCACACCTGGTACTCTCCTCAAGACCAAATCTTTCCCTTTGTGATATAAATCATCCCCAATCAACTGGTAAGGTGTGGCCTTCTTAACTAGTCTATGTCTTTGCACCTTGTCTAAGTGTTTGGGACACTCACCTGCTTGTAGAAAGAAGATAATGTCTTTTAGCTCCTCTTGACCTTGATATTTGGGTTCATATAGTTTCACACCTCCTACCGCCATTTGAAGCTTTTCATTTGCGAGTAAGTCTGCCTCCTTGTTATGAGTTCTCACAATGTGTTGTACTTGTGTTGCTTTAAAACCCTTCATCAAAGCTCGTACACTACTAAGCCACTCAAACAATGTACGATTCTTGCACCTCCAAGTCCCTTGGATTTGCCTGACCACTAGCAAAGAATCACCTTTTACAATAAGTCTTTGTATGCCTAATTCTTTGCATTCTTCTAACCCAAGGGTTAGAGCAGCATACTCAGCCTCATTGTTAGAGTGAACATTGGGTAGAGTGATACCTTTTCTAACCATTACCTCCTTTTGTGGGTTTAAAATGAGGATCCCCCCTGCTGCTTTGTCTTGTTGGCGTTGATAGGCTCCGTCAAAGCATAAAGTATGGGCATTATCAATCTCCTTCACTTTGAACTGTTTTGAGCCTTCCTCTCTTTGTGGTCGTGATCCTTCCCTTTCTCTCACTTTGTAGGTGAGAATGTCTGCAAGTCCTACTCTTGTGCTATCTTCTACAAGGAAAGTGTATTCAAATTCTTGGAGTTCAAGCACCCACTTTGCTATTCTAGATGAGAGGCTCATGTGTTGTACTACATATGGTAGATTGTGCTCTAAGGTGAGAAAAACAAATGGCACAGGGAGAAGATACGATCGAAACTTCCTTACCGCAAACAAGATTGCAAAGACCACTTTCTCCATTTCAGTGTATCCCTTCTCGGCTGGAGTCATCACCTTGCTTGCAAAATAGATCGGCCTCATGTATGATGTTTTAGGATCTTTTTGCATCAAAACAACACCAATTGTTTCGAAACCTACACTTGGAGTGACATAGTAAGTCTCCTTTGGATCTGGTGGCATTAGGATTGGGAGAGAGCTAAGAATGCCCTTCACTTCCTCAAAACATTTTGCATGTTCCCTCCCCCATTCAAATGTAGATTGGCTTGCCAACCTATGCAAAGGGGCGATGGCTTTTGCTAGGAGATGGATGAAGCGAGACATGTACCTCACTTTGTGGTTGAAGGTCATTAGCTCCTTTGTTATTGTTGGTGGAGATAATGACAAAAGGGCCTCTACTTTAGAGGGATCCACTTGAATTCTTTGTGAAGAAACCACATGGCCTAGCAAAACCACCTGAGATTCATCGATATGACACTTCTCTCGGTTGAGTTGTCCCCCAAATTGATGGAGCCTCTTAAGCCCCTCTTCACCCTTTTGGCAATGAAGTGATCTACAACTATAAATACAGAAATCATCCATAAAGACTCTTATAGATTTTCCAAAGAATGGCTGAAATACAAATATTGTGAATCTCATGAAGGTGCTAGGAGCATTGGTGAGCCCAAAAGGAATTACTTTGAATGCAAAGCATCCCCAAGGTGCGATGAAGGTGGTTTTTGGTTGGTCCTCTTCTGCTATTCTAATTTGAAAATATCCTGAATACCCATCACACACAGTGTAGCATTCGTGACCTGCTACTTCATTCAAAATTTCATCTTGGAAAGGGAGAGGGAAGTGGTCCCTCTTTGTCGCAGCATTGAGGGGTTTGTAATCCACGCAGACCCTCCACTTACCATTCTTCTTGGGAGTGACTACAATAGGTGATACCCATTTGGAGTTGGATACTGGATAGATGAAGCCAGCCTTCAAGAGTCGATTCACTTCCTGTAGGAGAGCCTTTTGTTGCACAGATCCTAGTCGCCTTAACTTTTGAGCCACGGGTTTGGTCCCTGGTTTCAATTCAATTCGATGCTCTATTACATCTACACCTCTTATTTGTGAGTAGTCAGTGATAAAGAAATTGGGATACCTCCTTAACATATTGATGTAGGACCTCTTCTCCTCACAAGTAAGATCTTTTGCAAGCATCTTCTCAAATCCTTCTTCAAGGTGGTGGCATCTTTCATCCCCTCGTGTGTGATTGTCTGTTGGCTTTTCTTCTACTGGAACATCTTGAGTGTTGGCATTGAATACAATTCCCATTACCTCCAAAGAAGACTCCTCTTCACTGGTTGATGCACTGGTTGATGCTTCCTCATCACTTGAGTAGGGACTCTCCTCCTCGCTCTCTTCATCTACCGTGGTTTCATAGTTGATATCTAGTTGCTTTCCTTCTCGCCAATCATACACCACCGGTTGACCCTTCTTAAGAATCAAACGACCACTTCCCCATTTTTGATCTGCATTCACAGCAATGAGCCAAGGCCTCCCTAGGATGATGGGATAGCCCTCCCCCTTAGCTGGCATGACATACATATCCACTCGTGCATCTATGTTACATACAGAGACTTTTACATTTTCAATGATCCCCAAACACTTCACACTTGAGTTGTTGGCTAACCTAGCTTGACAATTAGAGGACTTTGTAATTTCAAGCCCTAACTTGTTCATTGATTTTTCCGTGATCACACACATTTGAGCTCCACCATCAACATATACATTAGACACCTTTTTACCCCTTATGTAAGCATCCACAATGGGTTCCACATCTTTTTGTAGCTTTGAGGCCACAACCTTAATGGAAAGATTTGCTTTCTTTTTTGGAATTTTTGTACTTACCAACTTTGGCCATTGTATGCTTATTCTATTTACAAAGCAAAAAAGAAAAGGGTGGTAATATAAATATATGACTAAGGTGACATTTTTTGGGAAGAGTATAATGTATGTGTCGCCACAAAGGTTAAACGAAGAGGGGGAATTTACTCTAGATAACTTAATAGCATAGAAAAATATATACACATATGAGGAAGAGGACGTTGAGTAGGCTGACAAATGTTGCAAAAAGATGGTTACCATTTTATGCCACTCACCGTCATAATTTTTAGTCGAATTTTGGTACTTGTAGGTCAAATTTCACGATTCGGGTGTGTTTGACAAATTTGGCCCATTTTATAAACAAAAGTTTTTGCATTTTTCATGAAAATCCAAGAGAGTATATCCCTCACTGATGAGTTCTAAGCCTGGGCCAAGTCAAAATTTCTAAAACCTGCAACTTGGGGCACCGATCGCGATCGTACCTTAGATCCCAAATTAATTTTTGACACCTGCAGGTTTTGGTGAAGTTGAGGGAGGCTTTTTGAAAATTCTGTGTCAATTTTGGTCAGTGGGGTACATCGATCGCGATTGTTGTACCACCACCAAACTGAGATTTGATCACATGGATTTGTTCCTGACATTGTGGGGAGCACATTGATGTGTTATGTTCATGAAAAAGTTTTGTCATGATGCCTCTAAGGGCCCTTGACCTATTCGACTCAATCCGACTTTGATTTGATCCATTCGCCCGTTTGTGCAATGATTCGCGCTTGCATGCGTAATAGACTTGATCTTTACTTGATAAGAAACATACCTGTGAAATTTGGTATGAAATGCTAGCTCTGAACGTCCATACGGGGTAGAAATGTGGAAACTCGCTCTAGGTCAAGAAGGTCTCTTCTTCTCTCTCAAAATGTGAAAATGAACAATGAGCTAGAATTTGGCCTACCTGACCCATATCTTCCCGAGGTTTTCGTGACATAGGTATCATTTTCATTACCTTTGATCCCGATATAATCTACATACCATCTGTGGGTCGAACCGCTCGTCATTCTAGCGTCATATGACCATTTGATGCGATTCTGGCGAAATGTGGTCATGATCATTAAGACTGAAATTCGACATCTTCAGATTAGCTTCATATCTTTCATGCTTGATAACCCTATCATGATACTTTGACATTTGCTTCCAGAACTTGATTTCGACACTATGAGCGATATTTTTAAATTTTTGAAAGATTATTAACGAAAATCAAACAAAATAAATTGAAAATACTTATTAACTGGCAAAAATTAGCGAAAAATTATTATACTCACCCCTAAGAATATATTTTCACTAGAAGCATCCCAATGCTCCAGATTTTGTCATTACAGCTCATTATTATGCTAGTTGGATGGTAAAAACACTAAAAATGCCAAATTTTGATCAAATTTGTTCGAAATTAAACTCTAAAAAATGAAAAAAAATAGCAAGCACATGAATTATGTACATATATACACTTTGGACCCCTCAATGGTCCTTATTGTTGCTAAATTCAGCAGTTACTCTCGCCTTCCTAAACTGAGTCGTCTCAGACGAAGGTTGTGTGCATGTGCATGGGTTTTGAAATCTGTGTCTATGCACAACCGTGTAATATGGCCCTATCCTCATGTTTGAGACAATGCATTGGGAAACAAAGTGTTGTGCAAGATGCCGGGACTGAATGTAATATTCAGTGGCTTTGGATGATGAGGCTAGCTGTTTATGGAACAGATAAGCTTGCAGTTCAATTGCTCTCTCCTTGATTGTTGATTTTTTGATAGCAACTATTTTTGGAACCCATTTGTATTCAGTTTTTTTCATATTTTTCGATTTTGATGTAGGTTCCTGAATTTTCTTAGGTTTCCATTGCCATTTTGTTAGTTCAGGCTTCCTGTGTTGACTTTTTGGTCTTCGTTCGATCTTTGTCGGTGAATTTTTGGTTGTCCCCAGCTTTGATTGCCATTTCCACTCTGGATTGGATCCTAAAGGTCTTTGATATGGTGTTGTTGTTGTCAGGAGTTGTGAGTTGGACAGCCATATCTTTCTCTGTTTGTTCTACACGACGGTTTTCTTTATCCATACTTTCTGAACAGCCGTTTTCGGTGTTTCTGGCTAATGAGCTGATTGCTTTTTGTCCATGGGGATAGTCGGCCACGAGTGATCTGTTTTTCCGAATGGAGTCATGTACGTGTTGGGGTGTGTGTGTACATCAGCGCATGTTCTGACCATTCGGTAACTGCATTGTACGTTCTCAGCCATGGAACTCCCAAACATAGTGATTCTCTGATTCCTCCGTCTTTCATTACGAAAAATTGATGAGGAAAACTATTTCCATCAATATTGATTAGTAAGGTTACTATTCCCAATGTTGGCATTGTTGCCCCATTTGTGGCTTGTAAATCTCGTGTGGATTGCACTAGGGGCTCATCGGTAAGAATTTTGTAAGTGGAGAAGTTGACCACGTTGACTCTTGCCCCTGTGTGGATCAATGCTCGTTGATATCTGCCATTCGAAAGTCTGATATTGATGCGAACATCGATTCCTATTTCCCATTGCTCGTTAGTCTGAATTATAGAAAGAGGATTTTGAGCCGTATCTGATGGTTGAGAAAGTCTTTGTTTTTGTAATTTCTGTTTCTGCTTTAAAATCCTGATTCTGGCCTCCTCATGTGCTTGAGCTTTTGTCTCATTTGCTTTGTTCTTGTGCTCCTTCGCAGCATGGATTTTGGCGAGCATCTCTGAGGTTAGTAGTAGGTTGTACTTCTTTAATCTGCAACCACTAATCCAATTAGGCATCTCCTCTCCCTCTAATGTCGTAAGCTTAATGGCACCGCTAGATGATATGTCATGAATCACGTAGGGTCCATTGCCTCGCTTTATGAGTTTCCGGGAATGTTGTTTCAGGGTATACATTAAGACGTAATCCCCCGTAGAAAATTTCTTGCTGATAACATGTTGATCAAAGAATGATTTCATGTTTCGTTTTTGCACGTAGATTGATGCAACTGCTCTCAATCTAGTTTCATCCAGTTTTTCTTTGATATCTATTTGATTGGATAATTCATGGCCCGTCCATTCTAATTCTTTAGCTACCCGAAGTGTGGGGATAAGAAATTCAAGTAGCAAAATTGCTTGAATTCTATAAACCATGTTGAACGGGGTCGTTCTGATTGAGGTTTTGTACGCTACTCTATATGCCCATAAAGCTGAATGCACCTTCTGATCCCAGTCGGCTCTCGATTCACTAACAATTTTTGTGAGAATTGTTACCAAAATCTTGTTTGTACTTTCTGCTTGGCCGTTAGCTTGTGGATGATAGGGAGCTGACTTCTTGTGAATTACCATGAATTCATCCAATAGGAATTCGATCACTTCATTGACGAAATGAGTTCCTCTATCGCTCACTATCTCTATTGGTAAGCCATACCTGGTGAAAATGTTCTCATACAAAAACTGTGCTATCGTTTTTGCATCATTTTTGGTTGTTTCTTTCGCTTCAACCCACTTTGTTAGATAATCTATTTCCACAATAATGTATTGAGCGTGCGTTTTATATTGAGGAGGCGCGACCAGTCCTACAAAATCCATTCCCCATTTCGCAAACGCTCTTGCTCCAATCATTGGTCTCAAGGGCATGTCATCTCGTGCTCTAGGAATCTTTGTCCTCTGGCAATCATCACATCGTTTCACAAAATCTTCGGCATCCGTGAATAGTGTAGGCCACCATATGCCAACAATAAGAATTACTTTGGCCGTTTTGTCAACTAAGAAATGTCCTCCAGCTTGTCCGCCATGTGCTTGCTCTAAGATAGACACATATTCCTCTTCCATCGCACACATTCTCAATTGATTTTCTTTTCCCCTCTTGTAAAGATTTTCCTCATTCAATACATAGTTTCCTGCCTCTTTCGTGATCGTTTTGATACGTGATCTACTCATCCCTTCAGGCAGTATTCCAGTGGTGAGGTATTCTACAATGTAGTTACTCCATCTGAGTGCTACAGATAATTTGAATAGAGCCGCGTGTTCTATCGGATTTTGAAAAGTGCAAATAACACATGATTTGATATTCATATGAACACTTTGTTGCATTTTTGGCCATATACACCCATTCTCATCAATCTTTGATACGTCTGTGCATGCCCATTGTGAATCCCCGTTGTTTGCACATGAGACTGATGTAGATACAAGTCCTGCTCACTTGATTCAACACAAAGCCTAAGGATTTGATCCGATCCCTGTTTGTATAGCCTTCCAGCCAGCATTACCAATGATCTAGATGTTGCAATGGTAGATGGTTGTCTTGTCAAATCCAATGACCCAATAGTCAACAAAGGAATTACATCCTCGCTCCATCTTGGAACCATTTCTATCTTGAAGAGATATGCATGTGGCAAATCATCATCAACTCCTACAGGGTTTTCTCCATGCACCATTCTAGATAAATGATCTGCTCTTTGGTACATAGTTCCTTTTTTGACTACAACCGTGAAGTCAAACTCAAGCAGTATGATGAACCATCGTACAATCCGCCCCGTATTGCAAGGTTTGTTTACCAAGTACAGCACTGCTTGGTGATCAACGAAGAATACAAATTTATTGGGAAGTATGTAATGTCTAAACTTTTTCACAGCATAGATCATACCCAAACCCTCCCTTTCAGTTGTGTAATTTTTCTCTACACTGTTTAGTTGTCTACTGGAGTAACTGATTGGAAAACCCATGTTGTTTTCTCCAGGTTGTGCAAGTATGCATCCTATAGCAAATGCTGATGCATCTACGTGGTCGTGGAATATCTTTTCCCAATCTAGAGCCTTCAAAATTGGAGCGGATTTCAATCTTTGATTCAAAGTTTGAAAAGCTTTCTCGCACTCATCTGTCCACTCAAATTTAGTTATCAACGCGTAAAGTGGTTTAGCAATTATAGCGTATGAGTAGATAAATCTGCAATAATATCCACAATGGCCCATAAATGCGTGTACCTCCTTTACCTTTACTGGTCGTGGTAGATCAAAAATTACATTGATCTTCTTCATGTCTGTCGAAATACCATTTTTGGACACTATATGTCCCAATGTTTTTCCTTGTCTTACCATGAAGACACATTTCTCCGGATTCAGGCAAATCCGATACAGTCTGCATTTGTTGAACACTTTGGTCAAGTGCTCTATGTGCTCCAAGCTCACGAGAGAGTGAATGCACAAGTCATCCATGTAAATTTGTAAGAACTGTCTTAGATATTCTATAGAAGCATGATCCATCAGCCTCTGAAATGTGGCTAGTGCATTTGTTAAGCCAAAAGCCATTACCCTAAATGCAAAAATGTCCCATTCAGTTGCAAAAGCCATCTTGTGCTGATCCTCTGGCTTTATTGCGAGTTGGTTGTAGCCCGAAAAGCCATCTAAGAAATTGTAAGCTTCTTTTCTTGCCACTCTTTCTATTACATGATCAGTAATGGGTAGGGGATAGTTGTCCCGAATTGTAGCAGCATTTACCTTCTTGAGATTGACGCACACTCTCAACTTTCCATTTTTCTTCGGGACCACCACTATCGGTGAAACCTAGTCAGTGTGCTCAATTTTGTAAATAAAATCTTCCTCTCTCAGCTTATCTATCTCCTTCTTGATCTTCCTTGCAAACGTCTCAATGTAAGTATAAGGACGTTGTCTGCTTGGTTTGGCGTCATTCTTAAGGGGTATTGTGTGAGACAGATACTCGGATCCACCCCCTTAAGATCTTTGTATGACCATGCAAACACATCTCTATACTATTTTAGCGTAGCTATCAAAAGCTCTTCCTCTTCTTTAGTAAGATCGGTGGCAATATATGCAGGTTTTGGATCTTCTCCTGGTTCCACTAGATCTATTAGTTTGGATTTTTCAGGACGGTCGTATGATGTACCAGGCTCCTTGAATTCTCTCATCGGTTGTTGCACTATGATTTTTTTGTCTTGTATGGTATACTTCTTATAATGGGACGACAGATCCATCTTGTCAGAATTAGTGTCCTCATCTTTTTCCATTTCAGTTGTCCATATGTCTTTGAGGGTCCGTTTGAGCTTATTGTACTCTATTTTCCTCTCTGTTTTGGTCATTCTAGACCCTGTTTCCCCCTCCTTATGTGTCTTAGTCATTTACTTTTCGCCCTTGTTCTTCTTCTTGTTTTTCCATGGTTTAGTTTTGATAAACCGGTGAGTGATCTTGTCTTTGACACAATCGTCAGCTTTTACAAGCCTTAGATATCCCGTTTTGTCATTGACAAGAGGTATGGATTTATGCTTATTCGTTCTTGATTTCCTTGTTCTCTTTGATCTATACTGCTATTGTTGACTAGGTTTTCGGTTAGGAAACTCGTAAAACCTATCCGGTCTCGACATATACTTCCTATTCATCTCTGATCCACTTGATCTTTCGTCATCAGCATCTATCATTTGGATTTCATCACCAAGTGATGGAAGGTCACCGCTTAGTGAATCTGTGAATTCCTCCTCTATTTGATTCCTATCGTCCACTACAGATATCTCATCAATTATTCTTTTACACTCAGTCTCACGTAGTGGTTCTTCTTGCTCCTCGCTCTCTGATCCTGACTCAAGGATGACGCTAGCCATTTGCAACATTACTAGGTCGTATCCTTCATCGTCACAAAATTTTGTAGGCGTGCATTCGTTAGCACATACATCCAAGGTTGACAATATCTGAGTCCACCCAAATGGCTCAAATAAATGTTCAAGGAAAGGTTCTGGGAGATAAGCCTCGTCTTCTACGGACCTTTCCAACACACATTCCTCTTTGATTAAGTCTCCACAATCAAATATTGTAACCACGCAGGTATTTCTTTTCCGTTTACTGTGGTTGAATCAAATTCTTGCACTGGTGTTTTTGCAACATCTCTATAGCTGTAGTCCTTCATGTTGATTTTTGTTATTAGCTCCTCATGCCTTAGGTAAATTTGGTCATACCCCCAATCTTGTATCATTTTGAGTTGACGCATAAAAGGTCGCCCCAAAATAATATCAAAGTTATTCGTTTTTCCGAAGTCTACCATGGCAAAGGTGTGCTCATAGTTAATTGCACACGAAGTTACAACTATTTGGTCCAAGACTCCCAATAGTCTCTCTACATACCCATCTACGAGTTGCAATTTCATTCTCGTCTTTCTGAGAGCTGGACGGCCCCATTTCTCCCAGATTTTCTTTGTAGCAATCGCAACTCTCGCTACACTATCTAGGATAGCTATCGTCTTTATATCCTGATATTCGACTGGTAAGGTTGTATTACCTTCCTCATCTTCACAGTAATCTCCGACCTTGTTTATGGTTGGGCTTTGGGTTGTTGACCTTCCCGTTTGTTTTCTTCTATCGTAGGATTTTTCTGAAGAGGAATCTTTATTCCTTTGTTCTCCAAAAGTTTCCCCATGTCTTCCCATAAGTGTGGTCTGACTCTCAAGAGTTCTAACAATGTGATTGTGCATGTTACAGATGTCGATAGCATCTCTTGAAGACTTTTTGAGTCAATCATTTGCGGAATAGCTCTCAGATGGGATGGAACTAATCTTATCTCCGATTGTGCCTCATGTCCACCTATAAATGAAGGCAGGGTTTTCAAGGATTGAGCTTTGGTTTCCATCGAAGCCTCCGTTCGTGCATCTCCATACAACGATTGTATATCTCCTGGATAAAATTCGTTGTCCATGTTAACCTCAGGAATTGGTGCAAACTGTAACGTCGCGCTTTCATTATTTCTATTTCTAATGGTTTTTCATAAATGTTGTGGCCATGGTTCTTCCACTTTTGGAATTGGCATTATAGTCATTGACTTAGCATCATCAGTGGTGTTCACTACCACTCAATGATCCAATGACAATATCGTTTCAGGCCTGGGTCCGTTTACTTGTTCTGATTCATCGATCTTCAGTTTTTCTCGCTCTTTGTGAATGAGCACTTCTTGTTCTGGGGTTCTAATCGCATTAGGTTCCATCAATGCCTGGGCAGTTTCAATAAGGTGTTTACACCTTTCCAAACGCTTTGTTTCCACTTCTGGTTGAGGATAAGTCAAACATCTCTGCTCTAGGGTTTGGTTTGTTTTTAACCTTGCTTCATTCTCTTGTAATAGAGCATCTAAAGGCTCTAGCACTTTCTCGACCAAGACCGATCCTCCTGAGGATGATTTCCTCGGCTTGTTGTTGCCCTCATCAATTTTACTAACTCTCTCTTGTTTCAGTTGTTCTTTCATTTCATGTAATTCATTTTGCATGGCAATTTGGGTTTTAATCCTTCTTGCTTTCATTCTGTCTCGTCTCGCCTTCCAGGATTTCCGTTGTGTTCTCACAGATAAACTCTCGTTTTCAGTGGGTATTGGCAACTCGACCTTTTCTTCCAATGGCTTGTTTTTCTCTAAGTCCTTGGCTTGGGCCCTGGTTACCACATTGATCTGGATCATGGGTTCGGTTTCTGATCCACTGCTTGCACTTGGTAACACCCCCACAATATTCATAGTTGCTTTTCCCTTGTTGTCCGGATTCCTTGGGCAATCTGGCAGTATGTAATTCACACCACACCCGTCACAAAACCCAAAAATTTTCACTCTTTCACCTTTGAAAGGACAACTACGCTCCCAATGATCTGTACTTCCACAATTATAGCATGTTCCAATTGGTGGTTGATTTTGAGGAGGTGGTCCCATAGGTTGTCCCGCCCTATTAGGATATCCTCTTGGTTTGTAGTTCTAGTTCGCAATGAACATTAGCGTTCTTTCGTCCACCAAATATTGATCTCTCGAAGGTTGTGCTACATACGTTTGTGGTGCCATACCCTTGTTATTTCCCCACGGTTGATAGGCTTCGTCTGCGTACATCTGTGGTTCAGGTTCAGTTACGTAAGGCTCATTTGGTTTCTTGTAATAAGAAATTTGAGGTGTATTATTTTTTCATGGTGATGCTTGGTAAGGTTGAGCATACCTAATCATGGCCCTATTTTCCTGTGGTAATGGAGGTTGTTGACCCAACACAGGTTGAGGTCTGTCTGCTCCTGCTACCATATTCACATTTGTCCCAACTTGATATCTTGGAGGAGGTGGCTAGGGTTGTCCTGCTGGAGGTCCATACGGCCTTTCCCTCACATAGTTTTTGTTGTAAACACACTCATCCATGCCATGGTTTGTCCATTTTTGCTCTATGGCGCACCATTTCAGTACTCGTCCATTCGCAACTGGTGCTTTCGGCTATTGTGTGCACCCCACATATGTCACATTTCCTCATCTCAGACTGTCTCATCACCGGATTTGATCTCATATGTTGCATTCTCTTTGTTACTTCCTCTATCATTTGGTCAGCTGTCGGCATCAAAGAAGCCTGAGCATCTTTCTTGGTAGAGGGTTCACTCTTAATAGATGAAGAGACACTGGTTACTGAATCAGTATCCTCTGACACTTCCCCATATGCTTTGCAGTTATCAACAAGATATAACGCTTCCCTTGTAACCTGTTTAAATGTGCTACATGCTTTCAAGTGAAGGTGCTTTTTTAAGGTTTCGTTTCTAAGTCCTTCAATGAAGAGCACAGATAATCTCTCGTCCTGTGGTAATTCTCTCCCTGGGCACCTCTCGATGTATTGCTTGAATCTTAAGGATGCTTCCTTCACTTTTTCGTTCTCCTTTTGTTTAAAAGCATATATCTGTGATACAATATTATGCTTTATACCCCGTTTTGAGAATTCTTCCGCAATCTCGCAATACATGTTCAATATTTGGACAAATTTCAAGGTTCAAAGGTTGAAACCATGTTAAGGCCGTCCCTTCCAACGTCAGCCCGAATCCCTCATATTGAGTATGAAAATCAGTGATCTGATCTGCTCTTAAGACTTGCTTAAAGAGCGCCACATGGGCATATGGATCCCCTGATTCGCTATACTTGTTTGGCATGCACTTTGCTACCTGGGATGGCCTCATCCGTCTATGGTCTGCGACCAATCTCAATGCTCTCGCGTCTCAACTTAATCGTTCTCGTAAATCATGGATATCATGGGTTTCTCTCGTTGGCTCCCTTGCCACGAATCTACTACTAGGAGGAAAATGTGATGGTGTTGCTGCAAATGTCGGACCTATTGCGGTATGTGTAGAGATAGGAACCGCACTACCCCGATTCGTAGCCATTGACTCTCTGGAATGTAATGTTCCCATGGGGCTTGGCACAGAATACTGAGGTCGACTGAAAGAATCATTTACATGAGTCCTCTCTCCACCTGTTGCCATCGGGCTTGGCATGACAGTTGTAGGTGCTGGTCTCAGTGGGCTTGGAGTGACATAATACTGGTGGAGTGGTCCCCCAAAGTACGTATATCCTTCCAACTCCTTTTTATCAATTGTTGTGCATCGTCTTCCATATTTATTGTATGCAATGATTTTCGTTTCTTATCCCTCTGTGTAGGTGAAGACATAAAGTCTTTTCCGCTCTATCAACTCTCCGACGTAGGGTTCCTCGCATCTATAATAGAGATCTTCATCTCCATTATTATACTTGTATAACCCCACGTAGACGTTGTCTTTGTTGACTCTCAAAGTTTCATTTTCTCGCCTTAACCTCGCATTAGGGAATCTCATTGTTGGTTCTTTCTCCTCAGGTTCCTCATCTTCTTTGGATTTTGTGCCCATCAATCCCCACTTGTCCACAATGTTAGGATTCAGGACTACCAAGTACATGATACCTTCGTCATCTAGGTACCTATCTCCGCTATAGCTCACAGGCACTAAGTCCTTGAACGCACTTGGTCTATCTTCTATTTTCACACAGTAGCGGTCCATACCATCTTTGTAGATCTTGGCACCTTGCTTGTTGTCATACTGATACTTGATGAACAATAGCTTTCGTTTAGTTTTAAATGTCCCAAGTTTTCCGTGAAATACTCCTAAGATCTCTCTGAAGAAGTATCGGAAATACTTTCTTCAAAGATCGGCTCTAACGGTCGTACTACACCTTGGTTTACACTCTTCTCCGTTGATAAAACACTTGCTTGATCCGCTAAATTTCGGTATTGGTTGTTGATTTGTTTTCCCGATCTCAAAAACATGAACAAAGTAGAATTTACCGATTGAATCCAAACCTCTTACCTGGAGATGGGGTGATCTTCCAACTCTCATGACCGCATGGATTGTTACTTGATCGATCTCTGCAAATGAATACACTTGATGGCTATGAGATCACTGTATCATTCCAACACAATTTTGCTTGCAGATTATTGACAGTATGTCCAATTTGGGTTTTGACAACTCCTGATATCTTAAATAGTCTAGGTCTATGAACACTTCAAAAATGAGTCAAATCTGGCACAGAGGTACACTGATCGCGATCGTAGTACACTGCCCAAATTTGATGAAACTTCACTAGCTTGTTCACTAGGCTATTTTAAGACTACCCACCAAATACTTTTGTATTCAAACCCCAAAAAGTCAAGCTTTTACCAGTTCTTGGTTGGAAGTGTTTGTTTTCTTGAATCTGTCAATTTGATTTGATTTTGGTGTTTGTTTTGGGATTTGAGAGATACCGAGGCTTGTCCTATGCACAGGCTATCCCTCTGCATGGTTTCTTCCCAGTTTTGATGTATATGATCCTGATGAAAGTTAATTTCTATGTCAGTATATCCATTTCCAACTTGGATAAATACTCAGATGATTTGACAGGTATTTTGAGGTTTCTGGCTCTTGGTCCTGTATACTTTTATGTTCATATACACCTGAGGATCTCACAGATGAAATCTGGTCAAAATCTGGCACAAAGGTACACCGATCGCGATCGTAGTTCTGAGCCCAAATTCAACCAAATTTGGCATGCTTATAGACATTGATGTTTTAAGGCTATCCCTCAAGTCTTTTTGCATTTGGATCACCAAAAGTCAAGATTTTCCATTTTTTGGATCTGTCAGGCTAGTTTTACCCAAGTGGCCTTATTTCCTTGATTTTTGATGTTTTTGGGTGTGGTTGTGTTTGACGGGAGCGACTCACACACCCATGAAGTGCATGTAAACACTACCTAGATCAACATAATGTCAATCGAGGACAAAGATGACACGATAGGCACACGGAGGAAATCTCTTTAGCTTGTCAGGCTGAGACCATCCTACACATACAACACTCTTGGAAGGCCAACTAAACCACAATCAAGAACCTCACTGCTCTCAACTACACCACCTAGCCACATACACACATACGGAAGGTAACTCACCTAATCATGACAGATTCGTACGAAACTTAAGGAACACCATCCCCTCACTAGGATACACCTGTCCCTAAGCTTCTACACTCAAAACCCTCACTCTAAACCCGTCTGCAGAAAACGCGTAGGATGACATAGCAAAATTTTGAAAGTGCCCGAAACTGAAATTTATGAGTACCTATGCGTAGCTTATGTCGCCACGATTCTATAGACTACTAGCACGCAGAAAACAGACATCGTTTGATACACTTACGGCCACAAATAGCTCATAGATGCGTCGGCGTGTGCGCTTTGTCTCGCGTGGAATGCTTGGCATTGTCACGTAGCTCTCCTCGAGCCTACAGCAATGGTGCAGTTGGATCTCCAATGTGTTGAGCGAGCAGGGCGTAGAGAGAGGATGAAGCTCACACTCACTCTCTTTCTCTCTCACACACAGTAGACGGCAGCGCTAAGTTTGATTATGATAAAAGTCTTTTTACAAAATGACCTAGGTACCTTATATACTAAGGCTACCTTAGGTTTAACAAAAAATGGGGTTGAAAGGGTCAAATGGGCTTCTAAAACTAGAATAACTACTCATTACAAATGACATTAATAGCCATAATCCGCAGCATTTCATAACTCGCAAAAGATAAGACTTTGGTACGAAACTTGAGTTATGTTGTGTTGTTGACCCAGCTGTCAACATTCCCCCCTTCCGCGTTCATGTCGTCCCCGACATGACCTGATTGTCGATGGTGATGTGGTCTTTGCTGTCGTTTTGTTGTTGTAAAGAAAGTATAGACTATAGCCTTTGCAGTATCTTGTCTTGTTCGTCCAATCCGATGTACATAGTCTTCACATGATTCAGAAAAATCATAATTGATGACGAACTTTATGTCTTTCACATCCACGCTCCAAGCTGCAGCATCTGTTTCTATCATTATAGGTCTACTGCCAGATCTAAATTCAAAAAGAACCCAATGTCGTTTAGCTTGACTCTTATCATCATGGATAGAGAAGGCTCCATCCATCACTTGATCCAGCAAATCTGTCAATTCGGAGTATTTGTGATTCTCAGAAACAACCTCTACAATCTGTAGAATTGAGTGATTCGCTTTCTGATCTTGTGAGCCAATGACAACTTTTTAAGGATTTTGTAGAAATTGTTTGGCTAAACCCTTAACTTCTTTAGGCCTAGTTGCACTCCAATGCAAAGTCTATCCTTATGTCTGCTCTTTGTCATTGAGGACTTCTCCCAGCGGTCAACACTTTGCTGTCGTTTTGGATTCATCTGTTGCACTGCTTGTATCTTTTTCGAACCACAACAAGAACTATGATCCATTAGAGCGGACATCTATCAGCATAACCATTCATATTTTGAGATCCTCTGATTACTTTTATGTCTGCTCTTTGTCATTGGGGACTTCTTTGTTCCTGTGCAATCATGTTGTTAGTGTTGTCTACAGCTTTGTCATTGAAGGCCATTCTTCGACTCGCCATTGAGGATAAGTATGCTATGATCTGAAATTGGTTCTCTAATTCATTTGTCAATTGATGAGTAGCATTTCATTATTTTTGATGTAGAAGGAATATGTACAAGAGGATGGTGATAGGTGTCTTTAGATTAGGGTCTAAAACCTGGATGACCAAAGGGAAAAAACCCGGTGGGAAAAAAAATGCCTTTGGTATACGCTCTTATTGGAGTTGAGCAGTTGAATGTGAAGTACATGTTCATGAAAGGTGAGTGCTTGGGTGAAACATGGAAAGAGTGACTGATGCAAGTGCCAATTATGGGACACTCTATATGCATATGAGAAATTTGTCAACAAAAGCATGCAATGTGAAAGAAGGAGATGATGGGTGTTTCGAGGAATAAATGTAGCACATGTGACATCAAAAGATGTCTCCATAGCTTCCACCTTTCCAAGAAGGGTTGTCGATGTTGAAGTTTCTCCACTCGTATCTCATTGTGCTCAGTACGTGAGTGTCTGTTGGACCTTCTACTTCACTTCACCAGACTTAAGTACTTAGACTTTGACTATTTTGCTCACCTATACCAGCATGAGCGACACAACGTAAATATGCTCAACTCTTCCAGCTTGAGCAGTACCTAAAATAGCTAAGACGCTTAGACCACAGAGAATATTACTTGAAGCTTTGGGACTAACACCTCACTCATTTTGTGGCTTAGCTACTCGATTCTGACTTGTACGACTTGTCGGTTGCATGTTGACACTGCTTTGTGACATGTTCTTCGGCTGTTGTAGTGGCTGCTGAGACATACTTCGTGAAGTTTCATCGTTTCCCTGTACCTTCTTCTCTTTGTAGTGCTCAGGCCTCTCGTCAGTCTTTTCTTCATGTGGATTATGGATTTTTTCATTTTTTCTTAATAATAAACAGAGAAAATCTTAAAACAACTCAACAAAAGAAAAATCATTCAAATAGAAATCTAAATGCTATGTACACTATACACATGTCCCTAGGGGCTCATATATGGATTTTGTCTCCATACTCCTCTGTAACACTACTATGAGGGCATATACTCTAAACTTCGTCAAAAAATTATCACAATAAAACGCAAAAATTTAATGCATCTCTCAAAACATTGCCCTCTAATAGTCATAATGTTAGGTTCGCATTCAGAATGCCTCCCCCCTTCCTATTTGGAGTCATCCTTTACGACAGGGTATCGCAAAGGGTATGTGTTGTGCTTGGGCAAGTAAAAGTTGTGCCTATGCAGGCCTTGTAATGTAGCCCTATTATGCATACACAGTCAATGCATGGAAAAGATTTATGTTGTGCAAGATGTGGGTATAAGCAATTTTCTTATTGGCATTTGTTGGCGAGGCTTCCTATTCTAAGCAATGTAATGGTCTTTGAAGCTCTTGTATCATTGCTTGATTGAAGCGACTTGCTCTCTTCTAACTGTACTGTAATCGTAGAAAGAATTGTAAGAATTCAAGTGGCGATGCACCTACAGCAGTTTTGTTGTTCTTGTTTGGGACCCATTTCTTTGCGATTATTGGCTGTTTTGTTGCTGACGCTCCTTTGGGAACCCATACTTGCTCGTGCTTTGTTTGTGTTTGAAGAGACTTCTTTGGGATCCACCTTTTTGTTGTGTGAGTCGAGAGTGGTCTTTGCTTCAGCCCTTGTACGCTTGGTTGGGGACAGGATTTAGGCTTTGAAAGTTGATACTGTGGTTGTTTTCGAATCCAAATGAATTCCTGACTTTTTTGTGCTTGAATCAACTTCTTTGGAGCCCAAACCTGAGTTGTGAAAGCTTGCAATTTAGTGATCTTCTTGCCCGTTCGTGCACGCTTTCCTTGTTTTTGTTTTGGTGTTGGATCTCGTGATTTGTCATTAGAGATCTTTGTCTTCTTGATCCATATCTTTTTTTGGCCGATCTGGCTTTTTGGTATCCAGATTTGTCGAGCTTTTTGGCTTTGACTTGTTGTCCTGTTCTTTTGACCTGTCATGGTTGTTGCTGAAGGGGTTGGTGATAGTGATGGCCTGAGTTGATGATAGGGGATGTCGTAAGATTCATCACTATCGCTACTATCCTCAACAAGGTTGACTTCTTGTACTTTTCCTTGATTTTTTGGCTAGTAGTGGAAAGTTATTGTCTGTTTGCTCATGGGTGGTAGTTTCTTGGAGGACTTTTCTAGCCCATTGATTAGAGCATTGTTAGTTCGTTGCTCTAGTTGTATTTCTCCTAGCTGAGTCTTTGCATCCTTATCAGGAGCCATGTATGAGGATGCTTGTGGTGGCTGTGTCTTCACCGAGGACTTTGGAATCCACTTTTGATGCACTTTATTCGTGTAGCGATGACATTGATTCCCAGGTCGTTGATCTTCTTGAAGCTCGAAGTGTTCTACAGTGTCATAGAACTCATCGTCTTCTTCATCTTGTGATTCTCCACATTTCTTTGTTTGCTCCTTATTTCGAGAGCTTGTTGATGTCTGGACCTCTTCGTTTTCTTGGATTACACTCACTGCAAAATAAGGAACGACATCATAGCCATTTTCATCACAAAACTTTGTTGTGGGAGCATCCTCCACAGCGCACACGTCCAGGGTAGCCAAGATGTGTTCCCATCCAAAAGGCTCTAACTCTTCTTCAGGAAATGGTTCTGGGATATAGTCCATATCCTCTATAACCCGCTCTAGGATACATTCCTCACATTTCAAGCTGCCACATTATGAAGCTCCACACATCCACAGTTCTTTAGGCTTACCTAACCAAGCTGGAAGTTCTGTTCCTGCTACTGTGGCGGAATCAAACTCCTCAACCGGTGTTCTCGTCACATCCCTATAGCTATGGTCCCTCAAGTTTATATTTGTTATGGTTTCCATATGTCTCAGGTATATATGTTCATAACCCCAGTCTTGGACCATTTTCAATTGCCGCATGAATGGTCTTCCCAGAATGATGTCATAGTTGTTCTTCTTGCCAAATTCAACAACAACAAAAGTGTGTTCATATTCAATGCCACAAGAAGTAACAAGTACTTTTTCTAGCAGTCCTAGGGGGTTTTCTTTGTGTCCGTCTGCAAGCTGCGGGGTCATTCGTGTGGATATCAAGGCAGGTTTTTCCCATTTTTTCCAAACCTCTTTGGTTGCAATGGACACACCAGCTCCATTGTCAAGGATTGCCATGGTTTTTACACCATTGAATTCCATAGGAAGGGTGGTGTTTCCATCTTCTCCCTCGTAATACTCGCCTACCTTGTTTAATGGCACTAGCCTAGTATTTAGTTGAGGCATTTCAAGCTCTTTGATGCCTTTCTCGATTTGAGTCATTGGGGTTTTTACACCAAATTTCTCTAGACATTTACCCACATTAGCCCACATGTTTGGTCTTATTCTGAGCAACTCGGCTAACATTACTGTACAGGTGACTGGGGTAGATATAATATCTACTAGCCCCTTTGAATCGATGGCCTTGTTGGGAGACAGTCTCTTTGATGGGACTGCAACCAGGTCTGACTTGGTCTCGTACTCTCCCATGTAGGACGGTAGTGTTCTTAGCGAATGGGGTTGACTATCCATAGATTGTACAGATTCTTTCTCGCCCCAATACGATTGCACGTCTAGATTCATTTGAGATCCAGTCTCAAATTCCTCTATCGGTGGTAGAAACACTCCTCATTCATCACCAGTCTTGTCTACTTGTCTTCTTAGGTCATCGGCTTCATTGGCCTCTCTGACTTGTTTCCACAATTCGTCAAGACCATCTATCTCTTTATAATCCTCAGGTATAGCTTGGTGAAATCCCTCGAAAGAGTTATCCGTGGTATTCAGTACTATCCTTAGTTCTAATGCTGGGTCTATGAGGTTTGGTCTGTGATCATGACTAGAATCTGGCTCTTTTCGTTCCTGGTTTGGTGGGATTACTTGTGTAGGCATGACACGGATCACATCCTCACGTTTTGCAACTGGTGGTTCTAGTAAAGCTTGGGCTGTTTGAATCATTTTCTGGCACATTTCAAACCTTTGCTTTTCTAGTTCTGCATAGGGATATGTCATCCACCTGTGTTCTTGGGTTTGGTTGTTTTTTAGCCTCACATCATAGGATTTCAAGAGGGCATCTAATTTCTCATTAACCTTCTCTGCCAACACAGATCCTCCTGAACTAGCACTTCTCAGTTTCTCATTTGTGGATGGTTCTTCTAGAGGTTCAACTATCTGTGTAAGAGAAGGTGCCTCCTTTTCCTCATGTTGTTTTATCTTCTCCTCAGCTTTGGTAAGCTTCTCAGCTAGGGATTTTTGCTCTCGTTGCCTGCGTGCTTTCATCCTAGTCTGTCTAGCTTTCCAACTATTTCGTTTGCTCTTGGTTTTCTGACTAGGTGCATCTGTCTTTGGTCCATCATCTGTCTTTGGACTCATGTCACTTTCCGTGTTCTTTGTCTCTGGATTCTCATCAACTTTCTTTTGAGCTTGTGCTCTCGTAACCACTTGAACTGGTACGACATTTTCATTTTCTGAGCTACTAGGGAGCTGAACAATCCCTAATACATTTTTCGTGATTTTTTTGATTTGGTTTGGGTTTTTCGGGCAATCGGGGATCAAGTGAGTGATGCCACACTCAAGACAATAGGCATTTACTTCAGTGATCTCCGTATGAGGACATTGTTTGACCAAGTGGTTGTCACGACTTTTGTGACAATCTGTCTCTGGTTGAGGAGATTCTTTTAGCATTTCCTCTTGGCTATAAGCAAGCTTTGACCTAGATAAGCCGTTATTTGCAATGAATCGCAATGTCCTTTTGTCAATTTCATACCTTCTTTCTCTCGACTGAAACCCAGGAGGTGGAGGTTGTACCGACCTCACCACTCCATGTGTTTCTCTCACATTTTGTAGCTCCGAAGGGTAGTACTCACTTTGGTTGCTATACCACATTGTAGCTGGTACTGGCGTTGGTTTATTTGATGCTTCCATCATTGGAATGTATCTCATGTCTACCGGCATTCTAGCACCTGGCAGCGGAGGTTGTTGTCCTAAGACAAGCTGTGGCCTTAAAACTCCTATTGGTCCTGGCGCATTCCCCATAATGTATCTAGGTGGAGTAGGTGCTTCTGGAACAGGTTGTACATACCTCTCCCTAGAATTTTCCATGCTATAATAGCACTCTTCCCTCGTATGGTTCGTCCATTTTCTCTCACTTTCACACCACTTCGGCTCTCCCGAATCAGACCTTACAAGTGGAATCAACCTCTTGACCAAGTCGTTGATAAGCTTTTCTTGATCAATAGGTGCCGTTGGCTTGGCAATGGACTCACTTTTCTGTGAAACACTGTGCTAAGAGGATGTGTCATCTCCTTGACTCTTTAAGTCCTTTTCTTTGTATGCCTCACAGTTATCCACTAGATAAAGAGCTTCTTTGATCAACTCGTTTAGCGTCATCCTCCTTATCATATGCAGATCCTTTTGAAGGCTTGCATGTCTCATTCCCTGGATAAATATCAACATCATTCTCGGACAGAGCTTAACATATCTCTTGAGCCGTAATGATGCTTTGCGTACTGATTCATCCTCTTTCTGTTTGAATCTATGGATTTGCGAGACCGTGTTGTGAGCAATGCCTTTTGGCGAGAATTATTCAATAAACTCCTCAAACAACTCATCTAGGGTCTCAAAATCCCATTTTTCCACCGAGTCGAACCATGTAGCTGCATCATCTTCTAGAGTCAATCCAAATCCCGCAAACTGTGTCGCAAAATCTGAAACTTCCTCTTCTCTAATCACTCTTCTAAAAGCCGCTACGTGATCTCTCGGATCTTTATCTCCGGAGTATTTTTTGTTTACCCATTTCTGGACTTGGGATGGTCTAACTCGTCGATTGTCTACAAGTCTAACCATAGACTCTCCCAATCCTTCTTTCGTTATCGCTCTTGAAGGGAATCCTGGTGGCTCTCTTCTTGGAATTCCTATAGGAATTCTCGTGTTTGGTGGAGGCATTTGTGGTCCTTCATTGACCAAATATCCACCTCTTTCTAGTACAGTCTGTGGATTTGTACTTTCTACAACTCTGTATTCTCGTCCATACTTGTCGACAACTATAGATCTCCATTGACAGTCGACTCCGTATGTGTAGACATATAAGAGCTTGTAATCCGTTATCTCTTCTAGGTATGGATCTGAGCACCTATAAAGATTGACCTCATTGTCATCAATGTATCTATATAGTCCTTCACTCTCATGACCAATCATCCAAACTCTCTCAACAACATGGATCTTTATCAATTGCAAGTTTGGAAGATCCATTGTGGGAGGATATTCTTCTATCGTTGGGATCTCCAAGCTTGTGTAAGCTGCGTTTGAATCTAGGGTAGACATGATTTCTGGGCTTAAGATCTTTTTCTTGGTTCAAGTAGACTTAGTCCACTGTGTTCAAGTGCTTTGGTTAGGGCAAAGTCGAAACTATGTCCAAAACCGCAACCGTTTCTCACAATTCTCGCAAATTGTCGCTTTTAGACACCCTTGACTTCCGGATGAATTTTGAGACCTTAAATGATGTTTTTTTCAAAGTTGTTTTGCTCTGAGATCTGTAGAGCCACTCTCAGGCTACGTTTTGATATAAAAACTTTTCCGATCCGATACCGTTAGTGAAAGTTATGGCCAAAACAGTGATATGCAGTTTAGACTGGTCAAAATTACAGTTGGACCCTAAAGCTGGCCTAGAGACATCCTACACGTAGGATGTCTTTTTGCTCAGAATTTAACAAAATTTGGTCCAAAGACTCCCCTTAAGTCCAGCAACACAATGGTATGCTCAGAATTTCATTTGGACCCTAAAAATGGCCTTGAGATATCCTACGCGTAGGATGTCTTTTTGCTTAGAATGACTTGAAATTTTCACCCCAGCTTCTCCTTGATGTGCTGATCACAGTGGTGTGCTAATAGGTTGGTTTGGAGTCCTAAATCAAGCTGGAGATATCCTATGCGTAGGATGTCTTTTTGCTCTGTTGAAGCTCAAACTTGCACTTTAGATTCCCCTTGATGTGCTAAACTCACAGTTATTTGTACTTTTTGATTATGACACCTATAGGTTGGTCAAATGATCAAGAATCTGTTCCAAAAGCCTGATGTCCGTTCTGATGAATTCACCAGTCAAATCAACTCCAAATTGGACCAAATTTGCCTAGGAGGCTTGCCTAAGGCTATACAACACCCTGCTATGTCCACGGTTTGAATTTGGCCTCTAAATCATGCCTTAGACATCCTACGCGTAGGATGTATTTTTGCTCAGAATTGCCCCAAATTTGAACCATAGACTCTCCTTAAGGTGCTGATCACTTTGGTATGCTCAAAATTAAGTTTGGAGTGCAAAATCACACATATGACATCCTACGCGTAGGATGTCTTTTTGGCCTATTTGACCCCAGACTTGACCCAAAGCTTCCCCTTGATGTCAGCAACCCATTGGTATGCTTAGATTTGAGTTTGGATGTCAAAAGACCCCAAAACTAGCTATTCTTGCATTTTTCAGTCAAAAATGCTAAAGTCTGTTCAATCTTCACTTTCACTGACCCAAATGAGATGAAAGTTATCATATGCACTCAATACAACATTTAGAACATGCCATGGAGTCATGCTATGGTTTGGTCTCAAAATTAGGCCTTGGACACAATTTGGGTAGGATGTCTGGCAATTCTCTTCTTTTTGGCTTTAATCTGTCAAAATTTGGTGAAATTTCTACTTTCCAGGTGAAAATAGGGTAAAACCTACCTTCTGAACACACTGGTCAACTCAGATTTTCAAAATTTCCACCAGATCACCCTGTAGACATCCTACACATAGGATGTCTACTACTGATTTTTTGAGACTAAAGTGTCCCTGATGCTTCCTTATGCTCTCAGCAAGTGCAAGTATGCTTCACAATTGCAAAAAACATGCAAAAATCACTCAATTTAAGCCTTTTCTGAAATTTTACGTTTTTTGACTCCGTCTTTTGGCTTTTGGTCAACAAAAATAGGAAAAAACACTCAAGTCAATATGTTACTAGGGTAAAACCTACCCTCTAAACCCACTGGTAACCTCAGTTTTCCCAAATTCCTTACCAAAAGTGCCCTGGAGACATCCTACGAGTAGGATGTCTACTGATGAAATTTTTGCCAGAATTCATCCACAGGTCTCCCCAAGTCTTGAGCACTACTTTTCGAGCATTCCTAGCAGTTTTTATGCAAACTTGTGCTCAGAATCTTAAGTTTCTTGTTTTGGCATTTTTGACACTCCGTCTCTGGTCTTTTGGGTGCCAAGAGTTGGTCAAAACTCTAGTTTCAATGTATACTTAGGGTAAACCCCCCCTTCTGAACACACTGGTGCAGTCAAAATTTTCAAATTTGGTCTCCAGAACCCCCTTGAGACATCCTACGCGTAGGATGTCTATGTTTACAGAATTGCAGGTTTTCTTCACAGAACCCTTGCAAATGCTCTTTTATATGCACAGCATCAGTCAGTCATACAAAAATGTCCACAAAAGCTTGTTTAATGCATTTTTATCCTCAAAAGCACACTTTTCCATGATTTCAAATGCAATCAAGAACTTTAGCAAATAATTCAGTGCTGAATAGCTCTAGATCAGAATCGGATCACTTACCTAAAGCTACTCCTACAAATCATATGGGGTTTTGCATCTATGAGTAGAGAAACGCTTCACTGCCACACACGGACTAGTAAACGCTTTTATCACCTCACAAATCACTCGACCACCAAAAACTACTCTAATCCACAGATCCTAACTAAACCTATCTAGTCACAGACCCTCGGCAAGACACACACTTCCTGGCTATCTACTTGATCGCGGAATATCCTCTTCTGGATCCACTTAAGAAAAACGCTTTTTTTAGCCGAAACTAAATCAAGCAACCATCACACGAGTGTTAGTAGGAAACCTACTTAGGTCCTTGTGTCCCCGGCAGTGGTGCCAATGTTGGACGGGAGCGACTCACACACCCATGAAGTGCATGTAAACACTACCTAGATCTACATAATGTCAATCGAGGACACAGATGACATGATAGGCACACAGAGGAAATCTCTTTAGCTTGTCAGGCTAAGACCATCCTACACATACAACACTCTTGGAAGGCCAACTAAACCACAATCAAGAACCTCACTTCTCTCAACTACACCACCTAGCCACATACACACATACGGAAGGTAACTCACCTAATCATGCCTGATTCGTACGAAACTAAAGGAACACCATCCCCTCACTAGGATACACCTGTCCCTAAGCTTCTACACTCAAAACCATCACTCTAAACCCGTCTGCAGAAAATGCGTTGGATGACAGAGCAGAATTTTGAAAGTGCCCGAAACTGAAATTTATGAGTACCTATACGTAGCTTATGTCGTCACGATTCTATAGACTACTAGCACACAGAAAACAGACATCGTTTGATACACTTACGGCCACAAATATCTCGTAGATGCGTCGACGTGTGCGCTTCGTCTCGCGTGGAATTCTTGGCATTGTCGCGTAGCTCTCCTCGAGCCTACAACAATGGTGCAATTGGATCTCCAATGTGTTGAGCGAGCAGGGCGTAGCGAGAGGATGAAGCTCACACTCACTCTCTTTCTCTCTCACACACAGTAGAAGGCAGCGCTAAGTTTGATTATGATAAAAGTCTTTTTACAAAATGACCTAGGTACCTTATATACTAAGGCTACCTTAGGTTTAACCAAAAATGGGGTTGAAAGGGTCAAATGGCTTTGTATTTACAATGTGGAAGTGCCATCGCACCCCAGCTTCTGAAACTAGAATAACTACTCATTACAAATGACTTTAATAGCCATAATCCGCAGCATTTCATAACTCGCAAAAGATAAGACTTTGGTACGAAACTTGAGTTATGTTGTGTTGTTGACCCAGCGGTCAACAGGTTGCTTTAGACAAACTTGTTTAGAATCTTATCAGGAAGGCACATGTCAAATCTTGTACACTTCTGACATTGAGGTACACCGATCGCGATCGTAGTACCTGGGCCAAATCTGATGAAATTTAGTCTGCTCCCTCTGACAAGTGTTTTACACGGTTTTGTGCTACCACTTGGTGATTCGAATCAATATCAACCGTGTTTGGTCAGGTTTTCTAAATTTCAGAGTCTTATGGCCTTTTTGCCAAAGTTATGGTTCCCTGGTTTCTCGACTCTAACTTTTGCTCCAAATCTGACTAGAATGCAAATTTTTTTATCCTACTCCTAAGTACAGAAATGAAAGAACATAAAAAAATGAATCAAACAAAATAAACAAGAAGAATTTCGGGTGAGATTTCAGTACTCAATCGAATTAGAGAAATTGAAGAGCAAAAATGCTTTGAACACTCTCACTCACAGCTCCCTAAATCTCGTAAGAGAGGATCTAGCCGGTCCGCTGACTCTAGACTCCACTAAGCTCTAAACCCCTTTCTAGAAGCCTAATTGAGGTGTAAAATGGATTTGTGGATTGATCTTCTTTTAAGGAAGATAACTGCGCACTCGATTACTCATCACCTCAGGTGCATTCCCCGGCAGCGGCGCCAATGTTTGCGGGTCATCACGACGGATGTCCATAGCATAGCTCTCACGCATCAACATAAACTATCAATACAAGGGAAGCGACCAGGATGAGGCATGGAAACTCACTAGGGTGTCAATCCTAATGAAGTGAACTTGAAGAGATGCAACTAATAACTCTACAAGCAAATCAAACGCACTAAAGCCAAGTAATCTGCCTATGTCCTTCTACACAGCTCTACACTCATCACTCCCGTTTACCATGCAAATCATATTGGATTCGCACGAAACTTGAAGGGAAGCTACATGGGACTATCAGGAGCATATCCTATCACTGTCACAACATTCTAGAGAGGTACAAAGATTGCGATCGTTCATCCCAAAGTCAGCAAAAACAATGAACAGGTGATCCTAAAGGGTCGTTTTAGGGTCCCTAAAGCCTCTCCTAGGGTCAAAACAACATAAAATACGCATATAAGCACTCAAAACAGCGATTTAAGGCTCCAAACACGTGTTGAAAATCTACACCGAATCTTGAATGATTACACTTGAATGGAAGAGAAAACTAAGAAGAACACAATGCATTAAACGAATCTGAATTGGATTACCGTAGCCACAGCAGCGAAGATTACAAGTTAGAGCAAGGAGAAGCTCTCAAACATACGCTGTCTTCTCAGTTTTTCATAAAAGAAGATGATGTTCAAACTTACAAAACTTGACCTTTACAGTTTAGGTCTTTACAAATGGCTTGTCCGGCCAAAAGCTCCTAAACTTCTAACTGGCTCTCTAATATACAATTTCTCCCAGAAAAATGTTCATAAATTCTTTTACAAGTTCTCAGCTTAGAGACATTGCTCTCTTACAAAAGAATTTTACAAGGGTTTCCCACAAAAAAGTGACTCCTTCTCTGGAAACCGCAGCTTCGTCCGCCAAACACGTAATCAGACCATTATTGAACACCTTGTTAAATGGTCAACGTATCCTCAGGAAGATGCCACTTGGGAATGTGATGATTTAATGAGACTAAATTATCTAGATTTCATGTCGATGTAAGGACACCTCGAATTTTTCAAGTGTGGGAGGATGTACTATCCCCAATTTTTGGGTCTTTTTAAAAAATAAGAAAAATAGCTTTCAATATCTGTTTTGCCAAATTTTGACTTAAGATGCTTGATTAACAGTACTGTAAATCTCTAATGTGAAAAGAAAGGCCATTTCTATGTTCTAGTAGGTTAGACAGACGGTTGATTCAGTTTTGGAAAAATCTATTATTTTTAACTTTTTCATGCTTTTAGGTGCTTTCTTGCAAAAACCAAAGTCGGATCCTTGATCTACGTGTTCCAAGAAAGCTATGGTTCAATTTTGTAAAAATCTGCTTTTCGAGTGTTTTTCATGCTATTTTTAGCTTTGATGATTTTTAGTGCTTTTTAGTGAAAAGCGAGTTCACTTTCTTATTCCAATGCACGAGGGAAACCCGTGGTTGAAATTTCCTTTTTATGTTATTTTTAGCTTTTCGTTCTTTTTGGCGTTTTTGAAAAGCAATGTGGTTTTTATGATGACCCAAGCATAAAAATATTAATTTTTTAGTCTCCGACGGATCGAAAAATGATCACTAGGAGCAAAAACGGGACCAAACGGGATTTTGTAGGAATTATTTTTTAAAAAGCGGTACCATATATACGCCAGGGTAGTACGAAAAAGTCATAATTATGTTGGGACATTACGATGCGGCATAGTCTAGCTAAGGTTCCAATTAGTTGGCCTGATACTATTCAACTGGCCAATTTTGTTGTAAAAATTGAATGGTAAGTGGAAACGTTAACCACCAAAATGTAAGGTTTCCAATTTCCGAAACCTTAAAGATTGTACAAAGCTTGCAAAACTTAATAGAAAACACTATTGCAAGACTCCAAACACTATTAATTTTGGTATTTTTGGAATTATAAGCAGAGCTTTACTATGTTTAGAAATTTTCAGAATCTGATTCCGATAAAAACGAGAACAGTTACGGGTCCTGGAAAATTACAATAAAAATTCAATTAGTAACAAAAATTGGATGGTTCCATTATTAATCATTAGCAAAGACTCTTTACACTAAGGTTCTAGAATTAGATAGAAAATTCCAATTTTCATCATTAAGGATCTGCAAAAATCAACCAGGTAAATTCTGGAAGGTATGGGGTGAGTAAGGAAGCTGGGGAAACTTGCCAAACACAATGATAGCTGAAAATGGCGCAAATTGCAAGCTGGGGGGCTGCTTGGACAGTGGGAAAACTACCAAAAACTGCCAGGTGCTCAGAAAAAGCTATAAAAGGGTTCCTTCTCTTCATAATTCGACAGACTCGGAGCCTTGAGACTTTCTCTCTCATCTAGGGAGAACACTACGCAGAAATCATTAGAGTTTAATCTCTAAATGATTAACCCTAACGGTAATTAGCCTAATTAGCAAGGAGAGATTAACATATTTGTTAAATAAATCAAATAATAGGCCTATGTATGCTCCTCAAACCTCTCTTAATTAATTAATCTCTACTGATTATTAGAATTAAGCTTAGTAATACTAAGCTAATTAATTATCCTATTATAATAGGGATAAAATTAGCCCAATTAACCATGAATTAATGGTAAATATATTAATTAAGGTTAGATTAAGATGAAGTAATAATCAGAGATACATTAGACAATTATTGATCTAGAAATAATTTTCTGAGAAGTTTTCCTAATTAATTAGGCAGAATTTCTTTGTTTTTTGAGCAATTTTAATAGGGGAAATTATTAAATGAATTTCAAATGATGTGATATATTTATCAGTGATTAATTAGGTGTTCAAGAACCCGTGATAATTAGGAGAAGCTCATAAAATTAATCTAGCTAATTAATTTAGCAGAAATACTCTATTTTTTGAGTAATTTAAATAGGGGAAATTATTAAATGGAATTCAAATGATGTAATATATTTATCAGTGGTTAACTAAGTGTTCAAGAACCCGTGATAATTAGCAGAAGCTCACAAAATTAATCTAGCTAATTAATTTAGCAGAAATACTCTATTTTTTGAGAACTTTAAATAGAGGAAATTAGTAAATTGGTTTCAAATGTTGTGATATATTTATCAGTGGTTAATTAAGTGTTCAAAAACCCGTGATAATTAGGAGAAGCACAAAAAAGTAATCTAGCTAATTAAGTTAGCAGAAATACTCTGTTATGTGAGAAATTTAAATAGGGGAAATTAGTAAATGGATTTCAAATGTTGTGATATATTTATCAGTGGTTACTGAGGTGTTCTGTGATAATTAGGACAAGCTCAGAAAATTAATCTAGCTAATTAAATTAGCAGAAATACTCTGTTATTTGAGTAATTTAAATAGGGGAAACTAGTAAATGGATTTCAAATGTTGTGATATATTTATTAGTGGTTAATTAGGTGTTCAAGAACCTGTGATAATTAGGAGAAGCTCAGAAAATTAATCTAGCTAATTAAGTTAGAAAAAATACTCTGTTTTTTGAGTAGTTTAAATAGGGGAAATTAGTAAATGGATTTCAAATGTTGTGATATATTTATCAGTGGTTAATTAGGTGTTCAAAAACCCGTGATAATTAGGAGAATCTTAGAAAAGTAATCTAGCTAATTACTTAAGCATAATTACTCTATTTTTTGAGTAATTTAAATAGGGGAAACTAGTAAATTGAATTCAAATGCTGTGATATATTTATCAAGGGTTAATTAGGTGTTAAGGAACCGGTGATAATTAGGGAAAGCTCACATAATTAATCTAGCTAATTATTTTAGTAGAAAAACTCTATATTTTAGACAAATTAAATAGGGAAAATTAACAAATAGATTTAAATTGAACTGATATATTTATTAGAGGTTTATTAAATCTTAGGGAACCTGTGGTAATTATACTACCAGTTGAAAATTAGTTTAACTATATATCCCAATAAATTACTCTAATTTTTGTGAAAAATAAAAAGGAAAATATAGTAAACCGAAAACTTTTGATATCAATACCAGAGAAGGAATATACCTTGAGGAATCTTTGATAATTATCATAACCTTAGATAAATAGTTTAGGTATGCATCTTGATCAAAAGTAACCGGTTTTTGGTATATAATGGACAAGGGAAATTAGGAAATAAATTTATCTAATTGACAAATAATTAACCGAGGTCCAAAATCCTTATTGAAGGATGGGAAAAAATATTACTTATAGCATAATTAAGTTATGGGATGAGTAACCTATCAAATCAACGATTAAAGATCCCTATCTATTCCAAAAATCCTTATTTTTGGTAAACAAGGAAAATAAAGGTTATTCAATTAATCTTCTAATGGATTAAGTCCTTTTATAAGGCTATCGAAATGGCTCCCAAGAGAACCAAGGGGAATCCTTTGACTAAAGAAGAAGATGTTAGTAACAAGCGCAACAAAGCAACTAATGACCATGAAGCAGGGCCTAGCCATAGGCCAACAACGGAGAGTCTACGGGCACCTGCCCCACAGTACATGGACGATCAGTCCCAGGTGGATTTCTATTATGTCATTAATAGCTTTTAGAGTTTATTTTAAGTTAAGCATTGCATACGTAAGGTTAGGAAGGAAAAAAAAACTGGCTGTAAATGGAAGGTAACTTCCACGAAACCCACGAGCAATGATTTTAATTAGGAAAGGAATGATTGGGTTATGACTGATTGACTTAGGAAAGAAATGTTTGACCATCCTTAAGAAAGCTTGTCTCAAGACACCTCTGATTCCTTGGAAATATTTTACTCCAGGTAATGAGTAATGATGGAGATACCATCATGGAGGAGTCGGTTACCTCGGCACGTGTGGAGTCTTTACCCCGTGCTTGTTTATGTTTATGGATAGTACTTTTAAGTTTATCCTAGAGGAACTGCCCGGTTGTATGGGCAACTCGTTTTGGCGTATGGGCGCCCGTACTTTGGGTGAAAACTTTTTCCACCCCAAAGTCCGGGCGCCCATACAGTTGTATGGGCAACTCGTTTTTGGCGTATGGGCGCCCGGACTTTGGGTGAAAACTTTTTTCACCCCTGTATAGGTGGTCTTGAGACAAGTTAGTACTGGTCAGTGATACTTTAAAATGACAGTACCTTGTCTTAAGTTTAAAGATGTTTGTTTTCTGAAAGAATGTCTTCAATACTATTTTCAAAGGTTGTCTTAAGGAAATGCAGTTTGAAAAGTTAAAAAGGAATCATTATTTTAATTGTGGAAAGAATGTGGTAGTAATTAAAAAACAATAGAATCATGTGTGAGTGTGGGGTGGTAAGTGGGGATTGACTAAGGTTGTCAATCATGGATGGGTGGACCTGATTAGTCAGGTAACTATCCATTCCCGCGCACTAAAACGTTTAGAAACTTCTTCAACTTGGATGAGGAATCCACCAGCGGCTGTGCCCTCACATATGCTAGAGGGAAAAAAGCGTTTGATAAGGAAACCTTAATCTAAAGGATGAAGATTTAGGGCCGGAATTTTTCTTATAGGGTCCCGTTTCCACTGCGAGACAGGACTAGGTCTCTTCTAGGGCTAAAAACCCAACCCATTGCCAATGGCAAGGGTGAATTCCCTGGAATTTGTTTTTGTTTAAAGACTTTGACTTTAGTAGGCCTAGAGACCTGTCAATGGGACCATCCCTCTTTTGGTGTTGGCGGGTTGGAGACCTTACACAAAAGCAAAGGCATGTTTTTAGCAAAGTGCACAAAAAGCTGAAGCTATTCCTGGCCCAAAATCTAGTGCTAGTTTTTGCCTTGGGACTCACTCCAACTAGTTGTAGTGCCTATAAATTTCCAGTCAGTGCTCAGTTTCCAGTGCCGTCTATTGTGTCTCTTACCGCAAGGATATACATATCTATTCTACGGAGTGGTGCAAGCTCTTCATCACCATGTCCATAAGCTCTCCTCTCTCGAGAAGAAGAGGAAGGAGAAGAAGAAGGATATTCTCTCTCTACTTGCTTATTATCTCCTCTCTCATTTCACGGTGTACGCGCTCTTGGGAAGCTTTCGTGGTGAATACCTCTACGTAGCTCTCATCACCACTCTCTTGCTGCAATGCAAGAAGCCTTTCAACAGCCCTTAACGGATTCTTAAGCACGGTGAGAAGCTCTAAACTCCATGCCATCATCATCTCTCTCTATGTCATATAGTCGCCATCTTGGTGATTGTTTTTTTGTATACAAGTGCATGCATGGATTAACCGAGTACGTATGAAGTTGCCCCAAAGTAATTTATGCACATGATGCGTTTATGATCACGTGCGTGCATAAAAAGCGCTTTTCGTTTCACGTCAAAGAGGCGGTAGGAACACTGTTTTGGTCATAAATCACAAATCGTTGTGAATCAGCCCAAACCCTTTGTACCAAAGATATACTACATCATTTAGAACATTTTCTCTCTTTGGTATCATGTGAAAATCATGCACGAGCTAAGAGATATGGTCAAAGAACAGCTTACTGCCCACTACACTCATATTTTTTTACTTCAAGCTCTTTGGAGGACCACTATATAGATTCACCCAATGAATAAACCCTCTTAACCAATTGAAAAGCTTGATGAAACTTGATGATAAATGTATTTACGTCCGCGTTATCACCTCAGGATGTGAGTTATTAATCGTTCCATAACCGCTTTTACCTAAAAGTGTGGGGGTGCTACCAAGGTGGAGTACCATATGACATCGTGAGTTAATCCAGCCGTTTATGTATGATTTATGGTTTTTTTTGGTGAGTTGATTTCAGCTATATTAGATGCTTGTAAACTTATGTGAGGGTATATGGTTAGACCTCTCGAACTACATAGGCAGATATAATTAGAGTGGCTTTCTTTTTGGGTTATGGTTTGTTGTCTAAG
The DNA here is from genome assembly GCF_014529385.1 of Adiantum capillus-veneris. Lineage (NCBI taxonomy): Eukaryota > Viridiplantae > Streptophyta > Polypodiopsida > Polypodiales > Pteridaceae > Adiantum > Adiantum capillus-veneris. The sequence goes on from NC_140934.1 coordinate 87,256,566, forward strand.
TACCACAGGGATAAACTGATGTGATAGAGTGCTAGTCTATATTATGGATCTGAGCTTGATGCATTTTTTTGACGTCAAATACTTTCATTTGCATGTTTTGCATGCTCTCAAAAATGCCAAAAATTTGTTTTTTGCATATGTGTGAAGTTAAGGTTTATAGTTGACCTAAAGGTCGAAGCTGTTTTGCATCATGTTTATGGTGATGGAATGTTATCATATGATGTATGGAAACTTATAGATTGATATGGATGCCTCATATGCATGGTTATGCTTGATTTCCGCCTTTTCAGGTCAAAACTAGCTCTATGTGCTAGAGAGGTGAAGTGTAGATGTGATGCATCAACTTTTCATGGTTGGATGTTGTCAAAATTGGATTTTTATATCATGATAATTTGTAAGTCAGACTCTTTTTAGACATGAAAGAATCATGTCTTAAGGGTAATATGTGTATGGACTTCGATTGACTGCAGGGGATATGTAAAACTCCAAGAGTGGGAGCAGGTTCAATGTCATTATGATTTATGGTTAAGGGTGGAGACTCCCTCATGGATTATGGTTATGATTTTTATGGTGGAAGTCAGTGTGGCTCATGGTTTTTTCTTATGGATATGGTTATGCTGGCTAAATTTTTGCAGCCATGTTATGTTCTAAAGTGGTTATACAAGATTGGTCGTGCCTCACCCAAGTTGGGTGGAGTGCTCACCCATGTGATGTGATTTGATTATAGATTATGATTCCTAGATTGGATCATAAAATGATCTAGATGGTTCATGGTAGATAGATGTGTAAGGGTAAAGACCCTATACTATCTAACTGCATGGCAAAGATTGTTTGTGCATATGGGACGTGCTATTGTGATTGGACTCCTGTGTTAAGTTTCTCATGGCAGCGTTGGTACAAGACTAGGATCACCTACATCGCTTAGCCTTAGACTAAAGGGTCGTTGACATGGGGCTTTTCTGGATCGGGGATGTTGGCCAACTCTTCTTCTTTTTGTTAGGTTCATCTACATGGTTAGTGCGTGGGGGGGTTGAATGACCTACACAACTAGCACGCCGGGGATTTTGCCTTGGATTTGCCTAAAAACATGTGCTGGCATAAAAGAGGTGTGGTGCCTAAACTGGTATGGTTGATGTTGATACCCTACCACCTACTGATACTTGGGATCCTTTTAGAGCTCGGGTTCATGGAGGGAGGCAAAGTGGCCTCAACTTATGTCTTGCTCAGGTAGATGGAGGTGTTCTGGCTCGCTACCGGGGAAGTGAAATTCTCTATGTCCGTAGTAGAGCAAAAATGGATGGGTGGACCGGTTATTCCCTACAGAGGGTCTGGTACTTTGCTAGTTATTTTTTCATAAACATTTTTATTTATTTTTGATGTTATGGTATACCTCGATTTTGTCATTGCATGAATACATGGTTGCCTGTTTCATGTAGATGGGGCATTTAAAGATTCTCTGTTGTCATTCTCTAACGTCTTTGTGCACTCTATTTCACCCTCCACTATATTCTCCCTCTCTCTCTTCTCGCAACGTGGTGTACACATATATCCACCCTCCACAATGTTATATTTTGCCTATGTAGGCTTTCATTCATAACACCCATTCAGGGTAGTACTAGTCGCTAGGTGCCTCTAGATACAATCTGACTCATGACCTAAACTCCATTCTTGGTCGGGCATTGAGAACTCCTTCCCTTTGCAAATGCTTCAGCAACTTTGATGTTTATTGAAAATTATATAAAGGTGTAAATTATATATTTTGTGCATAGACCCCTTGCGAGGGGTATCTCTCATGTATCCCAACTCCTAGAGCCTCTCCTCCTTCCATGTCTCCAAGTTGGTCAAAGGAATCTAGTAGATTCTTATAATCTTGGGAACAATTTGTTTGTGATGGGCCTACATACTTGGATGACAAAGGTAGATGCCTTTGTCTAGAGGATTTCTTGGCCAAAAAGGGAAATGTAGGCAAATGTAGGCTTCTTTTGGATGCATGTTTAAGAGGGTTCCACAAGTTTGCATTCATCACAATGGAGATTGTCACAGTTGCAGAGGATGCGTAAAGTACTTAAATGGAGCCACGTTGGAATGGGGGGGTTCTAATTGTTGACATGGCCAAGCAAAAATGACCAAGGACTCCTCATCTTGGAAGAACATTGGGGCTCATGAGGCTAGTGTGTGGTGACCATAGGAGACATTATGGGCAACTACAATAATCATATCATTTTCATTAATGCCATGACTATTCTCCATATTGAAGTCGGAGGCATGGTTGAGATTGTGGTAGATCACTAGACTATGCACCCTATTAGAGCCCAAGGCATGGTTATTCCAGGTCTAGATCACCATCTCAATCACCTTATTCAAGGTAGCAGTGTTGTGCATGATAGTGGGTAGCGCTTTTAGGTGAGGAAGTTATTCTTGGCTGATCTTGTGATAGGAAACAAATGAGTTCTCTACAGATTCATGCATCATTTAGTCTCCTTTGCAAAGTTCATTATTTCAATTGGTTTCAACTAGGAAATTCACACTAGGTAAAAGCATGTTAACATGACATTCTTTTTGTGTTAGTTAGAATATTCAAGTTAACATAACTTAAAAAAGGTTGGGTGCACACACGGTAAAATTTTCACAAATAATATCAAAATTGACAAAGTACGTATATTTTTATTCCTTGTTTTAGGAGATTTTTATTGATATATCATAGGTCATAGATCTTAGAGATCTAACTCGTGTTATTGTACTAGTTAGCATAATACTAACTAGCATTGTCCACGACAACAAAAAGCATGACATGTTGTGAGCAGGATGGAAACACACACAATGCCTCTATAATTACACAACACACACTCTTGAGATGATACACACACACACACACACACACACACACACACACACACACACACACACACACACACACACACACACACACACACACACACACACACACACACACACACACACACACTATGGGACATCACTCGGCTTACACAACCCACCTGGTCGAGAAGACAGGGAACATACCGATGGACTGAGAGGAGAGAGACTATCCATTTGCCCACTCAACACAGAGAGCAGACTATCCATTTTCCCACTCGACACAGAGACACACACACACACACACACCCAAAAAATCAAATCAAAAGAGGAGAATTTTTTATGTTTAGATACAATTGAGCTTGGGCCAACACCAATGGGGAAAATAGCTCACACAATATGGATGAAATATGCCAAATACAATTACAAATTTGAACAGAAACTTCGCTCACAAGAGAAACTTACACAGCCAAAACAACATAAAAACTAAGGAATTTGGCAAAATGAACAGCACCATTGCGTCCAAAATGGCCAAAAACCTCAGTCTACAAGATCAAAGTGCTCAAATCCGACCTCGGATGAGCAGTTTATGGCCAAAGGCTCCAAAAATAGCAAAAACTCAGTTGTGGCTGTTCCTCCTCCTCTCTCCACGTTTTTTTGGTCTTTCTCTCAAGTTTTTCAGTGTACACACTTCACTTGGCCCCTTTGGCCTTTTGATTGACCTCAAACGGACCCCAAACATGCCAAAAAATGGCCACGTAGTGCATTTTTGTCACCCTTCTACATCCATCCGCACACCTGGCACTCAACTTTTTCCAATAATGCATCCCGCAATCACATGAAGTGGCCCCAAAATATAGTTCTCATGATGACCTTTTTGCATAATTATCACAAGAAAACCTTCACGTTGTGTCCGTATTTATCCACATGCAAGTCTTGATCCCATTCGACCTCTTGACGCCACTAGATGCCATTTGACGTACCTGCTTACCCCATCGTGTCGTTTTGCTGATAGCTTCCTCAAGAAGTCTTACGTCCTACCCACTCCTCATTATTATAGAAAAAACACACTGATATTAGTGATAATGAAAATTGATGTACTATGTACATGTTGTCCTACTTGTACACATGTGGGCCCCACGTAACCACCGGGCTCTAGAAAATGGGCAATCCTTTATTTGATGCACCATGCATGTGTATGTACATATGCACAATCACTTCTCTCAAAAAACTCCTAACATAATTTGCCCATCCCCTAGCCTGCTAGATCATTCATGATCAGTAGCAGCAAAAGAGGTATGAGACTCTCCGCGTCACAGGTCTCCTCATCCCCCACATACATTACGTGTTCTATAGACAGCTCATCTTGCTCCACCATCATTAATCTAGCATGATATAATTTAAGACGGATTCCATTTACCCTTGACTTATGTAAAATCCCATCTAGGTTAGCAAGTTGATATGTACCATTCAAAAAACACTCCACTACCTTGAAAGGGCCTTCCCACTTAATTTGAAACTTCTTTTGGAATGTTTTGTCCAGCTTATTGTTGTAGAGAAAAACCAAGTCATGTTTCTAGATACCCTTACTTTTGACCTTTTCATTTATCTTTTCTAAAGCCCTATTTTGCATCTGGCCATGATGTTTCAATACACTCATCCTATCCAGTTGAACCTCTTGTAATTGTAAGAGCCTCTCTTTGAATGCATCACTAGACCGCCCAAGCTATTTCTTTAACATCTTGACTGCAGGCAACTCTACTTCCACAGGCAATAGTGTTTCCTTTCCATACACCAAATGAAATGGACTAAACCCTGTACATGTCTTTCCCGAAGTACGGTAAGCCCATAATGCACTAGGAAATTCCAAATCCCAATTCTTTCCTTGGTGCTCTGTCACTTTTGAAAGAATTTGTACCAACTCACTATTGAATCTTTCATTTAATCCATTACATTGGGGATAATAAGGAGTTGTATGCTAGTGTCTAATCTTCGCCTTCGTGCATAAAAAGTCTAATAGTTTAGCTCTAAATCATGGCCCCTTGTCCGAAACTAGCTCCAATGGCACCCCAAACTTGCAACATATTTCATCGTACACAAATTTTTCCACATCCTTTTGAGTGATTTGTTTTACTGCTATAGCCTTTGCCCATCTAGAGAGATAGTCCATTGCAGTCAGAATATAGCTTTTGCCCCTGCTTGTGATAGGTAATGGGCCTATTGCATCAATCCCCCACTTTTCAAACACATCAAACGCCATAATGGTTTTTTGTAGCTCTGGCTTCAACACTCTCTTCCCAAATGCTTGACACCTATTTCAAGACCTACACCAATGGTGAACATCCTTGTGCAAACTAGGCCATACATATCGCTCTTGCAAGATCTTATGCAAGGTGATCTTTAGAGCAAAATGTCCGCCACATGCACCTTCATGATTCTCTTTCAACACTCTATAAAGCTCCTCCCACCAAGGTACACATCTCAACACGAGATCAGCCCCTTTCATGTACAAGACATCACCAAATCAATTTGTACGTGGATGCTCTATGTACAAAACCATACTTCTTAGACTTTTGAATGTCCTTCGGAATGATTCCTGTTAGCAAAAACTCCTCTTCTTGAGCCAAATTTTCCCGGTCATGATAAAGAAGTAAATTGGTCCTCAACACAAATAGCTCCCCAATCATGCTTTGAGCTGCTTCATGTGTCTCTCCATTTAGAGCACGTTCAATGTGTCTGATGCTCCATGCTCCAAACTTTTTTAGCAGGCCTTTAGTTCTGAAACACATTTCCTTCAATGAGGTGTTCTTGATCTTCCACGCACCCAACACTTGCTTCACAACTAACAAGGAATCACCTTTTATGCTCAATCTTCTAATCCCGTGCTTCAAACAAATGTGTAATCCGGCTTCCAACGTAGCATATTCAGCCTCACTGTTACTATGCACATCTAATTTGAATCCTCTCTTGCATACTAGCTTCCCCTCTGTATCATAAAGTGCCATACCCCCTGAAGACGCATCATGGCTCTTTCTGTATGAGCCATCAAAGAACAACACATGTGAATTGCTGATTTGTGGAACTTCCTCACCTACCCTGAGTCACCACCTCTTCCCTAACAAGAAGGGGATTATCCTTGTAAGTCAACAAATAAGCTAGGGTAGCTATTGTACTATCTTCCACTAAAAAAGAGAACTCAAACTCTTGCAGTTTAATTACCCATTTCTTGACCACATTTGACATGTTAGTGCCATTAATTAACTATGGCAAAAAGGTGTTACTTGTTAAGAAAACAAAAGGTCGTGGTAGCAAGTAATGACCAAATGTCGACAAGCAAATATTACACTGGCCATCACTAGCTCTACTTCCGAGAATTTTTTCTCTACTACCAACTTCATTCGGCTTGCACAATACACTGGCCTCATATAATGGCTGCCCTTCCCCTTTTGAAATAGCATGGATCCAATGCAATCATCCGCTACTGATGGATTTACATATAACACTTTCTCCCAATCAGGAGCTTGCATGGCTGACAACCCCCCTAACACCTCTTGAAACACTTCTTCACACTTGTCATCCCATTGCAATGGATCATGCTTTGCCACTTGTTGTAATGGATAAAAGAAGCTATGAAGACAATGGAATAAACCGAGCCATGTACTTCACTTTGTGTATAAAGATTGACAATTGCTTCGTACTCATAGGTGATGGAAGAAGAATAATAGACTTAACCTTGTCTGGATCAGCCTCAATGCCATTTTCTGACACCATATGGCCCAATAACTTCACTCTTGGCTGTGCTAGATGACATTTCTTTGGGTTTAGTTTTCCTCCACATTCATCATATCAAGTGAATACTATCTGCAGCTTCTCATGGTGTTCAACCCTACTGCTATAGACACAAAAGTCATCCATAAAAGCTTTAACACGACTACCAATGAATGGTGCCAATACCCAATTTTCTCTCTCTTGATAGAAAGATGGTCCATTTGACAACCCAAATGGAAATACCATGTAGCAATAACAAGCCAATGGCATAATGAAAGTTGTCTTTGTTCGGTCTTTAAGAGCAATCTTCAATTGAAAATAGCGTGAAAAACCATCACACACACTGTACCTCTCATAACCTACCACTGAATCCAAGATCTGATCAATGAATGGAAGAGGGTATGGGTTCTTCTTAGTGGCTGTGTTTAAGGGTTTAAAATCTACATAAATCCTCCACTTTCCATCCTTCTTTGGACTGTCTACTACTAGACTCACCCATTATGTGGTCTCCACTGGGACTCTGAACCCTGCCTTCAATAACCTTGTCCACCTCTTCCCGCAAGTCTTCCATCTTCTCTTGACCCATTCTTCTTCGCCTTTGCCGCACTGGCTTAGCACCTTCTTTTAGCTCTATATGCATCTCTTCTCCTTTGAGCCTCTAATCTCTTCATATGAAGTAATAAACTAATCAATAAAACTATTCAGCATATGCAAATATACCACCTTCTCCATAGTTGAGAGGTCTCCACTGATCATTTGTGTCATCAATTCCTGCTTCTTTGACAATTCAACCTTGGTTTGCATCAGACCTTCAATCACTTCATAAGGCCCTTCAATTCTTCAATATCATTTGCAAATGCAACTAAAAAAGACTCATGGATTTCTTTGTCAACCATCAGAATAAATGCAACATCAACATCCTCATCACTACTGGTAGTACTATCAATGTCCTCGTCAGTCACTGTGGAGTAGTCTTCATCAAGTAGACTCATCCTCATCTTCATAAAGTTCAATCGTTTCCTTGTGTCCATATTATGTAGCTTCTTGGCACCTGTCTTTCCATACAGGTTAATTGTACCACGTCTCCAATCTTGAACAGCTCCACTACATGTAACCATGGTCTACCCAGTATAATAGGACATGCTCCCAACCCCGCTAGCATCACATGAAAATAAACCACTGCCTTTGCATCATATGCCTCCACTTCTAAGCTCTTTACAACACCCAAACATTTTACTTTTTGATGGTTTTTCAATCTGACCCGAAAGCCTAACACCCCAGTCACTGTAAGACCCATGTTCTCAACACGTGAGTGTGTTATGACACATATTTGGGCTCCGCCATCAAAATAACCTTGTCCCATATGTTTTCTTTTGTGCCACACACCTACTATTAGGAAAATGACTAGTAGCTCATCCATCGCCAACACCTTCACTTAACCTCTCTCTGGTTCTTTCTCCATTGGGTTAACCATCCTCTTCCACTATTGCTTTAGCTTAGGCACCATCTCTATAAGCTACCCAAAAGTAACATTTGCTTTACTGCTTGTCAGATCCTCCTTCAAGTCATAGCTTAATTGCCCATCCCCTAGTGGAAAATCTAAAACGTGAAACTTGCGACGAGCCCTTCTTTTCCTCTTGGCCTTGACATCCTCGTCTTCATGGCTCTTTCCCTTCTTCTTACTAGGACCTAGGGCATTTCTCCTTCCTTATCATGTGTGTTCCTCTTCCCAATAGGCATCATTAATGTATCCTCCAGCTTTCCTGCCTTCTCCAAGGTGACCACGGTTATCACCTTGGTCTTTCCATTTTCCTCTTGGGTTAATCCACTGGTTCCTTCTTCTCCCTTAATTTCAATGCCATAATCATTTGACCTAGTTAGCACCCCTCTTGGAAATGGATACATGTCTCCCTCCATCCTTGGTGGCTTATCACATTGTGGGCTAATGTGGCCCAGATCTCCGCAATTATAACACGTGGGTGTCTACCTCTAGAATCTACCATTGCTTTGTGCAACACCATTCCTGGGTTTTTCTTCACCTCCTCGCTGATTTTCAAACCTCCCCCGACCTCGATTATTTCCCACATTACCTAGCATGTTTAGGCTGAGATTATTCATTAAACCTACCACTTGACTCATGTCTTGCCTTAGCCCATCATCTTGCATTGCTATAGTGACCACTGCTGGCATAATGTGAGGAGTAACAAAAACCACTATTTCATGATGAACCCCTGGCATGTGATCTTGCAAAGAATCCATAGGCTGAAACTCAGACCTCCTGGGCAAAGGCTCTACTCCTAGCTGACTCATTCTTCTCATCTTCCACTCTTTTTTCCTCGCTACCTCTAGTGCATCTTCATATGTCTAGGAATCTTTAGTTCACTCTCCAATGTATATTCTCCCAAAGGCTAGCCAAGAACCTGTCCTTCTTGATCATGTTAATTGGGGGTAACTGTGCTGCTAAGGCCTTGTACATCCTCTCTCATGCCATTGAAAAATTACATATGTAAGCATTTGCTGGCTCACCTTCCCTTTGCACCAAACCCTATACTTCTTGGCACATTTTATCAGGATCTTCTGTCTTCACAACCTCCACTTCCAATCCATGCCTTAGATTGTCTCAACTTAATCTCACAGGTGGATCCGCCGCACGCAACTCCTCTTCAAATGCTTTGGACTAACTTGTGCATCACTCTTCAAACAAATCTGGAGAAGACATAACATTTGCACCGGATCATGAATCTGGTTGCTAATGCAGGCAACTTCCATCTTTTCCAAAAAGTCTTCCACATCTTCATCACTTCTTCCATGAAATTCTGGATAAGAGAAATCCGTGACTACCGAAGTTTTAATGCGTTGAGAACCCCTTCTAGCACAGGTGCAAGAATCCAAACTTTTTACTTACTCAATCCCCATAAACTTCAATGGAGCTCATCTTTAGATAAGGACAAACACATGCACATCAAATGAGTTTTCATACTTAATTATCGAAATTACACCAAGGCAAAGGGATTCGAGTATCTCTCTTAATCTTCTTGGCCCAAACATAAAGACTATGCATTGCTAGAAACAAATCTTTATGGACACATGAACATTTATCTGTATTCTTTGTGTTAAATGAAAAGGAATTTTATTGAGGTCGTTTTGATCATCCATTAAAGCCAACCATGCAGCTCCTAAGAAGGCACACTTGACTTATCTTCTGATTTTGCCAAAATTTCAGTAGCATAACAACATAAATGGCTCAAAAGACCAAAAAACCAGCCATCACAACTTGGAAGAATTTTGGCAGAGTTTCCCCTGAAGTAGAGCAGTAAAAACCCAAAATATAGACTATATCATTGTATGCATAACCTGCCAACAATAGAACTCGAGCATCAAGTAGGAATCACTAGTACATAGCCTATGACGAGGTCAGGAAAAGGGTGCTCGAGCCACCTATATCACCAAAAAGATCTCACATTTGAGAATCCCCCAGCTCAATAGAACCTCACCATGACCCTCTCACAAAGGCTTATGCAAATCTCGTATAGTCAAGTCTCAGAAATGACTATCTTCCAGAACAAGTCTTAGAAATGGTTGGGACTACCAAATAAAACCAAGTATGGTTCCACAAAGGCATACAATGGTAGTATCCACAAGTAACGTACAATACCAGACAATGCGCTCAAACAGCCAAATGATGCATACCCATGGAAACTATAATTGACTTCCACTTGCCAGTATATCACTCTAATCCAGTTACCTGTACCTGTGTGAATCACCTGTACCTATACATGTAACCTATAACTTGTAACCTGTAACCTGTGACCTGTAACCTGTGACCTGTAACCTGTAACCTGTAACCTGTAATCTCGAATCCCGAAGCTGAAGGTACTCAAAGAAGATCCTTAGTGGGGACGCCAAAATAATGTGAGCAAGATGGAAACACACACAAAACCCCTATAATCACCTTACACACACTCTTGGGATGATACACACACACAGTATGGGGCACCACTTGGCTTACCCAACCCACCTGGCCGAGATAAGAAACACACCAATGGAGTGCGAGGAGAGAGACTATCCATTTTCCCATTCAACACAGAGACACACACACATACCCCTCCCAAAAGCTCAGCTCAAAAGAGGAGAATTTCTGATTTTTAAATACAATTCATCTTGGGCCAACACCAATGGGGCAAATAGCTCACACAATATGGATGAAATCTGCCAGATACAATCACAAATATGAACAGAGACTTCGCTCACAGAAGAAACTTACATAGCCAAAACAATAGAAAAACGTGAGAAATTTGGCAAAATGAACAGCATCATTGCATCTAGAACTTCCAAAAACCTCAGTATACAATATCAAAGAGCTCAAATACAACCTTGGATGAGCAGTTTATGGCCAAAACAGGCTCCAAAAACAGCAAGAGTCAGTTGTGGTTGTTCCTCATCTTCTCTCCATGTTTTTCTAGTCTTTCTCTTAGGTTTTTTAGTGTACACACTTCACTTTATCCATTGGGCACCTTTGGCATTTTGATTGACCTCAAATAGACCCCAAACATGCCAAAAAATGGCCACGCAGTGCATTTTTGTCACCCTTCTACATCCATCCGCACATCTAGCACTCAACTTTTTCCAATAATGCATCCCGCAATCAGGTGAAGTGGCACCCAAATACAGTTCTCATGATGAAATTTTTGTATAATTATCACAAGAAAACGTTCACATTGTGTCCATACTTATCCACGTGCAAATCTTGATCCCATTCGACCTCTTGACACCACTAGATGCCATGTGACGCACCTGCTTACCTCATGGAGTTGGCCCGCTGATAGCTTCCTCGAGCAGTTTTACGCGCTATCAGCTCCTCATTATTATAGAAAAAACACACAGGTACTGGTGATAATGAAAATCAATGTACTATGTACATGTTGTCCTACTTGTACACATGTGGGCCCCACGTAACCACTTGGCTCTGGAAAATGGGCAATCCTTAATTTGATGCACCATACATGTGTATGTACATATGCAGAATCACTTCTTCCAAAAAACTCCTAACATAATTTTCCCATCCCCTAGCCTGCTAGATCATTCATGATCAACAGAAGCAAAAAGAGATATGAGACTCGCTGCGTCACAGGTCTCCTCATCCCCCACATACATTACTTGTTCTGCAGACAGCTCATCTTGCTCCACCATCATTAATCTAGCATGATATAATTTAAGAAGCAATCCGTTTACCCTTGACTTATGTAAAATCCCATTTAGGTTAGCCAGCTGATATGTACCATTCGAAAAACACTCCACTACCTTGAAAGGGCCTTCCCACTGAATTTGAAACTTCTATTGGAGTGTCTTGTCTAGCTTATTGTTGTAGCACAAAACCAAGTCATGTTTCTTGATACCCTAATTTTTTACCTTTTCATTTATCTTTTCTAAATCCCTATCTTGCATCTTCCCATAATGTTCCAATGCACTCATTCTATCGAGCTGAACCTCTTGTAATTGTAAGAGCCTCTCTTTGAATGCATCACTAGACTGCCCAAGCAACTTCTCTAACATCCTGACTACAGGCAACTCTACTTCCACATGAAATAGTGCTTCCTTTCCATATACCAAATGAAATGTGGCACAAGCCTAAGAGCTCAATTCCAAAGCTACATGAGAATTCAATAAGATCTAGAGAAAATGGCAAGTGACTTGAACAAGCTTGAGCTGTGAAGCTCTCTCTCTCTCTCTCTCTCTCTATCTATCTATATATATATATATATATATATATATATATCTATGGAGAGAGAGAGAGAGAGAGAGAGACACATTGAGTATTGTAGTATATTTTTCAAGTAGAGGAGAAATTAGAGGCCAAAGAGGGAGCTTTGCAACAAAAACTTACAAGCCTTCACTCTCGACACCATTTCTTGACTCATCAAAATCTATCTCTATTTGCCTTACAAACGTTTTTCCTTTCGTTGAAGTTTTCTATTGGTTTCTTGAATCGTTTGTAAAGCTGACTTCTTTGAATTAACGCTATCAATATGACCTAGGGTCCTACATGCTTGATTCAAAATTTCCATCTTTGTCTACATGATTCAGTGAGATGAATGCACTTCGTCATCCCACAATTAAAATTATTTTCTTCTAAATAATGTTTTGTGTCCTTTTAAGAGAAGATAAAACGTAACGATGCTCTATTCCCTGCTGCATCTCCTTGCATGCAAGGTCTAAGAAGGAATATAAGATTATTCTGGTTAGAACCTTTGCTCCAAGTCTCACCACATATTGCTTTCCATCTTTATTATCTTACGTGATTGGCCAATCAATTCATGTGGGGCTAATATCGAATGTTACAATCATATGTCTTCCACATTCATAGTTTACTTTCCTAAAATTTTGATACATAAGCAATAACTATTTATTTGATTCCTCATGTCATGTGTATACATGTCTAGATAGCATAAAAACACACATGCACCCAAGAACCTTCAAACATCAGCCACGTTTATACATGTCTATTACAAAATTTTGTGCAACATCAGTCTTTGCTCAACAAGGCCTTCTACCACATGGCCTGCACATATGTTCTACCACAAGACCTTCGTTCACTCCAAACATTGACTTTTCCCTACACAAGGTAAGGTTAACTTATCCAATGTTGACAAGATCTTATCACAATAGTTGATATGATTTTCCACATACTTGTAGCACCCATTCTAGTCTAGAGCCACATCTATGTAACTTACCTCACATTGTTTGATAAGCACACCTTCTACAAGATCCCCCAAATTTTGGGTCTCTTTTGGAAGTAAGAAAAACAGGTTTTATTCTTCTTTTTTATCAAATATTGATTTAAGATGCTTGATTGACAATATTATAAGGTTCTAAAGTAAAAAGCAAGGTTGTTTCCATATTTCAGTAGGTCAGATAGACATTTGGTTCAGTTTTGACAAAATCCGCTATTTTTAGCTTTTTTATGCTAAGTGCTTTTTTGCAAAAAGCAAGGTCGGATCCTTTACCTACATGTTCCGAAGAAGCTATGGTTCAATCTTGTAAAAATTTGCTTTTCGAGTGCTTTTCACGCTATTTTTAGCTTTTCATGATTTTAATTGAAAAGTGGCTCCGCTTTCTATTCATTGGACAAGGAGAACACGTGGTTTAATTTTAGAAAATTTTGCTTTTTTGCTTTTTATGCTATTTTTAGCTTTTTGTGCTATTTGGCATTTTTGAAAAGCAATGTGCTCTTTAAGATAACCTAAACATAAAAATATTAATTTTAGTCTCCGCCGGATTTAAACATGATTACCCAAAGAAAAAACGGGATTAAATGAAATTTTTACGAGAATTATTTTTGTAAAAAGTAGTATCGTAAATACCTCGGGGAAATACGAGAAAGCCATAATTATGTTAGGACATCATGGTGTGCCGCATATTCTAGTCAAGGCTTCATTAGTTGGCCGGATATTGTTCAATTGGTCAGTTTTACTGTCAAAATTGAATGGTAAGTGGGAGAGTTAACCACCAAAAGCCAAGCCATGTTCACGAGAAGAAGAAGAAGAAGAAGAAGAAGAAGAAGAAGAAGAAGGATACTCTCTCTCTCTCTCTCTCTCTCTCTCTCTCTCTCCCTGCTTACTATCTCCTCTCTCGTTTCACGGTGTATGCGCTCTCCGAAAGCTCTTGTGGTGAAAACCTCTATGTAGCTCCCATCACCGCTCTCTCCTACAAAGTAAGAAGCCTTTCGACAACCCCTAATCAATTATAAAGCACGATGAGAAGCTTTAAAATCCATAGCCATCATCATCTCTCTCTCTCTCTCTCTATGTCATTTTTCTGAGTAGATATCCTCTCGGTGATTGTTTTTTCATATACGAGTGAATGCATGGACTTTTTGGGTGCGTTTGAAGTCTCCTCATGATTATTTCATTATGTTTGACATGTTGGTTTATTTGTACGATGTGTCTATGATCGTGTGCGTGCATAAAAAGCACTTTGTGTTTCATGTCATAGAAGCGATAAGAACATTGTTTTGGTCATAGCTCACAAACCGTTATGAATCAGCCCGAACCCTTTAAACCCCGAACCCTTTAAACCAAAGATAACACATCATTTAAAACATTTCTCTCTTAGGCGTCATGTGAAAATCACGCTTGAGCTAAGAAGTATGGTAAAAAACTAGCTAACAAGTTTGGATTGCATAAGGAGTCCTTAGTAAAGCATTGGATTTTGGTGCAATCTCGACCATTGGATAAAGCTTGCGAATTAGTGCCATATCGCAAAAAAAAATCTTTTGTAATATTTCTTCTAGGTCATTGCACGAGGTGTTGACATTTTTTTACCTCTCCCTTTAAAGAGGGACATTGAATATTGGGTCACCACAATCTTTCTTGTCCTCTTCCACCTTTTTTTTTTGGATTTTCTACAATGCTTCCAAGTGGTCTTTCAAACATTATTTTTTATTTTTTTGGAATATATTGTAGTCTAGATAGAATATTGTTACATTTTTTTCAATAAACATAATATTTTGTTGTGATTAACAATTTTTATTTTAAAATAATATTGTCACTTTCTTGTTTTCTCTCACAAAGAAACCTTTGAATATTAAATTCTTCAAATAGCCTTATGTAGGCCATTGTAAACTAATTTCACCTTGTTTTTGTTTGCAAAAGAGAATGGTTACATGTGCAAAAGCGAGCTTTTTCATGCATCCAATATAAAGTGAAATTTTTCACTCATTTTCCAATGTTAAAAGAGGTCTAAATCAGCTTGTATTAGCATAATGATTATTTTTTTCATGAAAAAAATGAATGTATTGGTCAGTAAATGAAAAAATGTGTTTTTCATATTGGAGATAACATAGAGAAACCTTTTTTTTACAATACAAATAATCTAGATCGGTATCATTTTCTTACAATTGGAAATGTAAATTTAAAATGATGAGAATTATTACTTGTATGAGAGATTTCCATTAGAATTAGAAATGTAAATGGTTCTCATGAGACAATACCTCTACTATTGAAAATTAATTGTAAAGAGATGTACCTACAAAAAATTACTCAATATAAATATTCAACACTTGAGAGGTGTGAAACATTTTCATCAAGGAAATCATTTACATAAAAGAGACCTTTAAATACTGCACTCAATGGAGGGTATTAAAAAAAATACATGTAGAATATCTAACGTTGTAAATGTTCAATGGTTGGAGTATAGTTATGTTTTAAAAATTTAGCTTTCACACCACCAGAAATTAAATTTAGCATGATATTTTTTTCCATATGGATGTTTTTTTGTATACATGGAGGTGTAGATGTTTCACCATACTCCATTAATTCACTTGGCGTTGTTGCACACATTTTGCACACCCGTGTTTGCAATTTTATATATATGGGCATGACTCTTTGTGTCAAAAAGGTGTGTGATCTTTATTGTACTGGTATTTTTATCTTGATTTAGCAAGCACATGTACATTTAGTGCAAGTCACTTGAATAGTGACAGCTAACAGGTTGCCTTAAGGGCCCAATAGTGACATTTTTGAAGTATGACTTGTATATAACTATAACTCATGGACAAACATAAATCATTTTAACATCCAAGTATTTTAATAATCTATTGGTTTTGGGTTATTGTGGCTTCTTCAAGCTTGTGGA
Organism: Adiantum capillus-veneris; assembly: GCF_014529385.1. Lineage (NCBI taxonomy): Eukaryota > Viridiplantae > Streptophyta > Polypodiopsida > Polypodiales > Pteridaceae > Adiantum > Adiantum capillus-veneris. Next base: position 87,272,781 of record NC_140934.1, read on the forward strand.
TGCAGTTTTTGGCCCTCAACTAACCTTCTCTAAGTATAGTCATGCCATCGCAGTCTTTTCTTCATGCCAAGTTTAATCATAAATTAATGGTGCATGGAATCAAATTTATCTATCTTCATAACCATTGTTTTCAAAATCTCAAAGACTTTTTTAGGATTAAAATCATTCCCTTCGGAGTTGTGGTTTAGAAATTACGGGATGTTTCTTGCAATGTACACGATACGACAACAACTAGGCAATTTGGGATAAAGTTGTGAAGGCTTACAGATTTTGTGGTGTATGTACACTTTGAAATTGTGGTTTTAAAGAAGTAATTGTTATAGGGAAAACCTGCTTTTCTCAAGTGAATTGGTTGGCAGGGCAGGTGCTTCCTAGTTTCCATGGTGATATTTTTGTAAAGTGTGAGCTTTGTCCTAAAGTGTGAGTCAAGGAGAGAAGAGTGGAATTATCCCACATGATGTGGAGCAAGGCTGTAGAGCTACTTAAAGCTCATTTTATGAATGAATAAACACAACTCTATTTTGCACTATATGCTTGTCTATGGTGAACTTGTGCTAAGCTAAGTCAATACTCAAGATTGTGTTTATGAGCCCAAACTAATTTTATCTTGGAACCTAATTCATTTGAGTGATAATCTTGCTTACACACAAACACACTCACACATTGACACCATGTTTCTCTTTCATCCACCCTAGCTAGCTCAATCCCATTCCTAACATATGGTATCGAAGCTCAGGTATGTTAGTTAGATTTGTTATTATGCATTTGCATGTTCATACAATTAGAATTCATTAATCATCATTAGCTATATCCATTAGGTTTGCTCTTCTATTACATAACGCATGCCTAATTAGTATTCCATTGGCTAGCATGAGCATGTTCTTGAGCTAAAGACTCTTGGGCCACTACTCACTAGCCAATTGGAAGCCTAATTAGCATTAGAGTACATTAATTTAGCCATTAGGAGCTTGCATTTTGCATTCAAAATTTGCTCCTTATTTTAGCAAAATTGGCATTCACCATTGGTGTGTGTGTGTGTGTGTGTGTGTGTGTGTGTGTGTAACCGCATTTGAGAGCTTCCTGTCCAACCCACCCATGCTAAAATTGTATTTCTTTTGCCTATTCTAGAGCTTGCTCAATTTTTCTCTCATACACACCCTCAATCTCTGGTTCTTCTTGCAGAATTAAGGTTTAATTGTGTGTGTGTGTGTGTATACCTAAAAGGCCTTCAATGCTTACCAAAACCTTGTAGAAAAGAAGCCCCAAAAGGTGTTCAAAGTTGAAACTACCAAGGTGGTAACACCCTATAAATAAGGGTCCACTTGTCTTGAGGGGCCACACACACTCAAGTCACCTTATTTTTGGGCGCCCACTACGGATCAAGGCCGGCGGTCAACTACATTTTACTACTTTTTCGGGTCCGCTACTGGACGAGGATTTCATTAACTGACTGTTCAATTGACCTGGCCATTTCACACCTAGTCAAAGGATTGCTGATCGTAGGTTTGAATTTCACCTCTCGTCACAGCCGGCAGTTCACTGCCCGGAGATCCTGCCTACTGTACTAGGGCTTTCCCGTGTTGCCCAAGTCTGACCCCACCCGCCCAACCTGTCCATTGGCATTAAGCACCGGTTCACATAGCCCCGAACACCACAATCGGAAGTTCTTTTAGGACTTTCAAAAGGTCCTTCTTTGGAGCCCTTTCCCACCTGCAACAGAAAAGAGATGCTTGGCAAGAATTTTTAAAGCCAAATCATCAAAGTTCTATTGAACCTACCCAGCCTCCCTTCAAGAGAGATTCAAAAGGACTACCAAAGCATTCAAAAGGTGGTTTTTTTATCAATCTTCGAGATGGGACTCCCAAGCAATAAAAGAATATATGTATTTTCTTGAAGAGTGACTTCACTTTGTGAACAGGAGCTTCACAGAGAATATATATATTTTTCTTGAAGAGTGACTTCACTCTGTGAAGAGGAGCTTCAAAAAATTAAATCTCTCTCTCTCTCTCTCTCTCTCTCTCTCTCTCTCTCTCTCTCTCTCTCTCTCTCTCTCTCTCTCTCTCTCTCTCTCTCTCTCTCTCTCTCTCTTAATAAATCCTAAAATCTTACAGCCAAGAACAATAACTTGCAAATAATTTTTTTCTATCATTCTTAAGGGGTGTGGGACGCATGTCTAACCTCACCATCCTATCTTATTGCAGTATTAGTGAGAACCACGATTACTTTGTCAAAACATGGGACGAAGCTGACTCGAGTAGTGCATAGAGGCTACAAGAGGTTGTCAATCTCTTGGAAAACAACTAACAACTCGCATCTAGCTAAAGCTACACTCAAGTGACTAAGATTACCAAAATCCAATCGCTCATCGGCAAGCAAATCACATTCTTTACAGAATCAAATGACATCCAAACGTAACGAAACTTCTAGGACAAGTTTATAAGACCTAAGAACACATACCTATGGCCTAAAACCCCACATTAGGTCAAGTTCCAAAATTGTGATTATTAACAAGAGTGGATTTTTGACCTGGTCGTTTTTGACCCAGAATGCCTCTAGATGCTTAGCAATGATGCCCCAATACCCCGCCTATGCTTACTTTTCGATTTGAAAAGGTAAATTCCTAGTTATGATGAAATTTAGCCACGGGTCAGCGACACCAAAAGCTACGAAATACTGTGAATCGCTTACATCAATGCGTAGAGCTCTTACCTGCGATTGCAATGCAAAAAATGCATTTGCAATGTGACAATTGGAGAGGGAGTAGGAAGCGTGAGAAGGACAGAAGTGAGTGCCGTTAGCTCACACTGTGTATTTCTTATCCAAAAACTTATAAAAAACTTACAATAATTGGCTTTTATACCTTAGCCAAGGTTTTTGGGTGGTCAAAAGTAATAATCTAGAGTTCTACCAAAGCTGGGAATTGAATGGCTGATACAATCTGGAAGCTTGTATCCCCGGCTCATTAATTACAAGGTTTAGAAAGAAAACAAGAGTTACAATATTCTCAATCTATCAAAATAATAATTGTTTTTACAAGGAGAACTCCGAAAAATGGTGTCCATGTTAGCTTGCTGCTAACATTCCCCCCCTCCTCACCTGTGTCATCCCTTGACACAGCTTTATGGGCTGAAGTAATCTTCGGTTTGACGGTGGGCGAGGTGGTCCTTCAGTGCTTCCAGTGTTTTTTCATATCTGATTTTGCGTTCTTTGTCTGGTACTTGCAAAAAATGCATGGTGACTTTGTTTTTGAGTTCTACTGTCGAGTAGCCTACAAATCTGGCTGTGAGGTTGCTTATCACCGGCACAAATATCTTTGTTCGCCAGGTGAAAAAGCAAGTGTAGAAGGCCTCCTCAAAAGCTAGCATATTGTGCGAGGGCAGAAAAATGCATCGGGCGTAAAATCCATAAAGAACTTCCTTTGAGAGCCGCCCACTTAGATCATAGCAGAGGCCTTTGTTTCCTTCCAAAAATGAGAGCCATGGGGTTCCTGTCAGCTCAGGATCGTTGAAGACTTGTATGCAAGTAAGTAGCATTCTCCAGATTTTGCAAAGCATTGTGCAGAAGAGATCTGGCAGACTGTTGAAGAATGTCATGGCGCCCATTAGGGTATTCACCATGTATTCTTCTATTGCTTGACCTCTCTCTGGAGCTGGTAGCATGGGAAAGATTAGCCATGTTGGCCTCTTCTTCTGCAGTGCTTTGTGTGCTTGCCATGTCCTTACTCGAGGTATAGGACAAAATGTTGGATCTTTTGGTATGGCCGCAGGTGCTCTCGTGAATAGAATCAACTATCTCGGATTCTTGTTCAACCAGCCTAGCCACCACTTCCAGTGGTCTTTATCTCCACCATTTTCTTGCATATCTCTGTATAATCTTTCCTTTACTTGTAAGAGTTCAACCTTGATGAGAGGGTATGGCAGGGATTGTTGGTGCCATTGAGAATTGATTTGATTGGGAGTGAGCTGTGTGACGTTGACAGAGTGTAAAACTCTCAACTCCCAATCCATAGCTACCTTCCACCGCTCATCTACCTCCAAGGTGATCTTCTCCTTTAGTGCATCTTCTTCAGCCTTTGACAGCTCGACCATCGGTACTGTGTCTTCCTCTATGACTTGGATTTGAAAATCTTCTCCCCCACTCGGCTCTGCTGTAGACTACGTCTCAAAGTCATCAAATGAGACCGAGGGGATTTCCACTTGGGGTGGCTCTGAAGTGCCTGCCTCCTCCTGTATATCTGGCTTTCCATCTCTGCGGAGATGGTTTACTCTTTTCAATTCTGCAATCTCTTTAAGGAGCTCCTCCTCTCTTTGGACCCGCAGGAGCACCAGGTCTCTGTGTTGTGATTGCTCCAGCTTCAACTCCAGCTCTAAATCTTTGTTTTTCTTCTCAAGTGCTTTATAGACCTCATTTGTTCCTTTGATCGAGGCCACGGCTGGATTTTCTCTTAATTGCCGCAAGAAAGTGGCATGATCATTAATTCTTTGTTGCGAATACTATAGAGATGTGTTTGCTACATCTAGCTGTACTTGAATCTTTTGAGCGGACAGAGAGGTGGTGAGAAGTTCATTTGTCACTTCTGTCAACTGCTCATCTTTCACTTTGCAAGAATTAGATTAATTAGTCAGAAGGTCACCCAACTCCTCCATTTCCTGATGTTGGTTGTTTGTTGCTATTTGATGCTGTTTTGCTTCAGTCTTGAGCTCTTGTACTTGCCTTTGGAGATCCGTCATAGTAGCCATTTTGTCGTTGAGCTCGCCTTGAAGAGCATCGATGACCATTTCTAATTCTCTGGCTTTAGTACTGCGGTTAAAGGCTACTGAGCGGAGTTTCTCCGTCATGATTTGCATCTTTTTTGCATACTCGTTCACTTGTAGAATGACTTCATCATTGGACTGCCACTCCTCTTGTCTTGCTAGTTCGGATGTGCCGGCAGCCTCTTGTGCTGCTTCTTGCTGTGTTGTTATTGCTGTTGTTTCTATAGAGGTGGTTGCTTCTCCTTTGCCATCCTGAGGTTTTGAAACCTCGGCAGTTTCTAGCTGAGTGGAAACAACTTGTGTGGTCTCAACCCTTTCCGTTTCCACGGTTGCAGGCCTTTCCACCTTCTCAGTTTCGGTTACTTCCTCATGTGTAGTAGTTTGCTCCTTTTCTTTATCTTCCTCTTTATCAGTTTCATCTGTCGGCTTGTGAGTTTCCTTGGCGGTCTGTTCTGATGCTGGTTCAGCTTTCTTTTCTTCATGTTGCTCGGCGTGGCTAGTTTGTTGTGTAGCTTCCGTTTGGTGGGTGAAATCAGACTCTTTTTACTTGTCAGTCTCGGCCTCTTCAATGGTCTCTTGGCCTGGCGGTGATGATGGTGGAGTGGGCATGCGCTGATCCTGTTGTTCCGACGGCGGTGAGGTGGCTCAGGGAGATGCCTAGCCTTGCTCTTGAGTTGTTGCTTGCTCAGATTTCTTGGTCGCTTCTTCCGCCTCTTTCAGCTTCAAGGCCTCTGCCTCTTGGTACATTCTTTCTAAATGATCCTTGGGGTCCTCGGCCTCTTTCTTTGAATGATGTTTTGTTCAAAGTCCCTTCAAGTCGGTAGGTGCCCACTTTTCTGGGTCTTTTCCCTACGCTTGCCTAGTGCACTGATACGCCTGTTTTTCTCTTTCAAATATCGCTTGCTTTTGAGCTGGCTCCTCTTAGTGGGCTACCACTGCTTTCCTCTTCATCTCTTCCCTCCTAGCTCTTTTTTCTTCCTTGTCAGAGCTTTCACTACTATGCTGCTCGGATGAACTGTCATCGGATTCATCACCTGATTTAAATGATCTCTTATGAGTTCTTGTAGATCTTGGAGAGGGTGGAGCTGCCAAGATCCATGTATTCTGATACGGGGCAGGTGGTAGGTTGTCGGCCAGGTCGATGGCATGATAGGCTATTCTGGTCAAGACTTCAGGTGCACCCAAGTAGGTTATCTTTCTCTCCTTCTTGGTGGCCTTTAATGTTGTTAACACATATTGCGCGTGGTCCACAGGTTGTTTGGTGGTTGACTTCAAAACTTGTGTAAAATTTGTGGCCACGGTGTGATTTGGTGTCATGTACCTTGGTGGTCTTTTTGCCAGGATATGGAAATGTTGGTGGTACAGATGGGCTGGCTCTTCCATCTGCTTGTGGATGAGATCGGCTATTGTAGCAGTAGTTGTTTCCTTTGTAAACATGCCCGCTATTTTCCTATCTCTTGCCCGTAGGGTCATCCCTTCAGTGGGCAATCTGAGTTCCTCTGCCACTATTTCCTTTGTAATCACAACCTCTACCTTGTTTCCTTGGTTGTCTGAGATTTGGGCAGTTCCGTCTTCCTTGATGGTGGACAGAAGCTCGTAGCCCTTCTGAAAGTCTACTCCGCAGGGCTCTTGTTCATAGAAGTGTTGGAGTCCCAACCTGCGGTTAGCCTCTTAGGTTTTTGACTTTGCTGCAACTCCACCGGATGCCCTTCTTCACTCTTAGATCTACCCATGAAGACCGTGGTGTGGTGTTCTTCTAACTGCTCTTTAGAAAGATAAGATGCCTTTGCTGCCTTTACTGACTCGATGTCCAGTTGATACGGTGGAAACTCTTGCAGTTTCTCCTTTTGGTTTAACTTCTTTATGGCCTTCTCCGCGGCTTGCATTCCGTGGATTGCATTGCTCCTGTTCAGTGAATAGAGTGCAAAGTTAGTGGAGTTGTCAGATTTTTTCTCCAGAATGTCCTATTAGACTGAAATGCTGATAACCTGGTCCAAATTGCTTCAAATCAATTTTTGAACAAGCAAAGATGCATAAAACAAAATTGTATGGTCAAAACAAAATTTTGTAACCAAAGTAAATAATCGCGATTATTTACAGCTGGGAAAATTTTTAACTTTTTTGCAATTTTGGCTTTATAGGCTTGAAGTATGTGCCAATTACATGCTCTGAGGGAAATATGGGCTCATTTGGATGTAAGGGTGAAAATGGTACCAGATGTTGTCTTTAGGTCTCTGAAACAGTAGATATAAAGAAAATTTGAGATTTTGAAATCCAAATTGACTCAAAATTGGCTAGTGGGCTTATCACATCATGTACTTTGGATGTATTATGACAAATTTTCAAAATTGCCCCATTTTGGCCAAAAAGTAACTAATCGCAATTATTAACTTTTCTTCCCAAAATGATATTTTTTGGCATGGACTTGTTCTAGGCATGGTATAGACCTTGGGTATGAATTATGAGATGATTTGGATCAAGAAAAGTTGTTCATAACCCAAATTTTGGCTTTCACAGACTTCTTTGCATTTTTTGGCAGTTTTGCAAGTAAAGGGTGGACATTTTAGATCATACTTAATTTTTGGCATTAATAGGTGGGTACACATGATAGGTGAGGTGAATTGACAATTTCCATGCAAAAAGGCTGCAAAAGTAGATAGTTGCGATTATTTACAACAGTGACAAAAACTTTGCATTTCACATAAATTTTGACCTAAACATGTTTCATACACCTAATACAAGTCCTAAATTGAATTCGGTCAAGTTTGGTCATGCCGGCATCACTTTGTGCTCTGATGACTCTGAAATCTCCATCTTTCGTGACTACTCTGTCTGTTGGGTTGGTTTGTCAACTTTGAGGCTTTGGACTTGTCCGTAACATCATCGTGAAGCTACCTGTCCAATTCTGGCTCATTTGGAGTCAGTTTGGCCTCGTGTGTCAAATTTGATGCTTTGTAACCTTCCAGCCATTTTCCGCTTTCCGAGGGCTGGAGTTGGGTTATTGTTGCATCCTTTGATTGTCGTTATTCTTGCGGTCAATGCTTGACTTGTTGCTTTATTGTATTTGGAATAACTGACTGCATTCACTCTAGCTCATATGTCTACCAAAGCATTGGTGCTATGATTGTTGAGTTGTACTTTGATGCGGAGATCCATTCCATCTAACCAGTCGTCATCTGTTGAAACTGCATCTTTAGGTAATTACCATTGTCGATCATCTCACCTTAAAGTGTTGATGGGAATCGGTACACTACAACAAAAAAGGTATCATCGACGCAAATATCGACGCCCTGCGTCGATATCTGCGTCCCTGTGAATCTGTCGCTATTTGCATCGATATCTGCTTGGAAAGGCTTTATTTGCGACGCATATATGGACGCAGATAGCGACGCAGTTATAGATGTAGATAGCGACGCAGATATGGACGGATATATAGACGCATATATCGACGACCATAACAGAAAAAAAACTCTTGGACAGAGGGCAGGTAGCCTGACCTATGCCCAGTGAAAAGATGGAAAGAGTCACCACAACCAGACTTCATGGCCTCTGCCCAAGAAAGCGAGCAGCACCAAAATCAACCGTGCTTCTGCAAAAATTTCAGCAACGTTCCCTTCGTTTTTAAATAAAATTTTCAAAAAAAAAAATCATGTATACGCCTGCTACATGCTATCCATGTAGGATCTCACATGAGATTTAAGGCAATGACCATAACGAACCATAACCATAACGAGCCATAACCATAACTTAAAAGCATAACCATAATGAACCATAACCATAACTTAAAACCATAACCGACCAATATAACCACTTTGATCATAACCAGAAACAAAATTAACAATAACCATAAGCATAACCAGAAAGTTAAACATAACCATAAACAAAACCTGAACCATAACTATGTCTATACAAGAATAGGAGAAATAACCATGTCTATACAATGACAATGACAATAACCATAACCATAAGGAAAAAAATAACTGTCTGAACAATAATCATAACCATATATATATGTCTATACAAAAGGAGACACAAAAGCGTGTCTGTGTCTCACAAAGCATATATATGAAATTCGGTCCACTGATGACTAGGCGTCACAACCTGTACATATGACAACTCACAAAATTAGTATTGATATTACTTCACATATACTTACTTAATTAAATCAACTCACACATATTAACGTCTCACCTCAAGCGATCAGCAAGACTGTAAGGCCGCCCAGTCTACAGGCTCTCCTGAAGCATCAAGATCATTCAATATTTCATAGATACCTCAGCGATATCCATCTGACTCCTCCTGACGTGTCGGGGCTCAATGCATCGCAAGATTCTGCGTTTATACAAAAATCAGAGTAATAAGAATACATGATTCATCGCGTTTTAAAAAATGCCATAGTTAAGATTGGATTAGAAACTCACAAACTCATTGCGAAAGGTGTCGAAGCCTCCGCTGCCAAGATGAGATGTCCCCCTAGTCATCTGTCGTATCTGCGCGACCTCACGCTGTTGTCTGAACCGTGTGGCCGCTGTCCACTCATCCTCCCTGATCTGCAACCACGTCTCGTGTGGGATGCCCGAAGGCTTCGGCGATCCGGTTCTGAAAGCCTTCTGAGCTGCATCTCGTCAATGTTTCATGGTGTCCCGTGCAACACCCTTGATCCATCTCCTCGGAACAACGTCAGAACCCGAAGCAGGCTGGTACTCTCTCAGGATGGTCTCCACTATGTAAGTGACTTTGTCCTTTTCCTGCTGATCCCAAGACGTCAAAATGCTGGTTAAAAACTATAGCTCAGTCCCGACTCTATCCATGTTAACAGAACCATTTGGCCATACAGTATAGATCTTGGAGGCGCTAGGATCGTGTGTCCCCCAAGGTGTCCAAGGTGTGCCAAGAGGTGTGTCGAGAGGTGTGCCTAGGTAGGACGGGGGTCATGAGCGAGGAGGGGTCGAAGCATCTGTGGACCCTCCTCCATAGCAACCACCACCTCCACCTGACAATCGCCGAGATCGGCGAGTGCGCCTGTGTTGCGACGATGAGGACGTACCCGCCTCTGCCCCACCCCTAGGTGTCTGAGCGGCCGTGATGGGAGAAGCAGGCGTCGTACCCATAGGCGTCCCCCCCCCCATAGGTGTCCCCCCCTAGGCGTCGGACCCTCGGGTGTGAAGCCCGGAGGCATAGTATTCATGCCTCTGGCTACCCAGTACTGAGAAGCCTCTGCCATCTGAGCAGGCGTCATCCGTGTAACGAAGCCCATGAATGCATCTGCACTCATAGAAGCGAGATCTGGAAATTGGTCTACCATACTAAATTCCTGCACAAAGAAAGTAAAATAAAGAATCAGAACACATTTGTTTAAATTAACTTTAAGCTTAATTTTAAATCAACGTCTCCATACAAACACTTACAAGCCTAGTCCTCGACGAGTGAGGCATCATCGATAAGATCTTGCACCGTTTCATCGTCTATCTCTAATTGCAAACATAACTCTATCCCAACTCGTTCTGGCAGATTGTCTTCATCCATTGCATCTTCATCTACAAGTGTCAATTCTAGCTCGTCTGTGTCATCCCTCGTATATCTGTCAGCTTCCTCTGCCATACCTTCGTCCATCTCATCTAATGTCACAGTAGTATGGACCTCGTCTGACTGAATTTCCTCCAAGAGATCTTGCCCTTCAAATACTTGTTTATTTCTTGGAGCAACCTGAACCACAAACCACCACTGTCGCTCTTGAGGGTCCGGTACAAAGACCACTTGCTCGCAATGTTCGGGGAGAGCAAATGTGTCGCTCGCATCTGTCCAAACCTTTGTAGAATCTATTTGCACAAGTTTGTTTCCATCTTTGCGTACCATTGCATTGCGACCAGAAGTAATCACCTTGAACCACTTCACATCCAAAAAAAACAACTCAAACCGCCTGAAGCTTACTTTCAGGATATCTGACACCAGACCACAGTAATCTAGGTTGCTTGTGCTCTCATTCATGTCTTTGGCACTAGCCCTGCTCTTTTGCATGAAACTAACCATTACCCCACTGTCAAACGTGTTTCTTCTGCTGTCAATTTGTTGTGTTATGAAATGCTTTCCATGCAACCACAGTGCCATGTATGTGTGATACTTCCAGTCACATCCAATAGCCAACTCTTCCGCTTCTAGAGATATGGGTTCTCCGATCTGTCGAGCTGCTCTCACTGTTTGTCCAACCATGCCATTGTAGGGAATTCAGGTAGAGGAGTGAGATAGTCTGGCAAGGGTAAACCTCTAGTCGTTCGGCTTTGCCTGAAATCTTGTCGCTCCCTATTGCGTCTCTCTTTCTCTTCTTCGTACCTTTCAAGCCATTTTTTCATCGGCGTTGAATTTAGTATACAGAACTTCATGATCTTTTCTCGCATGGCGTCATTCATTTTCTTCAGCACCCCTTGCCCTTGCGGCTCCTCTCCCACCAGTCTTGCATCCTCCTCATCGCTCCACAGTTGAGGCATTTCTCGGTCAGAAATGGATAGAAATTCGGTCTTCAATACAAGAGACTCTTGCACCAGCCATCCTTCTTCCATGCTCCCCTCTGGACACGCTTTTTGGCAAACAAAACCCTTAAGTGTTTTCATGAACCTCTCTAGAAAGAACATCCAACGGCTGTGGACTGTACCTACCACTGCAACCTCATCTACTACATGGACGAGCAAGTGCATTTGCATAGTTAGGCAGCTCGTGGGTAGATACTTCTCAATCATGAAAACTGCCTCAATGGAGTTAGCCCTTGCGACTGCAATAGATTCCTCCTGTATCTCCTTGGAAGAGATCCACCGCACTAGCTCTAAAATCTTGTATATGCAGATCCGCACTTCCTCCGTTAAAAACCCCTTGATCGCAATTGGAAGAATGAATTGCAAGAACTTATGCCAGTCGTGCGATTTCAGTCTTGACAGTTGATCGTCACAGGTGAATGCTGTCTTGAGACATCGCATATATCCTGTTGGCGTCCTAAACTCTGAAATCACCCTTTTAACTTGTCGCTCTTCGTTTTTTAGCAATACCCATGGCGATCTTGGAAGTTTTGTTTGGCCAGCTGCATTGGTGAAAGGCCACAGCTCTGGCATATTTTCAACTGACTGCAAATCATCTCGTGAAGCTCGATTGTCTTTCATTCCCATGATTGTCTTCCAGAGGAGCTCTCCCACATTCTTGAATATATGCATTGGATCCAGCAAATGGTTAATTAGTAGAGCACCCCAGTACGGCAACGTATGGAGAATGGACAAACGTTTCATTCTTGGAACAGGTTGCCCCTCATGTTGCTCCCATTGGCGACGCCACTCTTGTACATACATAGGACGACATTCGATGCGACCAAGCTGACCTTCGCGCAAGCGATGGCCATTTGGAAGATAATGGTGGTGGCCTTGATAAATTGTCTTTCGAAGAGAGGCAGAATAGAGTACATCCAAAGACTGTTGCCCGCAAATTGGACATGCATTGTATCCTGAAGTTTCTAGCCCTACATATATTAAATCATGAATCAGGCCAAGGCAAAGTGCTTGCGAATAGCGAGAATTTTGTAAATCAAGAACCATTACCAGAAGCTTCTCCGTATCTTGGCCAATCATGCATAGTCCACATGAGAAGTCCATGGATCCTTCCATGTTATTGTCCTACTAGTTCAACTGCATCTGCTATGTCGATCCCATGCCATAACTCCTAGAGCTCGTCAACTAGTGGATCTAGATAAACATCCATGTTTTTTGCCTTGAACTTACTAGGTACAATCAAGCTTAATATCAAATGACCCTTCTTGATGGCAAGTCACGGTGGGAGGTTGTAATTGATAAGGCACACAGGCCAAGTGCTCCATGACGAGCTTCTCAAGCCAAATGGATTGACTCCATCCATTGCCATGCCCAAACGCAAGTTGCGTGGTTCACTCTTAAAATGTGGCCAGGTATCTTCAAAGTGCCTCCATGCCTTTGAATCAGCAGGCACCCTAAATGTTGCGTCAGTGGATCTATTCGTAGAATGCCACCGCATCAACTTTGCAATGGAACCACAATGAAACATGCTTTTTATCCTAGGAATAATAGGGAAATGCAGCAACACTTTAGCTGGCACTGTCTCGCCAGCTGCATCTTGTTTGTAGCGCATCGCTCCGCACTTAGGACACGACAGACAATCTACAAATTCATTGCGAAAAAGAATGCAATCATTTGGACATGCATGAATCTTGTTGTAGTCCAAGCCAACTGAGGTCAATAGTTGCTTTGCATCTGGCCTGGAGAGGGGCATTTCATTGCCAGCTGGGAGAAGTTGCTCCCGCAACAACCTGTTTAAGCCACATTAAATTAAAAAGCTCTCCAAGCACGTCACCGTTGCAATCGGAAAATCTCTTTTGTAAATTACGTACCTAAACAAAGCAGTGATGCTTGCATCTGACCACCCGTACACTGACTAAAGATTCAAAAACGCCAGACAAGTACGAAGCGTCAATATTTTGGCGCCTTCATAAATTGGTTGACGTGCCAACTTCCTCAACATGTCTTCAAGAGATAGGCGCACCACTTCTGGTGCTGCTTCATTAGCGTTCTCCTCGCTTGTCTGGACGAAGGCATCCAGCATCTCCTCCATGCCGTCGTCTTCTATCTGTAAGTACTTTTCTGCTTCCATCCTTGGCTCTATATTGGTCGGACCTTCACGCATAATCCTTTTTCTCTCTCTCTCAGATATAGGTGCTATGTCGCGAAAATCAATGCCCGTTCCATAGGAGTCGTATCGTAGATTCTGTACAGTTTCTTTAGCAAACTCTCCGTACTTGTGCACATGCTCATTACATATCCTACGCTTGCGTAGGATTTGATACTTACAGACTGTGCACGAGCATGCAATCTTTTCCTCCATGTTAGTTGATGACGTTGCCATCTACAATGATTATGAATGTTGTTTTAATATATATACTCCTCACAATGTAAACTACCTCGCATTCTCTAGTCTTGCCCAATCTCCGTACACCTCGGTCTAGAGGTGTACGGAGATCAGGACCACCAGGTCAAAATCTCGTCTTTATTGGTCAAATTCTATATGGGTAGACACATACGTGGACTCCCAGGTGTACATGGCAATGAATGTAGTGGGCAAAACCCCTTTGCCTCTTTTAGTTCCACAGTTTCTTCAACATCCAACGGCTATCTTCCTTTCTCTCTCTCTAGATCTCGCTCTCGCTATCTCTCTTTCTCTCTCTATTTTCCTATTTCCCTATCTCTCTCTCTCTGTCTCGCTCTCCACTTCTCTATCTCTCTCTCTTTCTATTTCCCTATTTGACCTACGGTTTGTGTATTTAGCGTTTCTTCTATCCGTTTGACCTACGCCTTGCCATACGCACTCTTGATATTTCTTTAAGACTACCTAATAGACTTCGAATGGTTTCAGTAGGCATAAAAGTCATTTCCGAAATCCGTTTGCGTATTTCCGTAGAAAAACGCAACCGTATTTAACCTATGGCTTGTGCATTTGGCGTTAATTCAAAACCATTGACCTACAGCTTTCCATACGCACTCTTGACATTGCTTTAAGACTACCTAATGGACTACGGATGGTTTCAATAGGCATAGAAGTCATTTTCGAAATCCGTTTGCGTTTTTTCGTAGAAAAACGCAACCGGATTTGACCTACAGGTTGTGTATTTGGAGTTAATTCAAACCCATTGACCTACAGATTGCCATACATGCTCTTAACATTGCTTTAAGACTACTTAATGAACTACGGATGATCTTAGTAGGCATAGAAGCCATTTCCGAAATCCGTTTGCGTTTTTTCGTAGAAAAACGCAACCGAATTTGACCAATGGCTTGTGTATTTGGCGTTAATTCAAACCCATTGACCTACGGCTTCCCATATACGCTCTTGACATTGCTTTAAAACTACTTAATGAACTACGGATGGTTTCGGTAGGCATAGAAGCCATTTCCGAAGTCTGTCTGCGTTTTTCCATAGAAAAACGCAATCGAATTTGACCTACAGCTTGTGTATTTGGAGTTTCTTCTATCCATTTAACCTACGACTTGCCATATGCTCTCTTGACATTGCTTTAAGAATACCTAATGGACTACGAATGGTTTCAATAGGCATAGAAGTCATTTACGAATTCCGTTTGCGTTTTCCCGTAGAAAAACGCAACCGGATTTGACCTACGGCTTGTGTATTTGACGTTCTTCTGTTCGTTTGACCTACAGATTTCCATACACGCTCTTGACATTGCCTTAAGACTACCTAATGGACTAGGGATGGTTTCGGTAGGCATAAAAGCCATTTCCGAAGTCCGTTTGCGTTTTTCCATAGAAAAACGCAATCGGATTTGACCTACGGCTTGTTTATTTGGCGTTTCTTCTATGCGTTTGACCTACGGCTTGCCATATGCACTCTTGACATTGCTTTAACACTACCTAATGGTCTACGGATGGTTTCAGTACGCATAGAAGTCATTTCCGAAATCCGTCTGCATTTTTTCGTAGAAAAACGCAACTTGATTTGACCTACGGCTTGTGTATTTGGCGTTAATTCAAACCCATTGACCTACGGCTTGCCATACACGCTCTTGAAATTTCTTTAAAACTACTTAATGAACTACGGATGGTTTCAATAAGCATAGAAGCCATTTCCGAAGTCCATTTGCGTTTTTTCATAGAAAAACGCAACCGGATTTGACCTATAGGTTGTGTATTTGGAGTTAATTCAAACCCATTGACCTACAACTTGCCATACATGCTCTTAACATTGCTTTAAGACTACTTAATGAACTACGGATGATCTTAGTAGGCATAGAAGCCATTTCCGAAGTCCGTTTGCGTTTTTTCGTAGAAAAACGCAACCGAATTTGACCTATGGCTTGTGTATTTGGCGTTAATTCAAAACCATTGACCTACGGCTTCCCATACACGCTCTTGACATTGCTTTAAAACTACTTAATGAACTACGGATGGTTTCGGTAGACATAGAAGCCATTTTCGAAGTCTGTCTGCGTTTTTCCATAGAAAAACGCAATCGGATTTGACCTACAGCTTGTGTATTTGGAGTTTCTTCTATCCATTTAACCTACGACTTGCCATATGCTCTCTTGACATTGCTTTAAGAATACCTAATGGACTACGGATGGTTTCAATAGGCATAGAAGTCATTTACGAATTCCGTTTGCGTTTTCCCATAGAAAACGCAACCGGATTTGACCTACGGCTTGTGTATTTGACATTCTTCTGTTCGTTTGACCTACAGATTGCCATACACGCTCTTGAAATTGCCTTAAGACTACCTAATGGACTACGGATGGTTTCGGTAGGCATAAAAGCCATTTCCGAAGTCCCTTTGCGTTTTTCCATAGAAAAACGCAATCGGATTTGACCTACAGCTTGTTTATTTGGCGTTTCTTCTATGCGTTTGACCTACAGCTTGCCATATGCACTCTTGACATTGATTTAACACTACCTAATGGTCTACGGATGGTTTCAGTAGGCATAGAAGTCATTTTCGAAATCCGTCTGCATTTTTTCGTAGAAAAACGCAACTGGATTTGACCTACGGCTTATGTATTTGGCATTAATTCAAACCCATTGACCTACGGATGAACTACGGATGGTTTCAATAAGCATAGAAGCCATTTCCGAAGTCCATTTGCGTTTTTTCATAGAAAAACGCAACCGGATTTGACCTACGGCTTGCGTATTTGTCGTTTCTTCTATTTGTTTGACCTACGGATTGCCATACGCGCTCTTGACATTGCCTAAAGACTACCTAATCGTCTACGGATGGTTTCAGTAGGCATAGAAGTCATTTTCGAAGTCCGTTTGCGTTTTTTCGTAGAAAAACGCAACCGGATTTGACCTACGGCTTGTGTATTTGACGTTTCTTCTGTCTGTTTAACCTACAGCTTGTCATACACGGTCTTGATATTTCCTTAAGACTACTTAATGGACTACATATGGTTTCGGTAGACGTAGAATCAGTTTCCGAAGTCCTTCTACGTTTTTCGATAGAAAAACCCAATCGGATTTGACCTACGGCTTGTGTATTTGGCGTTTCTTCTATCCGTTTGACCTACAACTTTCCATACGCCCTCTTGACATTGCCTAAAGACTATCTAATGGACTACGAATGGTTTCGGTAGGCATAGAATCAGTTTTCGAGGACCGTCTGCGTTTTTCCGTAGAAAAACGCAACCGAATTTGATCTACGGCTTGTGTCTTTGACGTCTTCTGTCCGTTTGACCTAAAGCTTTCTATACACGCTCTTGAAATTACCTTAAGACTACGTAATGAACTACGGATGGTTTCGGTAGGCATATAAGCCATTTCCGAAGTTCGTTTGCATATTTCCATAGAAAAACGCAACCGGATTTGACCTATGGCTAGTGTATTTGACGTTTCTTCTATCCGTTTGACCTACGGCTTGCCATATGCGCTTTAAAACTACCTAATGGACTACGGATGGTTTCAGTAGGCATAGAAGTCATTTCCGAAATCCGTCTGCATTTTTCCGTAGAAAAACGCAACCGGATTTGACCTACGGCTTGTGAATTTGGCGTTAATTCAAACCCATTGACCTACGGCTTGCCATACACGCTCTTGAAATTACTTTATGACTACTTAATGAACTACGGATGGTTTCGGTAGGCATAGAATCCATTTCCGAAGTCCGTTTGCATTTTTCCGTAGAAAAACGCAATCAGATTTGACCTACGGCTTGTGTAATTGGCGTTTCTTCTATCCGATTGACCTACGGCTTGCCATACGCGCTCTTGACATTGTCTAAAGACTATGTAATGGACTACGGATGGTTTGGGTAGGCATAGAATCAGTTTTCGACGACCGTCTGCGTTTTTTTGTAGAAAAACGCAACCGGATTTGACCTATGGCTTGTGTATTTGATGTTTCTTCTGTCCGTTTGACCTACGGCTTGCCATACACGCTCTTGACATTACCTTAAGACTACCTAATGGACTACAGATGGTTTCGGTAGGCATAGAAGCCATTTTCGAGGTCGGTTTACGTTTTTCCACAGAAAAACGCAACCGGATTTGACCTATGGCATAGAAGCCGTTTATGAAGTCTATTTGCATTTTTCCGTAGAAAAACCCAACCGGACTTCAAAAACGGCTTGTATTTTGGGCGTTTCTTCTATCCGTTTGACCTACGGCTTGTTATATGCCCCTGCCCAACCTTTTTTTGAGGAGGAAGCTTGTCTCTAAGAGCAACGACGACGCTATTGTTGCTCCCTAGAGGACTTTCATGTGTAAAGGTGAGAGTTGAGCTTCGAATGTATTTTGAGCTGGTCAAATGAAGTCATAGGCTACATCAGACGATCCAGGTCACTTTGGATCGACATGCACAACGCCCGGTCAAACTACTGACTATGGAGGAGATTGATGAGATTTGCCAACGACAGATGCTGGATCTCCTATGATCTACCTATCCCAGCTAGCTGTTTTAGCCATTTAGTCCATACCCAGCAGTTTAGGATTCCATAATATTTTATTTTGTCATTTTGTCATTTTATCATCTTTTTACTCTGACTTTGTATCAGATCCACCACATTGTAACTTTCTTGTCTCGTAGGTCACTTTGGCCTTTCGAAGACGTTAATATAACATTTCATTTTATTTCTCTCTTTAATTTTTCTTTCTTTAATTTTAATTTCCTACGCATACATTAATTCTCTCTCTCTCTCTCTCTCTCTCTCTCCTACACACACACACACCGCTCTCTGTCTCTCTCTCTTTCCTACACACACACACACACCGCTCTCTCTCTTTGCTACACACGCACACACCGCTCTCTCTCTCTCTCTCTCTCTCTCTCCTACACACACACACACACACACACACACACACAATGTAGATAGAGAGAGAGAGAGAGGGGTTGGGGGGGGGGGGGGGGGGGGGAGGAGAGTGACATAATACCTGCACAGCAGGTTTCGGCCAAGATTTGAGCAGACGAAAATGTCCCCTGCGCGCGTGGGTTTCTCTTTTTTCCCCCAAATTTCTTTGCGTCGCAAGCAACGTCGATATACCCGTGGAAATTTGTGTTGATATACGCGGGGCAAATAATGCCTTTCCATGCGTATATTGACGCGCATTGCGACGCCTATATCGACGTGCTCTAATTGCGTCGATATACGTGTGGAAAGACATGGCCGTCGATATCTTTATTATCTTACGCGATTGCCCATTCAATTCATGTGGGGCTAATATTGAATGTTACAATCATATGTCTTCCATATTCATAGTTTACTTTCCTAAAATTTTGATACATAAGCAATAACTATTTATTTGATTCCTCATGTCATGTGTATACATGTCTAGATAGCATAAAAACACACATGCACCCAAGAACCTTCAAACATCAGTCACGTTTATACATGTCTAGTACAAAATTTTGTGCAGCATCAGTCTTTGCTCAACAAGGTCTTCTACCACATGGCCTGCAGATATATTCTACCACAAGAACTTCATTCACTCCAAACATTGACTTTTCCCTAGACAAGGTAAGGTTAACTTATTCAATGTTGACAAGATCTTATCACAATAGTTGATATGATTTTCCACATACTTGTAGCACCCCTTTTAGTCTAGAGCCACATCTATGTCACTTACCTCACATTGTTTGATAAGCACACCTTCTGCAAGATCCCCAAATTTTGGGTCTCTTTTGGAAGTAAGAAAAACAGGTTTTAATGTTCGTTTTATCATATTTTGATTTAAGATGCTTGATTGACAATATTGTAAGGTTCTAAAGTAAAAAGCAAGGTTGTTTCCATATTTCAATAGGTCAGATGGACATTTGGTTCAGTTTTGAGAAAATCCGCTATTTTTAGCTTTTTTATGCTAAGTGCTTTTTTGCAAAAAGCAGGGTCAGATCCTTTACCTACATGTTCCGAAGAAGCTATGGTTCAATCTTGTAAAAATCTGCTTTTCGAGTGCTTTTCACACTATTTTTAGCTTTTCATGATTTTAATTGAAAAGCGGCTCCGCTTTCTATTCATTGGACAAGGAGAACATGTGGTTTAATTTTAGAAAATTTTGTTTTTTTGTTTTTTTTGCTATTTTTAGCTTTTTGTGCTATTTGGCATTTTTGAAAAGCAATGTGCTCTTTAAGATAACCTAAACATAAAAATATTAATTTTAGTCTCCACTGGATTTAAACATGATTACCCAAAGAAAAAACGGGATTAAATGAAATTTTTACGAGAATTATTTTTGTAAAAAGTAGTATCGTAAATACCTCGGGGCAATACGAGAAAGCCATAATTATGTTAAGACATCATGGTGTGCCGTATATTCTAGTCAAGGCTTCATTAGTTGGCCGATATTGTTCAATTGGTCAGTTTTACTGTAAAAATTGAATGGTAAGTGGGAGACTTAACCACCAAAAGCCAAGCCATGTTTTTACTGCAGCTATTCCATGCAGAATAACAAGCGCTAGTTTTTGGCTTGGGTATCACTCTCGCTTGCTATAGTGCCTATAAATTGGAAGGGAGTACCGCAAGGCAATACATACCTATTATACGGAGTGGTGCAAACTCTTCATCACTATCTCTATAAGCTTTTGTCTCTTGTTCACGAGAAGAAGAAGAAGAAGAAGAAGAAGAAGAAGAAGAAGAAGGATACTCTCTCTCTCTCTCTCTCTCTCTCTCTCTCTCTCTCTCTCTCTCTCTCTCTCCCCCTTCTTACTATCTCCTCTCTCGTTTCACGGTGTACGCACTCTCCGAAAGCTCTTGTGGTGAAAACCTCTATGTAGCTCCCATCACCGCTCTCTCCTACAAAGTAAGAAGCCTTTCGACAGCCCTTAATCAATTCTCAAGCACGATGAGAAGCTTTAAACTCCATAGCCATCATCATCTCTCTCTCTCTCTCTCTATGCCATTTTATGAGTAGGTATGCTCTCGATGATTGTTTTTTCATATACGAGTGAATGCATGGACTTTTCGGGTGCGTTTGAAGTCTCCTCATGATTATTTCATCATGTTTGACACACTGGTTGATGTGTACGATGCGTTTATGATAGTGTGCGTGCATAAACAGTACTTTGTGTTTCACGTCATAGAAGCGATAAGAACATTGTTTTGGTCATAGTTCACAAACCGTTATGAATCAGCCCGAACCCTTTAAACCAGAGATAAGACACATCATTTAAAACATTTCTCTCTTAGGCGTCATGTGAAAATCACGCTTGAGCTAAGAAGTATGGTAAAAAAATAGCTAAGAAGTTTGGATTGCATAAGGAGTCCTTAGTAAAGCGTTGGATTTTGGTGCAATCTGGACCATTGGATAAAGCTTGCGAATTAGTGCCATATCGCAAAAAACTTTCTTTTTTAATATTTCTTCTAGGTCATTGTAAGAGGTGTTGACATTTTTTTACCTCTCCCTTTAAAGAGGGACATTGAATATTGGGTCACCACAATCTTTCTTGTCCTCTTCCACCTTTTTTTTGAATTTTCTACAATGCTTCCAAGTGGTCTTTCAAACATTATTTTTTATGTTTTTGGAATATATTGTAGTCTAGATAGAATATTGTTACATTTTTTTCAATAAACATAATATTTTGTTGTGATTAACAATTTTTATTTTAAAATAATATTGTCACTTTCTTATTTTCTCTCACAAAAAAACATTTTAATATTAAATTCTTCGAATAGCCTTATGTAGGCCATTGTAAACTTTCACCTTGTTTTCGTTTGCAAAAGAGAATGGTTACATGTGCAAAAGGGAGCTTTTTCATGCATCCAATATAAAGTGAAATTTTTCACTCACTTTCCAATGTTAAAAGAGGTCTAAATCAGCTTGTATTAGCATAATGATTATTTTTTTCATGAAAAAAATGAATGTATTGGTGAGTAAATGAAAAAATGTGTTTTTCATATTGGAGATAACATAGAGAAACCTTTTTTTTTTACAATACAAATAATCTAGATCGGTATCATTTTCTTACAATTGGAAATGTAAATTTAAAATGATGAGAATTATTACTTGTATGAGAGATTTCCATTAGAATTAGAAATGTAAATGGTTCTCATGAGACAATACCTCTAATATTGAAAATTAATTGTAAAAAGATGTATATTACGCAATATAAATATTCAACACTTGAGAGGTGTGAAACATTTTCATCAAGAAAAGATCCATCGACTAGAGCAAATCATTTACATAAAAGAGACCTTTAAATACTGCACTCAATGGATGGTATTAAAAAAAATACATGTAGAATATCTAACGTTATAAATGTTCAATGGTTGGAGTATAGTTATGTTTTAAAAATTTAGCTCACACCACCAGAAATTAAATTTAGCATGATATTTTCTTGCATATGGATGTATTTTTGTATACATTGAGGTGTAGATGTTTCACCATACTCCATTAATTCACTTGGCGTTGTTGCACACATTTTGCACACCCTCGTTTGCAATTTTATATATATGGGCATGACTCTTTGTGTCAAAAAGGTGTGTGATCTTTATTGTATTGGTATTTTTATCTTGATTTAGCAAGCACATGTACATTTAGTGCAAGTCACTTGAATAGTGACAGCTAACAGGTTGCCTTAAGGGCCCAATTGTGACATTTTTGAAGTATGACTTGTATATAACTATAACTCATGGACAAACATAAATCATTTTAACATCCAAGTATTTTAATAATCTATTGGTTTTGGGTTATTGTGGATTCTTCAAGCTTGTTGATGCAATTTTTGGCCCTCAAATAACCTTCTCTAAGTATTGTCATGCCATCACAGTCTGTTATTCATACCAAGTTTAATCATAAATTAATGGTGCATGGAATCAAATTTATCTATCTTCATAACCATTGTTTTCAAAATCAAAATTTTTTTTTGAGGATTAAAATCATTCCCTTTGGAGTTGTGGTTTAGAAATTACGGTATGTTTCTTGCAACGTACACGATACGACAACAACTAGGCAATTTGGGATAAAGTTGTGAAGGCTTACAGATTTTGTGGTGTATGTACACTTTGAAATTGTGGTTTTAAAGAAGTAATTGTTATAGGAAAAACCTGCTTTTCTCAAGTGAATTGGTTGGCATGTGTTGTACGTCCATGGAAGGGCAGGTGTTTCCTAGTTTCCATGGTGATATTTTTGTAAAGTGTGAGCTTTGTACTAAAGTGTGAGTCAAGGAGAGAAGAGTGGATTTATCCCACATGCTGTGGAGCAAGGTTGTAGAGCTGCTTAAAGCTCATTTTATGAATGAATAAACACAACTCTATTTTGCACTATATGCTTGTCTATGGTGTACTTGTGCTAAGCTAAGTCAATACTCAAGATTGTGTTTATGAGTCCAAACTAATTTTATCTTGGAACCTAATTCATTTGAGTGGTAATCTTGCTTACACACAAACACACTCACACATTGACACCATGTTTCTCTTTCATCCACCCTAGCTAGCTCGATCCCATTCCTAACATATGGTATCAGAGCTCGGGTATGTTAGTTAGATTTGTTATTATGCATTTGCATGTTTGTACAATTAGAATTCATTAATCATCATTAGCTAGATCCATTAGGTTTGCTCTTCTATTACATAACGCATGCCTACTTAGTATTCCATTGGCTAGCATGAGCATGTTCTTGAGCTAAAGACTCTTGGGCCACTACTCACTAGCCAATTGGAAGCCTAATTAGCATTAGAGTACATTAATTTAGCCATTAGGAGCTTGCTTTTTGCATTCAAAATTTGCTCCTTATTTTAGCAAAATTGGCATCCACCATTGGTGTGTGTGTGTGTGTGTGTGTGTGTGTGTGTGTGTGTGTGTGTGTGTGTGTGTGTGTGTGTGTGTAACCCCATTTGAGAGCTTCCCGTCCAGCCCATCCATGCTAAAATTGCATTTCTTTTGCCTATTCTAGAGCTTGCTCAATTTTTCTCTCATACACACCCTCAATCTCTGGTTCTTCTTGCAGAATTAAGGTTTAATTGTGTGTGTGTGTGTACCTAAAAGGCCTTCAATGCTTACCAAAACCTTGTAGAAAAGAAGCCCCAAAAGGTGTTCAAAGTTGAAACCACCACGGTGGTAACACCCTATAAATAAGGGTCCACTTGTCTTGAGGGGCCACACACACTCAAGTCACCTTATTTTTGGGCGCCCATTGAGGATCTAAGGCCGGCGGTCAACTATATTTTACTACTTTTTCGGGTCCGCTACTGGACGAGGATTTCATTAACTTACTGTTCAATTGACCTGGCCATTTGACGCCTAGTCAAAGCATTGCTGATCGCAGGTTTGAATTTCACCTCTGTTCACAGCCAGCAGGTCACTACCCGAAGATCCTGCCTGCTGCACTAGGGCTTGCCTGTGTTGCCCAAGTCTGACCCCACCCGCCCAACCTATCCATTGGCATTAAGCACCGGTTCACATAGCCCCGACAACCACAAGCGGAAGTTCTTTTAGGACTTTCAAAAGGTCCTTCTTTGGAGCCCTTTCCCACCTGCAGCAGAAAAAGAGATGCTTGGCAAGAATTTTTAAAGCCAAATCATCAAAGTTCTATTGAACCTACCCAGCCTCCCTTCGAGAGAGATTCAAAAGGACTACCAAAGCATTCAAAAGGTGGTTTTTTTATCGAGCTTCCAGATGGGACTTCCAAGCAATAAAAGAATATATGTATTTTCTTGAAGAGTGACTTCACTTTGTGAAGAGGAGCTTCACAGAGAATATATATATTTTTCTTGAAGAGTGACTTCACTCTGTGAAGAGGAGCTTCAAAAAATTAAATCTCTCTCTCTCTCTCTCTCTCTCTCTCTCTCTCTCTCTCTCTCTCTCTCTCTCTGTCTCTCTCTTAATAAATCCTAAAATCTTACAGCCAAGAACAATAACTTGCAAATAATTGTTTTCTATCATTCTTAAGGGGTGTGGGACGCATGTCTAACCTCACCATCCTATCTTATTGCAGTATTAGTGAGAACCACGATTACTTTGTCAAAACATGGGACGAAGCTGACTCGACTAGTGCATAGAGGCTACAAGAGGTTGTCAATCTCTTAGAAAACAACTAGCAACTCGCATCTAACTAAAGCTACACTCAAGTGACTAAGCTCACCAAAAGCCAATCGCTCATCGGCAAGAAAATCACATCCTTTACAGCATCAAATGACATCCAAACGTAATGAAACTTATAGGACAAGTTTATAAGACCTAAACACACATACCTATGGCCTCAAACCCCACTTTAGGTCAAGTTCCAAAATCGTGATTATTCACAACATTGGATTTTTGACCTAGTCGTTTTCGACCCAGAATGCCTCTAGATGCTTAGGAATGATGCACCAATACCCCGCCTATGTTTAGTTTTTGATTTAAAAGTGTAAATTCCTAGTTATGATGAAATTAGGCCGCGGGTCGGCGATGCCTAAAGCTACGAAATACTGTGAATAGCTTACATCAATGCATAGAGCTCTTACCTGCGATTGCAATGCAACAAATGCATTTGCAATGTGACAATTGTAGAGGGAGTAGGAAGCGCGAGAAGGAGAGAAGTGAGCGCCGTTAGCTCACGCTGTGTATTTCTTATCCAAAAACTTATAAAAAACTTACAAAAATTGGCTTTTATACCTTAGCCAGGGTTTTTGGGTGGTCAAAAGTAACAATCTGGAGTTCTACCAAAGCTGGGAATTGAATGGCTGATACAATTTGGAAGCTTGTAGCCCCGGCTCATTAATTACAAGGTTTAGCAAGAAAACAGGAGTTACAATATTCCCAATTTATCAAAATAATAATTGTTTTTACAAGGAGAACTCCGAAAAATGGTGTCCATGTTAGCTTGCTGCTAACATTCCCCCCCTCCTCACCTGTGTCATCCCTTGACACAACTTTATGGGCTGAAGTAATCTTCGGGTTGACGGTGTGCGAGGCGGTCCTTCAGTGCTTCCAGTGCTTTTTCATATCTGATTTTGCGTTCTTTGTCTCGCACT
Source organism: Adiantum capillus-veneris (assembly GCF_014529385.1). NCBI lineage: Eukaryota > Viridiplantae > Streptophyta > Polypodiopsida > Polypodiales > Pteridaceae > Adiantum > Adiantum capillus-veneris. The sequence continues at coordinate 87,298,484 of NC_140934.1, forward strand.
TGCAAAAACTGGATGGTGACTTTGTTTTTGAGTTCTACTGTCAAGTAGCCTACAAATCTAGCTATGAGGTTGCTTATCACCGGCGCAAATATCCGTTCACCATGTGAAAAAGCCAGTGTAGAAGGCCTCCTCAAAAGCTAGCATATTGTGCGAGGGCAGAAACATGCATCGGGCGTAATAGCCATAAAGAACTTCCTCTGAGGGCTGCCCACTTAGATCATAGCAGAGGCCTTTGTTTCCTTCCAAAAATGAGAGCCATGGGGTTCCTGTCTGCTCAGGATCATTGAAGACTTGTATGCAAGTAAGTAGCATTCTGCAGATTTTGCAAAGCATTGTGCAGGAGAGATCTGGCAGACTTTTGAAGAATGTCATGGCGCCCGTTAGGGTATTCACCATGTATTCTTCTGCTGCTTGACCTCTCTCGGGAGCTGGAAGCCTGGGAAAGATTATCCATGTTGGCCTCTTCTTCTACAGTGATTTGTGTGCTTTCCATGTCCTTACTCGAGGTATAGGACAAAATGTTGGATCTTTCGGTATGGCCGCAGGTGCTCTCATGAATAGAATCAACTATCTCGGATTCTTGTTCAACCAGCCTAGCCACCACTTCAAGTGGTCTTTATCTCCACCATTTTCTTGCATATCTCTGTATAATCTTTCCTTTACCTGTAAGAGTTCAACCTTGATGAGAGGGTATAGCAGGGATTGTTGGTGACATTGAGCATTGATTTGATTGGGAGTGAGCTGTGTGACATTGAGAGAGTGTAAAACTCTCAACTCCCAATCCATAGCTACCTTCCACCACTCATCTACCTCCAAGGTGATCTTCTCCTTTAGTGCATCTTCTTCAGCCTTTGACAGCTCGACCATCGGCACTGTGTCTTCCTCTATGACTTGGATTTGAAAATATTCTTCCCCACTCGGCTCTGCTATAGACTGCGTCTCAAAGTCATCAAATGAGACCGAGGGGATTTCCACTTGGGGCGGCTCTGAAGTGCCTGCCTCCTCCTGTATATATGGCTTTCCATCTCTTTGGACCCGCATGAGCACCAAGTCTCTGCGTTGTGACTACTCGAGCTTCAACTCCAGCTCTAAATCTTTGTTTTTCTTCTCAAATGCTTTATAGACCTCATTTGTTCCTTTGATCGAGGCCACGGATGGATTATCTCTTAATTGCCGCAAGAAAGTGGCCTGATCATTAATTCTTTGTTGCGAATACTATAGAGATGTGTTTGCTACATCTAGTTGTACTTGAATCTTTTGAGTGGACAAAGATGTGGTGAGAAGTTCATTTGTCACTTCTGTCAACTGCTCATCTTTCACTTTGCAGGAATTAGATTACTTAGTGAGGAGGTCACCCAGCTCCTCCATTTCCTTCTGTTGGCTGTCTGTTGCTATTTGATGCTGTTCTACTTCAGTCTTGAGCTCTTGTACTTGCCTTTGGAGATCCGTCATAGTAGCCATTTTGTTGTCGAACTCGCCTTGAAGAGCATCGATGACCATTTCTAATTCTCTGGCTTTAGTACTGCGGTTAAAGGCTACTGCGCGGAGTTTCTCTGTCATGATTTTCATCTTTTTTGCATCCTCGTTCACTTGTAGAATGACTTCATCATTGGATTTCCACTCCTCTTGTCTTGCTAGTTCGGATGTGCCGGCAGCCTCTTGTGTTGCTTCTTGATGTGTTGTTATTGTTGTTGTTTCTATAGAGGTGGTTGCTTCTCCTTTTCCATCCTGAGGTTTTGAAACCTCGGCAATTTCTAGCTGAGTGGAAACAACTTGTGTGGTCTCAACCCTTTCCGTTTCCACGGTTACAGGCCTTTCCACCTTCTCAGTTTCGGTTACTTCCTCATGTGTAGTGGTTTGCTCCTTTTCTTTATCTTCCTCTTTATCAGTTTCATCTGTCGGCTTGTGAGTTTCCTTGGCGGTCTGTTCTGATGCTGGTTCAGCTTTCTTTTCTTCATGTTGCTCGGCATGGTTAGTTTGTTGTGTAGCTTCCGTTTGGTGGGTGAAATCAGACTCTTTTTCCTTGTCAGTCTCGGCCTCTTCAGTGGTCTCTTGGCCTGGGGGTGATGATGGTGGAGTAGGCATGGGCTGATCCTGTTGTTTCGACGGCGGTGAGGTGGGTCGGGGAGATGCCTAGCCTTGCTCTTGAGTTGCTGCTTGCTCATCTTTCTTGGTCCCTTCTTCCGCCTCTTTCAGCTTCAAGGCCTCTGCCTCTTGGTACATTCTTTCTAAATGATCCTTGGGGTCCTCGGCCTCTTTCCTCGAATGATGTTTCGTTCAAATTCCCTTCAAGTCGGTAGGTGCCCACTTTTCTGGGTCTTTTCCTTGCGCTTGCCTAGTGCACTGATATGCCTGTTTTTCTCATTCAAATATCGCTTGCTTTTGAGCTGGCTATGGGCTCATTTGGATGTACAGGGTGAAAATGGTACCAGATTGTGGCTTTAGGTCTCTGAAACAATAGATATAAAGAAAATTTGAGATTTTGAAATCCAAATTGACTCAAAATTGGCTAGTGGGCTTATCACATCATGTACTTTGGATGTATGATGGCAAATTTTCAAAATTGCCCCATTTTGGCCAAAAAGTAAATAATCGCGATTATTAACTTTTCTTCCCAAAATGAAATTTTTTTGCATGGACTTGTTCTAGGCATGGTATAGACCTTGGGTATGAATTATGAGATGATTTGGACCAAAAAAAGTTGTTCATAACCCAAATTTTGGCTTTCACAGACTTCTTTGCATTTTTTGGCAGTTTTGCAAGTAAAGGGTGGACATTTTAGATCATACTTGATTTTTGGCATGTAATAGGTGGGTACACATGATAGGTGAGGTGAATTGACAATTTCCATGCAAAAATGTTACAAAAGTAAATAATCGCGATTGTTTACAACAGTGACAAAAACTTTGCATTTCACATAAATTTTGACCTAAACATGTTTCATACACCTAATACAAGTCCTAAATTGAATTCGGTCAAGTCTGGTCATGCCGACATCACTTTGTGCTCTGTTGACTCTGAAATCTCCGTCTTTTGTGACTACTCTGTCTGTTGGGTTGGGTTGTGAACTTTGAGGCTTTGGACTTGTCTGTAACATCATCGTGAAGCTACCTGTCCAATTCTGGCTCATTTGGAGTCAGTTTGGCCTCGTGTGTCAAATTTGACGCTTTGTAACCTTCTAGTCCTTTTCTGCTTGTCGAGGGCTTTACTTGATGGATTTGTCCAAACCAATCATATACATTGTATATGAGCCTCATTAGCAAGACATCTGTGGAGTCAGGTCGGAATTCCGGCCTTTTCCAAAAAACCCTAATTCTCTACTGAGAACCCCCTTGACCCCAGCCGAATGATCATATGATGGTATGGAATGGTTCTATCATGTTAGGGCATGCTATGGTTCAAATCCCATCCGATTTGGTCGAGCTGGCGGGGCGCTATGGTCACTTTTAGGTCGTAGGTCTTCGTGCATTGCTCGAATTCTAGGGTTTTTTCTAGGGCTTTAGACTAGCTACCGGCCGTACAAAATGGATTGATTAGTAAGGAACTTACCCCTCATGTCTCCTGTGAGAGAGCGTTGAAAGAGGTCAATTGTAGGCTCCGACATGACGCGCGAAAGAAGCCGAAATGCTCTCTCTGCAAAGCTCCAAGTGGAAATGAGGTGGTTTTAGCCTACTCTGGCTATCTATACCCTGACTTCCCGAACCAAATTTCCCCAGATTCCCCCGTTAGTCCTATTAGGCTGTGGAATCTATGTTAGGTTCAAAAATTTCCCAAACCGGATTCCTGTAGCTCATTCTGCAAAAATTTTGCAGAAGTAGGCCTGGCCGCCTAATTTAGGCTTCCGCTTCCATCTTCTAATTTTGTTGAAAATTTTTGTGCTTTTTCGCCTTGTCTTTCTGATCACCATCGTGTCTTCCGCTTTACCATCTGAGCTTTCCTGTTAATTATTATTAATTTTTGACCTTTTTATTGGAAAAATCAAAGAAAATAGAAAAATGCTCTAAAAAAAGCAAAGTGAAAATCCAATAATTAAGAAAATCCGTTGAAAAACATAGCTTTATTGTTTTTTGTTGTCTTTCTCTATTTTTAAGCCTTCCTATGAGCAAAAATGATGAAAATACCCAAAAAAGGACTGTTTTTAATGATTTTCTGATGTATATACACTATTTTTACTCATCAGGAAGATATTATCAGTGACTTTTTCCCAGTTGATGAATTATAAGGGCATTACTAGGTAATTTTGCAAAAATCACACGTTAACATGAAACTTTTTCCTCCCTCTTCAAACATTGTCCTTAATTACTTAGTATTTAGTAGTATCCTTCCACCCCTCCTAGATAGTGTTCTCTGGGACGACTGTGTGCATGGGTTGAACAATTGTGTCTATGCATAGCCGTGATTGGATCTACCATGATATGAAGATCATTGCAATTTTGCTCAATATGCTATGCGAGAGCTGGGTCTTGAGTAATTAACTCAAGGGTTTCCGTTGTCGAGGTTTGTTGTTGATGTCTTTGAAAGAGAAAATCCTGCAGCCTTTGTGCTCTCTTTGTGATAGTTCCATCATGGTGTTTAAGCACGCTGATTGCTTGAGCTGTGGGGAGCATTTTAGACGTTTGTCGATCTTTTTCTCGCACTGGTAGCTTGGTCTGCTTGGTGCATGGTTCTTGAGAGTCTGTTTAGACTTAACTGGCCACTGTTTGATTGGTTTCACGTTGTGTGGAGAAGATAAGTGCTCCTTTTTCTTCCCAACCTTTTTCATGGGTGCTTCCTTGTTCATAGATGCTCAATTCTCTGCTTGAACCCTTGGAACCGTCTTCGGTTTATTTGGTGAAATCTTAGGCACCCAGATCTTATTGGGTTTATCTACAAGTTGTGCCTTTGGTACCCAAATTTTCCGGACTCCTTGCATGCTACTTGTAGCATTTGTTTGTCGAGGGGAGGGAGAATATTTAATTCATAGAGTGGTACTCTGATTGCATCTTTTCCATTCCTCTTTGCTAGGTGCAATAGGAACAATGAGTTGCCCTCCCTTAAGTGATAGCTTTAGCTGATTTGTATCCCAATCTGGTACTCACTTGTATGTACGCATCCAAGGAATGCCAAGAATCATCGTCTCATTCATATGTTCATGTGGCAAGCATACAAACTGATGCGGACATGAGCATCTATGTACTACCACGTTCAAGTTGACTACTCCCAATGTTGGAGTTGGGTTCTTGTTGCATCCTTTGATTGCCGTTATTCTTGCGGTCAATGCTTGACTTGTTGCTTTATTGTATGTGGAATAACTGACTCCATTCACTCTAGCTCCTGTGTCTACCAAAGCATTGGTGCTATGATTGTTGAATTTTACTTTGATGAGGAGACCCATTCCATCTAACCAGTCATCATCTGTTGAAACTGCATCTTTAGGTAATTCCCATTGTCGATCATCTCATCTTAATTAAAGTGTTGATTGGAATCGGTATCTATTGATTCTTGAGAGCAGCTTTACGGTTGAGCACCCCAAGTCTAGCTTCCTCGTGGGCTTCGTCAATAACTTGCCGTCACTTCATCTTCCTTTGTTTGGCTGCATGCATTCTCTCTAGCAATTCATTGGTTAGTGGCAAATTGTATTTCTTTAAACGACATCCACTAATCCAATTAGCCATTGGTTCACCATCTATGGTTGACAATTTTACTGCTCCACTTGGGGATACATCTTCAATGATAAATGGTCCATTTCTCTTTTTCTTAAACTTGGGAATGTGTTGCTTAAGAGGATAGACTAGAACTAAGTCCCCTTTCTTGAAATTTTTGGTGATTAAGTGGGAATCAAAAAACTGTTTTTGTTTCCTCTTTTGTGCATAGATATGAGCTACAGCAGTTAGCCTTTGCTCATCTAGCTTTTCCAAATCTTTTAGTCTTTTTGACAATTCATGTCCAGTCCACTCAAGAGTATGTGCTACCCTTAAGGTCGGCAATAGAAATTCTATTGGCAGTATGGCATCAAGACTATAAACAACGTTAAAGGGTGTAGCATTTAAAGCTGTTTTGAATGAAACTCAATCAGCCCATAGAGCTGCATGGAGATTCATTTCCCAATCGGTCCTTCCTGAACTAACCACTTTGGTCAGTACCGAGCTAAGAATTTTATTCGTATGCTCAGCTTATCCGTTTGCTTGTGGGTGATAGGGAGCTGATTTGTTATGGATAACCATAAACTCATTAAGCAAATACTCTATTACCTCGTTGAGGAAATGAGTTCCCCGATCACTGACAATATCTATTGGCAGTCCATACCTTACGAATACATACTCATATAAGAATGCAAGAGTGGTTCTGTCATCATTCTTTTGAGTCTCTTTAGCCTCGGACCATTTGGTCAAATAGTCCGTAGCTACAATGATATATTGAGCTTGGGTTCTATAAGCAGGCGGTTGTATCGGTCCAACAAAATCTATACCCCATTTTGCAAAGGCTCTAGCCCTCATTATTGGTCTTAAGGGCATAGTGTCTACCCGTGTTGGCATTTTTGCTCATTGACAAGTATCACACCTTCGAACATATTCTTTGGCATCTGCAAAAAGTGTTGGCCACCATATGCCTGCCATCAAGATTGCTCTTGCGCTGGTCTCACTAGAAAAGTGACCTCCAGCTAATCCAGCATGTGCTTGTTCTATAATCAGAATATACTTGTTTCCATTTGCACAAAGACGTACATGTTGATCCTTACCTCTTCGATACAATTGGTTCTCAATAAGAGCATAGTCTCTTACTTCCGTTTCAATTGCTCTTTGACGGCGTTTACTCATATCCTCAAGAAATGTTCGGTTCGATAAGTAAGTAACCAGATAGTTACTCCACTTAGGAACAAGTGACATTTGAAACAATGTTACATGAGGAATGGGTTGTTGTTTCTGACATTGAGGAAAATATCTTACAAAAGATCGAACATCTCTCCTCATAGTCAGCCAAAATACTCCAAGTCTTAAGAGTCGTTGCATAGTTTGGTCTTCCGCAAAGTGAAGTCCTACTATGGTAACATGTGCTTGGATTAAGTATTGATCTCTTTCTTCAAGATTAATGCATAAAAGAAATATTCCGTCTCGATTTCTTTTATATAGCCTCCCAGCTAGTAATTGATACGTAGCCGATTGCTCGATTAAATCAACTGTAATAGGAAGTGGTGAATCTACTTGAGCTATTGTCATTAATTACACAATTTTTTCTACCCATCTAGGTATCATTTCCACGGAGAACAAATAGGCATCTGATAGATCATCATCTACCCCTTTAGGTGATTCCCCTGAAACAATCCTGGACAAATGATCTTCTCGTTGATGTGTAGTGGCTTTTTAACAACCACAGTGAAATCAAGTTCGAGAAGAATGATAAACCATCTCACTATTCTACCTGTGTTGCATGGCTTGTTGACCAAATAAAACAAGGATTGGTGGTCCACAAAGAACACAAACTTGTTGGCAAATAGGTAATGTCTATAATTTTTAACGGCATAGATCATTCCTAGTCCTTCTCTTTCAATGGTGGTGTAATTCTTTTCTGCCATATTCAATTGTCGGCTAGCATAAGAAATAGAAAAGTCAATTTTCCCATCTCCTGGTTGGGCTAGTATACAACCAATAGCAAAGTTTTAACATCTACATGTACGTGGAATACCTTATCCCAAGCAGGTGCTTTCAATATTGGAGATGAGGGGAGAGCTTGCTTAAGCTTCATGAAGGATTCTTCACATGCCTCGGTCCATTCAAAGTGCGTAATCAAGCTATACATGGGTTTTGCAATTATAGCACACATGTAGATGAACCGTCGGTAATATCCACAATGTCCAATGAAGGCTTGTAGCCCTTTGACTGTTGTTGGTCTAGGCAAATCAGCAATGACATGAATCTTTTCAATATCGGTAGCTATGCCATTTTTAGACATTATATGTCCAAGAATTTTCCCTTGTCTTCCCATGAATGTACACTTTTCCGGGTTTAAGCAAATCCTGTAAAGTCTACATTTCTCGAATACCTTTTTGAGGTGTTCAAAATGATCAGCTCGGATTGACGAATGTATGCATAAATCATCCATGTATACTTCCAAGAATTTTGGAAGATACTCTTTGAAAGCATGGCTCATCAATCTCTGAAATGTGGCTGGAGCATTAGTTAACCCAAACGGCATAACCCGATAAGCAAATATACCCCATTCTGTTGCAAAAGCAGTTTTGTGCTGATCTTTTGGATCAACCAAAAGTTGATTTTATCCCAAAAATCCATCTAAGAAGCTGTAAGCTTCTTTTCCTACCACTCGTGCTAGAACGTGCTCAGTTATCGGAAGAGGAAAGTTGTCTCTAATAGTAGTTGCATTCACTTTTTTGAGATTAACGCACACTCGTAATTTCCCATTCTTCTTAGGTACTACCACAATTGGGGACACCCAATGAGTGTGTTCAATTTCGTAAATGAATTCAGCTTCCTTAAGTTTTTCAATCTCTTCTTTGATCTTTCTGGAAAATGTTTCGTTATAAGTGTATGGTCTCTGTCTACTTGGTTTCACATCATCTCTCATGGGTATGGTATGTTGACAGATTTTTGGATCAACACCCTTGAGATCTTTGTAAGACCAAGCAAAGATATCCCGGTATTCCTTCAACAAACTTAACAAAATCTTTTCTTCTTCTTCTGTTAGGTCATTTGCAATGTAAGCTGGTCTAGGATCTTCTCGTGTCTACCCTTTTAGCGTTTTTAGGTCCTTCGTAAGACTCGCCTTGTTTTCGTAGTTCCCTAACAGGTTGTTCGATTATGATTTTCCGATCTTGGAGAGTATACTTTTTGTAATGAGATGGAACATGCATTACATCCTTCCCATCCTCTTCCGTGGTTTCCATTTCGGTGGTGTATATCTCCTTTAGAGCTTTTTTCAACTCTTGATTTTTTTTTTCCGCTCGACTTTGGTCATGAATGGTTTTTTATCCTGATGTTCTTCTTGAGTACCCTTCCTTGTTTTTCTCGATGTCTGAGACATTTTTGAGTTTCCGTTCGAAGGATATCTGCCAGTTATTTTGTCCTTGACACAATCTTTAGCATCTATCTGCATCAGGAATTGTGTTTTACTGGAGACTGATGGCATAGGTCGTGCTTTCACAATTTTAGTGTCCCTCTTTCTTCTATACCATTTTTGTCTTCTTGATTTCTAATTTGGAAAGTCAAAAAACTTTTCCTTCCTTCCCCTTAAGAGTAGTTGAGCTCTCACATGTTCTTTTTTGGATCCCAAATCTTCGGAGGTAGCTGAGTGTTCATCCAACTCATCAGTTGCATCGTAATAGATGTCAAAAAAGGCTTGTTGAGCTTTCATCAAGTCCTTTGTTTCCTCATCCTTGTTTTTCTCGATGTTAAGGACTGACATCATTTGGATGGGAATTATGTCGTAGCCATCCTCATTGAAAAATTGAGTAAGCATAGACGTATTCACACATACATCCATTGTCGCTAAGATTTGAATCCACTCAAAGGGTTCGAATAAATGCTCTGGAAAGGGTTCAGGTATGTATTCTTCGTCTATACAGTCCCTTTCTAGGATACATTCCTCTCGTCTTAAGCTTCCGTTTTCTGAAACTCCGCACATCCAAATAGGAGTGTCTTTGTTTAGCCAAGATGGAAGTTTAGTTTCAGCCAAAGAGACTGAATCAAACTCTTGGATGGGTGTTTTCAAGATGTCTCTATAGGTGTGATCCTTTAGATTGACCATTGTTATAGATCCCACCTACTTTAAGTACAGATAGTCGTTTCCCCAATCTTGGATAAACTGTACCTGTCGCATGAAAGGTCTTCCCAATATGATTTCATAGTTGAGCTTTTTGCCAAAGTCTACTATGGAAAAAGTGTGTTGATATTCAATTCCACAGGAGTTGACTATCACTTTTTCTAGCAGTCCTAGCGGTCTTTCAATGTGTCCGTCAGCCACCTGCAATTTCATTCGCGTTTGTCTAATGGCTGGCTGTCTCTAAGATTTCGATACTGCTTTAGTGGCTATGGCTATGCCAGCTCCACTATCCAGTATTGCCATAGTTTCAATGTCATTATATTTCACTGGGAGGGTAGTGTTTCCTTCTTCCCCTTCATAATATTCTCTGACCTTGTTCATAGGAACTGATCGTATCTCTTTGTATTCCGTTTCATTTTTCAAGTTTCCCAGATTCTTAGAGGTTAACCCCATTATCCCCACCTTTTCTAGGGTTTTCTGTAAATCATTCCATAAGTATGGCCTGAGTTTCACCAGTTCTCCCAAGGTAAGAGTGCATTGGATAGGTGTAGACATGATTGAATGAAAGTTGTCTACTTCTAGGGTCTGTTTGGCTCTTTTTACTCGAGTGGTCTTACAAATGATGGATTCATCTTCGTTATCTCCCAAGTAAGAAGGTAATGTTTTTAATGTCATTGGTTTAGATATTCGTGAAACCTTTTGACCCACAATCCCCGTACAAGGATTGTATATCTATGTTTATATATGATGGTAGGTTATCGGACCACACTTCCTCTATATGAGCTAACTTTAAAGTTAGGCTCCATCATTGATCTCCCTTATCTTTTCCCATAAGTGTCCTGGCCAGTCTTCCTCCACGAATGGAATTCCGTCCAAGGCATCTTCACTGTCCGACACCATGAGCTCTGGTTCATTTGTTTCAAGGTGGGGTTGGGCCACCACATCGGATTTTGCTTTCGTTTCTTCTACCGCCCGCTCGTCCGATTTTGCAATACTTTTAAGCTTGGGTTTCTGTTTCTCCAGCATTTCCTGCGTAATTCTTACAAAATTGTGATCAGCTTCCAGCTTAGCTGCTTCCATGTCTGGAGATGGATAGTTTTTCCATTTGTTTTTCATGTTTTGTCCTGCTCTAAGTCCTGCTTGGTAGGCTTCCCAGGTGGCATTGATTATGAGGTCCCCACCCCGTCGTTTCAAACGACGGATCAAATGGTAAACCTGGTGGCCACTAGATCTACATCAAAAGCAAACAAAGTGGTTTATGGTTCATCTAATGGATGATCTCTCATCATAAAGTGAGTCGAGTTCGAGCCCACTAGCATCGAGATCTAGTTTCACCCCTCAGGGGAAGGGTGATTAACTTATCTAGCGATCCTAAGACCCACCTTCCAAGAGGAGAGAAGTCTCGAGTGCCTTTTTCCCCATGTTTCAGAGGCATGTACACTTGAGGCTTTGCCGCTCTTGGGACAACGAGTATTACTGGCGTCGATTTATAACCCTATGGGGACGGAGAGTTCCCGACCAATCGGGACCACCCTTCTCATAGGCATTGGCAACGCGAGCCAAGCCCCCACTTTCCACCCCCCACACTCACACTTCTTTGTGTGTCCTAATTACTACCACAATGGTTGTTCAACATATAAGTTCCTTGATTAGGTTCCGATTCACAAGGTTCATTAAAACAGCCCTTCAACCAGTATTACAAAGCGGCATCAAGACAATAACTCTAGTAAAAATTTTACTCAAAACTTATTCATTTAAATTCCAATGTTCTGGAGGTACAACATCCCCCTTCCAGCGAGAGTTTAATCCTCCCGTTCTCGCCTAGCTGCCCATACAACTAGGTATATCCACCGCATAGAATGCACGACATGGACATTCCCACCGCATAGAACACAAGACATGGGTTCCCACCGCAAAGAACGCTAGTCGTGGGTAGAGGCCCTAAGCTACTAACTCTAGCTACTGCGAAATCATCGCGAGCCTCCCCCTGTGATCAGTAGGGGGATCAGGACTAGTTTCAACATTGGAAATAGAAATGAACATGCGGAGTTAAATTTTCCCTAGCAGACATTCTTTTCTATCTCAAACATTATATCTAGCAACAATTCTTTCCTACTTAGAATTTAATATACATTTCAATTCAAATGCCGAGGTTTCCATCGGATTTCTCCAACATGTTTAAGGATATGTTATTTCCTAATTTATCGTATGCAATGTTAAATTAAACAAACTTGAATTAAAATGTGACCTACCTCCTCCATTTCCTTGTCATTGATCCGTGAGTTGGCCGGTACTTGGTCGTCCATGGGAGCTTTCCCTTTCCCATTCACGTTGCTCGTTCCCACCTCGTGGTCGTGGGAACCAACGAAGCGAGTTCTCTTTACCGGAGCCATTTTATACTCACTACTTAATTGACAAACTTGGAGACAAAAAACTAATGTACGAGAGTACCATAACAACCAAGATGATAGATTAGAATCACTGAACAATTCCTTTTATATGAGAGGGTTAGATTTCCTTCAAGACATAGTAATTTATGTATAGTACCTTACTTGTTCCTGCGGGAATTGGCTCTAAAGTTAAATGCTTGGTCTAGGTAATTAGGAGTTTCATATTTTTACTTAATCAAATTACTAGAGAGGTGAATTAGACATGCTCAATCACCTTCCTAATGTAAGTAGAGAGATGCAAAATTACCATATGCATAGGTGAGAGGATTCCCCCTTCCTAGTGGATTAATGATGGATTAATTACCCTTAACTACATCATAATCTATGAACAGATTGAATCTAATCTAGTCACTCAAACATTGTGTGGTAATAGGCTGAAATTGACCAATTCCACATCATTGTCAGCTTGACATTTATTTACTGTGATGACTAGCGGGAGATTTCTTCTTACTAATCATGCATTAATCTATGATTAGGAGAGATTAATTGCTTGCATAATTAACAATTAGATTAAGATTATGCAATAGACTAATGATATGGAGAATTAGAGAGTATCTATTGAGTAATTTAGCTATGATTAAGCATAATAGTTGCGGAATTAAGAGGATGATAGAGAGATTTGCAACAAAGCATAAAATAAATTTGATTTTACCGTGATTAGGGCTGAAATCTACTCGAAATTTTGATCCAATGGAGTTCTTGAGATGAGAATCGGGTAGCACTTCCCTCCTTTGCTTCTTCTCCAAAGCTATGTGTGCCGGCAGCACCTCCCCAAGGTGTATGTGGTAAGTGTGTGTGTGTGTACTGAGTGTGTGTGTGTGCATTATCTGTGTGTGTGTGTGTGTGAGCACACTCTTATATAGGACCTCCAAGCTGAAAATTTGAACCAAGCTGCTATATGCATCTTGAGAGCATTTACTTCATGCATGGTAAATTCAGTTGCACACTTACCAAGTGTCCAACCTGCTTGGTCATCACTCATGCTCACTCTCCCTTGCATGGATGAGCCCCCACGAGTTCTCCTTGTGAGAGAGGGCGCCCCCTACTACTAAGACTAGCCTCCAGTGGCCTGGGGTTGGTTCCCGCACAGCTATCGAGCCCCGGTGCCTCCCTGCACAACCTTAGGTAATTTTGATTTTAGGCTAAAACGGGCTACACGAATCGGAATTTAATGTCGTAAATTGCTATACTAAGCTCTAACTAAGGTGTACCTGTCCGACTACCTGCCATATTTAGCAGCCCCCGGCGTCCGAAAATGCATTTTTTTCAAATTCGGGGTACGGGTGCAGTTTTTGAGACTGTTAAAACTAGACGGGTCGGGTGACCAAAAAATTATTATTTTTGGAAATTTTCCACAAAAATTATTTTAATTAACTTTTGGAAGCTTTATAACATTCTAAACATCATGGCATCGACATAATTTGAAAAACTGCTAAGACTAGTAACTTTTTTCCATTATGTTTATTCCATGGTACAATGGTGCTCTTTTTTGGTCGGGGTCAGAGACCTTACAACCTCCCCAACGTGAAAAATTTGAGATGTCCTCATCTCAAGAATGTGCTTGGGTAATCTTTTATGACCGTTGGTTCGTCCTCCCAAGTTGCATCTTCTTCAGGGTAATCCTTCCACTTTACTAGATGCTCCGTGATTGTTCTGTTGCGTAACTTCCTTTCCCTTGTTTCAAGTACATAGTCAGGTTGGAGCTCGATAACTCCTTGTGCTGGCATGACTATCTTATCTGAGTCCAATAGTTGATCAGGATTAGGGATATAGGGTTTGAGTAAGTTGACATGGAATACATCATGAACCTTTAAGTTTGTAGCTAACTTTAGCTTGTAGGCCTAGTCACTCACAACTTTAACGATCTTGTATGGTCCACAATACCTTGGGCTTAGCTTCTTGCTCGGCTTCTTGTATCTGCCTAGTGATAAGTTGCTTTTCTTTGGTCGGACTCGCAGAAAATCCTTATCTCCTTCTTTGAAAGCTCTTTCCGAATGGTTCTTATCTGCATAGTGCTTTTGTCTATCCTAAGCAGCCTTAATGTCTTGGAGAATAGCTCTAGTCTGAGCTTCCATATCTTCTAACATCTTCCTAGAGGCTTCTACTTTGATAGTGGGATCTGAGAAGTTCAGTGGTGCTAAACAGTCTTGTCCATAAAGAGCTTTAAAGGGTGACATTCCAATGCTTCTGTGTTTGGAAGAATTATAAGCATATTCTACCAAAGGAAGATATTGTAGCCACTTCTTTGGCTCTTGCGAACAATAGTCCCTGAGAATGTCCTCAATGACTTGATTTACTCTTTGAGTCTGTCCATATGTCTGCGGATGATACACTGTGCTGAAGGCTAATTGTGACCCAATAGATTGGAAAAGAGAAGTCCAAAACTTTGATGTAAACTTGGCATATCTATCAGTGACGGTATGCTTGGGTAAACCATGTAACCTAAAAATTTCCTTGATGAATACTCGGCTAATATCCGAAGCAGTAAAGGTTGTCTTTATGGGTATTAGATGAGCCACTTTTGTGAGCATATCAACAACCACAAATACAGAGTCATAACCTGCTATAGAATGTAATCCTGTAACGAAGTCCATACTGATGCATTCCCATTTCATCTGGGGTATGTCAAAAGGATGAAGTTTCCCTGGTAACTTGATTCTTTTGGCTTTTATCCGCTGACAAGAAAGACATTGCCTCACATAGCGAAGTATGTCTCCTTTCATCCCGGACCAAAAATAACTTCTCGTGACAGCATGAAGAGTCTTAGCATAACCTGGATGTCCAGATGTAGGGCTATCGTGTGCTTGATACAGAATAGTCTTCTTTAAAGCTGGGTCTCTGGGTACACAAAGCCTATGTCTGTAGTAAAGACATCCTCCCATAAGAGAGTAATCTTTAACTTGAGGCATCTTATTCTGTTGGACTAATGATACTATACGTTGGTATCCTGGATCTACCAAAGATGCTTCTTTAATTCTATCACAGATAGGGTTAGTTTGAATAGAGATAGCTCCGAGAAAAGATTTTCGGCTAATTCCATCTGCAACGTCATTTTCCTTCCCTAGTCTATACTTTATGTCAAGGTCATATTCTTGTAAGAGTTCTATCCATCGTTGTTGTTGCATATTGAGAATAGGTTGAGTAAAAATTCATTTTAAACTCTTGTGGTCAGTAACCGCTAAGAGTTCCAAGTCATGAGTAGGATAATTCTTCTCATGATCCCTTAGCTTTCGTGAAGTATACGTCGCCAGTCTTCCTTCTTGAGTAAGAAATCCGCCTAAAGCAAATTTGCTAGCATCGGTCGCTACTTCAAATTGCTTACTAAAATCTGGAAGCTTTAAGATATGAGCTAAGACCAATAATTCTTTTAGTTTAGCAAAACTAGAATCGTGCTCGGTCTTCCATTCGATTCTCATTCCCTTCTGCAGGAGTTCCGTCAAAGGTACAGTAATACGTGCATAGTCCTTGACAAAAATCCTGTACCATCCCGTTATCCCAAGAAATCCTCTTACTTCGCTGATGGTGGATGGTTGAGGCCAATCAACAATATCCTTGAATTTATCTGGGTCCACTAAAATCCCTTCGGCCGATATGATAAATCCAAGATAACTGACCTTTGGTGAGCAGAAGGTACACTTGCTCGCTTTAGCGTAAAGTTGGTGTTCTCGAAGAAGATCAAGTACTTTGCGAGCATGCTTTTCATGAGCTACCTCGTTCTTAGAATAGATCAGGATTTCATCAAAGAAAACCAATATAAAATTGTCCAGATAAGGTCTGAAAATATCCTGCATGAGTCGATTGAAGCTAGCAGGAGCATTTGTTAGACCAAAAGACATTACTGTGAATTCGTAGTGTCCATACCTAGTGTTGAAGGCTGTCTTTGGAATATCTGATTCCTTGATCCTCATTTGGTAATATCCTGACCTTAGATCAATATTTGTAAACATTTTGGCGCCACGGAGTCTGTCCAAGAGCTCGTCAATCCTTGGAATTGGATACTTGTTTTTGACAGTTACCTGGTTCAGTCCACGGTAATCTATGCATAGCCTTAAGGTTCCATCCTTCTTCTTCTGAAAAAGAACCGGTGCACCCCAAGGAGAAGTACTAGGTCAAATGAATTCTTGTTCAATGAGTTGCCTAAGTTGTTCCTTGAGTTCAATGGCATCTGGAAGTGACATTTTATAAGGTCACTTTGAGATAGGTTCACATCCAGGGATAGTCTCAATCTCATGATCTACCTCTCTATGTGGAGGAAGATTCGTAAGGTCTTCAGGGAATACATCATCATCCTCCCTCAACCAGTTTGGTCGAAGTGTGGTATCTGATTGGTCTACCTTGTTGAGATTTACCGCATAAATTTACTGCCCCTTTCTTAGTCCCTTCAAAAGTTTGTTGGCCTTAACTAGAGTAGCCCTAGGTCTCCCATTTTCCCCCTGGATTAAGACTTCATTACCCTGTTATCTGTAAAGGTAAAGTTCCCTTGTGCACAATGGATGTGGGCCTGATTTTGGTTTAACCAGTCCATCCCTAGTATCCCATCAAAGAATCCTAAGGGTAGGGTTCGAAATTGGGCAAAAGTTGGGTGTCCCCCTAGATCAAAGTCGAATTTTCCTGCAGAGTGTTCAGATACTACTTCCTTGCCGTTTGCTAGCTCTATAATTAGTTTGCTTGTTGGATACTTATCTAGCTTTAGCTTCCTCATGCACCTATGTGAAAGAAATGAAAGAGTACTACCACAATCTATAAGGAAGTTAACTTGTTTACCTCTGAATGATTGCGTATTTCTCGCAACCATTGGGATTGTCAATTGCAGCATGCAAGGTTGCTCTCTCCTCTGCTTCATCTCCCACAGTTGGTTGTACCACTACGGCATTCACTCTGGCGGTAGCTCCACGCCCTCGCCCTCTGTTTACCCTTCTACGTCCTCCTCTTCCATTAGGTTGGCCACGTCCATAGAAATTCAAGGGTATGGCATTGGCGCTGGTTGCTTGAGTCTTCTTGGGGCTCTTGGATTTGTAATGCCCAAAATTGCCGCATTCGTAGCATCGAACATTTGGAAACTCCATAGTTGTGGTGGTAGCCACAATAGGACGCTGGTCATATGCTTGTTTGGCTAGTTTGTTATTCCAAACATTTGTCCTTGCCCTTTTTTCCAAATGATTCCTCCTATTCTGATTGACCTTCTCAATTTTCATAGATAATGGTTTAGCTCTTAGCAAGGCATCTTGAAGAGTTGTTGGCCTGAGAGCTTCTAGCTGATTGTTCAAGGGGTCAATGAGCCCTTGGCAGAACCGTGCTACTTGCTAATCCAGGCTCTTTCTAGGAGCATACCTTCGAAGAGTAACAAAATTTGAGTAATACTCCTCGACTGAAGAAGTCAACTAATGAAGGGAGAAGAACTCGTTCATCTTCAAGGTTTTATAGGCAAGTGGTAAGTAGCGCCCCATCACTGCAGCCTTGATGTCTTCCTATGACTGGGAAGATCTCTTGATGTTCAGATCTCTGCAATGCTGTTTCCACCAAATCTTGGCATCGCCAGACAAGCGGAACACTGCAAGCATGGTTTGATTCACGGGTTGGGTTTCCGCAGCTTAGAAATAGTCGTCCATAGCCTCCATCCATACTTCCGCATCTCTCTCCACATTTTCCCCCTCGCCTTTAAAGAGTGGAGGTTGGGATTGCTTAAGAAGGAGATTCTTTTCTTGCGCCGTCGAGTAGAGAGCAGCAGGCGGTGCCTACATGGGTTACACGAGATTCTTGATACCATTACTTGGATTTCGAATAGACACAAGACTTAAATAAAATTCAAGATCCCACTTTATCAAGAGACAGAGACTCAGAGACAAAAACACTTTATTGATGAAGATCTATTACAATTGAAACCTCTCAAGGTTTAGGATAACTCATGATCAATAATTACATGGCTTTGGAATGCTTATAAGATACGCCTAGTAGGTTGTGTTCACATGATACTCTACTTTATTTGTGAAGTAGTTCCTATACTTGTCTTTGAGTGGATAGTAAACTATGGTGTCGAGCCGGGATAATTCTTTTGGTACTCCAAAAGTTCTAACTCTGTTTGCTGGGATTACATTAGTGACCTTCTCCAAAAGCCACTCGTTGAGGGTTTGATTGGTGCCGTCAGATACAATCAGGTCCATATGTGCAGGCAGCAAGTAGAATATCTGCACCACCCTCAATTCTTCTCCCAACGTATTTTCTTAAAATCGGCAGACAGGCATCCTAGCTTCCGAGCGTTGATGTAGTAAACCCCTCTTGCAAGTGTCCAATCGAGCCCCCATCCTCTATCGATGCGAGTGGAGTGCGGTGTATGAACCTTCAGTAGCATCTCCATGACATCTCGCCTGAATTGGTAAACTGGGGATCGTCGAGCTTGTTCGTAAATAAGCTCAAACACTTGGAACTTCCGATATACTAGCACGAGGTCTTCCTGCAACACCAATGCAAGGAATTCGGATCGGCTACCTATATACCCTTAGTTCCTTTTAAATATTCACACAATACGACTTTATTTCTCAGTCTAACCTAAGCTTAGCTCTGATACCAGGTGTGAGGTCCCCATCCCGTCGTTTCAAACGACGAATCTGATGGTAAACCTGGTGGCCACTAGATCTACAACAGAAGCAAACAAAGTGGTTTATGGTTCATCTAATGGACGATCTCTCATCACAAAGTGAGTCGAGTTCGAGCCTACTAGCATCGAGATCTAGTTCCACCCCGCATGGGAAGGGTGATTAACTTATCTAGCGATCCTAAGACCCACCTTCCAAGAAGAGAGAAGTCCCGAGCGCCTTTTTCCCCATGTTTCAGAGGCACGTACACTTGAGGCTTCGCCGCTCCTGGGGCAATGACTATTACTAGCGTCGATTTATAAACTATGGGGACGGAGAGTTCCCGACCAATCGGGACCACCCTTCTCATAGGCATTGGCAACCGGAGCCAAGCCCCCACTTTCCACCCCCACACTCACACTTATTTGTGTGTCCTAATTAATACCACAATGGTTGTTCAACATATAAGTTCCTTGCTTAGGTTCCGATTCACAAGGCTCATTAAGACAGTCCTTCAACCAGTATTGCAAAGGGGCACCAAGACAGTAACTCTAGTAAAAATTTTACTCAAAACTTATTCATTTAAATTCCAATGTTCTGGAGGTACAACATCCCCCTTCCAGCGAGAGTTTAATCCTCCCGTTCTCGCCTAGCTGCCCATACAACTAGGTATATCCACCGCATAGATTGCACGACATGGACATTTCCACCGCATAGAACGCAAGACGTGGGTTCCCACCACAAAGAACGCAAGTCGTGGGCAGAGGCCCTAAGCTAGTAACTCTAGCTACTGCAAAATCATCACGAGCCACCCCCTGTGATCAGTAGGGGGATCAGGACTTGTTTCAACATTGGAAATAGAAATGAACATGCGGAGTTAAATTTTCCCTAGCAGACATTCTTTTCTATCTCAAACAGTATATCCAGCAACAATTCTTTCCTACTTAGAATTTAATATACATTTCAATTCAAATGCTGAGGTTTTCATTGGATTTCTCTAACATGTTAAGGGATATGTTCTTTCCTAACTTATCGTATGCAATGTTAAATTAAACAAACTTGAATTAAAATGTGACCTACCTCCTCCATTTCCTCGTCATTGACCCGTGAGTTTGCCGGTACTTGGTCGTCCATGGGAGCTTTCCCTTTCCCATTCACGTTGCTTGTTCCTGCCTCGCGATCATGGACACCACCAAAGCGAGTTGTCTTTACCGGGGCCATTTTATACTCACTACTTAATTGACAAACTTGGAGAAAAATAACTAATGTTCGAGAGTACCATAACAACCAAGATGATAGATTAGAATCATTGAACAACTCCTTCTATACGAGAGGGTTATATTTTTTTCAAGACATAGTAATTTATGTATAGTATCTTACTTGTTCCTGCGGGAATTGGCTCTAAAGTTAAATGCTTGGTCTATGTAATTAGGAGTTTCATATTTTTACTTAATCAAATTACTAGAGAGGTGAATTAGATATGCTCAATCACCTTCCTAATGTAAGTAGAGAGATGCATAATTACCATATGCACAGGTGAGAGGATTCCCCCTTCCTAGTGGATTAATGATGGATTAATTACCCTTAACTACATCATAATCTATGAATAGATTGAATTTAATCTAGTCACTCAAACATTTTGTGGTAATAGGGTGAAATTGACCAATTCCACATCATTGTCAGCTTGACATTTATTTACTATGATGACTAGCAGGAGATTTCTTCTTACTAATCATGCATTAATCTATGATTAGGAGAGATTAATTGCTTGCATAATTAACAATTAGATTAAGATTATGCAATAGACTAATGATATGGAGAATTAGAGAGTATCTATTGAGTAATTTAGCTATGATTAAGCATAATAGTTGCGGAATTAAGAGGATGATAGCAAGATTTGCAGCAAAGCATAAAATACATTTGATTTTACCGTGATTAGGGATGAAATCTACTCGAAATTTTGATCCAATGGAGTTCTCAAGATGAGAATCGGGCAACACTTCCCTCCTTTGCTTCTTCTCCAAAGCTATGTGTGGTGGCAGCACCTCCCCAAGGTGTGTGTGGTAAGTGTGTGTGCATGTGTACTGAGTGTGTGTGTGTGTGTGCATTATCTCTCTGTGTGTGTGTGAGCACACTCTTATATAGGCCCTCCAAGCTGAAAATTCGAACCAAGCTACTATATACATCTGGAGAGAACTTACTTCATGCATGGTAAGTTCAGTTGCACACTTACCAAGTGTCCAACCTGCTTGGTAATCACTCATGCTCACTCTCCCTTGCATGGATGATCCCCCACGAGTTCTCCTTGTGAGAGAGGGAGTCCCCTGCTGCTAAGACTAGCCTCTAGTGGCCTGGGTTGGTTCCCGCACAGCTACCGAGCCCCGGTACCTCCTCGCATAACCTTAGGAAATTTTGATTTTATGCTAAAACCGGCAATACGAATCGGAATTTAATGCCGTAAATTGCTATAAGAAGCTCTAACTAAGGTATACCTGTGCGAGTACCTGCCATATTTAGCAGTCCCTAGGGTCCGAAAATGATTTTTTCAAATTCAGATCAATGATGACATTTAATCTATCGTCTAGCTCTCCTTGAAGAGTGTCTATCACCATTTCCAAATATCTTGCCTTAGCACTGTGGCTAAGTGCTGTTGATCACATTTTCTCCATCATTTTCTGCATGTGCTTTGCATATTCATTAACTTGGAGAATCACCTCATCATTTGTCTGCCAATCTTCAGGGTCTGTGAGTTACCTTGATGTTTTAGCAGTCTCTTGTGATTATTTTGGTGGGGTTGCGATGGCTCTTTGTGGTAGCGTCCGGGTTTGTTCCTCCCCTTGAGGTTGTTCTTTTGCCTCTTCTGCTTTGTCTTCTTGAGGCTTCGTAGATGCCTTGGCTATTTCCTGCTGAGTGGTGGTAGATGGTGTGGTTTCTAGCTATTGTGCCTTTGTTTGCTCAAACCTTGTGGCCTCCTCTGGTTCAGGACTTGCTTCTCTTTGCGGTTCACCTTCTTTTGCTTTAGCTTGCTCGAAAGTGATTGTTTCCTGTTGTGCAGATTTTGTTGCTTCTTTCTGTATAGGCTCTTTTTCTTTAGTTTGATCACCCTCTGTGGGTCTGTCTGTTGGTGATGGTGGAGGGCTTGGTATGGGGTGGTTGTGTTGTTTTGTAGCAGGTGAACATGGTCTGGGAGACATCTCACTTTGGTCGTGCTGGGTCTCTCCTTGTGTTGTTGCCTCTTATGTTTGTTTTTCTTGCTCGGATGCATCTTCTCTAGATTTTCTCTCAGCTTCTTGAGATTCTTTTAGCTTTAATTCTTCCGCTTCCTGGGACATTATTTCCAAGAAATCCTTTGGGTCTTTTGCTTCTTTCCATGCAGGGTTCTTTGTTCTTGGCCCCTTTATTTCCTTTGGCAGCCACCTTTTAGGGTCCTCACCTGCAGCTTAGTGGCTTCTTTCATAGGTTTCATTTTCCCTTTCAAATCTTGCCTTTTTCTGTTGGGGCTCTTCTTGATGTGCGGCCACTGCTTTTCTTTTCATCTCTTCAATGCGGGCTCTTCTTTCCTCATTGTCTGAGATTTCATTGCCATGTGCTTCATGAGAGCTCCTTGAAGATTCTTCATCAGATTTATAAACTCGTTTTGTAGACCTTGTGGCTTGAGGAGATGGCTATGAGGCCACAATCCACGTGTTTTGATATGGGGCAGGCGGCAAATTGTTTTCCATGCCGATAGCATGGTATGCTATTCTTGTGAGTACTTCAAGTGCTCCCAGATAGGTTATCTAACCCTATTTCTTTGTACCCTTCAATGTGGATAACACATAATGTGCGTGGTCGATGGGTCTCCTGGTTGTTGACTGTAACAGTGGTGTAAATGTAGTTGCAATTGCATGATTGGATGTTGTGTACCTTGGTGGTCTCTTTGCTAGAAAGTGGAAATAATCTTGCTAGTTCTTCCACTTGCTTCTCGATAAGATCAGCAAACGTTTCCGTAGCAGTCTCTTTGGTGAAAGTACCTGTTATTTTTCTGTCTCTTGCCCTCATGGTCATCCCTTCTACTAGAAATTTGAGAGATTCGGCCATGATTTCTTTTGCAATTACCACTTCTACCTTGTGCCCTTGTTGGTCAGTAATTTGGGCCGTACCATCTTCCTTGATTGTGGACAAAAGTTCATAGGCTTTCTAAAAATCTACACCATATGGCTCTTGTTCGTAGAATTCTCTGAGTCCAAGCCTTCTATAAGCTTCTTCTGTTTCGGTCTTTGCTATGACATCGTAGACCTCTTTTGGCAAAAGCTGTAGTTCTACCTGATGTCCTTCTTCGCTTTTGAATCTACTTATGAAAACCGTTGTGATGTTCTCCTCCAGCTATTCTTTTGATAGATAGGTTGATTTGGCTGTCTTTACTGAACTAGGGTCCAATTGGTCTGGTGGTAGCTCTTGTAGCTTCTCTTTTTGAGTGACCCTCTTCTTGGACTTCTCCGCAGCTTGCATTGCTCTTGTTAAGTACATAGAGTGCCAAAGTTAGAAAATTTGGCAGATTCCAATCTAAAATGTCCATCAGTCTGAATTGCTGATAAATTGAGTTCAATTTGCTTCAAATCAAATTTTGAACAAGCATAGATGCATCAAAACATGTAAAGATCAAAATCATGGTCCAAGCAAAAAATTGTAACAAAAGTGACTGTGTTATTTTTGTAATCTTTTGGTTTTGGGCTTTTGTAAGAAATTTAGATCTTTTCTAGTTTTGAGCTTCATATGTAGACTATCTAGACATTACATTTCTAATACAATTGGATCAAAGTAATTTTCTACCTTGTTGCATGAGGTTGCTCTCCTTTTTTGATACTATGGGAGTGCCCACTTTTTGTTTAGGAATTGATATTCAATAAATCCCCTTGGAAATTTTAAAAACCCTTTTCACCACTTATCATTGAAAGGTTACGATGTTTGTGTCCACGTGATGTAACAACTTGTTTTTCACCTACTATCTTACACACGACTAAGATCACAATATGGTGTATTATTGAAGACCATATTTAATCTTATGGCCAACCCTACGGCATTTAAATATTTGGGGGGGTGGGGTGGGTGGGGTTCTTGACATTCCCTAGAGAAAAAGAGAGAAAGGTGTGAAAAAATTGTTGTAGTTAAGGAATGGGTCCCATTTTTTAAATGGACACATTGACTTCATGGACATTTTGTTTAAAATGTCTAGAATGAGGCTTAACCTTGTTACACACAAACAAAAGTAAATGTCTTGTCTCTCTATCAACTTGCCCTCACTCTCTCTCATCCTTCTAAGGCACTACACACAACAAGCTCTGGGCTACATAAAACAAACTCCATCTCTCTCTCTCTCTCTCTCTCTCTCTCTCTCTCTCTCTCTCTCTCTCTCAAGTCTTATGTATATTACGTTATATATTTATGAAATTCACACAAAGAATCTATTGAATATCCTAAGAGCTTGAGCTCCAATCCCTTTGTCTTGTAAGGACATTGAGGCCTGTAATCCGATCTTTGATGATAACTTGAGTTATAATAGACTTGAAGCAGTGAATTCTTTTAAACAAGAGATGGTTCTAATACAGGTGAAGGAGTGTAGACAAAACAACATTGCAGGATCATGAACAACATTTCATGATGTACTTAGTGTATCTCTACACCCTAAGTATCTTTCCATTAAAATACTACCCATTTGCACCATTTGTAACAAGTATACATGACCAAAAACATTTCTAACAATCTGCAGTCTAGTACTTGTGATATGTTTCCATTAGTGAAGCCTTTTACACAAGATTCACAACATTAAAGTTAGCACCTACCAAAAACCTCTCCAAAAAACTAATATGAACTTAAGTTGATTGGGAATATTCCATACATTTGCTAGAATCTGACTCCCTTAGTGTTCAGCATGAGTGAGGGACCATTGTTTTGTTGAATGTGGCATACAAATCAGATGGGGATAGAAGTACCTGGTAAAACTAAAAACTAGTTGTTGATTGTAGATGAAAGCACCTAGTGCTTGAATCTATCTTCGTCGTTGGAATTGATAGGATGCGTAGAGCATGTATAGTTGGTTCCATGGAATCGTGAAGCCAAAACCCAATTTGAATTTCCTCCTAGTTGCAAAAGAAGGTTTCAACAAGCTCTTAGAGTCGACCATCTACTTAAAGTGAGACATCATTCCTTATGCATAAATAATGCTTTTTTACCAAGAAACTGCCCAAGTGGGAGTTTAAATACAATACTCCAAAATACATTCTGGAGACTAATGAGTCACAAGTGCATGTAGCTCTACCTTGCCATACCAAATAGGAGGCCATGTGTTACCAAGATTTAAGAAGCATTTGATAAACTAGAACCAATTTCGATAGGTGCTATAGTGAAAACTTTATCCCAAGCGGACAGAAACCAGGCACCATGAAAGTAACAACTAAAGCATCCATAAGTTTTATAAAAAAAAGACCAATACGTATCAATATGCAAATCATGCTTGATGAGAGTAGCCTCCCTTGCTTTTAGATTCAGAATATTCAATCCTCTCATAGCATAAGACAATGTTCATATGATGTAAAGACATAGCAACTAAGTACGAAACTCAAACATCCCATCACTTTCCAAAAAATTAAACACCAATCATCAATAGTATAAGAGCAGTCTCACTTGCCAATGCAAATGCTTTTAGATTCAAAATACTTAATCCTCCCATAACATAAGCGATTGTGGTGTAATTTTGTGGCAAAAGACAACATGCTCCATACAATCCCACCTAAAATTAATGTTGGGCAACCAAGCTCCCATCCAAATGTAGGAAAGGTTTGATTTGTAGCCCCCACATTTGAAATCTTGATAAAGAAAAACTTTCTTGAAATTGTCCATGTCAATGAAAATCACACTACCCATGCACATGGATGTGTGTGTGTGTGTGTGTGTGTGTGTGTGTGAGAGAGAGAGAGAGAGAGAGAGAGAGAGAGAGAGAGAGAGAGAGAGAGAGAGAGAGAGAGAGAGAGAGAGAGAGAGAGAGAAGTCAAATGTTATATCAACATCTTCAGAAGGCCAAAATGACCTGTGAGACCAAAATATTACAAAATTGTGAATTTGATACCATGCGTGTGTACAAAAAGACTAGAACAAAAGTACTATTACTACTAAAATCCATCCTCATTTGCACTCTGGATGTCGAGAGAGTATGGCTTGAATCCTCTGTTGTAGTCACCGGTGATGCTGTGTAGCCCCTCTCCTTTATCGTGACCGCTTGGATCTCTGTAGCTCCAGTGCTCGGTCGATGAGAGTGCCGGTAGTGGTCGAATGAGTGTGGGTTGAGCTTCGCAGTGATGGTTGCTCCTCTGGCTGTCCCATATTTAGAGAAAAGAAACATGTAATATGTCTTAGGGACTATCTATCTCTAGCTCTCCCCAATAAAGTGTCTCTATATCTGTGTAGCTCAAGTAG
The DNA here is from genome assembly GCF_014529385.1 of Adiantum capillus-veneris. Classification (NCBI taxonomy): domain Eukaryota; kingdom Viridiplantae; phylum Streptophyta; class Polypodiopsida; order Polypodiales; family Pteridaceae; genus Adiantum; species Adiantum capillus-veneris. The sequence continues at coordinate 87,324,711 of NC_140934.1, forward strand.
ATATACCCCAAGACATTTTTGATCCTGATAACTCATGACCTTGGAGAAAGGACCGAAACCCTCTCTGAATAAGTAGTGAAAAAGGCTCCGAATCTCATAGTACATTGTGCAATGACATATGTATTGTGGCCCTATCTCTAGAACTGAACCTGTGAACACGTCCTCTCCAAGCGTTCCCAAGGCCGCATAAGCTCTAATCACTCTAGTCTCCTCTACACTCTCCAAAGATATCCTAGGCCCAGTAAAGACAACCACAAGGTAAGTGTATGCATTGTTATACTCTACAATCTCCTAACCATATGTGAAAGTCGGTGTTGATCTCTTGATCCATTGCGGTGTGGTGTTAAACATCATAACCTTGGTTTTACCAAGGTTATGGTAAAACCTAGAATTGCCTGTAAACCTTGGTTTTACCAAGGTTTATAGAAAATCTACTATCCTTTGCAAAATTGTGGAATGCATCCAATTGTCATTGCATACGCTCTGGTGAGTCAGAGATCAACACAATATCATCAGTATATAACAACAATGGGATCCACGTCCTTGCCAACTGGGAACCTCTATCACCCTCTTTGTGAATGCAGTTAGACACCTCATCAACATACATACCAAATAGAGTAAGAGACAATCAGCAACCCTATTTCACCCCAATAGTGGAGTGAACTAAATCAGATATCCCCTCCACGGTGCGTACATGTCCCATCACGAGCAGGCTAAAAAGGGATGATTTGAAATGCATAAAGCTACATTTTTTCCACGTATTTCATTTTCTTTAATGCTAGAACGAGTCTCTGTGGATGGATGGCTACCTCTTGCGCTAGTGGTACCTTTCCCAGAAATGGTGATGTGTGTCTATTATCCTCTGTTTGATTTGAAGTTTCCTAGTTGAGAATAGTCTATAGAGTATTATGTCTAAGATTTGTACCCAAATTGTGAGCCTATTTATTTCTATGGCGGTTGCCAAATTGGGAGGGATATTATGCATCTCAGACGAGCACCTCAACCTCATTGAAGCCATTCGTTGATGGGTCGTAATTTCTACGAATGTGGAATGTTTGATAGAAACTGAGAGACGGGAGAGAGAAGAAGAAGAAGAAGCTGAAGAAGAGATTTTTTTTTTGGCAACTCCATTGCAAGCCGTAGTCTCATTAATGGTTTTAGATAAAGGTTAGAAAGAGAGAACGAGAGAGATATTACTACACACGGCATCATCATACCCTGTTTACACCACCTCTAGCCTCTTTATTTTGTAAGCTACCGCTGCCAACAACAGTGGAATATAACTCCTGGGTCCCTTCTCTTGTATCTCCCACATTGTCTTCAGTGACCTTTCCAATTAGCCCCATGGACCCAACCTTGCGCCTCGACTCTCACAAATTAGGTGCAACACAACCCGAGGATCCAAGACGCAGAAGATCCAACAAAGGTCTTCTACTCCTGATCTTGTGCACCACTAGTGCACACGTCCATGGAATCAAGAAAATCTTACCTAAATATATATGTGTGGAGTCATTCAAAGAAAATGTTGAGGATATGAGCACCTAGACCATCCGCATACGTGTGGACGCTCTGCGATCTCATGAGCTTGTAGCACGCTTTTGCAGTGATTTGATACATTTTTTTCTTGTTTATTTATAGATTCTACAACACAGAGCACGGAGATCATCTGCACCCGCACAGGTGCACTATAAGAGCATAGCTTGTAGGAGGATGCATGCATGTGGACGGTATGTCGCCTTTATGTATCTAGATTTAAAACTTCATAAAACTTAAAGTTGAAGCACTAGAAATTTAAAAGGAATTTAATTTAATAATCTATATATGGGTGCATTCACACTACGCATACGCGCATGCATCAACACCCCTTTCTTACTTTATAGCTCATTTACACTCTTAGACAAGCAAATATTTTACTCCATAGCATCACAAAAAGGATCATCTTGAAGTGTATTTGCGGGTTTGACATACGCCAACATTTCAAACTACAAATACCATGGAGTCTGGACATGCTTTTGTTTTGAGGGTTGGAGGGCACCTTTATTTGTGGTGGTTCTAGACCATCATCAATGTTTTTTGACAAATTGCAAGCTACCACGTCTACGGCATAGCTCATGGTCTAGGCAATATGAATGCTACCTATGCCTAACCTTTCTCATAAGCATGTTTTTCAAGGTGAGTTCCATTGACCTTGTTTCTTGGTCTCCTTGCTAGCTATGCAATTCCTCCTTTTTTGTAGCTCTTGATCTTATGAAAAAATATGTGGGATTATCCCGGCGGCTTTGGAATGTCATCAATGGCATAGATCTCATGGTCTAGGCAGTCTAAACACCACCTATTTCTAACCTTTGGCATATTTTCCAAGACTAGTGCTATTGACCTTATTTCTTAGTCTCCTTCCTAGCTATGCGGGCCCTCCTTTTTAGTAGCTCATGATGTTATGAAACACTATGTGGGATTATCATGGAAAGTCTACAATGTCATCAATTATTATCTGACCAATTGCAAGCTCCCATGTCTATGGCATAACGTATAGTTCAGGCACTTTGAACACTACTTATGTCTAGCATTTTTCATATGCATAGTTTCCAAGGAAAGTGCCATTGACCTTACTTCTTAGTCTCCTTGCTAGCTATGCGGGCCTTCCTTTGTCATAGCTCATTATGTTATGAGACACTATGTGGGATTATCATGGCGAGTCTAGAATGTCGTCAATATTTTTTTGACCAATTGCAAGCTCCCATGTCTATGAGGTCATAGTTCGGGCACTTTGAACGCTATCTATGTCTAACATTTTTTTGACCAATTGCAAGCTCCCATGTCTATGAGCTCATAGTTCGGGCACTTTGAACGCTATCTATGTCTAACATTTTTCATATGCATACTTTCCAAGGCAAGTGCCAATGACCTTACTTCTTGGTCTCCTTGCTAAGTATGTGAACCCTTTTTTGATGGTGTGATACACTATGTGGGATTATACTGCAAAGATTGTAAAAGCTTCTTATGTCTAAATACACCATTAAGATGGCTACTATGTTTTGCCACCTTATGGAATACTTGAGTGTTGCATAACTGAGCATGGTCCAATGTTGACTTAGTTCTTTTGGTGAGGAATATGAATTATTATCTCTTCTTTATGATGGGATGTAAGGTTTGTTATCAATACTAGCCTTGCTCTTTATCAAAGGGCTTCAAGTTATGTCAATCCTTGATTGGCAAGATCATTAGATGAATACCAAGATAGTTAATAAGCTATTAATGGAAATTATCCTCGAGGTTGAACATTTACTTTTGATGTCTATATAGATGATATATGACAATCATTTGGCAGCTCCAAGAATTAAAGATGGAGGTTTGATGTATCCAAAGGTTGTTCATTCATTAAGAAGGCTCTCCTAATACCCCATCTTGTTTTGAAAACACATCCCTTGAACATATCAATCATAACCCTTGACATCACGATTAAGACAACCATATCAACACTAATAAAGTTTTTCAAAGTGCACATTTCACTCCTTGTATGCACACATCCATTCCATATTTGAGCTTATTTGTCCTCTATATTTCCAGTCCCCTCCCTGCATCAATCCATCCCCTCCCATTTGCCTTCTTTTGGAACCCCTCCCTATCTTTTATGTAATTCAACCACTCTTTTGGACTTTGATAACCCTCCTTCCTCTAACCCTCCTTACTCTATAGCTCATATGAACTTGGAAGAGAATACTTTCCTTGTTTTAAGTAGTCATTTTTAATGGGGCAACCATCTTGATAGGGAAGACTCCATGTAAAACCATATGGACTAAGACTCTTCCCATTAGATGCTCCTGAATGTAAGAGAGCTAAATCATACCTCTAGACTTGAATCTTCTTCCACCCATCAACCCTATAATATGAAAGCTAGAATCATAGATTCACATGGCTATCTAACTACCTCAATTGCCTTAGAACCTATAATTAAACCACCTTCTAGTCAAAGAACACACCTATTTCCAATCAGGGTCATATGAAAACCAACTCCAAAATCCTATGCCTTCCACAATCTATCTTAGAGAGGGACTATAATCTTCTTAGCATTAGGGTTAAGGGCCACAAAGTACTTTCTATTGTTGTGACATTGTTCCAACAAGCAAAATTCTTGATTTTTCTCCTCGGGGGGTGCACTATGTAATCATGTTAATGTACCACATGATTTTTTAATTAATATGTTAACTCACATTGTATAGGGAGGTATTGAATTTTGAACCCGCCAAAGTTTCCCCTTGATACATGGCCACCCATCCCCCCTACCAAGAAATATAGTTAGACTATCCTTATTCAATCCAACCTAAATTTCTCTGCAATGGTAGACTGATCCTGTCTAATTGTGCATGTTTAATTTTTAATGTTTAATCTTTAAGACATTTTTATTAGTCCAAAACTCTTTCCGTATAAGATATCCCAAACATATGTGTGAGAGCTACCCTAACAGCTCCATGCCCTTACTACTCAAAGCATTAGGTTTTAAACCTTATCCTCCTAGTAGTGTGCCCTCATTCAATGACTTTTGTTGAATACATAAGCTTCCAACACAAGGAATCCCACCATGTAAAAGTGTCTCTCCCTCTAAATGTATATATTAATTATGTGTCTGATGAGTCCCAAGGCGGTAATTTGTCTAATCATTATATAGCATCCATACCTTGTCATCCATGCCTATTATATCTTGTTTTACTACTTTGGTGGAAATTTTTCATGTCTCTTCATTACTATGGTGTAAACATGAGTTCAACCATGCACACACAAACACAAACACTCACACATAAAAGATATTTTTTCATACAAAAGACACCTTCTATTAATTAAGAAAGGTAAACTTAAGCTCCCAACCAAAATAGCTCTATATTTTTTAAAAAAAATCTCTAACTAAAAAGCTCACATATTTATTTTCCCCAACAAAAGTAAATAATCGCGATTATTTACAACTGATGATTTTTTTCAACTTTTTGCAATTTTGGCATCATGGGCTTGGAATATATATCAAATAGATACTCTAAGTGAAATATGGGCTCATTTGAGTGTACAGGGTGAGAATGGTGCCAGATTTAGGCTTTAGGTCTTTGAAACAGTAGATATAAGGGAATTTTGAGATTTTGAGCTCCAAATTTATTCAAACTTGGTCAATTGGCTTGGGACATCATGTGCTTTGGTCCCATGAAGCCAAAACTACAATTTCCCCCCATCTTGGCCAAAAAGAAAATAATCATGATTATTTATTTTTTCATCAAAATGGACATTTTTTGAAGCAGCTTGGTTCTAGGCATGATGTAGACCTTGTGTATGAGATTTGAGGTGATTTGGATCCAAAATTGTGACTAATAAATTAGAAAATGGTTTGAAAGGACTTCTTTGTGTTTTTCTGGTAATTTCCAAGTTATCATTGATCGACTTGTCTCATACTTGAAATGAAGCATGTAATAAGTGTGTACAAGCGATAGGTGAAGTGACGATACCATTTCAAGCCAATATAGTGCAAAAGTAAATAATCGTGATTATTTACAACAGTCAAAGTTTTCTTGCAAAACTTGGAAATTTTGACCTAAACATATTCTATACACCTAAAACAAGCCCTAAGTTGAATCTGGTAAAGTTTTGTGTTGCCGGTATCACTTTGTGCTTTGTGGACTCTGAAGTCATTTGTTTTCGTGACTACATGGCCTATGGAGCTGGTTTGTCAATTTTGAGGCTATGGACTTGTCCGCTACAAAGTCCTGAAGCAGCTCATCCAATTTTGGCCCATTTGGAGTCAGTTTGACCTCGTATGTCAAATTTGACGCTTTGTAGCCTTCAAGCTATTTTATACTTTCCGAGGGCTTGGCTTGATTGATTTTATGAAACCAACCATATACATTGTGTATAGACCCAGTCTATAAGCTGTCTGTGGAGTCAGAATCCAATCTTGTCATCTGTCAAAAACCTAGCTTTTCTACTTAGGACCCCCTTCACCCCTGCCAAATGGTCAGCTGGTGATATAGAAGTGTTCTATTATGTTGGGGCATGCTACATTTCAAGTCGCGTCTGATTTTGTTGAGGTGACAGGCCGCTGTTGACCGTTGGGTCAACAACACAATATAACTCAGGTTTCGTACCAAAGTCTTATCTTTTGCGAGTTATGAAATGCTGCGGATTATGGCTATAAACGTCATTTGAAATGAGTAGTTATTCTAGTTTCAGAAGCCGGGGTGCAATGGCACTTCTAGATTGTAAATACAAAGCCATTTGACCCTTTCAACCCCAATTTTGGTTAAACCTAAGATAGCCTTAGTATATAAGGTACCTAGGTCATTTTGTAAAAAAGACTTTTATCATAATCAAGTTTTAGCACTGCCGTCTACTGTGTGTGAGAGAGAAAGAGAGTGAGCGTGAGCTTCATCCTCTCGCTACGCCCGGCTCGCTCAACACATTGGAGATCCGACTGCACCATTGCGGTAGGCTCGAGGAGAGCTACGCGACAACGCCAAGCATTCCCCGCGAGACGAAGCGCACACGCCGACACATCTACGAGCTATTTGTGGTCGTAAGTGTATCAAACGATGTTTGTTTTCTGCGTGCTAGTAGTCTATAGAATTGTGGCGGCATAAGCTACACATAGGTACTCATAAATTTCAGTTTCGGGCACTTTCAAAATTCGGCTCTGTCATCCTACGCGTTTTCCGCAGATGGGTTTAGAGTGAGGGTTTTGAGTGTAGAAGCTTAGGGACAGGTGTATCCTAGTGAGGGGACGGTGTTCCTTCAGTTTTGTATGATTCTGGCATGATTAGGTGAGTTACCTTCCGTATGTGTGTATGTGGCTAGGTGGTGTAGTTGAGGGCAGTGAGGTTCTTGGTTGTGGTTTAGTTGGCCTTCCTGAGTGTTGTATGTGTAGGATGGTCTCAGCCTGACAAGCTTAAGATATTTCCTCCGTGTGCCTATCGTGTCATCTGTGTCCTCGATTGACATTATGTTGATCTAGGTAGTGTTTGCATGCACTTCATGGGTGTGTGAGACTTCCCGTCCAACTACCGCTATGGTCCATTTTTGGTCGTAGGTCTTCGTGCACTGCTCAGATTCTAGGGTTTTTTCTTGGGGTTTAGACTAGATACCAGCCATAAAGAGTGGATCATGGATGAGTATAGAACTTACCTCTCATGTCTCGTGTGAGACGACGCTAAAAACTGGCAATTGTGAACTCCAAAAAATGTGCGCGAAGAAGGTCGAAAAGCTCTCTCTCCAAAGGCGACAAGTGGAAATGAGGTGATTTTAGCCTACCTTAACTCCTTTTCCATTTTCTACGTGATGGTCAGATTCCCAAGTCGTAAGAACCATCTAAAAATCCATCCTACCGACTTGTAGTAATATAAAACTTGCTATCTTTGAATCTTTCCAAGCCCTCCAACCAAACTCACCAAAACTGTCAAAAAGTATCACGTGCCGCACCACCACCAACTGCACCAAACTTTGACAGGTCATGTCTAGCTGACCATGAATTTGATTGACACGTGCTATCACTTCTGGTCAACTTCATATATCACAGACCACCTACGCAAACACTGGCAAGCTCCAAAAAAATTTAGATGGCATGCTCTCCAATGCGATCCACTAGGCATATAATCAGGCCCTGCTCAAACTTCAAAGACCTCTATCTTGGCAACCAGGATTCCGATTGTTGATATGCAAAGATCGACATGCTCCATTCTTTAATAACTTTAGCCATACACTCCAAGATCTCTCTTGCCAAATTTGAACTTCACACATGTTTCATTACCCATGTGTACACCTACTAGCCCACTCATATCTGCTTGTACCCTCTGTTATTGTCAACACACTTTGGCTGCACCAGCATTGCTCAACCCCCTTGTTGAACATTTATGTTCAACCAAAAATTGTTTTGTTCACCTAAAAGCTGCACAAGTAGAAAACATTATGAGAAAACGCAAAACACCATATATACACTATCTTATTCTTGGTTCCTATTGCCATCCCTCTAGTGGGTTGCCCCACCCCCTTCATCACAACATAGATTCCACCTGGGTCAAATGGCCAATCACTTGCTGCACCGCACAAAAAAACCCCAACATCTCCTGGGGAAAATAGGAAAACCTAGTTCTCACCGTTTACCTAGAACACCCTTCCATTGGGCTCACCTAACTACCAAACTTCTTTCTTCATACACAAACTCATCTTGCATATCAACACATGAGAAAAACATACCTAACCCTCCCTCCCATCCCTATATTGGAATGACCTCCATGCAGGAAATTCCCTCCAAACAGCACTATGGTTGACACAAACACTCCTCCACAACTACTTCTACTGGCATAACCATAGTAGCGGAGCCTTGCTCATCTAGTGGAATCTCTACTTGTAGAGGGGGATAACCCTCACATCATTTCTGTCCTGGCCAAAGATTTACCAACAAGATTCTTCCACATCAACCACAGGCTCATCAAATTCCCAATCAAACTCATCCTCAGTGCATACAGGATCCAAAAAACCTATGTCTACTACATTGCCCATACAATCCATAGGCAGCTCCCTTTGTTTAGTATCCAGCACATCATGAGCACAAGAAAATGCCCAAGCCCTTTGCTCTTCACTTCATCATTTTCCTCTTGTCAACTTTGTGGGCCAACTTGGCTATTCATAGACAAGACCTTGCTATTTTGTGCAAAGCTAAGATCTAGGTAGTGCTGCATGACCTCTTTGACTCCATACCCCACCTTATCATGCTCTGGCATGCATAAACTCTATGAGGACAGGATCTTTTACCTCCTCTTGCAGCTCTTAAGACTCAACATCGACTAGCTCTTCAACACACAAGTTGTCTTTGATAAGAGGCTCATCCTTGTTGAGAAGCTTGTCCACCATCGGCATAGGCACATCAAAAATAGGAAACTTCCAAGGGGCATGATTGGCCACTGGACTTACCTCAATAGGTTCCACACTTCAAGAAACTGGTGCCACCTTTGGTTGGACCATAAAACACATTGTCACCACCACATGCACATAATCGCAGGATTTAGCAAGCCCAACTTCAACTTTCACTTCACCTTTCTATTCATTACTTTGGCCAAATACCCCATATCTTTGTAGCTATCCACATCAAACATTAGGAAGTGAATGGGGTATAGGATGGCCTCTTTATTTGGCAGTTTAAGGAAATGCTTATAGCTTAAGCCAAGTTTGATCAAGCCTAAAAGAGAGGGCAAAAAGGCCTATGCTGAGATTTTTAAAAATACCATTTGTATATTTTATATTATGAAAATAGGCTATTTTAACCCAAAACAGAGGTGGGTAGCTAAATTTAATAATGTCTTTTCCTCCTCTCTCTCTTCTCTCTCTAACATATAAAACACTCTCTCACTTAGTTCTCATTAAGAGAAGCACTTTTTAGCTCCCCCCTGTCAAAAAATTAGATTTTACATATTCTCTCACTGCATTATCTCTCTAAAACATGAGCCAATTCTTTCTCTTCCCCCCTTTTCTCTCTTGTACTTCCACCTCCCAATCATCAAGAGGACATTCTATGTTGCCTACATCTGACAGAAAGTGTAGATCCTCCAAGGTTGCCGATCTACTCTAGCTCCCACTCTCTTCCTTTCATCTCTCTCTCTCTCTCTCTCTCTCTCTCTCTCTCTCTCTCTCTCTCATGCTTCTCCCACTCTAGCTCCTGTTGAGAGCAATGGAGAACTCCATTACCTCCGTGTGTGCAACAACATTTCTCTCTCTATAGCTCTCATGATCAACATTTTGAATTCAAAGGAGATTGATCTACACTCTCTCTCTTTCTTAACTCCACAACATAATCCTTTTATACTATCTTTGAGTACTCTCCACTTTTTTCCTCCATAGCCAGCTTTCCCTACTTGTAGGAATCACCATTACACATTCTCTCTCTATTATGCTTGATTAGCTAACAAACATGTCATTCAATTTCCCTCCACTGCAAGACATTACTAATAGGCCAAAACGATATTGATTAAATGCTGATTTTGGAGCAGGAGTGTGCTACTGTGCAACTTGGCACATTAAATCCCAATGCTGCAGACCAACTATGAAGCATTGGGTGAAAGCCAATCAACTTATGGGTTGATGGCCACATTTACCTTGGTGATCCAACGGCTGATGCACCACTACCCTTTCATAATGTCATGGAGCTTCTGTGTTTTATTGGAGATGGAAGAGACAGACTGTTTGCTAATGCTGGAGATTGTATTCATTGTTTGTTAATGAAAGGGAATCAAGTAAACATCTCTTGGGTGCCTATTCATCATCACAAGATAAGTATGCAAAAGATCTACAACAAGTTAGAGAGAAACCCAACAAGAAGATAAAGCAACTGAACGACGAGATTGTTTGAGGACAAACCAAACGGACGCCCACCTCACCGGACACGTAGCCGGACACCACATTCGTAATCTATTAGTTTTCCGAGCTAGTGTAGTAATACTCTGTGTAAATCCTAATTCCAGAGTAGTAGTCAATTCCCTGAGTTGTAATTCTATCACGACAATTGCAAAGGTCCGTGTGAGCCGGCCACTGGCCATATAGAAATCCCTAGGTATAAAGGTCAATGACCTTAATGTGAAAGAAGGCTTATCTTTAGAAGAAGAAGGGAGCTCAAAAAACGTTCGCTCAAGCTACGAGCTGCTCCAAACTTGTAATCATCACAGCTAATGATTTGGTAATCCGTTTTTGATTCAGAAACTTGCATTGTGTTCCTCTATCTTTGTTCTTTAATTCAAGTGTAAGCATTGTCAGTTTTGCTGTGGTTCGTGACTATGCGTCTGTAAGCTATAATTGCAGATTTGAGTGCTTAAATCATTGTTTATAGTCGTTTTGACCATAGGAGAGTGTTCCTAGACCATAGGGCGACCTTTTTGGATAGTTCTATTGCAGTTTTCCGGACCTTTTTCATGATGGATCGTGATTTTGGTACCTTGTCCGAGACTTGCTAGGATAGTTCCCCTAGGTGTCCTAGACCTCCTCCTAAAGTTTGGTTGCATTTCAAGCTCGTTCGAGTGCCGAAATGGCTTGATAATCTAGAGCTGTGAGAAAGGACATAGGCAGATTTCTCTTATCACTGAGTGGTGGTTTGCTTTTTGATCTAGTATGTTTGCTTATTAAGGTTCACTTCATGAGATTGACGATCTCATAGAGTCTCCATGCCCCATCCGAGTCACTTTCCTTGAGTATTGACATTATGTTAGTGCCAGAAATCTATGCTACAGACGTCCGGGGATATGATCCTTAGATGGTGAGTGACCTAGTGCATATTTAGAGCGTTCTTTTTCTAAAGATTTGTCCTTCCATTCCATTTACTCTTTAGTAGTGAAGCAGCTAGACACGGGGTTTAGTGCTTGATAGAGTCTAGAAGTCGAGGACTTGCTAGATCTATTCTTGAGAAGTAAAGAGGGTTGTGAGTGAGATAGCCAAAAGAATTTCATTCTTTGATTTTCTGTATGATTTCAGAGTGCTGTACCGTTTTCCGTTTTGATTTTATTTTGTACCATTTTATTTGTTTTTGTTTCATGTTTCATTTCAGTACGTAGGAGTAGGGTAAGTAGAAACTACCACCATCAAATTTGTGCTAAAAGATTGAAGGAAAAAAGGGTGAAAACCATATTTTGATTGAAATGGCCATAACTCTAGAATTATGAAAACTTGATGGGAGAGAGCTCAAAAGTGATCCAAATTTGAAAATTTGTGGATCAAAGGCATTAGCAGACTCTCCAGAAGCAATCTGAGAAGTTTGGTCAGATTCTATGGAAGAACATGGATCGTGATCCATGTACCCCAGAGACAATTTTTGGTGAAAAGTTACGAGTTACACTGAGCATCATTGGGAAACTGCTCTGATTAAGTTTGCTTGAAAGAAAAAATCAAAAATCACATCAGAATTGACTTTTAGGGCAAAAACAGCCAAAACAAGGATTTAGACACAAAATTGGGCAAATCGTGAGATTTTGGGATCCAAATTCAAAAAGGGGTGAGATTTGGCTTCTATAGGGCATAAAGAACCAACATAACAAATTTCATGAAAAAATGCTGCCAAACATGGATCGCGATCCATGTACCTTTTTGGCATTTGGGGCTAATATTTGACAAGTATATTCCTGATATCATTTGGAACAACTTTGCCAAAAGAGACCATGTCAAAAAATTGAAAAAAGTTGGTCAAAATAGCCAAATACAGAAACTAGTCAAAAACCGCACGGTAGACAGAAAAACTCACTTTTAATTAGAAAAAAGTTGGCCAAATTCAAAAAGATTTGGGGAAGAGTATCACCATAACATGGACTACAAGCTCACCAAGTTTCATGTCAAAATGTGGTCAAACATGGATCGCAATCCATGTACCTAACGAAAAAAGTTTGAATTTTTTTTGGCTAAGATTTGAGCAGTAGATAGCTGAGACATAGACAAACACACCAAATGCAAAAGAAAAGTGAAAAGTGGTCCAAAGAGCCAAAAACAAAACATTCTCTAAACTGCCATAACAGACTGTAGAAGTCAGGTTTGGTTGGGCAAAACTGATTCAAAAAGACTTGTGGAGCAGGCTACAAACATCACAAGCTATCAGCACACAAAAAATTTAGATCCAAAAGTGGTGGAACATGGATCACGATCCATGTATCTCTGAGAAATTATTGGAAAAAATGTTTTCAAGCTTGTAGCAGAGACCATTGTGAACAAAAGTCTCCAAAGGAGTTTTGTCAGAAATGTCCAAAAAAGTCATCAAAAGTTCTATAAACTGTTCAAGGTGAAAACTCTAAAACAGACCTGTGAGTTGACTTTTGCCTGACCTTAACAAGTCCAAATCATACAAAAACCATATAGTAGGAATCAGGAGACCAAGGACAAGTTGTAAGCCAAGTTTCAGTACCTTCTGACACATAGGTACATGGATCGCGATCCATGTTCATTTGTCATAGACTGATACCATATGTTCAGCATAACTAGAGGACATCACCAGGAGTCTAGTGGTCTTTTCAAAAGTGAATTTGGATATCAAAAACCTATCCAAAAGCCCAGAACTGCAAAGTACTCTGAGCAAGTTCCAGAACTCACCTAACTTTCAATCCAAAGGTCCATTTTCAAAAAAATTGATACCATAGGACCTACTAGTCATGCTGATTCTAAGGAGAAGTCAATTTGGGCTCCAAACATGGATCGCGATCCATGTACCCATAGTGACAGTTTGACCCGAAACTTTCCAGATCATTAGTGCTTACACAAGAAAACATATCCCCAAGTCCAATTTTGGAAAAATTTGAGCAAATTTGGGTCAAAAGGGAGCAAAACAGGTGACAGACTGAAAACCGTTGTGCAGACCTAGTATTGGACATTTGACCTATCAAACCAAGTCCAAATCCGAAAATATTTGAGATTTAGCTTGTGGACAAAGTCAAGAACAGACCCCTAAGAGGACAATTCCAGATGTGGTTGAACATGGATCGCGATCCATGTACCTCAACCTCAGAATTTGCTGAAAATTGGTATATAGCCTGCTTATGACCTTGTCTACACATAGTCAAAATTTGCGTTTTTTTTTTTTTTTTTTTTTGACAAGAACATGGATCGCGATCCATGTACCTCTCAGCATAGTGGGTGTATCTGACTTGATGATCTTGTAAACATACTTGAGTATATCCCAAATCTCAAGTTTGAGCTAAAAATACCTTCAAGAGGCGAAGATACAAGCCAAAGTTCCTGTGTTCTGGTCCTTAGAATGGTTTGAGTGTTGTTTCAAGTGCAGTTCACCAAAAGTGCTCTAAATTTTGATAGACAACTCCAAATTGAGTCAGGTATAGCTAGGAAGACCAATTTCCAGAGACCAAAAAGTCAAAAATTTTAGGGTACCCCAAGACCAGTTTTCAGGGACTAAAAAGTCAAAAATTCCTAACTTCTGAGCGACCTCATCAAAGGCAAAAGGGGATAGGTTGCACTAAGCCAAGTTGGGCTTGTCAAGTACTATCTTGAAAAATTTGAGTGAGTCTTGACCATGACAAATCATCCACCACCAGGGTTCTCTACTCCATTCGGAGACATGAAAAAGGCAAGAAACGCTGCAATGCCTTCAACAGAGGGATTGAAAGAATATATAGAGGAGGGGCATCCTCTGATCAACAAACCGAATGTGAGATTCATCAAAGCCAATGAATCCATGAGAGTGCTTACAGATTACACTTATGAGGGCTTGTATAGATTCGCAAACGGGTATCCATATATCTTCTACGAGTGTGTAGAGCCCTATGCTAGAGAGTTGACCACCCATAAGAACCTCTATGCATTCACATAATAGATGTCCACGGAGTGCAAGTTTTAATGGCTAGATAAGTATGTACATAAGTACAAACTTGTTGATCCCATTGACCTCGAGAGATATACATACAAGGGTACTCTAATCTCTACTTACTTTCAGCCAAAAATGATGCCAGAGTACACAATATAGAGGATTCCACCAGGATTCTCTCCAAGACGAGAGGAGAGAGTGAGAGACATTTTTCCAAGAGACCACAAATTGGTTAGACTGGTGACTGAACCACAACAATTAAGACCATATCAAGTGGCTCAATGTGTCAAGAGAAAATACGATGGGTTAGGGGATCCATATGATCATGTCTCACTCTTCAAACAAGTTTTGAGAGTTGAACAGATTGCGGATTTCCATACTCATTATGAGGGATTTGGGTTAACATTGGAAGGAACAGCCTTGACTTGGTTCCAACCACTGAATAGAGATGATTTTCCAAACATAGCACAACTCTTACAAGAGTTTATAGAGGAATTCTCAAAAAGGGGAATCAAACATAACTCAGTCTCCCAAATGTACGCTTTCAAACAAAAAGCGAATGAAAGAGTGAAGGAAGCTTTGCTTCGCTTCAAACAATACATTGATAGATGTCCTGTGAGAGAGTTACCGCAAGATGAGAGATTGTCAGTTCTCTTCATAGAGGGCTTGAGGAATGAAACTCTCAAAAAGGACCTACATTTGAAAGGATGCACAACGGTAAACCAAGTCACTAGAGAAGCTCTATATCTAGTTGGCAATTGCAAGGCCTACGGAGAGGTTATTGAAGATACATACAACACGACTAGTAGTGCCTCTTCTCCAAAGAGCGAACCCACCACAAAGCAAGATGTCCAAACTCCTTGGGAACCAATCATTGATCAAGTGGTCAAGGGGGTGATTAGAAGAATAAACCAAGGCTACAAGCAAAACCTAAATGTACGACATCCTCAATTGAGTGTTGGAATTAGGGTTGCAGAGAAACGCACACAGCTTAGAGAAGATGAAGGAAGCTCAAGGCACACAATAGAGAGTGTGTTTCTTAGTATGCAATGGAAAGATGGATAGCCCTAGAGTGATGGGCATATATACAATGCTCGGGGGAAAAAACCTCCTAAAGAGGGAAAAAATGCCCCGGCGGTCCTAGTGTGCTCACACACATCACTACCACATGTATATGGTGACAAATCCCCCCTGGAGTGATGCGGCGAATGAGAGCTGGCACATGAGTAAAGGGAAGTGCCATGCCCTAAGGACATGATCAGTTCACAAAGGGGAGTAAGCCCAAAGCTTTGTGAAAAGCTTCAAGCTTCTGCACGAGACAATGCCTTTGTGAAAAGATCTGCAAGGTTGTCCTGTGTTGGAACATAAGCCAAGGTGATCTGTCCTGCTAAGAGCCTCTCCCTGACATAGTGGTAATGCACCTCAATGTGCTTTGTGCGAGCATGAAAAACTAGGTTTCTCGCAACTGCCAATGCGCTCTGACATTCAGTGTAGATAGTGTTGGCAGTGTCCTCTCCAACACCCAAATCAGCCATAAGGCATCTGAGTCATACACACTCAACCGTAGCTGTGAAGACTGCTCTGTACTCAACCTCACAACTCGAAGTGGCCGCAGTAGGTTGCTTCGTGTTGAACCATGATATACATGAACTGCTAAGCATGAAACAAAAACCACTTGTGGACACTCGCTTATCAAAACAACCAGCCCAATCTAAGTCGGAAAAAGCATGTAAGTCTGGCGCCAATGATCCCCCCTTGGGATAAAACAAGACAAGATGTAAAGTGACACTAAGGTAGAGGAAAATCCTCTTGACAGCCTGCCAATGCTTAGACGCTGGGCTATGCATAAATCTGCTGACCTGTGAGACTGCAAACTGAATATCTAGCCTCGTGCTGCATACATTAATGAGGCAGCCAACAGCAGTTTGGTAAAGAGTGACATCAGCATGATCGCCAGCATTATGTAGACTCAACTTCAAACCTGTTTCCATGGGAGTGGCAATAGGTTTTCAATCCTCAAGTCCAAACTTACATAGCAATGTCTCTATGTAACTTTTCTGACACAAGGCAATACCACCATCACACTGCTTAAACTGTATACCCAAGTAATGATGCAACAACCCCAAATATTTCATCTTGAAAGTAGCATTCAAATCAGCCTTAAATTCAGCAATATGTCTCTCATTTGGTTCAGTGTGATCAGCAAATCATTGACATAAAGAGACACAATGAGAAGTACATCATCCTCACGCTTTACATACAATGTGCTTTCTGTTGGACTGTTACGAAAGCCTCGTTTAACCAAATGAGTGTCAGCTTTCTCATACCAAGCACGAGGAGATTGCTTCAACCCATACAAAGCCTTCTTACATTTGCACACTTTGTCCTCTTGTCCTTTTATGACAAAACCGCGAGGCTGCGTTACATAAACTTCCTCAAATATGTCACCATTTAGGAAAGCAGTAACAATGTCTGATTGATGTACATCCCAACAAAAATGAGCTGCCAATGCACATAGAAAATGCACAGTAGTCATACGACAAGTGGGAGCAAAAGTCTCTTCATAATCTATGCCTTTTTGTTGTGCATAACCCTTTGCAACAAGTCGAGCCTTATGGCGATCGATCTCACCATCCGGCTTGCGTTTCAACTTGTAAACCCATTTCGTACCAATGGCCTTTTTGCCAGGAGGCAAATCACATAAAGTCCATGTGTCATTCTCTATAAGTGCATCATATTCTGATTTCATGGCAGCAATCCAATTTTCTGAATTCTTTGCTTCATCAAAAGACAGAGGCTCTTCAACATCATGTAAACTAGACACAGCCAAAGCATAACAATCTGATGCATAAGATGCATGGCGAGAGCCTGAACGAGTACGACTAGATAAAGGTGCATCCAATTTACTGTCACGCAAAGTGTGCACCAGCCATTTTGGCATACTGCTAGCCTGCTCATTTTCAGCCCTTTCCTCATCAAGTACATCATGTACATCTGCATCAGTAATTGGCTGATCTGTAACATTTTCAGAAACCCCCATAGGCTGTACATTTTCCTCATTGGAAATTACACTCGTATGTCCACCACTGAGAAGAGGCAACAAAGTGTCATAAATGTCATGTGAGATTACATTACTGTCTCTAGTACATGACAACAAGGGTTGAACAGAGTCTTCCACAAACACTACATCCCTAGAAACCAGAATACGCTTTGTTTGCGGATGATATAACCTGTAATATTTGCTTTCAGTACTATAACCAACAAAAATACATTTGACAGTCTTATCATCCAATTTTTTGCGTTGTGTTTGTGACAACAAAGCATATGCCAAACAGCCAAAAACACGCATGTGCTCAATAGAAGGCTTTCTATCATGCCATGCTTCATATGGAGTAATAGACTGCAAAGCTTTTGTAGGACACTTGTTAAGTACATAAGTGGCACACATGATGGCCTCAAGCCAAAAAGAATGCAGAAAAGCTTGACTTTTGACCATACATAGTGCCATTTCCGTAAGTGACATGTTTTCCTCTTAGCAACACCATTTTGTTGAGGTGTATAAGGCACTGTACATTGGTATTTTATCCCACGATTAGCCAGAAATGCATTAAATTCATGACACATATACTCCTCCCCTCGATCGGAGCGGAGGGTTCCCGTAGTAAATTTATAGACATTTTCAGCCATAGCCATAAATTGTTTGAAGCACATAAAAACTTTGGACTTCGCTCTAAGCGGAAATACCCATGCATGCCTAGAGTAACCATCAATGAAAGTCACGAAGTACAGGTAATTGCCCAAGGACGGAGTTTGCATGGGCCCACAAACATCACTATGCATAAGCTGCAACCTACATGTGGCCCGATCTGAACCATCCTTTGGAAACTTAGAACGCTAAATCTTACCCAAAATAAAACCTTTGCAAACATGTTTGACAGGTGCTTCAAGAGGCGGCAAAGAGCAACCATATCAGATTTCTGCAAACGCAGCAAACTGGCAAAATTTAGATGACCAAAACGTGCATGCCAAAGTTTTGCATCTGAAATAGCCCTTGAATCTAGAATAGAATTTGTGAAATTTTGTCCACACTTCATACAGAGTGAGCTTATACAGCCCACGGCACAAAAGGCTAGATGCAACAATTTCATCACCAAAACTGACATCATGAACTGTACAACTGTCATCCACAAATTTGACAATAAGTCCAAGTCTAGCAAGTGCGGATACAGACAAGAAATTCTTCTTGATCCCAGGTACATAAAGTGCATCAACAAGTGAGAAAGAACTGCCATTTGCAGGTGTAAGCATAATATTTTCAACTCCCTAAACCAGATAAGAGGCATTGTTGGCACAAGTGACTGAATTCCCATGAGGGACAGACTCGAGAGAGGTAAACAATTCACGATGTGAGGTAATGTGCTTTATAGCACCACTATCGAAATACCACACATGTGAATTTGCAGCAACTGACAAGCATGCATCATGGACATCAGGATTGTAAGTGCACTCTGCGCTAAAAGCCCATTCTACCTCAATATCAGCAACACAGTCTCCTTTCAAAGAAGACTCAACAATGGCTACATTTGTAGTGGAACCAGCATTTGCAGCAGAACCACCCTCTTTCTTCTTAGCCTCTTTGGCCTTCAACTTAGGACACGACTTGATCAAGTGATCATTAGATTTACAATAATGGCAACGCATATTATTTTTGCCCTTGTCACCAGAATTGCCCGACAAAGTGCTGCCAAAAGAAGCATTAGGAACAGAAGTTTTGCCACTCGCAGCAGAACCATAACAAGTGGCTGCATTGGTGTTACCACCCTTTCTTTGAGAAGCAATAAAAGACTGTTCAACTGCACACTGTCTAGTTCTATTTTTTCTAGAAAGTGACTCTTGCAACAGTAATGTGCATAATGCATCAAACTTGACAACTTCTGGATTTCTTTGGGTCATAAGTCTCCAAGTACTAGCAAAAGTCTGGTAAGAATATGGTAAGGCATCAAGAACAGTCTGCACAAGGGAACTATCTGAAATGACTTCTCCTGTAGAAATAAGTTGCTCATTGATATCCTTGACACTAGCAAGGAAAGTGTCCATATCATCTTCCTCATGTATAATCTTTGACTCCAGCTCTTTACGCAACAAAGAAATTTTAGCCTCTATGCGACTCGCATGAAGACCAGCCAAAATATCCCAAGCTTGTTTTGAAAATTTTTCCTGAACAAACGTGAGGAACAATGGTACGCTTCATAGACAACGCAATCAATGCATGAGCCTACGCATCCTTTACATCCCAACGAGCTTGTTCTGCCGTAGGCAAAACAACTCTAGTAGCAGAAATCCTTGCAGCAAGACCTGCAAACATCCTCAACATCGCCTACATCCTCAGAACCAGGACGTACGTCAATGCCCTGCACAATATCCCAGACACCCTTTGACACAAGAACGAGTTGCATCATATAAGCCCACATAGGGTAATTGTCCCCATCCAACCTGTCCTCAACAACAAACATCTTGAACAAATCTGTGTTGTTGTTGTCAGCCATGGTAAATGTTGCACCTGATGTGAAAACTTCCCGAAAATAGGAGAAATGGAGCGAGAACAACACGTGGTATATAGCACAAACCGTAGAAGACTGTAAGGCACATGTTATGCAGAAATCAGCACTAACAGAAATTCTGCACAAAATGACGAAATTGCCTATACAGACCTGCCTGTAGTGTAAACGGAGACCGAAATGAGCACAAAATATTTGTCAACTTGCGGACGCTTGCCAAAGCTCACTGAAATCGGAGAAAGGGAGCAGGCGTGTGTTGGAGCAGCTGGTGATAGAGCCCAGGAGGACGCAACCTGCTCTGATACCAATTGTTGGAATTAGGGTTGCAAAGAAACGCACACAGCTTGGAGAAGACGAAGGAAGCTCAAGGAACACAATAAAGAGTGTGTTTCTTAGTATGCAATAGAAAGATGGATAGCCTAGAGTGATGGGCGTATATACAATCCTCGTGGGAAAAGACCTACTAAAGAGTGAAAAAATGCCCCGACGGTCCTAGTGTGTTCACACACATCACTACCACATGTATATGGTAACATTGAGGATATGCAATACTTGTGGAGGGGATCACCCCACTCCATGGTGTAACACTCATTCAAAGCCACAATGTGTGCTAGGGAAACAACTACCACTTTTGAATGATGGGAGAGTGATAGTCAACTACGCTCAACCAATGCATATGCCACAACCCATGAGAAACCAGTACTCCATGGATGCGAATATGCTGATGTTCATAGCCAATCATTCACAGGAGTATGGTTCAAAGAACATCCTCACAAGGCAAGAACAACCATCAACTGGATCACCAACTGTAAAACAAGAAGGTCCATGCTATGAGTGTGGAGGTGATTATTGGGCACAAAATTGTCCAAACAAGGCATAGATTGAATTATTTGTATTCTGTGAATGTTGTGGTATAGACCATCTACGCCAACACTGTGCTAAAAATCTAGATCACAAAGGAAAAGCAACAATGAATGTTGTAGGCGTGATGCCTTCTTGAAGCGGATTCAAGGTAGAACCCGCCATTCCTTTAAACGTGATGACTTGAGCTCAAGAAGCTGCCAAAAACAAACCAGCTGAAAAAGCCACATTGCCTGTTCAAACTGAATTTGAGAACAAATTGGTGAGAACCTTCAGAAGAAGATCATGGAAAGGCAGACAAGACAAAATGAAATTGAAGAGGCTGAAGGAGAAAGCGGCTTTGGAAACTAAATGAATCAAACAAGAGATCAGCTTAGACAAGAGCAAGAAAGGAACAAAAACACAAAGGGACCTAAAGAGTCAAAGACTAACTCGAGAGGTTCAGTCTTGGTCGACAAAGTGTTTGAACCTTTGGATGCAATCTTGAAAGCTTATGAAGCTATGCGAAAATGAAACCAAACCCAAGAGGATAGATGGCTAACGTACCCTCATCCAAGGTATGAAAAAGAGAGGTTGCAAATGTGCAAGGAGATCATCCAGAAGGCCCAATCTCTTATGGAACCACATGTTCTAGATGCTCCAAAAATGGAGGTGCTAATCCGCGATAAAGTCCAAGAATTGGAGAGCCAAGGTATTGTAAATAGAGACCAGAAAGAGCCGGGAGTTGAGGCACCTTTAGATACAAGGGAAGTAGCCAATACCACAGATGGCCACAATCCTTGTGGGAATCAATCAGAAACCGAAAAGATGATAGTGCTACTTTACACTCAACACCTATACATGAGATAAACATGAATCATGAAGATCTTTATATGGGGATGTCACGTCTGTCGCATCTGAAGAGAGTAAACCATGCTCTCTAAAGACTTTGCCATATTTCATAGGAGAACACGAGACAAAATTGGAGGTTAAAATGGTACCTTCTCAGTGGAAAGCCACACTAAAAATGATGGATACCAAGAGCTTGCATGAATTATTGTCTTCTCCTATACAATGCACACTTTATCTCTCAAAGCTACTAAAGAATAGACCGCATCTATGGGGCCAAAAGGGGAAACACCTGGAAAACATGGGGATGAAAATCCATTCACATGACCAACTTGCATATGAAAACATGGATGACACATTGCCTAAGAAACCACAGACAAAGCCAGTACCAGTAAATAAGGTGGGTGGCTACTGTGAATGAGAAGAAGGAAACACCACCTTACCACTTGAGTACAAAGGAGTAAAGACGATTTCTATATCAGAGAGTGGGGCAGGAATTTCCATTGGAACCAAAGAGATACGGAAAAAATGGTGAAAGCCTGCTCTTAGGAAAACTCGAATGAAACTGCAATTAGCGGATGGATACACAGTGAAACCGATTGGAATATTAGAACAAATCATTGTATCCTCATGTGGCATAGAGTATGAGCACACCTTTGCCATAATAAATTTTGACAAGAGCAGCAACTTTGATATCATATTACGCAGACCATTCATGCATTAGCTAAAAATGGTACAGGACTGGGGCTATGACTATATCTACTTAAGACACAAGGATATTACTACGAAAATCAGTGTCAAAGATCATAGTTATAGAGATGTAGTGCGAACCCTGGGGGAAGACTTAAACTCCACAATTGATTTGGAAAGCAAAGCGCATATTTGGATGTGCGGAGCTCCTGAGAGTGGAAGTCTTAGAAAGAAAGATTGCATCCTAGAGCGTTCAGTAGAAGATGAGGCATATGTACTAGAATCTTTTCTAGAGGATTTATTTGAACCCTTTGGATGGGATCAAATGCTGGCGACTCTTGATGTGTGTGTGAATGAGGCGACCCTAACTAAATTTTGCAATGAAGATGGGTATGATATAACTCCCTTATCTATGATAAAGGTGTTGAAGGAAGCTAATGAGTTTTGTGAGTGTGAAAGCAGAAAAGTTGAGATAGATGGCTACAACTTAGAGCATGGTTCCAAGGTGTAAACGAAGGAAGCACAGCAACCACAAGAATATGTCATCATTGACATACCTGAAGAATTGACAAAAGATGTTTCAAAGAAGCCAACTCCAGAAAAAGTGCAAATGAAGGAAAAAAGTTTCCAAATTCAACGTCAAATGTTCAAAACATGCAAGATCAAAGGAAGAACAGGGACAAGGAAGAAGATCGATTATCTCCTACGATGATCAAATTTAGCATATCCAGAGAAACAGGACTCCAAATCACATGTTCAACTGTGATAGATCCAGAAGCAACAAAGAATATAATGACTTATGGAACTTGGATCATGATGGGAAAGCACCAATCATCGAGCTAGAGGACATCGTGTACATAAGTTCAAAAATGGCGATTCCTAGTTGCGGAGAGGTAGAAGCTATACTCAAGTTGAGTACTTGGGAGTACAATGATACTTTCCACATACTTGACTATCATCATATCAAAGAGAGTCTGATCCTGACAGAAAGCTGGAGGAACATCTTCTTCCAACCACAAGGAAAAGCTTCAGCAGTGACACTATCAAAAATCCCAAAAGCACCTCAAGTCAATGCCAAAATTGAGCAACCAACCATCACGGAAAAAGATAAATCAAAGGTAAACACTGAAGTATATCAACCTCGCAAGATGACTTTATCTTCAATGAGCTTCCATCAAACTTCCCGCGAAGCCTCTACATCAAGAGCCAAACCATCAACAATGCAATGGAAACCAAAGAAAAAATTCTATCAACCAAAGTTTCCATCACAAAAAAGCATCCAAAAGAAGCCAAATAATGTGAACCAAGTGTTGGTATCCAAAGAGCACATCAAAGTCAAAGACCCAGTTTGGATACATGAAGCACAAGTTCAACATCAACAAAAGGTGATAGGGTGGGTAGCTTCAAATGAGTCAATCTGTGCTCAGGGATACTTCCAAGGAAACACTAATGTTTGCGCCAAAAAGCCTAAAGTAATCGTGTGGAGCTACCCACCTCAACCAATGTGTTCTATAAAGAACAAGATGCGTTATAAACGCAAGACAAAAAACTCACATATGAGAAAGAAAAACCACAAAAGACAAAAAAAAAGACCTTCCAAGCAAGAAATGTGACAAGTTTGGGTACGAAAGTCAGACGCTAGTCAAAGTACCCAAGAAAGACAGGTGAGGCAGTGGATGATTCCAGTTAAGCTACTTGAAGCACAAGGATTTTATGAAGGTAACACACAAATATGGCTACCACAAATTGTAGCTCAATCTGGAACAACGAAGAGAAATCAGGCAGCACAAGCTTCTACCCCAAAGCAAGCAACGACAACCAAAAGCCAACAGAAGCCAATTATAACCAAGGCTGCTCCATCTACATATGGATACCTTGTCATCAATTACAAAACCAAGGATTTTACAACGGAAATCATCAGGTTTGGATACCGAAGCCTAGTGTCCATCAAATTATAGAAGAAGAGAAAATGCCAAAGACGGTCACACAAGGACCAAAAACAAGATGGGTTCCGAAAGTGCTCATGGAAACTCAAACACAAAGAACCCACACACATCAACAACCGCTTCTCATGGGAAATAACGAAAAAGCTACATCAATCCCTACAAGAGCTGAAGGACTTGTTTCACAAAGCAGTGTGAACATACAACAAGCAAGTCAAGAGGAGCCAAAATATGCCAACCACTCGACAAAATGGTGGCATCCAAAGGCCAAAACAATGGAAGAGCCCTAAATTTCCAGAACTTATGGAATTGGGTTTCTTGCCTTGAACAGGTAAGTCCAAGTCATCATTAAACATACATGGCATAAAAGTCAGAGTCGGGCAGCTAAGCCACTAAATGAGCGAGGCGTTAGTCCCAAACCTTCATAATATTCTCTATGGTCTAAGCGTCTTAGCTATTCTTGGTACTGCTCAAGCTGGAAGAGTTGAGCATAATTACATTGTGTCTCTCATGTTATTATAGGTGAGCATAAGAGTCGAAGTCATTGTAGAATAGTGGTAAGTCAAGGAGAAAGTCCAAAAGACACTCATGCACTTAGCACAGTGAGGAATGAGTGGAGAAGATTCTACATCGAAAACCCTTCTTGGAAACGTGGAAGCTATTGATACATCCTTTGATGTCACATGTGCTACATTTGTTCCTTGAAGCACCCACGAACTCCATCTCTTACATTGCATGCTTTTGTGTGAAAATTTCTCATCAACATATAGAGTGTCCCATAATTGGCACTTGCAATTAGACACTCTTCCTTTGTTTCTCCCAAGCACTCACCTTGCATGACAGGTACTTCAAGTGGATTTGCTCAACTCCAATAAGAGCGCGTACCAAAGGAACTTTTTTCCCACCGGGTTTTTTCCCTTTGGTCATCAAGGTTTTCAGACCCTAATCTAGAAACCCTAATCATCGACTTCTTGTATATATTTCTTCTACATCAACAATAAGGAAATGTCAACCCAAATCAATCGACAACGACTTTGAGCAAAAATTGCAGATCTGCATATGCTTATCAAGAATATCTTTTATCTCCAAGGTCAACAATAAAGCTCCATCAAACAATGGCAAGTCAAAGAACAACCTATCACAACAAGCAATGAAAAATTTTAGCAAGCAAGCTATCCACAGCAACCATACGTAGATCACACAGCGCTTCACCATTGGCTACCTATTGTGGAAAACTCAAATTGCAGTGGACCTTGAAAGAAAATCCATCAAAAAGTCCACCCAACAAAGAGGATCAATTCTACAAGCTCAGACACATCAACTTCCATCTCTACAGTGACTCCAATTGGCAACGAAGCGGCGAATGTGCAATAAGAAAAAAAGTGGCCACAACAATCAAGCTCAAATCAAGAATCAACAACACAACATATATGAATAGCTCAAGGAAGGGGGGAGCATCATCAACAACAAAGAACTTCCCAAGTTGACGCTCAACCTTAAAGACAAAGCTGAAGACAACCCTATGACAAGACTGCACAAGGTCGTGCAAGGGACGACACGAATTAGGAAGGGGGGAATGTTTGAGGACAAACCGAACGGATGCCCACCTAGCCGGACACCACACTTGTACTCTATTAGTTTTTTGAGCTAGTGTAGTAATACTTTGTGTAAATCCTAATTCCAGAGTAGCAACCAATTCCCTGAGTTGTAATTCTATCATGACAATTGTAAAGGTCCGTTTGAGCTGGCCACTGGCCATTTAGAAATCCCTAGGTATAAAGGTCAATGACCTTAATGTGAAAGAAGGCTTATCTTTAGAAGAAGATGGGAGCTCAAAAAATGTACGCTCAAGCTATGAGCTGCTCCAAACTTGTAATCATCGCAACTAATGATTTGGTAATGCATTTTTGATTCAGAAACTTGGATTGTGTTTCTCTCTCTTTGTTCTTTAATTCAAGTGTAAGCATTGTCAGTTTTGCTGTGGTTCGCGACTACGCGTCTATGAGCTATAATTGCAGATTTGAGTGCTTAAATCATTGTTTATAGGCGTTTTGACCATAGGAGAGTGTCCTAGACCACAGGGGACCTTTCTGGATAGTTGTGTTTCAGTTTTCAGGACCTTTTCCATGATGGATCGTGATTTTGGTACCTCGTTCGATTGTGACTAGACTTTCTAGGATAGTGTCCCTAGGTGTCCTAGACCTCCTCCTAAAGTTTCGTTGCATTTCGAGTCTGTTCGAGTGCCGAAATGGCGTGATGACTTAGAGCTATGAGAAAGGACATAGGGAGATTTCCCTTATCACTGAGTGTTGGTTTGCTTCTTGAGCTAGTGTGTTTGCTTGTTAAGGTTCACTTCGTGAGATTGACAATCTCATAGAGTATCCGTGCCCCATCCGAGTCACTTTCTCTGTGTATTGACATTATGTTAGTGCTAGAAAGCTATGCTGCAAACGTCCGTCACGGCGACCCGCTAGCAGAGATGGCGATTCTCAATGAAAAAGTATAGAAAAAAAAAAAAAAGAGCGTCGACGAGACAATTATGCTCAACTACAACACACTTCACAAAATATGTGTCGGTAAATTGATCATCTCACACATATTCCCCTCGGCTACCACATTCGTAAGCGCAAGAGACAAGCAATATCCTTGCTATCCTCAAGTGGTGGAGCTCCAGAGAAATTTTTCCATCAAACTCGATAAGAATACTGATGTAAAATTCTGATTTCCTACATGTTCTGCAGGTTGGTTGTAACGGTAATTCAATATGCAAAAACTTGGCTCGAATGATGATGTGAATCGATCCCAATGCTCAAACAACCGAACATGCTCTGCTGCAGCACATCATCCAACCAAAGAAGTTGGTTGAGCTACTAGATGATCCATTTAAAGCTGGCATGGCTAATGTTATGCGGCAGAAGTATTTCAGTGAGCTAAAGAGCATTGTGCTGCCTTAAGAGATGATGGAGGTGTGTGATAGTGCAGGAATAATTTTTAAGGCCTGTGAAGATTTTTATAGAAGTGTCACACTTGATCATCAAACAAAAGGTTTGTTTTGGTTTCTGCCAACGCCTTACACTGCCAGTGTTTCAAAAAAGTATGCCAATAATGATGTTGCAAGCTTGTTGGGTGGATTTCAGTATGTGGAGGATGACATGCCATTAAAAGACAACAAATTATTGTTGGAATTAGGGTTGCAGAGAAACACACACAGCTTGGAGAAGACGAAGGAAGCTCAAGGCACACAATAGAGAGTGTGTTACTTAGTGTGCAATGGAAAGATAGATAGCCCTAGAGTGATGGGCGTATATACAATGCACGGGGGAAAAAACCTCCTAAAGAGGGAAAAAATGCCCCGGCGGTCCTAGTGTGTTCACACACATCACTACCACATGTATATGGTAATAAATCCCCCCTAGAGTGATGCGGTGAACGAGAGCTGGCACATGAGTAAAGGGAAGTGCCATGCCCTGAGGACAGGATCAGTCCACAAAGGGGAGTAAGCCCAAAGCTTTGCGGAAAGCTTCAAGCTTCTCACGAGACAATGCCTTTGTGAAAAGATCTGCAAGGTTGTCCTGTGTTGGCACATAAGCCAAGGTGATCTCTCCTACTGAGAGCCTCTCCCTGACATAGTGGTAATGCACCTCAATGTGCTTTGTGAGAGCATGAAAAACTGGGTTCCTCGCAACTCCCAATGCGCTCTGATTGTCAGTGTAGATAGTGTTGGCAGTGTCCTGTCCAACACCCAAGTCAGCCATAAGGCGTCTGAGCCATACACACTCAACCGTAGCTGTGAAGACTGCCCTGTACTCAGCCTCACAACTTGAAGTGGCCACAGTAGGTTGCTTCTTGCTCAACCATGATATACATGAACTGCCAAGCATGAAACAAAAACCACTTGTGGACACTCGCGTGTCAAAACAACCAGCCCAATCTGAGTCCGAAAAAGCATGTAAGTCTGGCGGCAATGATCCCCCCTTGGGATAAAACAAGCCAAGATGTAAAGTGCCACTAAGGTAGCGGAAAATCCTCTTGACAGCCTGCCAATGCTTAGACCCTGGGCTATGCATAAATCTGCTGACCTGCGAGACTGCAAACTGAATATCTGGCCTCGTGTTGCATACATAAATGAGGCAGCCAACAACAGTTTGGTAAAGAGTGACATCAGCAGGATCGCTAGCATCATGTAGACTCAACTTCAAACCTATTTCCATGGGAGTGGCAATAGGTTTGCAATCCTCAAGTCCAAACTTACATAGCAATGTCTCTATGTAACTTTTCTGACACAAGGCAATACCACTATCACACTGCTTAAACTGTATACCCAAGTAATGATGCAACAGCCCCAAATCTTTCATCTTGAAAGTAGCATTCAAATCAGCCTTAAATTCAGCAATATGTCTCTCATTTGGTTCAGTGTGATCAGCAAATCATCGACATAAAGAGACACAATGAGAAGTACATCATCCTCACGCTTTACATACAATGTGCTTTCTGTTGGACTGTTATGAAAGCCTCGTTTAACCAAATGAGTGTCAGCTTTCTCATACCAAGCACGAGGAGATTGCTTCAACCCATACAAAGCCTTCTTACATTTGCACACTTTGTCCTCTTGTCCTTTTATGACAAAACCGCGAGGCTGCGTTACATAAACTTCCTCAAATATGTCACCATTCAGGAAAGCAGTAACAATGTCTGATTGATGTACATCCCAACCAAAATGAGCTACCAATGCACATAGAAAACGCACAGTAGTCATACGACAAGTGGGAGCAAAAGTCTCTTCATAATCTATGCCTTTTTGTTGTGCATAACCCTTTGCAACAAGTCGAGCCTTATGGCGATCGATCTCACCATCCGGCTTGCGTTTCAACTTGTAAACCCATTTCGTACCAATGGCCTTTTTGCCAGGAGGCAAATCACATAAAGTCCATGTGTCATTCTCTATAAGTGCATCATATTCTGATTTCATGGCAGCAATCCAATTTTCTGAATTCTTTGCTTCATCAAAAGACAGAGGCTCTTCAACATCATGTAAACTAGACACAGCCAAAGCATAACAATCTGATGCATAAGATGCATGGCGAGAGCCTGAACGAGTACGACTAGATAAAGGTGCATCCAATTTACTGTCACGCAAAGTGTGCACCAGCCATTTTGGCATACCTCTAGCCTGCTCATTTTCAGCCCTTTCCTCATCAAGTACATCATGTACATCTGCATCAGTAATAGGCTGTTCTAAAACATTTTCAGAAACCCCCATAGGCTCTACATTTGCCTCATTGGAACTTACATTTGTATTTCCACCACTGAAAAGAGGCAACAAAGTGTCATAAATGTCCTGTGAGCTTACATTACTGTCTCTAGTACATGACAGCAAGGGCTGAACAGAGTCTTCCACAAACACTACATCCCGTGAAACCAGAATACGTTTTGTTTGTGGATGATACAACCTATAACCTTTGCTTTCAGCACTATAACCAACAAAAATACATTTGACAGCCTTATCATCCAATTTTCTGCGCTGCACTTGTGGCACCAAAGCATATGCCAAACAGCCAAAAACACGCATGTGCTCAATAGAAGGTTTTCTATCATGCCATGCTTCATATGGAGTAATAGACTGCAAAGCTTTCGTAGGACACCTGTTAAGTACATAAGTGGCACACATGATGGCCTCAAGCCAAAAAGAATGCGGCAAAGCTTGACTTTTGACAATACATCGTGCCATTTCTGTTAGTGACCTGTTTTTCCTCTCAGCAACACCATTTTGCTGAGGTGTATAAGGCACTGTACATTGGTGTTTTATCCCACGACTAGCCAGAAATGCATTAAATTCATGAGACATATACTCCCCCCCTCGATCGGAACGGAGGGTGCCCATAGTACATTTCGAGACATTTTCAGCCATAGCCAAAAATTGTTTGAAGCACATAAAAACTTCGGACTTCGCTTTAAGCGGAAATACCCATGCATGCTTGGAGTAATCATCAATGAAAGTCACGAAGTACAGGTAATTGCCCAAGGACGGAGTTTGCATGGGCCCACAAACATCACTATGCACAAGCTGCAACCTGCATGTGGCCCTAACTGAACCATCCTTTGGAAACTTAGAACGCTGCATTTTACCCAGAATATAGCCTTCACAAACATGTTTGACAGGTGCTTCAAGAGGCGGCAAAGAAGCAACCATATCAAATTTTTGCAAACGCAGCAAACTGGCAAAATTCAGATGACCAAAACGTGCATGCCAAAGTTTTGCATCTGAAATAGCCCTTGAATCTGCAACAGCATTTGCAAAATTTTGTCCACACTTGTCATACAAAGTGAGCTTATACAGCCCACGGCACAAAAGCCCAGATGCAACAATTTCATCACCAAAACTGAGATCATGAACTGTACATCTGTCATCCACAAATTTGACTACAAGTCCAAGTCTAGCAAGTGCGGATACAGACAAGAGATTCTTCTTGATCCCAGGTACATAAAGTGCATCAACAAGTGTGAAGGAACTGCCATTAGCAGCAGTGAGCACAATCTTTCCAACTCCCTGAACTAGATAAGAGGCGTTGTTGGCACAAGTGACTGAATTCCCATGAGGGACAGACTCGAGAGAGGTAAACAATTCACGATGTGAGGTAATGTGCTTTGTAGCACCACTGTCGAAATACCACACATGTGAATCTGCAGCAACTGACAAGCATGCATCATGGATATCAGGATTGTAAGTGCACTCTGCGCTAAAAGCCCATTCTGCATCAACATCAACATCACAATCTCCTTTCACAGAAAACTCAACAATGGCTGCATTTGTAGTGGATCCAGCATTTGCAGTGGAACCACCCTCTTTCTTCTTAGCCTCTTTGGCCTTCAACTTAGGACACGACTTGATCAAGTGATCATTGGCTTTACAATAATGGCAACGCATCTTCTTTTTGCCTTTATCACCAGAATTGCCAGACGAAGTGCTGCCAGCAGAAGCATTAGGAACAGAATTTTTGCCACTCGCAGCAGAACCATAAGAAGTGGCTGCATTACTGTTACCACCCTTTCTTTGAGAAGCAATAAAAGCCTGTTCAACTGCACGCTCCCTAGTCCTGTTGTTTCTAGAAAGTGACTCTTGCAACAGCAATGTGCATAATGCATCAAACTTGACAACTTCAGGATTTCTTTGGGTCATAAGTCTCCAAGTACTAGCAAAAGTCTGGTAGGAATCTGGTAAGGCATCAAGAACAGTCTGCACAAGGGAACTGTCCGAAATGACTTCACCTGCAGAAATAAGTTGCTCATTGATATCCTTGACACTAGCAAGGGAAGTGTCCATATCATCTTCCTCATGCATAATCTTCGACTCTAGCTCTTTACGCAGCAAAGCAATTTTAGCCTCATTGCAGCTTGCATGAAGACCAACTAGAATATCCCAAGCCTGTTTTGCAGATTTTGCTGAACGGATGTGAGGAATAATGGTGCGCTTCACAGACAACGCAATCAATGCATGAGCCTGCGCATCCTTAACATCCCAACGAGCTTGTTCTGCCGTAGGCAAAACAACTCTAACAACTGCAATCCTTGCAGCAAGACCTGCAACATCCTCAACATCGCCTACATCTTCAGAACCAGGACGTACATCAATGCCCTGCACAATGTTCCAGACACCTTTTGACACAAGAACATGTTGCATCATATAAGCCCACATAGGGTAGTTGTCCCCATCCAACCTGTCCTCAGCAGCAAACATCTTGAACACATCTGTGTTGTTGTTGTCAGCCATGGTAAATGCTCCACCTGATGTGAAAACTGCCCGAAAATAGGAGAAATGGAGCGGGAACAACTTGTGTTATATAGCACAAACCGTAGAAGACTATAAGGCACCTGTTATGCAGAAAACGGCACTGAAAGAAAATCTGCACAAAATGACGAAATAGCCTATGCAGTACTGCCCGTAGTGGAAACGGAGGCCGAAATGAGCCCAAATCAAAATTCTGAGCAGACCTAGCTCTTCGAGCTGACCCAAAATATTTGTCGACCTGCGAACGCTCGCCAAAGCTCACTGAAATCGGAGAAAGTGAGCAGGCGTGTGCTGGAGCAGCTGGCGACTAAGCCCGGGAGGACGTGACCTGCTCTGATACCAATTGTTGGAATTAGGGTTGCAGAGAAACACACACAGCTTGGAGAAGACGAAGGAAGCTCAAGGCACACAATAGAGAGTGTGTTACTTAGTGTGCAATGGAAAGATAGATAGCCCTAGAGTGATGGGCGTATATACAATGCACGGGGGAAAAAACCTCCTAAAGAGGGAAAAAATGCCCCGGCGGTCCTAGTGTGTTCACACACATCACTACCACATGTATATGGTAACAATTATTCTGCTACAATGAATTCAACAATGTGTATGTTGACTTGTTAAAGCTCCAAGAGTCAATGATAAGATTTTATGGGTTGACATAAGAAGAGTGTGATGGGAAAGTGATATTTCTTATGTCATCGAAGCTTGATGAGGGCCAAGTTGTTAAAGGTCAACGGCTTGAAAGGGTAAGAGTTACGTTGATGGGCAGGGCCTTGGTGCGTGTTCATGTGGAGCTAAATGCCAATGATAATTGAAACACTTGTTTAGGTTTTCAGTCAAAGAAAAATATTTGGTAGCTAACAGTTTTTCCTCTCCCACATGAGACACATGAGACTCTGAAATGGTATTTTAATCACACCACAATCATTGATGTCATTTGGCAATAGCAAGAAGGATAGAGATTCCATGTTTTAGCTAAGTCTTCGAACATGCCAAGTTGAGTGGAATTTGGTAGGAGACTTGAAAACACTCAAGTATATGTTAGGGTGCAAGCAAGGTGCAATGATCCTCTTTCCATGCATTTATTGCTGCAACAATAAAGTCTCAATGGGAACCGAGGGCAAGGGTGCAAAGGGCAGCACGTTGAAAGGTGGTAAGGGTAAGGGAGGCAAAGTTACAATCAACTCTGCAAAAGGTGTACCCACTACACAAGGAATGGGTAAAGCACTACAACAATGGTTTTAAGGTATCCTCAATTGTGACCAACAAGTACCCCCTAATAAAATGGATGATCCAAATTGGGATCCTATTCTTCCAATACCATTGATAAATGTGCATGTGTGAACCCTTCATGCCCATCTACAATTCTTGACAAGTTGCTTGTGATCCATATTAATTACAGTTGGGATATGGAGCCTGCAGAAAAAAGAAAAGAGTGTTTACGAGAACTCAAATCTACTCTATTGAGCATTGGTCTACATGGAGGTGCAGTTGAGATATCAAAGTACAAGAAGGCGTTTGAAAGTACACAAGATCGCCTAATAAAGTATGTATGGGTGTAGTAAAGCTAGGAATTTTCTTTCAAACTATTCTAACTTCCAAAGTCCTAATGAGTTTCAGTTGTGGAAAAACGTGTGTGACATTACCACCTACAAAGGTAATGAAGCAGTCCTAGGAATTAAGCGTGCTCATGTGTGGAAGTCTATTGATGATATTTTTTGTCTTCTCAAAAAGGAAAAGCTAACTGATGATGATATATCCATCCTAAAGTTTGTAATCAGTAGTTTTACAACACAAATGGTGGATGCTTGGGGGAGAGACCACATAACAAATTACATGGTGTGTTGAACATCTGATTTGTTCAATTGAAATACATCTGTATGCGAAACTAATTTTATTTTTCCAACACATTCTTTTTGCACATAGTGCATTTTTTCTCGATACTCATGGTTCATTAGGCATTTGGAGTAGCCAAGGAATGGAGCACTCACAGTATCAAGAAAAAGTAGTGTACTTTAAAAATACACGACATGGAGGTGGAAGAAAAAAGAGCAATGCCCTTCACAAGATATTCAATTGGTTCCACAGAAGACAAGAGAACAAAGAAGTTTGAAAAGTAGAATAGGAAAAGTGGTTATCTTGAGGCGATCACAATCATATCATGCTTCGAGTGCAAAAGATCGATTCTGATACTGGTTGGAGACAAGGCGACGTGATGGCAGGCGTTGGGTGGAATTTTATTTTTTTTAACACTGACCATTTCTATTGTAAACATGCATTGTCATGCAAAGTGATTTGTGAAGGCAACAATCATTAGTTTAATGGGTCAAGTTTGGTCTATTTTGGAGTCTTTCTTTTCTTTTGAGTGATTTTATTGAGTTTTTAATTTTTTTTAAAAAGTTTAAGTACTATATAAGTCAAAACTCACAACTTAAAGTTCATTTCTTGTTTGCACATTTTAAAAGATCCTCTCGAGCCCAAACGTACATGCACTCATATCTTGCATAACATGGACGATACACAAGAGCACACCATCATGCACAACCATGATGCCACCGCCACTAACAACACTGAAAATACGCAACCAGCACCGCATATAGAATCCACCACTTCAAATCCACATCCTCAACCATAAGAACTAGCTCCAAACACCCAACCACTCCCCCAACCTTCAACTATAGAGGATCAGAACACCATGTGCCAAATTTTTGGTGATCTCTAGCCACTACCTTATGCGAATCACACACCTCTGTCGGATCTCGAACCATTCACAGCTCTACACAGAACAACACAAGAAATAGGACCTGGAGCTTAAGCAACAACAGCATCTGGAGTTCAAGCAGCGAAAACGCCTAAAGCTCAAGAAACGATGCACCTAAAGCTCAAGCAACCACTACTACGCCGTGAAAATTCCCCCTGCGGGTCAAACAAAGGGTGATAAAAGTGATACCAGGTGATCTTGTTTCAATAGCACGAGATGCCAAGAGGAGGAAGAGAATGAGAAAGTTAGAAAAGAAAGAGGCAGCTGATAGAGAAGCACAGAGATTGCATGAAGAACAAAGAAGGCAGAGAGAGCAAGAAGATTGACAGAGAGCTGAGGTTGAGAGAGCTCACTTCGCTCCTTTACAAGCACGAGGCAGAGAGGAGAGCAAAAGAGAATAGATCTCAGTCGCCCAACAAGCAAAGGCTGCGAGCTCCAGACGTTCAAAATTTCCTTAGAGAGAAAAAAAATGTGCGGGCCTGAAGAGCAACAAGCCCAAGAAAAGAGGAGAAAAAAGTACAAAAATGACCCTCCTCAATGGGCCAGACAAGCGGCTCCTCCACCGCCGCCAACAACGTAGAAGAAACAGTGATGGAAGCCTGGCACAACTGCTCTACATGAGATCTAAAAATATCAAAAGAGCATCGAGCCAATAATACCAAAGTCAGTTTTCTCTCGGGTGGTAAGAGAAATAATGGACAGATATTCAAATTCCCTTATACGTATCTAGCGTGCAACTCTATAGGCCTTTCAAGATGCTGTTGAGGACATTTTGGTGCAGTTCTTTCAAGATGGCATATCTTGTATGGTGCATGCTAAGCGAGATACTTTCAAAAATGAAGATCTAGCTATAGTGATCGATCTGAGGAATGAAGGGTGCCTCCATACGAATTAGTTTCCCCAATCTTTCCATATAATATGAACGAGTCGATTTTCTACCATTTGGTGTAACTCTAATAGTTAATTGTGTACTTTTTGTTTTTGAAGTATTTGAATTAATCAAGTTTCTAGATTTCACCTCCTTGACCATCCAAGCACCAGTAGGACGTGGGACGCCTACCGGTGAGAATTTTGCAAAACAGATCCATTTCTGGTGTGTACGGAGGCCGTGGGACTGCCAAAATTCATGTCGATGACCAGCGGTGCCGAATAGGCCAAAAAAAGGCCATGTGCTCCAGGGCGCACATGGGTCAATTTTGACCTTGCCAAAATGCACGACGATGACTAGCGGCGCCGAATGGGCCAAAAAAAGGCCCTCTGCGCCACAGCCTCTGTACACACCCGAAATGGCTCCATTTTTCAAAATGTTCACTGGTAGGCATTCCATGTCAATAGGTGCTTGGATGGTGGAGGAGGTGTGAATGTGTTGAAAGAAAAGATTTATTGGCCAATATGTGCAATAGAAAAAAAAAGTACAAAAAGTGACAAAAAAAGATACAAAGGACAAAATTATTTTATATTGCTTTGGATATTACATCACGGCTTGTTGGTTTTCTTGTAAATTACATCTATAGGTATAGGAAAAATGACAAACTTGACACCAAAGGTTTTGACGATATCATCTGGGTTTGTCACCCCTTGACCTAAGCTTAAGGCACAATGGGAGAGGACTAACCCAGGGTGGTTTCTTGTAAATCAATGTTGCCTCCCGGTCCACCAAGATACACTTGTGAACTTTAAGGGTGAGGGAATCTTTAGCAAGGATGGCACTTAATGCTTTGCACTTGAGAAGCACCACAGAACCATGCTTGGAGTACTCTGTGTGATAAACTCGAAGAACCGATGGCCCCAGATGGCCAAGGTAGTGCCATAGGGAGCTATCTCTACCCATAGGAACGTTGCACAAACCTCTAGTGCGCATTGCAAACTTATCAACATGGTATGCGGTCTGCAAAACATTTTAAACAACTTCAATACTTTTGATAGGGTACAATAGACTATCGATAAAGTTGAAAAGTGGGTACCTCAGTTTCTTCATCCATCTCTTCAAGAGTTTTCCTTGTAAGGTCGATGCTAGAGCGATATTCTTCACCCATAATGATCAGTAGTTTGTGTGGATGAAAGGCACTTTCCGGGATGCTTTCATAAAACGAGGCATATTATATAATTTCCATAAGTGTATTTTCCATGGTTTGTACCAAATTCTTTTTGTTTTCACTAAGGAAGAACGAGAGGCTTGGTGGGAGACCTTGGCATTCAAAAGTTAATTTGAAAGTTGACCTTCTCTTGCTTTCCACTGGGATCTTTCATGCACGCATAGATAGTGAGCATTGAGAGCGACTCATTATCTCTAAGTTCTAGTGTCTTTGCAATGTCATCAAGGAACAAGAAGTGATGACCATCCACCACCACTGCATGCAAAGTGAGAATTTGGAGGTCAGAAACTTCCTCCAACACCTCCTCTCCCACTATCATCCGATCTTCCTCCCTAGTGGAGCTGGGATCTTGCAAAAGGACGAGTGCCATAGATGCTTTAGCGTGCTCATCAACCTCTTCAATAAATTCATTTGACTCCTCCACAAGGTTACATGAGGTTTCTGGTTGGCATTTTTTTTTAATTTTTCCTTCTTCAAGCCCTCAAGCACAAGCAAGACCAGAACCATGTCCCAAGAGATGAATTGGGTGCCTATGCACCCCATGTCCAAGTCTATGAGGTCATCATCATCCTCTATCCTGTAGTCTCGCTCAGTAAGACCTTTTATAAACCTCAACGAGCGATAACAAAAGTTTTTGTCAGTCGCATAGAGGTGTTTGAAAAAATCCACTCGCAACCACGCCATGTCAGATCCCTCAAAGACTATTGCATATTCCTCCATGTGCTCCATCATGTAGTCAAGAAAGATTTGGAATCCCTCTATATGAAAGTTAGAAGTGGAATGTATGTTGATCGTCCCCTCAAACACACTGGCTAGTTTATGTGCAAGATCTACAAGTCCTATCTTTTGTAGTTGTGTGAGAAGTGCATCAAAAGATGTTGCCATGGGTCTGTTCGCAAAGAAGATGGGAAGAGAGCTCAAAGCTTGTGTTTTGTGAATGTGCGAAATGAAGTTTAAAACCTAAAAAGTCACTTTTATACTCAATGTCACCCTTTTAAAGCACTTAAAATTAACGTCAAATTTACTTAAAACTATAATTACAAACAAAATCACGCGACAAGCCATTGAAAGACACCAACATTGGAAGTATTCACACTCCAAATTAAAAAACTTGCACATTTCAAACAAAATCTTAAACAAATTAAAAGTGAAAAAGAGATTCAAAAATGCCATATGTATTAATGGGAGTGAAATCCCTTCAGTTACAAGCTTTTACATTAATACATTGTGGAAAACCAATGTTTTCACACAGAAAGATCTTCTCTTTTTTGGAATGAACAACCTTTTCGTTGATTACAGAAACACACAGATTGGGCAAGGTATATCTAAGATTAAGATACTCACAAAGGTGACTGAGATTCCACTCATTATTCACCATGATGTCGTGCACTGGATTGTTATGGAGGCATATTTGCAGATCAATTGATTCTCTAGGAGCAAGATTAGAGTCTAGTGCCTCCCATTTTCCCTTTTCTAGCTTCCATCCTCACTTTGCCTTGATTCTTTTTTTTCTATGTGTATGAGCATAAATAGTGAGGATTTTATGAGTATGTAAACTATTGCATACTGAGTTGCAATGGAGATGGTGGAACACAAGGACATGCCTCAAGTTGGTTAAAAAGCTATGGTTTTTGATTTTGCAATACTCTGAAAAGCATGCTTAACACTTAGTTGGTTAATGATGTACGTCCGTTTACTCGTTCCAACTACTTAATCCTTGTCTTTATGCTACCAAAAACTTGGTGGATTTAAAAAACTTAGGGTAGGATAGTTATCCATGCAAAATAGTCACTG
This sequence comes from Adiantum capillus-veneris, assembly GCF_014529385.1. Taxonomy (NCBI): domain Eukaryota; kingdom Viridiplantae; phylum Streptophyta; class Polypodiopsida; order Polypodiales; family Pteridaceae; genus Adiantum; species Adiantum capillus-veneris. Next base: position 87,363,333 of record NC_140934.1, read on the forward strand.
GTTTTTGTATTACTTATTAACACCAAAGGGTGATTGATTGATTGTTTGACTGCATACCATGATATTATTCTTAACAACATGACGAAGTGTGGTAATGAGATTACCTTTGATGTTGTAGAATTTTTAAAGGATAACTTGACTAGATTGGCTTACTAATTGTAGTATGGTTGATTCCATATATGATTTGATTTAGCCTAGCCAAGTTGGCTACCTTGAAAACTATCAATGGTTTATTTTGGTTCTAAAAAATGTGGATTCGACGACATTTTTTCTACTGCTTAGAGAAACAAGACAGAAGTTAGGTTAAAAATTTGGCAATATAATTTGATAAATGATTAAAAATTGACCTATAGATTTCTTAGGAAAGTATGACACTTGGATCGGAAGGGGTTGTGGCCTTCTAATCAAGAATCATATGTATAGCATTGCCTTATAATTTTTGTCCTAAAAAATGGGGCTAAATAGAAACCAATATGTATAACTACTCTAAAGAGCTTCTAAAAAAAGAAAGACAATAGAGAGGTGGATTACTTAAACACTTCAAAAAGTTGTTTCAATTATTATTAAATTTTTAAGATGGACATGGATAACAACTGATATAGTCCATTGACACTTGTAAAACAGGCTAATGACTTTGTTGTCTTTTTTGGATGGATCCAGGTGAGGACTCTATCCTTTCTTGGTTTTTTTTTTTTTGGCTTGAAGCAATTATTAGTTCATGACTTCAGTGGCACCTACTACTGGAACTACTTCTTTGATTGATTATTGTCATTTTGCATTAGAATGAGATCTTATTCGTATAGCCATGTACAAAGATAATTCTAAGACTGAGTTGCTGTTGTACTAATCATTGTCACTTTTTTGAAGGTAGTTGTCTTTTGAATGTGAAAGTTCATTCATGTCTTATTATATAAGTAAAACAGATACACACACGCCCTTTACATAAGATTTCTCCAATTCTTTGGGAAAACCAAGATGCTGACTTTGGATATTAGTTTGAATGTTAGTTCTAAGATGGACCCACTGTCTATACTTCCTTTTAGGGTTGGCTGGTGTTAGGTGGTCCTTCTTGGGTTATTATTATGGATAGCTGCTCATGGCTATTATAGTCTCTAACTTTGCCGATTTAAGGAGTGCAGGTCCAACCTACAATACTAATCATAATTGTCTATTAGCTTTCAGGATCACATACATTATAAATTGACTGCTCGCATGAGAGCGATCCACAACGCAAGGAAGCATACAAGGATTTTAGAACAAATTAGGTTTTATTGAAAGGACCATTCTCCAAAAAAAATCCTTGGCTGTTAGGACTAGAACTTTTCTAGCTCGATGAGCCAAAAGCCATGTCATCTCTTACCCTAAGTAATCCCTTGCTTACTAACAATTTTTTCTATTGCAGACCCTTGGCCTTTCACAAGGCCTATAATTATCCTCTAAGCCCCTTTTTGTGGCTACCTCTCTTGTCCTTAGATGTATTTGTATCTTGGATGCTTCTCAATTAATCTATGATTCAGACCTTCTCTCCGATAAAAAGTCATCCATCTTACACATGCTTTCTTTTAATGATTGGGTCAAGATTTTGGCTACCTTGGACAAGGAATCCAAAGATAGGGTGGCTCTTCTCTTGGTTGGGAGCCCAACCCAAACAATTAGTGGTCACTCAAATCGCTTTCAATATTTTTAGTGGGCTCATGCTGGAGATCTTGAAAGAGCTCAAATCTGATGAGCCTCAAATTTATCTAACCACTTATGCCAAATACAAAGTTGTTAATATTATCACCAATTTACTCATACCTTGTATTGATAATGATGAATCCCCCTTGTTGAAAGGACCTAATTGTCAGGACAAGGGCAAGGCCAGGGAGTCATGGACTGGGACAGGGACTAGACTAGGCACCGTGGACAAGGGAATCCAGCTAGGGAAAAAGGCTAGGAGCATTGCCTATATAGTGGGAGGTTGGGAGGTTGATTCAAAGGTCTAGTCACCTCTGCTTTACAGTGGTATTAGAGCCACTTTTTTGGGAATTCACAGGCGTGGACAGTCATCTTCTTTGCATGTCATGCAAGTAAAGGGAAGTCGAGAAGTAGGCAAGGCCGCTTAGCAAGGGGAGAGTGCAAGTTGTTAGAAGCACGCAACCGGACCTTTTCGAAGGGGCGAGCAGGAGCAAAGTCCACCAAAGAGGGGACGCTTGGGCTTTGCTAGCATGCGCTACCCTGCTGAGCACAACCTGTGACTGCATCACCCGGGTTAGAAGAGCAGAGAAGTCACCATCTCTCTTTCCCTCTTGCTCACCATCGCTGCAGGTTATTGCCGCCATATCCAGGCTTTATAAAAAAAAGGGGGCCTCACCATATTAGGCCGCCCACAAGCCTTAGGGCAAACCAAAAAATTCATTGGGGCTAGTACCCATGGTGGTCGCAATTGGTGACCACGTACTCGGCTACCATCGGCAAAGGGTCCGGCAATTAGAGTTGATACTACCCTGCGTACAACAATCAACAAGTCGACAATCCTTGGCGACCATGTTCATAGAGCCAATTACACTAAAGCAATAACAATTGCAATCGACTCCACTACGATGTGTCCAAGCACGGTACCTGCACGGGTGGATTTGCAGGTTGATTACAACTTTGACCACCAACATAATTAGCGTGGCTAATTACCTATTGCAGTGCATCATACGGCTACGGGATTATTTTTTTACTCTAGGTATTTTTCCTTCTATTCCTTCCACTGCACAATGTTGCCATGGATTCCGATATCAACATGACTTTTGATTTTGAGAATCATACGCCTGATCCTGCCCATGATGGCTTGCGGTTGGATGCTCTCATGGAGGGTGCCCGCGATGCTACAGGAGGTGATGACGCTTATGAGTTGCTTGATATTCAAGAGTTTTGTGCACTTCAGACAAGTATATCAATAATGGAAGGAAATTTTGCATCTCTAAATGAAAATGTCACTAAATTATCTACATTAGTGATACAACTTACACAGCAGCAGGCCAAGGGCCCTGTTGACACACACATGCATGAGCACACTACTACTCAGGGGCAAGGTCCTTCTAATCATGGACAAGGTCCATCTCCAGATTCTTTGCACACTCTCACTGCAAAGGAGGTGGATGAGTTGTTGAAAAACACCAACCACCAACTAGTAAGGGGAAAGACCAAGATCGCAATAAGGATGTAGTGAATATCTTTCTCAGCAAGTGGGATGGAATTAACGACTTAAGGCGTACTCTAGATGCAGATAGAGCACTGCAAACAAGCTTAACTCTGGAAGGCAAGACCTACAAGTAGTGGATGTCTCTCAAGGAGAAGAATATCAGACCACAAAGTTGGGCAACCTTTGAGGCTATATTTTGCAAAGAATTCTTGCCTACAAATAAGGTAGATTGGAATTGGAAGTCTTGGGATACGTGTTCCATGCGCCAACACCCATCATTACTTGAATATATCTCTCACTATCGATATGTTATCCTCAACTTGGAAGGACTAGACACCTTCCAGTAAGAATGTGGGTTTATTTGTTGTCTGACTCCAGAGCTTAAGAAGCATGTTGGTGCAACCAAAGTTGGTCCGCGCTATAAAGTGTGCTATGCAGTGAAAAGGGTGCTAGCAGGCACATGGCAAAGGGCTAAAGCAGGAATGAAGGCCTTGGGAGAGCATGTCGTGGCACAGATGTATGTCTAACGCAGTTTTTTAGGCCAAAAATGTCCCTAGAATGGTCCAGGTGGAAAAGAAGGTGAAGGTGCTCCGAATGCCGAGTCAGTGTTCTAGAATGTGGTCTTTGAGATGCTCTAGGAGCTCTTCCAGATGGCTCATCAAATGGAGTCCGGGTGTGAAAGTTATGATTGTCCGAAGATGGATAGAAATGAAGACTAAAGCCTCTTTAGTTGTGATGTTGTAAATGAAAGGGAAAAGGAAGGACTAGACTTGGAAGAAGAAAAAGAAAATAAAGCTCACACTTTTAAAAACTTGAGGGGCCAGTGGCGCCCGGCGCCATTGCCCAAAAAAGGAATGTTACTTGGAGAAAGGGGAAGTGAAAAGAGGGAGAAGACAGCGTTTTCGAGAGGAGGGCTTTCTTTTTTTCCTTGGGCTTGGGGAGAAGGAGGAAGGGAAAGAGAAGAGGCTTTTCATGCACGTGCGCTCGGTGATTGAAGCCAGGATGCGTGATCCGTGAAGCAACTTGTAAGGGCGAGTGCTTTGGAAGAGAAGAGGCCAGTGGGGGGGTCCCGAGAGAAGTAGTTTCTCTCAAAGTGTAGCCAACGGTGGAGGTTCAATTGAGGTGTGTGCCGACGAAGTCAAGATTTGAGGGATGTGTGTGCCCCTCTATATGAAGAAGGTGATGGCCAAGAGAAGACTACATGGATGTTGTACATGGTGTATTTTCATTGCAAGGGAAGCTGCTATCATTGCCGGTTTTGGTGTCATCTTTCCCCCCTTCCCCCTGTTTCTTCTTTGCTCGTCTGCAGGTTGTGGTGCTGCCGGCGTGTGTGAGCGTGTGCACCCCCCCGGGGCCCCTGTGTGTGTGAGAGAGAAAGAGAGAGAGGTGTTCAATTGTGGAAGAGCTGGAAGCGGGCAAGATCGATGTGATCGTTGTGTGAGGATTGTGCAAAGCGTGTGCACGTTGGGCAAAGTGCAGGCGAGGCCCTGCTAGTGTGAGTTGGTATTTTTGAAGGTATTTTCAAGAGGATAGGGGTGTTGTGAATACCCTTAGCTATATAGAGGCCATTGCGTGTGTGTCGGGTGTGCTCCCCATTCCCCCTCTCCAACGTCAAGACTCAAGACCCTAAAACACTTGAGGAAGCCATAGTGAAAGCACACATTTATGATGATCCAATTGAAAAGAAATCACATAATAATCATGTGCATGCTAATACACATGATAATACACGCACACAGTATGGGCACAATAAAAGGAAATTTATAGTAGCCAATTTTAAGGAGCTAAAAAACCCAAAGGGTCTCGTGGTCCTCTCTCTCCTGAGGACTTTGATAAGGATAAAAAAGAGAGGTTATGTTTTCAATGCTTGGGAAGCGGTCATGGAAAAAAGGATTTTCCCAAGGGGAAATCTGCTGCTCATGGCAAGGAGAAAGAAATGCACACGGTGCAACTACTGCCTGTTGAGTCTTCCTCACGATTCTCTACAGTGGAAGTAACATACACCCAGGTGGTGCATGAATGCTGTCTCACAGCTTCCATGTGGAAACAGACCTTCGGACCACATGAGTTAGCACGTATGCACGGGTCTCTACAAGGGCACAAGGTGTGCATCTTGGTAGATGATGGTGCTACTCACAATTTCATTAATTATGGATTGGTGAAAAAACTCAAATTGCCTCAAACTCCAAGTTCCCACCGCTACAAGGTAGTAATGATGAATGGATATGATGCCAAAATCTGTGATACTCAAGTCCGAGTTGTACCGTTGAAAGTACAAGGCTACTCCATATCCTTGGATTTTCAGGATATGAACATGGAGAGGGCAGACGTTGTCCATGGTAGGGAATGGCTGCATAGCTTAGGACCATCATTGAAGTGTAGCTATGAGCACAACAGCTTGATGTTTGAATCCCATGGCACACATGTGTTGTTGTTAGGAGAGAAGGATGTTCTTTCTTCACCACTGATATGTACAGCTGAGCTTATGCAGATCATTTTTGATAATAAAATAGATCAAGTTTTCTTCTGTTACTCGCTGTCTCATTTTCTCTCTAACATTGAATCTTTTGAACATTCCTCAACGCCCCATGCTTCTCTCTCAGATCTTCCTCCAATGGATACTTCTCAACAAGCAAAGCTTGCTAGTGATTCAAAAATTTTATTAAAGGAATTTCACGATGTTTTTCCTAATGATTTTCCATCAGGATTATCGCCCACATGATCAATGAAACATAGCATCGATGTGGTTGAAGGCAGTAAACCAATTAGTAAACCACCCTACTGCAAGAGTGAATCTGAAGTTATTGAGGTGGAATGTCAGCTTGATTACTATCTTAGTAGAGGGTTTATCCAACCCAGTTCTTCACCATGGGCTTTTCCTATCCTATTAGTGAAGAAAAAAGATTGTAGTATGCGCACATGCGTAGACTACCGTGGCGTAAATGCGGTTACTATTAAGAACAAGTACCCATTGCCACACGTGGATGAGTTATTCGACAAGCTTACTCATGCTCGTATTTTTATGAAAATAGACTTGCGGTCAGGTTATCACCAAGTACGTATTCGACTTGTTGATATACCGAAAATGGCATTCCAAAAAAGGTTTGGACACTACGATTTTTTGGTTATGCCTTTTGGGTTAACCAATGCGCCCGCAACATTCATGATACTTATGGATAGTGTCTTGAATCCGTACTTGGGCAAATTTGTCATCGTTTTTCTTGATGAAATTCTAGTATATAGTGCTTCTAAAGAAGAACACTTACAACATCTGAGGAAGGTGTTCGAATTGTTACGAACAAATCAATTATATGCCAAGGAATCTAAGTGTGATTTTTTGAAGGAGGAAATTCACTATCTTGGGCATGTTATTTTGGCTACTGGTCTATACATGGATCAGTTTAAAGTGGATACCATTCGGCAGTGGCCTTCTCCTAAAAATTTGGAAGAGTTGCAGATTTTTATCAAAGGCTCATTAAAAACTATGCTAATATTATTGTTCCCATGACAGACCAACTGAAAGGCAAAGGCAAAGCTTTTCAGTGGGGACCCACTCAACATCATAGTTTTGATACGCTCGAGGAGGCATTAGCTACAGCTCCAATCCTAGCTATTGTAGATCCTTTGAAAACATTTTTTTTAGAAACGTATGCTAGTGACCGTGCTATTGGAGCATTTCTACTACAAGAAGGGCGGCGAATTGCATTTGAAAGCAAGAAGCTTGCTTCTGCTTATGAACACGAACTCTATGCAACAGTGTTTTCCTTGAAAACATGGAGACATTATTTGTATGGTGCTCAGTTTGAGATTGTGTTTGACCATGAGAGCATTACATGGTTTACACAACAAACTAATTTGAAGGGTTGAAAATCCAGGTGGACTGAGATTCTTCAGGAATATGATGCCAAGCTCTGGTATTGTAAAGGATGATACAATGTGGTGGCTGACACTGTGAGCCGTATGCTAGAGATCAATCTCTCTTGTTCACAGAACTTTATAGTGAAATTTTGGATTCTTTAAAGGGGAAATATGAGCAGGATGATGCATATTCCACAGTGTGGAGCCATGTATAAATGAGGGATCCTTCTCACTCTAATGATAGTAGTGTATTGTTAACCTCCACACACAATTCTCGAGTGATGAACTACAACGATGGAATAATTTTACCATCGACAATGGGTGCCTACTCCATAAGGGGAGAGTTTGTGTATCGACGAACGCAGACATTCGATGCCAAATTATGTATCAATGTCATGACAGTCCAAGTGCACGGCACCCGGGTATTAGAAAGACTGATTCTCTCGTACGACGGCAGTTTTACTGGCCAGGTCTACATGGATTTATTCAAAATTATGTCTTGCATTGCCAAAAATTTTAGGTTAACAAAGCAAAGCGCTTGAGAGTAGTAGGACTCTTACATCCTTTGGAGATTCCCAATGGTAAATGTGGAAGTATCTCTATGGATTTTATTGTGGGTTTACCAACCACTTTACCAGGTCATGACACGGTATGGGTGGTCGTAGACCGGTTGACTAAACTATGTAATTTTATTCCAACCAAATCAACAATTAAGACTCCAAAATTAGCCAAGTTATTTGTGGACAACCTATACAAGTTGTATGGTTTGCCAAGTAACATTATCAGTGATCGCGATCCCAAGTTTAATAGTCATTTTTGGAGGGCTGCGTTTAAACGATTGGGTACACAACTCAACCTTAGTACAATCGATCATCCAGAAACGAATGGTCAAACTAAACGAATTAGTCAAGTGCTAGAGGATATGTTGTGTGCATACGTTAGCAAGAAACAAACAGACTAGGAAGAATATCTACCTCTTCTTGAGTTTGCTTACAACAGTGCTAAGCATGTCACGATTGGATTTAGTCCTTACATGCTCATATACGATTTTCAACCTAGGTCACCTATTATGGTGGGGCTTGCAACTAAAAAACTCCAACAGGTTAAGGATTTTCTCCAAGACCACATGGATATGATGAAACTCGCTTGTCAAAACGTCCGACAAGCGCAACATCGGTATACGAAGTACACTGATGAGAAACGTCGGTAAATTACCTTTGAGGAAGGGGAGGAGGTATTTTTACATGTGCCAGAGCATTCAAAAAGTCTAAAAACTGGGCCAACACCTAAATTATCTTCACAATATTGTGGGCCTTTCAAAATACTCAAGAAAGTGAGTGACCGTGTCTACAAATTATCGCTACCTACACATTTTCGTATTCATCCGGTGTTTCATGTAAGTTATTTACGTAAGTGGTTACATGGGGACGGCAATGTCATTGGCCAATAGATTCTGGTCGATTTCATTGAACCTCCTACCTTAATGCATGAACTTGAATGAATTCTTGACTATCATGATTTACATACGCATCATCATGTAAGTTGACAAGCTTTAATCAAGTCAAAAGATCGACCTGAGGAAGGTTCCACTCGGGAAAACATTAGTGCTCTTAAGAAGAAGTTTTCCACTTTTGTTTTCAAGGACCAAAACTCTTTCTTAAGGGGGGAGTAATGTCAGGACAAGGGAAAGGCCAGGGAGTCATAGACTGGGCCAGGGGACAAACTAGGCAGTGTGGACAAGGGAATCCGGCTAGGGCAAAAGGCTAGGAGCATTGCCTATATATTGGGAGGTTGGGAGGTGGATTCCAGGGTCTAGTCACCTATGCTTTAAACTAGTTCTTTAGCCCCCTAATAATAGATTCACATCTTTTTTAACACCTAGTTCCTCCTCTAATTTTAATAGAGGAAAGTCTCATAGCTTCACTAGGGGAGGAGGAAGAAACGCTCCTATCCGACACCTCCTTGACTTATAGTCACTGATATTGTTCATGCTACTTTTGGTCCATGTGGAAGGAAGCGTCTTACTAGGAAGACCTCTTGCAAGGAGTATATTTATTGAGGTGGTCCGGGGGGGGCAACAAGAGAGGCGATCTCTAAACACCGAGTCAAGGCTCCCGTGCTGCTCAATTGAGGCTGGGGCAACCACAAGAACAAACACAACAACAAACCCACAGCCAAACCGAAACAAGATAGGGGCACCACCTAGTTATGGTATGCGAACTAGGATGCAAGAGAGATTTTGTCACAACCAAGAAGATGCACCACAAAACACACACAAGCAACCTCACACCAAGACACACACAAAATGGACCAGAGAGAGTTAGACAAAAGGGAAGAGAGAGAGGAATGGATCTTGCGTAATACTTTATTTGTGACTTGCAAATGGAGATGGTTCGTTATGATGCTATCATAGATCTTGTACAGAACTAACTCAATGCTTAGTGAATGCTAAACATTGCCAACACGCACACACTGTCTTAGGGTGTGGGAGATCTCTCACCACAATACCCTCTTACAATGGACACAAAATTGGCAATGAAAAACACACTAAAACACTTTCTAAAACAAGATCAAACAATAAAAACTCAAAATACACACGTCACCTTGAATTCACTAAACCGTACCGCACAAGTGGAAGGACAAAGATTTGAACGTCGAATCACGCCTTTGATGCACCAAACCTCAATTTATTGATGATGGAGGAACATATACAATAGTGGTTTTGAGATTTTGAACTCACGCTCTCTCACTTGCAATGTGTAGCTTGAAAGCTTCTCTCACACCAAAAGTGAAGCTCACAAAGTGGCTGCTACGCCTAAGTCTCTCCTCACGCATAGAGTGTTGGGGTGATATGTGAGATATTGGAGGTTGTTCTACAAGAAGGAGAGGGGCCTATTTATAGGTTGGAGACCCCTCATAAAGATTATTGGAAATCCTAATTTACAAGCTAACAAATCAAGATTATGATCTTTTCTGAATATCAAAACATTATGGGCCTTCTTTGCCTAGTTGAGTCATGGATGTGGGCTCAAAAGAGAGCATTATTAATGGTAGATAAGGTGAAAGTAGAGTTTTAAGGAAGGAGAGAGAGAGAGAGAGACAGAGAGAGAGAGAGAGTTACTATGCACATGTCTTGAGGTGAGGCGTCTTTTATTCTTGGGTCAATAGCTATTTTATGTTAGTATGTTAGTGGTTAGCGCTAGTAATCACTAGAAAGTTAATGTTATATTTAAAATGGGTAGAATTGAAGGAGTACAAGCGGAAGTGTGATGCGAGAGAGAGTGCAAGAAGAAGAGCACGATGATACGGTGAACTCGCTCTACTGTAATGTGTAGAGCATAGTGAGTTCTTATTAGGTTTTTACAAAAGAATATGTGTACATACCTGGCGGCCCGCCCACTTACCTGGGCGACCACATTGGGCTTTATACCCCAACAACCTCCCACTTAAAGTTCAATGTGGTACTTTAAGTGTGAGAGAAGCTACTATACAAGCTAATATACAAGAGATGTAGAGAAGTGATGTACTACCCTACACCTAACTGCTTGCGAAAATGCGCAAAGCTCTCTGAGGGAAGTCCTTTTGTAAGTAGATCAACAGGATTTTATGTGGTGTGAACTTTGACAAGCTGAAGTTGCTTATCCTCAAGCATTTCCCTAATGAAATGATACTTCACATCCACATGCTTTGTCTTTGAGTGATAAACTGGATTGCGAGCCAATTGTATAGCACTTTGACTATCACAATATAACACAGGCATCTCTTCTTTGATTCCCAAATCTGTTACTAGTCGATTAAGCCAAATTTATTCTTTGCATGCCTCTGATGCTGCAACATATTCGGCCTCTGTAGTAGACTGAGTAACACAATCTTGTAATCTAGAACGCCATGATACTGCTCCACCAGCCAATGTAAAGACATACCCTGACGTAGACCTTCGGTTGTCTAAGTCACGTGCATAATCTGAGTCTGTAAAACCCTTTACACTTAGCTCTTGACTCCCATAGCATATACGCATACTCTTTGTAGCTTTCAGCTATCTGAATATTCCTTTCACTGCCTCCCAATGTTTCTTGCCTAGGTTTGACATGTATCGACTTACTACTCCCACTGCAAATGCACTGTCTGGGTGAGTAGCAATCATTGCATACATTAAACTACCCACTGCAGACGCATATGGAATCTTATCCATTTCAGCCTGTTCTTCCTCAGACACAGGACAATCTTGTTTGCTAAGTTTCACATATGGTGGAAATGGAACACTCAATGCCTTTCCCTTCTCCATATTGAAACGTTGCAAAACCCTGTCAATATACTCTGTTTGAGATAACCAAATCAACTTCTTTGATCTGTCTCTCTCAATGCACATACCAAGTATATGACTTGCCTCACCCATGTCTTTCATTTCAAACGATTTTGCCATCTTTGACTTCAAAGCTGAAATTTCTTCCAAGTGCTTGCCAGTGACGGGAGCAAAGCGAACCCCGAACCCCGACGGCCTCTAAAACACCGGGGACCGAATGGCGCGCCTCGAGTCTGTCATGGTAAAGCAAACAGGGGGCACCACCTAGCTTCAGCGGCTAGGACGCAAACAACACACCACCATAAAAAAGTTTTCATCCAAGAGAGATGGATGCTTGGGAGTAATGATAAAGAGGAAAGGGAATGAGATCAAGTGTGTGTGTGTGAGAGAGAGAGAGAGAGAGAGAGAGAGAGAGAGTGAGGGAGGGGGTATAGCGGCTTAGTACTTAGGCACCACAAAAGGATGGCAAATCCGCACACCCTTCACACATACACAAGCTCACTCCAAAACACAAGACTAGGTGGCGATTCCGCACACCTCACATGGGAAAAACATTGCAAGAAAACATACTCACAAAACCTCAAGATTTATTTAGAGAATAAGGCGATGAAATGGGGAGCATAGGGTAGGGGAATGAGAAGGGAGAGAGTGGTAGAGCACATGGCGGATAGGTGGGAGTTGATAGCGAAGACTCGCACGAGGATTATGGCCATCATCCTTCATTTAGTTGCCCTTCATCTTCCATAGCGAAGGGTGTAGAGGTCATGCTCAAGACAAGCATGGTGATTGCGGTGATGGTGATGGTGTGGGTGTGGGTGTGTGTGTGTGTGCACTAGGCACACACAGTGCATAGTGTGTTCTTTGGTGATGTTTGTGTGTTTTTGTGTGATGGTGACCCCTCTTTATATAGGGAAGGAGGGGGGAGAAATTCTAGAATTTACAAATGAAGAAATCATTATCTACATAGGCCATGTGAGTGTGGGCCCCACTTGTCTGGCTGTGTGTATATGTGCCAAAACAGCAGTCTCATGAGAGAGAGACTAAGAGAGAGAGATGGGTTGATGAAAAAAAGTGAGAGGTGACATGGAGAATAAAGTAATTACAAGAGGGGAGAGAGGGGAGTGTGTTCAGAGGTGAATCTGTGTGCAGATGTGTGTGAACACAAGAAAAATCAGGTAACCACCGGGTGGGGATGGGTCTGTGGGCACTTTTTTCAGTGAAACTGAGTGTGTGTGAGTGTGGGGGAGGTTATTTAGCTACAAGACAAGAGACATGGCGCCCTTTAGAGAGAGAGGGGGGTATTTGGGTCATGGGATATGATAGGAGAGAGAAAGAGGGGGTGGGGTATACTATTTTGGAAGATAGGGTAAGTTGCATGTGAGTTGGTGCATTATTGGTGAGTTATAATGCATTATTGGTGAGAGGTGGGGTAGCTTGAGGGGACAGAGAAAGGATAAAGGACAAGGGGAAGAGAGAGAGGGTTGACCTTTTGAGTGGAGGAGAGGAAAAGGGACACACGGCGGGGCAAGAGTGAAGAAAAAGGAGGCAAGGTGGGGATGGGCTACCCCGCAGGCATGAGGTGGCCTATTTTACCCTTATTATATATTTACATAATCATACTTTAATTTTTTTTCTTACTTTTTCCAATGCCTTTTATCACTCCCTCCCTAAGAGGGGGTTTTCATGGGGTGGGGATGAGAGAAGAGGGGTATGGGAGCTTGGCTTGTGAAAAGCCCCCATCATTAGCCCTCCCCTTTTGGATAGAGGCATTCATGTCTCTAGCTCATCTGTTTGATCATTATCGTTGGAGGTGGCGACTGATGGTGTGTCCTCATCTGGAATGTCAATAGGTGGAGCCTGGTCAAATCGAAGAAAATAAGGTTTAAGTCGCCAACCATTTACCCTGGTTTTATGAAGTTTTCCATCAGCCTCCATAAGATGGTAGCTTCCATTGGCATACTTTTTCCTGACGATGAAAGGACCTTCCCATCGGAGTAGGAGTTTCTTATCCTTGCGCGTGTCGAAGCGATTGTCGTAGCGGAGCACCAACATTCCTTTCTTCAATTCTTTTTTCCGGAGATGCTCGTTAAAGCTAAGGCGTCTATGCTCTGCTTGCGCTGCATAATAATTTATTGCTTCTTCTCTGTCCAGCTGCAGTCTTTCCAAGTTGATGATGTGATCTCTCAAATGCATGTTGGGCTGTTGAAGCTGGCTTGCCATTACTCTGAGACTTTGTAGTTGCACTTCAATGGGCAAGATTGCTTCCTTACCAAATACTAGATGATACGGTGTGAATCCCAAGGATGTACGAAATGAAGCTCTGTAGGCCCATAAAGCTGGTAGTAGATACTTATCCCAGTCTCCAGGATGATTGTTTACCTGCTTGGTAATAATTTTAGAAACCATTCCATTTACCTTTTCAACTAGGCCATTACATTGAGGGTAATATGGTGAAGAGTGCCTCCTTGTAATGCCCAGTTTCTGCATTAATTCTCCTACCAAGTCTGCTCTGAAACCTGGTTCTCTATCAGAGATGATCTCTAAAGGTGTGCCAAACCTACAGCATATGTGCTCGTAGATAAATTTAGCTACCTCTACCGCTGTGATTCTAGTGGTGGCTGTAGCCTCTGCCCATCTAGTCATGTAGTCGACCCCCATGATAATGTAGAATTTTCCTGAGCTGGCCCTAGGTAATGGCCCAATGGCATCAATACCCCATTTTTCAAATGGGCCATATGAGAGAATAGGTGTCTGTGGTTCAGGCATAAGTGACCTAATGCAGGCCTTTTGACACAACTTACACGTTTTGCACCAGTGGTGTACATCACGGTTGAGGCTAGGCCATATGAATCCTGCCTGCAAGATTTTCCTGCTTGTTATGTCTAGGGCAAAGTGACCACCACAAACCCCGTCGTGACAACTAGCAATTACTCTCGTGATTTCCTGAGAGAGAGGGACCTTCCTGAGTATTTGTTCCTTACCCTTACAGTACAAACCATCATTGATGAGTCGATACCTTGTGGCCTTCCACGTCAGCCATTGCTTCTGTCCCTTTGTTAAATCTAATGGGCATTCTCCTGTTTCCAAAAAATGCATGATGTCAGGCAAGGCATCACTTCCTTGAAATAGAGGGAGCTTTAGTTTTATTGCTCCAACCACCACTTCCTGTAGTCTTTCACTTGCTAGGGCATCTGCTTCTTGGTTTTAAGCCCTTGGGATATGGTGTATTTGAACTTCTTCAAACTTACCCAACAAGGTTCTTACACCACTTAAGTGAGTCCTTAAACTAGAATTTCTGCATGTCCATGCTCCATTTACTTGCCTTACCAGAAGTAGAGCATCCCCAAATACATTAAGGCGTTGTACACCTTGCGAGACGCACCATTGTAGACCCTTGGTTAGTGGTGCATACTCAGCTTCATTGTTATAATGTGAATCTAACAATTGGCCCAACGAAAATACCTTTGTCCCTTTGTCATCAAAGACCACTATGCCTGTAGCTGCTTTGTCGGACGCTCACTTGTAGGCTCCATCAAAGTAGAGAGAGTATGCTCCTTCTACCATCGGTGGTATTGGAGGTAATCGGACTTCTCCTTCCTTTCAAAGACTTGGTAGGTCATGAGTCCCCCCAAACTTGCCCTTGTCGTGCTTTCTACCTGTACCGTGTAGTCAAACTCTTGCAGACGAACTAGCCATTTAGTAATTCTAGCAGACATATCCATGTGTTGTACAACATAGGGAAATATTTCATCCGTGGTTAGAATCACAAATTGCTTAGGCAGCAAATATGACCTAAACTTTGTAGTTGCAAATCTAAGAGCTAGGACTAAGTGTTCCACATGGGTGAAACCTTTCTCTCCTGCTGTCATCATTCGACTAGAGAAGTAGATTGGCCTCATGAAAGATGTCGTCGTATCCTTTTGGAGTAGCACAGCCCCTAATGAGTCATCACCAACACTTGAGGTGACATAGAATTTTTCATCCCACTTAGGTGGTGAGATAGTTGGCAGAGTGGCTAAGACCTCCTTTACCTTGTTGTAGTGATGTTCGCTTTCCTCGTCCCAAGTGAAAGTTGATCTTTGAGTGAGTTGTTGCAGTGGTAGAACAAGTTGTGATAGTAGATGTATGAATCTACTTAAGTACCTCACCTTCTGTAGAAAAGAGACCAGTTGACGTGCGGTCGTTGGTGAAGGTAGGGCTATGAGTGCGGACACCTTACTTGGGTCGGCGTTGATACCTCTTGCTGAAATTTCATGGCCTAGTAGAATGACTTTACTCTCCCCAATGTGACATTTATCCACATTTAATTGCCCACCTAGGATCTGCAACCTGGCCAAACCTTCAGTTACCTTTTCTAAATGTGAAATACGGGAGCTATATATACAAAAATCATCAATGAACACTCTTATGGATGTTCCAAAGAACGGTTGAAAAACATATGTGACATATCTTTGGAATGTGGCAGGTGCATTTGTGAGACCAAATGGCATAACCCTATAAGAAAAACAACCCCATGGCGTGATAAAAGTGGTTTTTAGCTGATCTTCCAAGGCTATGCGTATTTGAAAGTATCCTGAATAACCATCACAGATGGTATAGCATTCAAAACCCGCTACTTAATTCAGAATTTCATCCAAGAAAGGGAGAGGAAAGTGGTCTCTCTTTGTAGCTGCATTTAGTGGTTTGTAGTCAACACAGACCCTCCACTTACCATTCTTTTTAGGCGTCACCACTGCGGGTGACACCCATTCTGAGTTTTCTACAGGATAGGTGAATCCCACCTCCAGCAGTTTCCTTACCTCGGCCAAGAGTGCCTTTTCTTGTATGACCCCCAGTAGTCGTAGCTTTTGCACAACTGGTTTTACCCCTTCCTTCAGCTTAATATGATGTTACACCACTGTAATGCCTGTGATTCTTTCATAGTTGTCAATGAAAAGGTTAGGAAATCCCATCAACATTTGCAAAAAACTATCTTTCTTCTCAAGTGTTAATTCCGTAGACAACATACCCTTCAACCTACTTCCTCCTAGGCCAGGTGATTTTCTCTCCTCTTCATTGGGTTTCCCTTTTGGTGATGGATCACCAGCTGTGCTTACCCTTTGTGGATCCTTCATAATGATACCCATCACATCAATGGAACTGTCACTTTCTTCGGTGGATGTGGTCTCCTCCTCAGAACTGGAAGATTCGCTAGTGGTTTCATCTGCCGATGTTTCCAGATTCATTTGCTTCTGCTTGCCAATCCTCATGTCGTAGTAGATTGTCTCCCCTTTCTTACCGGTCATGCGTAGAAGGCCAGTACCCCAGTCCTGTTTTGCCTTCATGGCCATCAACCATGGCCTTCCAAAAATTAGTGGATAGCCCTCCCCCTTAGTAGGCATTACAAAAACATCTACCTCTACCTCAATGTTGAAAGCTTTGATTTTCACGGCACTTACCACACCCACACACTTTACTTTTGCGTTGTTTGCCATCTTTGCCTTGCATGGAGAAGGCCTGTCAACCTCGAGCCCTAATCGAAGCATCATAGCTTCGCTCATTACACAAATTTGTGCACCTCCATCAATGTAGGTGTTTCCAACCCTCTTTCCTTTTATGTTTACGTCGACAATTGGAAGGATGTCATCCATGTTGCATCCCGAAATTGCTCTGGCTACCTTTGTTGTGGAGCGTCTTGTACTTACCATTTTAGACCATTGTCGCCTTACTTTAGGTACAAGATGTAGCAGCTGTGGCCATGTAATCTTCGGTCCTTGCTCTGCCACATCCAATGTTAGAGCATAGGGCTTAGAACTTTCCCCTAGCTGGAAGTTGGTGATGCCCAATTTCCATCGTGGCCTGGATGGCCTCTTGCTAGTTTCTCCTCTCATGCTTCTCTCATCATCTGATTGTGTAGCTTTCTCCCTCCTAGCTCTTTTCACAGTCATGGCTTCAAGTGGTTCTAAAAAGGTTACCTTATCCTTACCCTTGTCCCTCTCCTTTGCTCTGGGTGGATCCACTACTATGGCTTTTCCTTTCTCTTCTAGTCTTATGATGTTTACAGGGCGATCAGGTGGTGGGGCTGGTGGAAGAGGTGGGATGGATGCTTGTAGTGGTGTCTGGGGTGGACGTAGAATTTGTGTTGGTGGGGGTGGTGCTCGGGGTGGGGGTGTTCTTTCTCTAGGGGGTGACAATTGGTTCCTCCTACCTCCTCTATTATAGTTTTGTCGTGGTTTGGGACAGTAGTACATACCATGACCGTCTTCTCCGCAGTTGTAGCAATGATACTCCCTGTTTTGTCGCCGTGCTCTTCCAGGGTCTTGATCTCTTTCTTGACTCCTCCCTTGCTGTATTAAGTGGACAGACAAATTCTGTAGTTGGTCAGTAATATGGGCCAACATATCTTGTTGGTCATCTCTTACCCCAAGAGCCGGTGGTGGTGGTATGGTGGTTGTCGTAGTTGCTGGTCAATGCGATGTTCCTGCTTCTATTGATTCAGTTTCCTTGGATTTCATTCGCAGCTTCTTGTCCTTAAGGCGAGCGATCTCAACGGCTAACTCGTACGTAGCCGGGAATCTACCTTTCACCTTATCCTTGAGAAGCGGCCATAAGCCATGCGTGAACCGATCTTTTTTTAGGAAATCGGGTGCGGCTTCCCCCCTTGCCAGTGACTCAACCCACCGTTCCCACAAATCCACAAATTTGGACTCATAGGTGGCATATTCTAAAAGACCCTCCTGCTTCAAGTCTCTCAACTTGTCCCCCAACTTTTCTGAAGAGTACCTCCCCCAAAGCGCCTCTTAAAAGCGGTTTTTAAGGGTTCCCAATCATCCTTGGTTGCTTGTGGAAGTGCATTGTACCATGATCTAGCTTCTAGCTTCATGAGATGCTTAAAGATTCTAACCCGGGATTCATCCGTATCTTTGTTGCTCACTACACATGCTACTTCAAAGTCATCTAGGAAGTCTGTTACCAAATCCTCCCCCTTCTTTCCTTTAAATGTTGGAAATGCTACACTTGCCATGATTACTGAGAGAGAGCTAGAAAGACACACTGCTTAACTTGCAAAAGTTTTTTTCTTCTTTACAAGGAGGTGTGTATACCCTCTTATACTAGGACATAGATTAAAACTTCAAACGGTACATTGCCTTGTACCAAAGGTAGGACAAATGGTTGATCTGATGCCAAAACCTCAAAAAATCGCTCCCCACCCAGCATGGTGTCAATGACCTACTGGTAGTGAGCCTTCAAATCCAGTATTACCTTGATTGAGCGTACACGTGTTGGTATGTGTGATCTGTCTTGAGGTAGGTTGTACTGATTCATGTGA
This sequence comes from Adiantum capillus-veneris, assembly GCF_014529385.1. NCBI lineage: Eukaryota > Viridiplantae > Streptophyta > Polypodiopsida > Polypodiales > Pteridaceae > Adiantum > Adiantum capillus-veneris. The sequence continues at coordinate 87,381,975 of NC_140934.1, forward strand.
AGCTTAGAGGTGCTTAGTCACTGTCCAAGCTTGTGGGAGAGGGTGGTGTTCTTTCCTGAAACAAACTCAGTAGATCCCTAGTTTCTCTAGTGAGAGTGTAAGCCAATGATTCCGTTATCTGTGCTGCAGCATCAGGTGCGACTTGAAAACTGACTGTGATAATTACCTCGGTGACTTGAGTTACCCGATTGTCAAAGTAGAATAGTGTTGATTCTCTATTATGTAGAGCTCCTTCCATTTTGTTGTTGTGGGTTGGTTGTAGGTTACGGACATGGTTTCGACCTTCTCCTTCTTCTTCTTGGCGCTTGGCCTACGTATATCCACTGCGTTTGGCGTGTTGGTTGACTCTCCCACTGCAAATCGATTACCGTTACGCCTGGCACTCGAGCTTCGCTGGAGATGCGGAGTTCGTCTAGTTGTTCTTGGAGCTCTTCTTCTTCTGTCGTCCAATTAGCAAATCCTGCTAGCCATTCATCCATTCACAATAGTTTAGGGGTTTCAGTCTTGTAAACTGAAGGGTTTCATGAAAAGATCCTCCGTGGGGGCACCAAATGACGGGAGCAAAGCGAACCCCGAACCCCGACGGCCTCTAAAACATCGGGGACCAAAGCTATTTCTTCCTGGTTGCTTCTGCCCTTGAGGACCTCCTCCATCCTTATGATGCTCACATTTGGTTGCGTAGCAGGGGCTTGAGCTTGAGCATGAGGTGGCTGCAAAATTTGAGGTTGCGGTTGCTCTTGTGCTTGAGCTCTAGCACGGGGAGGACTTACTTGTTGTCGAGGACCTCTGACAGGGTAGTCATATCTTCTGGGATGAGGGCAATTATACATGCCGTGGCCATTTTCCCCACAATTGTAACACAACATTTCCCTTGCTTGACGTCGCATTGGTGGCCAATTCCCACCATTTCCCTCACTAGGCCTTCTTGCACCCTGCACAAGATTTACTCTCAACCCCTCTAGCTGGTTTGTGAGATTGTTTATTTGTTGGAGCATATCTTCTTGTTGACCTCTATTGAGGTCTGGTGAATTAGGCACATTTGGAGGTATGTGAGAAGCTTCCATAGTTGTGATATTGCCTCCCAAAGCTAGCTGGCCAGCTTGGGCTTGATAGAGAATCTTTCTATTCTTTTCCCTAGCAATTCTTAAGGCATCTTCAAAAGCATTTGGAAATTTTCTCTTTACCTTCTCCCTTAGCAAGGGGTACAAACCTGAGATAAATCGATCCTTTTGGAGGCAACTGGGAGCTCGCTCACCAGGGTTTAGTGAGTCTGACCATTGCCCCCAAAGTTTCAAAAAACCTTCCTCATAGGTTGCATAACCATGAGGGTCAACTTGATGAAGGGCCAGAAGCCGTTGCCATAGTTCTTCTGCCGAATTGGCTCGTTGAAATCTTCGTAGGAAAGCCGCCTTCAATCCCTCCCAATCAATTCTTTGGGTTGGATCTAGAGCCTGGAACCATACCCTAGCTTCTTCTTTGAGCACCAAAGGAAAAGCTCTCAATTTCAATGCTTCATCATCCCTCCCAGAGACAAGGAAAGCCATCTCCAAGTTATCCAAAAAATCCCCAGCATTTTCCCCACTACGCCCAAAAAAATTTGGGAAAGCCATCATAAAAGTGGGTTGCCTTCCTCTCAATACAGCACAAAGATGAAAACGTCTAGGCCCAAATCATATCTTATTAAGGGTAGAATAAATGGATTGATAGATGCATTAATCTCAGCTAGACGACGAGGGCCTAGTAAGTTCCTTATGATGTTTTGGAACCTAAGCTTTGTGCTAGCTATTATATGCACAGTTTGTCTAGCAAGAGGTTGGAAAGGTCCATATAAATCCCTATGATTCATGGAGTATGCTTAAAGCAAGATGAAGATGTGAACATCAAAAGATACATTATACTCCAAAATAGGAAATATTATAGGGTCAGGGGACAACAAAATCTTTCTATCAATGCGCACATTCACCCTAATATTCTGAACTGATTGAAAGTTGTAGAAAATGGGATTATTCATTGGTGCATTAAATACAAAATTCCATGAAGCACTTCATTGAAGTTGAGCTCTCTTGGATCCCACCATTTGAGAGATGCGAAGAATTTGCTCACCAGTGATTAGCCTAGCTTTGGTGTGACCATCTTCAGCTTTGTAGAGTTCATAGGGTTCGATGGCTACCCTCTCAACCACCTTGAGCCTTCTTGCTAGTAGTAGTTGGAGTGCATCACCATATGTAGCCTCTTGCCAATACCGCACCCCATTAATGTGTAGCTCCCCCTCCAAAAACTTGTTAATACCCGAGTTTGAGAGTTCTTTCACCACCTGAAGTCGAGGCTTCAAAGGAAGTGTCTTTACACTAGCCACAAAGCACTCAACACAAGTTTTTGACCTAGGGACTTGATGACTACAAGAGTTTCCTTGAAGCAAAGAAGGGTGTGTGTAGTTAACTCTCTTTACCCGCATACGTGCCGTTTGTCGATAAAGACGCTTCTTTTCTCGAGCTTCTTGGGGAGACCATAGTGGAAGTCTCGGAGAATTTGATGGATCTTCCTTTATAGGATTGACAGAGCGCTGCTTTAGAACTCCTCCGTGGGGGCACCAATTTATGACGAAGGAAATTTGGAATGGCGACCTCTACACCAAAACAAACTCCATTGCGCCACAAGGGAAATGAGATAAGGGCACCACCTAGTCTTGGAAGCGTGGGCTAGGACCGCTACACAGAGAGAGAGAGAGAGAGAGAGAGAGAGAGAGAGAGAGAGAGAGAGAGAGAGAGAGAGAGAGAGAGAGAGAGAGAGATCACTATGAATGAAGCATTAACCTTAGTGTGTATACAAGGAATGGATGACTTCAAACACTCCCAACCCAAATAGTCATGTAGATTACCAAACAACCACTCAAGGATTAGCCAAGATCACATCAAGCACTCTCACACACATATAAAAGATTTATCTTAATTAACATAAGTAAGAGGAGGAGAGGTTACTAGCATGAAACAATTTGCACTCTAGAATGTGCAAGAATAGAGTGAATGAATGAGCTTATGGGCTCATGGTGAGTGATACAAAGACTCAATGGGACTGAGGGAGGCTTGAAATTACAAAGGGGAAGGCCTCTTTATATAGGAAAGAGAGTGATTAGGAGTGAGGTTAAGATCCAAGTGTAATTTGTACAAATGAAGCTTGATTAGGGACATTCAACCAATGAAGAAGCTCCTTCCAAGTGATTTGTTGACCAATTAGCTCCATCATCACTTGTGTTGTCTTCACTCCTTCCTCCATAGCTTGAGTCCAAGAGCTTTCTTATTTTAAAATGTAAAGAATCTACATAAAATCAATACATATCTAGTAATAATAGAAAGGGGTTGAATGAGAACTTATGAATTACAACAAGATTAAGCATGACTTGAGAGGTGATTAGAAGAGGAATTTTGATGGGTTTTTGAGCTTGAGAGAGAGGAGGAAGGAGAGGAGGGTGAGAAGACTAATGGCTGATTTTTAGAGAAGGTCTCAATGTGGAAAAGGAAGGGTGTGTGTGTGTAAAGGTAGAGGGGGTGGTCTCCACCACAGTTGAAAAAAATGGCGTCCGCCATTTTGGCCATATCTCCTAGACCGTAGATGAAAAAATTATAAAACAAATATGGCCAGAATCTCCAGCTCATCGGCTACAACTTTGATGAAGACAACTTTTCTTGGATCGGAGTGGAAGTATTTTTAAAAAATTCAGCAAAATCATGTGTCTGGTTCCTTCCTTTACCAAGTCTTCCACTTGGGTCCCATTTGTTTGAATCATCATATGGCTCCAAAGCCATGATGATATGAGCCACTCATGACCCTTGAATCATGGGTACATGGCTCCACAACCACATCATATATTTTCTTTTCACATTTACATATTTTCCCTTCCCTTTACCACTAGGTTCTCCCTCTACCTTTCACCTCCGGTGAACTAGTCAAGAAAAAATTCCTATCAAATCATTTTTTTAAAAAAAATTTCCAAGAGGTTGTTCTCACTCTTTCTTTTATTGTAAACCTCTAGAAGCAAGGAAAACCAACAAAATATGATAAACAAAAATTTGTGATAGGCTCGGATCATAGCCCCCCCAAACCTGGCTAGGGGTATTTATGCCTCTAGCCTACTTTCTTTGATCCTGAGGTGACCTTATCCTGACGTGATAAGGCTTTAGACGCCATCCATTTGTCCTCGTCTTGTGCACTTTACCATCAATGTCTTGAAGTCTGTAAGAGCCATTTTTGAACTTTTTGGTGACCAAGAACGGCCCTTCCCATCGAAAAAGAAACTTTCCATCCTTACGAGTGTCGAAGCGATTGTCATATGGAAGCACCAGAGATCCCTTTTTGATGTCTTTGGATGCTAGCTTTTTGTTGAACTTTTCTCTGCGCTTCTCTACTTCTTGAGAATAGTGGTTGATGGCTTCTTCACCATCCAATTGCAGCCTCTCTAGATCCATGATCCTTTGATGTACTTTCTCCTTTTGAGAGCCTACCTAGCTACCCAATATTCGAAGACTTGTTAACTTCACTTCAATGGGCAAAAGCGCCTCCTTCCCATAAACCAAATGAAAGGGTGTGTACCCTAATGTGGTTTTGAAGGAGGTTCTATAGGCCCATAGAGCTCCATTCAGGTGTTTGTCCCAATCTTGGCGCCTGGCATGTACCTGTTTGGTGAGAATTTTGCAAATGATTTCATTTACCTTTTCCACCAAACCATTGCACTGAGGGTAGTAAGGAGTAGAGTGTTGATGCTGAATATTTAGCTTCTTCATGAGTTCTCCTACCAAGTCTGCTCTAAACCCTGGTCCTCTATCAGATAGTATTTCAAGAGGGGTGCCAAACCGGCAACAGATGTGGTCAAAGATGAACTGACTCACATCCTTAGCAGTAATTCTATTGGTCGGCATAGCCTCAGCCCATCTAGTCATGTAGTCTACTCCCATGATGATGTACTCTTTACCTGACTGAGTGCGTGGTAGAGGCCCTATGGCATCAATTCCCCACTTCTCAAAGGGCCCATATACCTTTATTGGGTTCTGAGGTTCAGCTATGAGCCATCGTGGTCCTGCTTTCTGACATTCATCACATGTTTGACACCAGTATTTGACATCACGATGAAGACTTGGCCAAGTAAACCCAGCTTGTAGAACCTTTTTACTAGTGACGTCGTGTGCAAAGTGTCCTCCGCACATATCATCGTGACAAGCTTTTAAAATCTCTTCAATTTCACTCTTCAAAGGCACTCTCCTAAGCACACCATCCTTACCAAGACAATACAAGTCATCATTTACTATGCGATACCTGGTAGCCTTCCTAGCTAACCATCGCCTTTCCCCTGCATTCAAGTGTTTAGGAGCCTCTCCTTGCTCCAGAATGTGCATAATATCTTCCAAGTCCTCCTTGCCTTGCTGAAGTGGAAGTTTGATGGCCACTGCTCCCACTATTGACTCATTTAACTTTGATGATGCTAGGTGGTCTGCATCCTTGTTTGGTCTCTTGGCACATGATGTACTTGTGCCTCCCTAAATCTCCTCATAAGAGCTTTGGCTTCTCTCATTTTAGTAGAGAGACGGGCATTTTTGCAAGCCCATGTACCTTGCATTTGCCTTACCAAAAGCATGGAGTCACCAAAAGCGTTTAATCTCTTAATTGAATTATCGAGGCACCAACAAAGGCCATGAATTAGAGCATGATATTCTGCTTCATTGTTGGAGTGGACATCTTCTAGAGTGATCCCTTCACCATGGATCCTCTCTCCCAATGGAGATAAGACCATGATGCCTGCAGCTGCCTTATCCTTGGTTCTCTTGTATGCTCCATCAAAGTAGAGGCTATAAGCATTGACCAAATCCTCTGGAGCTGGAGGTGGTGGAAGTTCCTTTCTCTTCAAATGGAAAAAATTTTCATAGCACTTGTTTGTTAAAATGTCGGCTAAGCATGCTCGAGTTGTTCTTTCAACCTGTATTGTATAATCAAACTCTTGAAGTCGCACCACCCACTTTGCTATTTTGTCAGAGATTTCCATATGTTGTAGTGCATAGGGAAACATATCCTCCACAGTGATAATTACAAACCTCTTCGGCAGCAAGTATGGCCGAAATTTGGTTACCGCAAACATGAGAGCTAACACTAGCTGTTCCATCAGGGTGTAGGCCTTCTCTGTGTTTTCCATGAGGCGGCTAGCAAAATACATAGGCCTCATAAAGGATGTTTTTGGATCTTTTTGTAGGAGGGCAGCACCAATGGCCTCTTCTCCCACACTAGGGTTTACAAAGAATGTTTCTTCCCAACAAGGTTGGAGGATTACAGGGAGTGACCCTAACATTTTTTTAATCTCTCTAAAATGCCCATCACTTTCTTCACTCCAAACAAGCGTCTCTTGACGAGTCAGCTGTTGTAGAGGAAATATCACTTGGGAGAGTAAGTGTATGAATCTACTCAAATATCTTAGCTTTTGCAAGAAAGAGATTAATTGTTTGATGGAAGTTGGGGAAGGTAGATTTAGCAATGTTTCTATCTTTTCAGGATCTACCTCGATTCCATCAATGGACACTACATGCCCTCAAAGTGTAACCTTGCTTTCCCCAATGTGACATTTGTCCTTGTTTAGTTGTCCACCCAGCTTAGCTAAACGAGTAAATTCTTCATCAATCTTGCCGAGATGCATACTTTTGGAGCTGTAAATACAAAAGTCATCTATGAAAACCCTTATGGACTTACCAAAGTAAGGTTGGAAGACCATGTTCATGAATCGTTGAAAGGTGGCTGGAGCGTTGGTGAGACCAAAAGGCATGACTCGAAATGCAAAACATCCCCATGGTGTGATGAAAGTAGTCTTTTTCTGGTCCTCCTTTGCAATGCGTATTTGAAAGTAGCCAGAGTAGCCATCACACACTGTGTATCTCTCATGGCCTGCTACTTCATTTAGAATCTCATCTTGAAATGGGAGAGGGAAGTGGTCCCTCTTTGTGGCAGCATTTAGTGGCTTGTAATCCACGCACACTCGCCATTTACCATTCTTCTTTGGCCTCACCACTAGTGGGGAGACCCATTTTGAATCTTCTACTGGGTATATGAATCCTGCTTCTAAGAGTCTCTTCACCTCAGACAACAGTGCATTTTGTTGCACAACTCCTAATCTTCTTAGTTTTTGTACTACTGGCTTGCTCCCTTCTTTTAGATGGATATGATGCTTCACTGCAGTGACACCTGTAATGTGAGTGTAATCAGAAATAAACAATGATGCATGCTTCTTGAGAACATCTACATAACCCTCCTTTTATTCTTCCTTTATATCCTTGGATAACATCTCCTCTAGGCTGGCATCCCACACATTCTCCATTTGGATCCTTCGGTTGTCTTCTAATGAGGTAGTTTCCTTTATGGTGATGCCCATGACTTCGAGAGTGCTATCACTCTCTTCACTTGAACTCTCTTCCTCGTCCATAGATGAGGAGCATCCACTTGAGCTCCACTCATCAGCTGATGTCTCTAGTTCAAGGTTCTCTTGTCGCCCATTCTTTAGGTTATAAACCACCTTCCGACTATGGCCACCCATGCGAGGCCTCAACTCCAAGTCTCCTATTGCCCAATCTTGCCTAGCTCCTATACCCATGAGCCAAGGTCGTCCTAAAATAAGGGGGTATCCTTCTCCCTTTACTGGCATCACATAAGCATCAACCTCTGTAGTGATTCCAAAAACAGAAACTCTCAAAGATTTCACTACACCCACACAAGTGACAGAGACATTATTGGCCATTTTTGCCCTAAAGTTTGATGATTCCATTACCTCTAAACCCAATTGATGCATTAGCTTTTCTGTCATGACACAAACCTCTACTTCACTGTCAATGTAAGTTTTTGGAATCCGTTGTCCCTTGATTTGAGCCTCCACCAAAGGCACTATATCCTTGAGACCATATGCTTTGATTACACTTACTAGCTTATTTCGCTTTGCCCTCGTGCTCACCATTTTTGACCATTGTCGTCGAAGCTTTGGGGAGATATGAAGTAGTTGTGGTCAAGTAATCTTTGGTCCTTGGGAACTCACATCAGCTGTCAAGTCATAAGGTTGTGTCCGAGATCCCATAGGGAAATCAGAGATGTCAATTTGAGACGCAGTACGGGTCTTTCTCTTCTTGGCTTCATCTTTAGTTGCCCGAGATGTACTTGCTTCATTGCTTGCATCCTTGCTTGTTTCTTTACCTACTTCATCTTGGACACGCACACGTTTGATAGGCATTGTAGCCACTTCATCTATATTCATCTTCCCTTTAGCTATTTCTTCCTGGTTGCTTCTGCCCTTGAGGACCTCCTCCATCCTTATGATGCTCACATTTGGTAGAGTAGCAGGGGCTTGAGCTTGAGCACGAGGTGGCTGCAAAATTTGAGGTTGTGGTTGCTCTTGTGCTTGAGCTCTAGCACGGGGAGGACTTACTTGTTGTCGAGGACCTCTGACAGGGTAGTCATATCTTCTGGGATGAGGGCAATTATACATGCCGTGGCCATTTTCCCCACAATTGTAACACAACATTTCCCTTGCTTGACGTCGCATTGGTGGCCAATTCCCACCATTTCCCTCACTAGGCCTTCTTGCACCCTGCACAAGATTTACTCTCAACCCCTCTAGCTGGTTTGTGAGATTGTTTATTTGTTGGAGCATATCTTCTTGTTGACCTCTATTGAGGTCTGGTGAATTAGGCACATTTGGAGGTATGTGAGAAGCTTCCATAGTTGTGATATTGCCTCCCAAAGCTAGCTGGCCAGCTTGGGCTTGATAGAGAATCTTTCTATTCTTTTCCCTAGCAATTCTTAAGGCATCTTCAAAAGCATTTGGAAATTTTCTCTTTACCTTCTCCCTTAGCAAGGGGTACAAACCTGAGATAAATCGATCCTTTTGGAGGCAACTGGGAGCTCGCTCACCAGGGTTTAGTGAGTCTGACCATTGCCCCCAAAGTTTCAGAAAACCTTCCTCATAGGTTGCATAACCATGAGGGTCAACTTGATGAAGGGCCAGAAGCCGTTGCCATAGTTCTTCTGCCGAATTGGCTCGTTGAAATCTTCGTAGGAAAGCCGCCTTCAATCCCTCCCAATCAATTCTTTGGGTTGGATCTAGAGCCTGGAACCATACCCTAGCTTCTTCTTTGAGCACCAAAGGAAAAGCTCTCAATTTCAATGCTTCATCATCCCTCCCAGAGACAAGGAAAGCCATCTCCAAGTTATCCAAAAAATCCCCAGCATTTTCCCCACTACGCCCAAAAAAATTTGGGAAAGCCATCATAAAAGTGGGTTGCCTTCCTCTCAATACAGCACAAAGATGAAAACGTCTAGGCCCAAATCATATCTTATTAAGGGTAGAATAAATGGATTGATAGATGCATTAATCTCAGCTAGACGACGAGGGCCTAGTAAGTTCCTTATGATGTTTTGGAACCTAAGCTTTGTGCTAGCTATTATATGCACAGTTTGTCTAGCAAGAGGTTGGAAAGGTCCATATAAATCCCTATGATTCATGGAGTATGCTTAAAGCAAGATGAAGATGTGAACATCAAAAGATACATTATACTCCAAAATAGGAAATATTATAGGGTCAGGGGACAACAATATCTCTCTCAACCTCTCAGCTCCAAAATAGAAGACCAATCTTTGTTGGAAAAAAATCTTTCTATCAATGCGCACATTCACCCTAATATTCTGAACTGATTGAAAGTTGTAGAAAATGGGATTATTCATTGGTGCATTAAATACAAAATTCCATGAAGCACTTCATTGAAGTTGAGCTCTCTTGGATCCCACCATTTGAGAGATGCGAAGAATTTGCTCACCAGTGATTAGCCTAGCTTTGGTGTGACCATCTTCAGCTTTGTAGAGTTCATAGGGTTCGATGGCTACCCTCTCAACCACCTTGAGCCTTCTTGCTAGTAGTAGTTGGAGTGCATCACCATATGTAGCCTCTTGCCAATACCGCACCCCATTGATGTGTAGCTCCCCCTCCAAAAACTTGTTAATACCCGAGTTTGAGAGTGCTTTCACCACCTGAAGTCGAGGCTTCAAAGGAAGTGTCTTTACACTAGCCACAAAGCACTCAACACAAGTTTTTGACCTAGGGACTTGATGACTACAAGATTTTCCTTGAAGCAAAGAAGGGTGTGTGTAGTTAACTCTCTTTACCCGCATAGGTGCCGTTTGTCGATAAAGACGCTTCTTTTCTCGAGCTTCTTGGGGAGACCATAGTGGAAGTCTCGGAGAATTTGATGGATCTTCCTTTATAGGATTGACAGAGCGCTGCTTGAGAACTCCTCCGTGGGGGCACCAATTTATGACGAAGGAAATTTGGAATGGCGGCCTCTACACCAAAACAAACTCCATTGCGCCACAAGGGAAATGAGATAAGGGCACCACCTAGTCTTGGAAGCGTGGGCTAGGACCGCTACACAAAGAGAGAGAGAGAGAGAGAGAGAGAGAGAGAGAGAGAGAGAGAGAGAGAGAGAGAGAGAGAGATCACTATGAATGAAGCATTAACCTTAGTGTGTGTACAAGGAATGGATGACTTCAAACACTCCCAACACAAATAGTCATGTAGATTACCAAACAACCACTCAAGGATTAGCCAAGATCACATCAAGCACTCTCACACACATATAAAAGATTTCTCTTAATTAACATAAGTAAGAGGAGGAGAGGTTACTAGCATGAAACAATTTGCACTCTAGAATGTGCAAGAATAGAGTGAATGAATGAGCTTATGGGCTCATGGTGAGTGATACAAAGACTCAATGGGGCTGAGGGAGGCTTGAAATTACAAAGGGGAAGGCCTCTTTATATAGGAAAGAGAGTGATTAGGAGTGAGGTTAAGATCCAAGTGTAATTTGTACAAATGAAGCTTGATTAGGGACATTCAACCAATGAAGAAGCTCCTTCCAAGTGATTTGTTGACCAATTAGCTCCATCATCACTTGTGTTGTCTTCACTCCTTCCTCCATAGCTTGAGTCCAAGAGCTTCCTTATTTTAAAATGTAAAGAATCTACATAAAATCAATACATATCTAGTAATAATAGAAAGGGGTTGAATGAGAACTTATGAATTACAACAAGATTAAGCATGACTTGAGAGGTGATTAGAAGAGGAATTTTGATGGGTTTTTGAGCTTGAGAGAGAGGAGGAAGGAGAGGAGGGTGACAAGACTAATGGCTGATTTGTAGAGAAGGTCTCAATGTGGAAAAGGAAGGGTGTGTGTGTGTAAAGGTAGAGGGGGTGGTCTCCACCACAGTTGAAAAAACTGGTGTCCGCCATTTTGGCCATATCTCTTAGACCGTAGATGCAAAAATTATAAAACAAATATGGCCAGAATCTCCAGCTCATCAGCTACAACTTTGATGAAGACAAATTTTCTTGGATCGGAGTGGAAGTATTTTTTAAAAATTCAGCAAAATCATGTGTTTAGTTCCTTCCTTTACCAAGTCTTCCACTTGGGTCCCATTTGTTTGAATCATCATATGGCTCCAAAGCCATGATGATATGAGCCACTCATGACCCTTGAATCATGGGTGCATGGCTCCACAACCACATCATATCTTTTCTTTTCACATTTACATATTTTCCCTTCCCTTTACCACTAGGTTCTCCCTCTACCTTTCACCTCCGGTGAACTAGTCAAGAAAAAATTCCTATCAAATCATTTTTTTTAAAAAAATTTCCAAGAGGTTGTTCTCACTCTTTCTTTTATTGTAAACCTCTAGAAGCAAGGAAAACCAACAAAATATGATAAACAAAAATTTGTGATAGGCTCGGATTAGTGCGACTTGAAAACTGACTGTTATAATTACCTCGGTGACTTGAGTTACCCGATTCTCAAAGTAGAATAGTGTTGATTCTCTATTGTGTAGAGCTCCTTCCATTTTGTTGTTGTGGGTTGGTTGTAGGTTGCGGACATGGTTTCGACCTTCTCCTTCTTCTTCTTGGCACTTGGCCTATGTATATCCACTGGGTTTGGCGTGTTGGTTGACTCACCCACTGCAAATCGATTACCGTTACGCGTGGCACTCGAGGTTCGATGGAGATGCGAAGTTCATCTAGTTGTGCTTGGAGCTCTTCTTCTTCTGTCGTCCAATTAGCAAATCCTGCTAGCCATTCATCCATTCACAATAGTTTAGGGGTTTCAGTCTTGTAAACTGAAGGGTTTCATGAAAAGATCCTCCGTGGGGGCACCAAATGACGGGAGCAAAGCGAACCCCGAACCCCGACGGCCTCTAAAACACCGGGGACCGAATGACGCGCCTCGAGCCTGTCATGGTAAAGCAAACAGGGGGCACCACCTAGCTTCAGCGGCTAGGACGCAAACAACACACCACCATAACAAAGTTTTCATCCAAGAGAGATGGATGCTTGGGAGTAATGATGAAGAGGAAAGGGAATGAGATCAAGTGTGTGAGAGCGAGAGAGAGAGAGAGAGAGAGAGAGAGAGAGAGAGAGAGAGAGAGAGAGAGAGAGAGAGTGAGGGAGGGAGTATATCGGCTTAGTACTTAGGCACCACAAAAGGATGGCAAATCCGCACACCCTTCACACATACACAAGCTCACTCCAAAACACAAGACTAGGTGGCGATTCCGCACACCTCACATGGGAAAAACATTGCAAGAAAACATACTCACAAAACCTCAAGATTTATTTAGAGAATAAGGCGATGAAATGGGGAGCATAGGGTAGGGGAATGAGAAGGGAGAGAGTGGTAGAGCACATGGCGGATAGGTGGGAGTTGATGGCGAAGACTCGCACGAGGATTATGGCCATCATCCTTCATTTAGTTGCCCTTCATCTTCCATAGCCAAGGGTGTAGAGGTTATGCTCAAGACAAGCATGGTGATTGCGGTGATGGTGATGGTGTGGGTGTGTGTGTGTGTGTGCACTAGGCACACACAGTGCATAGTGTGTTCTTTGGTGATGTTTGTGTGTTTTTGTGTCATGGTGACCCCTCTTTATATAGGGGAGAAGGGGGGAGAAATTCTAGAATTTAGAAATGAAGAAATCCATATCTACATAGGCCATGTGACTGTAGGCCCCACTTGTCTGGCTGTGTGTATATGTGCTAGAACAGCAGTCTCATGAGAGAGAGACTAAGAGAGAGAGATGGGTTGATGAAAAAAAGTGAGAGGTGACATGGAGAATAAAGTAATTACAAGAGGGGAGAGAGGGGAGTGTGTTCAGAGGTGAATCTGTGTGCAGATGTGTGTGAACACAAGAAAAATCAGGTAACCACCGGGTGGGGATGGGTCTGTGGGCACTTTTTTCAGTGAAACTGAGTGTGTGTGAGTGTGTGGGAGGTTATTTAACTACAAGACAAGAGACATGGTGCCCTTTAGAGAGAGAGGGGGGTATTTGGGTCATGGGATATGATAGGAGAGAGAAAGAGGGGGTGGGGTATACTATTTTGGAAGATAGGGTAAGTTGCATGTGAGTTGGTGCATTATTGGTGAGTTATAATGCATTATTGGTGAGAGGTGGGGTAGCTTGAGGGGACAGAGAAAGGATAAAGGACAAGGGGAAGAGAGAGAGGGTTGACCTTTTGAGTGGAGGAGAGGAAAAGGGACACACGGCGGGGCAACAGTGAAGAAAAAGGAGGCAAGGTGGGGATGGGCTACCCCGCAGGCATGAGGTGGCCTATTTTGACCTTCTTATATATTTACATAATCATACTTTAATTTTTTTCTTACTTTTTCCAATGCCTTTTATCACTCCCTCCCTAAGAGGGGGTTTTCATGGGGTGGGGACGAGAGAAGAGGGGTATGGGAGCTTGGCTTGTGAAAAGCCCCCATCACCAGCAATCAACATGTCATCCACATACAAAATAAGGATCAGCCAACTACCATCCTTAGCCTTCTTTGTATATAGACAATGATCGAACTCACTACGTTTGTAGCCTTGAGAAAGCATTAACTTGTGGAACTTATGGTACCATGCCCTCGGTGATTGTTTTAAGCCATAAAGACTCTTTAACAACTGGCATACCAAATCTTCCTTTCCTTTCTCAACAAACCCTTCTGGCTGCTGCATGTAAATTTCCACATCTAAATCACCATGCAAGAACATTGTCTTGACATCCATTTGGTGCAACACCAAATCTAATATGGCAACCAATGCAAGAAAGCATCTCAATGTAGTCATCTTGACCACCGGAGAGAAGACTTCATCAAAGTCAATGCCTTGTTCTTGCTTAAAGCCCTTGGCAACAAGCCTTGCTTTGTACTTTGGCTGACTATCATGAGCGGTGATTTTATACCTGTAAACCCACTTACAAGGTAGAGCCTTTTTTCCCTGTGGTAATTTAACTAGCTTCCATGTCTGGTTTTTATGCAGAGCTATCATCTCTGACTGCATGGCCAATTACCAATTCCCGGAGTCCTTCATTTTCACTGCTTCCTTGTAACATGAAGGCTCATTGCAATCAATCAACATGACATAGTTCATAGATGGAACAAACCTATCAGGAGGTCGCGTGATACGTCCAGATCTACGCACAATAGGTGGCTTAGGCTCAACCACAACCTGTGGTTCCAATATATCCTGTCCTTGCTCCTCTTGAGCCCTGGGATTTTGTCTTGCACGTGCAGGTCCATATTCTTGGAAGAAAACTCTTCTAATCTCCTCAAACCTCTCTGGTTTAGAATGATATTTGGATTCATTAAAGTGAACATCATTGCTCGGATAACTTTTCTGGATTCGGGATCCCAAAGTATATACCCCATCTCACCGGAATTACCATAGCCTAGAAAGATGCACTTTCTACTCTTTGGCTCAAGTTTGTTCCTAAATTCCTTTGGAACGTGAGTATATGCCTCACAGCCAAAGACTCTAAGATGCTTGTATGAGGGCATTTTGCTTGACCATACCATCTCTAGCATTGAATCCTTCTGCAAAACCTTGCTAGGGGATCTATTTACAAGATGAATAGCTGTTGATACAGCTTCATCCCAAAATCCATTTGGCAGTTGTGCATTAGACAACATACTTCTGACCTTCTCTTGTATGGTCCTATTCATCCTCTCAGCAACACCATTTTGAGGAGGATTGTAAGGAGCAGTAAGTTCACGTTTTATACCTTTTGCCTCACAAAAGTCCTGAAAGGCCTTTGAAACATACTCTCCACCATTGTCAGTGCGTAAGCATTTAAGCTTCTTGCCACTCTGATTCTCCACAAGTGTCACAAACATTTTGAAAACATTAAACACTTCTTCCTTGTGCTTGAGAAAGTAAACCCATACTTTCCTCAAGTAATCATCTATAAATGTCATAAATTAAGAAGCTCCCCCTAGAGATAGGTTAGGCATAGGTCCACACAAATCACTATGAACAAGTGCCAATTGTGTATCTCTTCTACTGCTTCTATGCATACCATACAGACAATGTTCACAGAATTCAAAATCATTAAATGAAAATCCAGGCAAATAACCAGAATGAGACAAGATTTCCATTCCCTTCTTGGACATATGTCCTAACCGGCTATGCCACAAAGAAACATTCGGCTGCTCGGTTACATTGATTAAATTTTTAGAGACATTTGATACATAAATCATGTAAAGTCCTCCAGACTTTACTCCATGTGCTACTGTCATAGAACCCTTGGATATCTTCCACATGTTCTGTCCAAAAGTGGTGACGTAGCCAGCATCATCAAGTCAACCTGTGCTGATCAAGCTCTTTGTAATTGCGAAAACATGTCTCACATTCTTCAGCGTGAAAGAAGAGCCATTCTGAAACTTCAATTGAACATCTCCAACACCTAAGATCTCACATGTCTGCCCATTGCCTAGCCGAACATGATCTTTAGTGGTCACATAAGAGGTAAACCACTCCTCGTTGGGAGACACATGATGTGATGCCCCTGAGTCTATAATCCAGTCACTCAGTGCATTTCCATCAGATGCTGTAAGAAGAGCTGAGTCCATTGTATTCTTCAAGAAGTAGATGTCTCCTGACACTAGACTGTCATCCTCTGCAACAGTGTTTGCCACATTTATTTCTTGAATCTTCACTGAGGACTTGTTCTTCTCACCATGGTCTTCAGATTTCTCTTTGCCTTTTTCTGCTTTCCATTCTCTGCAGTCTCTTTTCATGTGACCCTTCTTGCCACAATGGTAGCATTCTATGTCACTCTTGCCTTTAGCATTGCGGGACTTGCTACGAGACTGATTCCTCTTTACACCTTTGTACTTTTCTTTGGTCCTTCCCTTGACAACTAAGGCTGTTCCTTTGCCTTTGTCCATTGTCTTTCTATTGGTTTCTTCAGTAAGAAGACTTCCTTCTACACCTGCTATGTTCAAACCATCTGGAGGTGCAGAATTACTCAAAGCTATGCGAAAAGTGTCCCAACTTTCCGGCAATGTGATCAACAGGAACATAGCTCTAACAGGTGCATCAATCTTGACACCTTGAGCTGACAACTGACTGTAGATGGTGTTGAATTCATTTAGATGATTGGACATAGGGGTCCCTTCTTTCATCTTCAAGTCAACAAGCTTCTTAAGCCAGTATACCTGTGAAGCTACACTCTGCTTCTCATAAAGATCACTCAGCTTTGTCCATGCTTGATAAGCCGACATCTCGTCTGCTACATTGAAGTAAACGCTTTCTGCCAAAGTCAACATAATGGTAGAAAGTGCCAATTCATCCATTTCTCTCCATTCACCTTCGTCCATATCTTCTGGTTCTATCCCCTTGAGCTTTATAGGTTTTATCATCTTCTTTTGTACCAACACGTGCCAAATCTGCTTCTTCCACAATGGGAAATTGGTTCCATCCAGCTTCTTGATATTGTAAAGAGCAGTGTCCTGTGATCCAGCCATAGCTACGCTTCACAGTAGTTTACTTTCCTGGGAAAAATTCGGCAGAGTTTCCCCTGTAAACTGACCTCTGAACCAATATCAACCTGTCAAATGAACCAAGGAAGCTTCAGATTTTGCATAAATTTCGGCAGAGTCTCCTTTGTAAAATAGCTCTGGTGTACTAAAAAACAGACCAAAAAATAGCTCAAAAAACCATTGTCTCTCTAACACTGTAAGCTGTGGGTAAACCTGTCCTGCACCTGTACTGTCTCTCACTATCCTGTCACTGTCTTGTAAGCATAGACTGCGACAATGCCTCAATGGCAGTAAAGCAAAGATGCAATCCCAACTGTCTAACTCACAATCAATACATCCTAGCTGCCTATCTAAGGGTGCTCGAGGGATCGCTCCAAGACCTGTATCACCGAAAGGATCTCAACATTCGAGAATTCCCTAGCTCAATAAAACCTCACTCGATCCTCAACAAAGGCTGCAATAAATCTGACAGTACATAGACTTCCCACAAAATCATACATCCATAAATTTCCCACTATATGCTGTAACCGCTGTGGCGGTTGTTTGCTGTGTGACTCACAGCCAGCAAACCCTCAACAGACATACATCATCTCTGATAATACATCCCATGTGGAAGTACTTGCAATGTCAGGATGAAATCTGGAATATCAAGCAGCAAACACAAGCTACTTGATGAACTAGTGGATGTCGCCTACAGTCTGTGTGTAGATGCGCCCGTGTCGTATGTGACACGCCTCCAAGAACTGTGAGCCGTCCTTCGATGGGTAGACAACCACAAATCAGCACTCTGGGAGTGTCGATATCCTCAGCACCTGCAGTCGTAGGCCGAAACCCCAAATTTGCAGATTCGGATTTGTACTCGCCGAGACCACGTAGTCGAAAATGGCTTGCGTAGAACTTTGTCGTAGCCGAACGGTGGTCGAGATGACCTCAGAATGAAATTCTGAGAACACCAAGCCCTTTGGGCTTACCCATAGGATTTGGGGCCGTGTCTTTGTCTGTCAAATTTCACTCCAATCTGAGCTGGTGACTCTAGCCTCCTACAGTGCTGCCCCAAGCCTCGATCTGAGCTCTGATACCAGTTGAAGGAGTACGAGCGGAAGTGTGACACGAGAGAGAGTGCCAGAAGAAGAGCACGACGATATGGTGAACTCGCTCTACTGTAATGTGTAGAGCATAGTGAGTTCTTATTAGGTTTTTACAAAAGAATATGTGTACATACCTGGCGGCCCGCCCACTTACCTGGGCGACCACATTGGGCTTTATACCCCAACATGAATGAGGTGGATGGTTGAATGAAGTGAGGAAATCCTTGTGATGGTGAATCTTGAAGAAGTTTTGGACTTACTTGTGTAGGTTCTCAAAATGACTATCGATCCTCCTCTTCTTCTTCTCTTCTTTATGCCATCGCCGTCAAGGTTGATTATCGCGATGAAAATGACAATTTGGTTGATGAGATCTTATAGAGGTTAAGAATTTTTTACATGCTTAATTTTATGTATACAGAGAAGGGGTAAGATGGAATTGTACTTTGGAAGTAATAGAGAGAAGCATAGAGATGGTGTATGTACATGTAGAGCTCATATGAGAGCTATGGAAGTAAGAGAGGGGGTTAATGGTGAAGAAGGTGAGAGAAACCATGGAAGGTGCAGGTTTGAGTGAGAGATTGAGAGGAATGAGTGTGTGTGTGTGTGTGTAGAAGTGTGGAAAGAGGTGAGAGAAAACTATTGGCTACTTGTGAGAAAAGTGGGCAGATTGTGGTCCACTCCAAAAAACCTAGCTCACCGGTGATTGCTCCAGAAATTACCAAAATTTTTAACTTGATTGTTCATCTCTTGTTCCACATTTTATTTTTTTACCACCGCTTATAATTTGGAGTGGAGATGGACATAAAAAATCCCACCAAAATATCTGTTTTTCTTCACAAAAAAGTCTTCAGTGGCCCCTCTTTTGTTGAATTTGCATATGGATCCAAAGGTGAGCCCCTTCTTGAATTAGAGCATGACCTAATGGGGTTTGAATTATGCATGGTTGTGGATTATACAAAATATAATACATGGATATGATGGGAAAAAACAGGTTAGTATATATAAACAATTTATGGAATCTAGAATAGTGTCAGCTAGATATAGATATAAAATGGAGAAAAGAGATATATGAAAATATAAGGAATCAAATGAGGGGACCCTCTTTTTTTTTTATTGAAGTATATTTATTTACAAGAGATTAAAAAAAAACTCTAGGAAATAGGAATTTAGTGAAAGGCAATGACTGATGGTGAAAGGTATTTTTGAAGTTTTCCCTTGGAGTGGATTCACACCAAAAATAAGAGAGGCTTGTTTGAAGATATTTTATATGGACTAAAGAGTATGCAAAATGGTAAGAAAGTTGTGGTAATGGAGAGTCAATGTATATAGCATACATAGGCAAATAACGCACACCTAGGTAGAAATATTTAAATAAATACCAAAATAATTATGAAAATTCTTTATATTTAGGCACTATATACAATGCAATATTTACACACAAATGGGCCATAATATATTTTATTTTTTGAATTTATTTATTTATTTTTGGCTCAATTAGCCCAAATTACTAGCTAGCTGAGGGTTTTAAGGGGATATGGAAAAAAATCCCTAACTCACACACGCCTATGTATAGTGAAAAGATAAGAATAGCCACAGTATCTAACTGATTTTGGTAGGGTAAGGTAACTCACTATGGCAATTACGGAGAGCCGAAAAACAGCTATCACTACGTACATTATCTTTTCCAAAGTGAACTTCTTGATTGGGTGCATGCAAAAACAATATTCTGTGAGTGTTTTGATTTACTATTTGGAAATCAAGAAATACTTGATAATGGTGCTCATTGGTTGGAAGTATCAAAACAACCTATTAAGAATCTTGTCTATAGTAATGATTTTTTACGACACAATTATTCTGCAGTATGTGCTTCTGATAAATATGCTTCTTTTTGTAAATTTTTTGATATTTATGGCAAGCATGTCTGTACTTGTGTACTGGATTTAGTTAGAGATGCCACAATCCAAATTTTCTTAGCTAAAGGACTAAACCACATCCCCATTTCTCCAAAAAACCCATATCTTGCTCTATCAGCTTTACTTAACCTAACTGACCTTGTTAGTACTCTCTGACTAGAGAAGATAGACCTACATGAATTAGCTAAATTGGTTGAGCAAAGTTTCTCTCAAAAAATCCCACTTATAACATATAAATGGTTGTCTATTGATAGTTTGTGGATCACACCGAATCTTGGAGTTGAACTACAGAAGCTCTCACAAGATTGGCTTATAGTAGGACTAGATAAAAGCTCAAATTGCCCCACTTTTATGTGCCAAAATTTAGCTTGGAAAGCAACTCACTCTTGACTATATGGGAGGGAGTTCACACCGCTAAACATATCTCCTTGTGAGGTTATTGATATGATTTCCAAACATCTTTCAAACCTTAGCTACTCTCTTCACAATACTAAGCTTCCTGTGCTTTTTCCCACCTATAAACCTCATAAGCATAAATTCAGAGGGATATCCGATGCTTCTAATGGTATTTTTGCTGACAAGATATCACCTTTTTCCTTGACCTTGTACTCTCAACATTTGAATCTATTTGTGCAACCAAACAACATCTGTTATACTTTTCTCCAAATTCACTATAACACCTTTTGGCTAGTTAAAAACTCCATTGAGGTTACTCTCAACCCCCACAATCATATATTCCATCTCTTCACAGCAGACATCACTCAATGCTACGAGAATATACCTCTAGAAGGTGAATTAGGGCTGAAAAGTATTCTACTAGAAATGGTGGGGTTAGCATTTAAACAGGCTAGAAGGAATGTTTTTTTCTACATTTCTATCTCTAATAAACTTAGATGGATTAAGAAACCCCACTCCTCTCACCCCTTACATGTCATAAAATCTAATATCTAACCAACCCAAATGATTTTCTTATATTAAACTGATCATTTAATGTGGGAGAATAAATGGGAACAAGGGTAGAATATAGATACGTGCTTTCAGATCTATCTCAACACGAGGCCTTGGGATTGAGGCTTGGGATAGTTAATTATTTCCACAAAGTTTATGCTATGCTCGTGATGCACGAAGCTTTCCATCTTCATTGCATCACCTAGGTCATAATAAGGAGAACAAAAATAGTCTCTCTTGGTGGGAGAAACTATAATACAAATGTCTATTGGAGGGGGAACCGGCTCCACATAAATCCGGTCCTTAACTGCTGTCATGTTCTCTAAACTCTCTCTCTTGCAAAAGTATTGTTCATTCCAAGCTAAATAAATGCTATGTTTATGTTGCTACCATCAAATAAGTTCACTCTGTATGCTCACAAAGTAATTTCACAAAAGTACTTTCTCTAATTTATGCTAATCTCAAAGTTAATAGGCCATTTCCATTACATTGGTATCCGAGCATTTGGTTTCTCTATTCTTGCTTAAGAAGGGAGGTCCTTAAGTAGCTATAAATGATTGACATTCTTAATCATATTGGGGTAAGTGGGACTAGGATCTATTATCAGTTTTGTTGAGCCCACTATGTAAACTATGGTGCACACCTCGGGAGCTTTGGACTTAATAATGGGTTCTTTTAAACTTTCCTACAGCTTTACCATTATTAAGCCATAAGAAGACCAAAAGGAGCTGGCCCTTGGAAATTCTACAATATTAGACCCTCTCCTTTACTCTCTATAATTAACCACTTTGAGCCATGGGTGTAGATACTTAAGTGCCGATTATCAAAGGCTAAGAGAAGTGGCAACTATGGTTTTGAATTGCCAAAGCATACACTAAGTAAGTACATAAATTTTGTTAGCATGGCTTACAATAGCCAAGAGAGTAGAATGAATATTTGATAACTTTGCTTTTGAGCATGAAGGTACTAATGATGATGCCCCCATGTTTGTAAATTATCTTGTTAATAAATTGCAACAAGCTATGGGCAAACCTGCTTTGCAAGCCAAAGTTACTCAACAACTTTGTGCTTATGTGATTTCCCTTTCTCTCCAAGAGGAGAGAGAGCTTAGGAGGCCTCTTGAAGAGACCCCCAAAGAAGACTCTCTTCCATACAAGAGCAAGAAAGTAATGAAACTCTAAGTTCTTTTGAAGATGTGGCTCCACGAAGATGGTGGTGTAGACGATCACCCACTCCTGCCAAGAGGAAAAGATAAACACAGAGTCCTTCTCTTCGTCCCTCCAAAAGGAAAGAGAGGAAACAAAGGAAGAAAAGGGCAAGAAAAAGCTCACCATCTTCTCCTTCTTCTTCACCTTTCTCCTCTTTTGAAAAAAACTATGGCTATTCTCCTAGAGAATACAAGAGGGGTGGACATCACAAATCATACTCTGCATGTCGAAGGTAACAGAAGCTCAAGAAGTTCAAAGAGGAGGAAAGAGTAACTCTTTTCTCACCTATGATGGCACCTTTAGTGCAGACAAAGTATTGGCCTTCATCCAACAATTTGATGCAGCCTTGGAGATGAGGGCTTCACTGAGTCCTCCAAGCTATTCCATGTAGCTATGCACTTCCAGAAAACAGCTCGTCAATGGTGGACTAGACTTTGTGGCAATGGCAAAGTCCCAAAGACATGGAAAACTCTACGAGTTTCCTTTATGAAGCAATATGTTGCAAGCGATGCAAAGGACAAAGTGTTTACTAAATGGTGCAATTTGAAGCTTCTCTCTCATGAGTCTATGCACAAGTATGTAGACAAGTTTTGGGATTTACCTCTCAAGGCTACTATCTTTCAAAAGATAAGACTTTACCGAGAAAAAGAAACAATTTTGTGCAGAATTACCTGAAGAGATGACCAAGTATGTCAACTCCCAATGGCCTAGTTCTCTTACCATAGTAATACACCACACCATGGTTGCTTTGAACATCAATTTGCAACAAAGGGCTAGATGGAATGTCAAGCCCATGGTTATTAAAGACAAAAATGATGCAAAGGAAAAAACCAATGCCCAAAATTCTTCCCAAGGCAATTCCAACAGCAACAGCAAGAACAATCGGTCCAAGGAGAAGGTAGTTTACAAAGGTAAAAACAAACTCTCTCTTGGGTGAAAGAATGTTTAGGTGGTACCACTTTTTGCATCATTTGGTGGTACCACCAATAGCACCTAGGTGGAGGGAAATTCAACATTTTTCAAATTTGAAAAAAGAGGGAGAGGGAAATTCTAAATTTGCATGCAATATAATATATAGCTATAATATAGATGCATGCGCGCCATTATGGGGTGGAGTGGGTCTCCTTTTTTTGAACTTACAGTCATCATGGCCTAGACACTCCTTGTCCTCTTTGTCCTTTCCTCTCACACAACTAGCTTGTCTCTCGGAGCATGTACTTGTGTGCTTGCTCTACTCCCATAGCTCGTTCTCCCCCCATAGCATGCTATAGCCATCGTGCTCTACCCCCCATTGCACCTGTCGTGCTCTGCCATAGCCCTGGTCGAGCTCTACCCCCATTGCCCCCGACAGGGAAGCATAAAGGGTGCAATAGCACCCTTTGCAGAGATGACTCCCAAGAAGAACACTCCCTCTAGAAAGCGAAAAAACCCAACTCAGAGCACGAAGGTGGTACAGCAGGTGGCCCCTGCAACAAACACCAGAGCACAGTATATCCCCGCAACAACTACCACACAACAGACCCTCGCAACACATGCGACACAACTAATGCCTTCAACAACCATGACATAGCAGTCCCCTGCAACCAATACGACGATGCAGACCCCAGTAACAAACACGATCATCCAAACTTCCCTGTCCAAATGCATGTTTTTGGCTGAAAAGTATGCTCGGAAAGGTGAGTTCTACATTGTGTTTTGGTCCTGTCTATGCACCTCATGGCAATGCATGGCAAAAAATCCTATTTTTCAGCATTGACTGCAAATCATTTTTCTCCATGGATTTGCTTGCAACATCGATGGAGTATCCAGTACTTCTAGGTTTTGTTGTTTTGCATTGCAATTGCATGAGGATTATGGATTGAGCATGGAGGGAAAGCTACCCAAGGATTTAACGGACAAGGACCAGCCATCTGAACAATGGTCAATAGTGTTCAAGGTTCCAGAGAAGAAGAAGAAGACCAAGATCTTCCTCCACCAGGTGCATTACCACCTTTATGATGCATGGAGGCTTCTTGATTATAAGGTCTACCAGGTTGCCCCCTCCAACGATGAGCTCATGAAGAGATTTAAGAGGGGGTTTTCATATGAATATTGTGATGTTTCCAAAGTAGACTTCAATAGCCATAAGATTGCATGGGATTTGGTTGGGGATCAAGTATTAGAGAATGTCAAGAGCGAGAAAGGGGGGCTCAATCGAAAAGTACAGAAGTTCATGTAGAATTACGGCATGAAGGAAGCCCCCACATTTGAAGTACTGATAGAGAATGCTTTGGACGTTCTTGCGGCATGGAGCTTGTGGTCAGATAATCTTGCTGATGCCCTTGAGCAGCAGGCAGTGAAGGATCAGATATGAAGGTGAAGTCTGCAAAGATAGTCCTAGCTGCAAAGCGGGATTTATGGCTGCACAACGAAGGTACCTCCTCAGCTTGTGCACCCATCACTACAAAGGTGGAGAGCCTCAGAGGGGAGGTGGAGAAATTGAAATCCTCTCCAACAAAAAATACAGATGCCATTGCCAAAAAGGAGGGTAAAATTGGAGCCCTTACAAGGGTACTCTCCAAGTCCTTTGGATTCAATGATGCTTCAAGGATGAAGGTACGGAGGTGTCAATCATGCACGTACTCCAATATTTGCTATCTTTAAAGTGTATAAAGTGCTATAATTGGTTGAGAGTGCTCACCTTCTGCAAGCACTTTCAGCCACCTACAGGCTCTTTTAAGCACATGCAAACACCCGGAAACACTTGTAAGTGCTTGCAGGTGCATAAAAGTGGTGAAAAGTGCTTGCAAGTGCTAAAAAATGCTTGACTATTTAGCACTTGCAAACACTTTTAACCACCTGCAAGCACTTCCAAGAACTTTTAAATACCTACAACTGCCTGCAAGTGCTAAAAAGTGCCTAACTTTTATGCACTTGCAAGCACTTTGAACCACCTCTACAGGCACATTAAAGCACTTTGAAGCACTTTCAATCACTCACAAACTCTTGCAACTGCTTGAAGGTGCTTCCAAGTGGTTAAAATGCTTCAAAATGCTTTCAAAGTGCTTAACGGTGTTTTTTGCACTTTTAGCCACTTTAAAGCACTTGTAACCACAAGCACTTGCAGGTGGTTGAAAGTGCTTCCAAGTGCTAAAAAGAGATTCCAAGTACTAGAAAGTGCCTTTCAAAGTGGTGCAAGTGGAAAAATAGAGCATGTGCAAGCACTTCCAAGAGAACTTTTAAACACCTACAAATGCCTGCAAGTGCTAAAAAGCGCCTAACTTTTATGCACTTGCAAGAACTTTGAACCACCTGCAGGAACATTAAAGCACTTTGAAGCACTTTTAACCACTTGCAAAGTCTTGTAAGTTCTTGAGGGTGATTCAAAGTGCTTTGATGTGCCTACAGGTGGTTCAAAGTGCTTGCAAGTGCATAAAAGTTAGTCACTTACAAGTGCTAGCAAGTGCATTTCAAAGTGCTGCAAGTGGACAGATAGAGCACTTGCAGGCACTTGCAAGTGACTACAAGTACTTGAATGTTCCATCAAGTGCTTCGAGGTGCTTGTTGCAAGTGCTTGCTGCTAGGGCCTGCATGTCCCCCATCATGGTTGGTTGTGCAATAATCTTTCTTTGTTTCTCATTTTGTACAGAAAATAGTTCAGGAAATAAACAAGGAGCTTGGTGAGTTCAGAAGGCAGGCCTCCTTCATGAAGGGGTCCAACAAGTTCATGAGAAAGATTTTGGGCACTTGGGAATCCTTATGATGAGCTTGAAGGTAGGTTGGTCATTTTAACCAACAGTGCCATGGCTAATTAGTTGTGGAGACTAATTGTGTGTGTTGGTTCAGCTAAGCGAGTGGGGCTGAGAAAGAAGCTTCCACATCATCCATGCACGATGTGGACAAGGTCTTTGAACTTGATGCCATGTTGCTGAAGTACATGAACTTTGAGGGTGAATAAATCATTGAGGGTGGTGACGAATACATTTTGAAGGAGACAACTCCGTCTACAAGCAACCAAGGTAATGTCACTTTTGTATATCTCTCTCCTCCCATGCTTGAATCATGGTCACCGTGTTCATTGTGGTCACAATAGGCTACCTAGGTATTGATGCCTGTAAGGAGGATAGTGTAGATGAGGTAGAGGAACTTGAAATGGAATCAACCCTACAATTTTTAATGGTGGAGATGTAGAAGAATAGAAAGAAGCAGGTGGAGGACGAGCTGTCCCAGGACCCCAAAAAGAGTACTAGAATACTCCCCCCAAAAACCAAAGCATGTAAGAAGCTTTAGATTCTTGCAGATTTGTATCTTTTTTTTTCATGCCATCTTTTTTAGATTGCAGCTTTGTATCTTTTTTCTCGGAAATATAAATTTAAGTATTCTCTCTTAGCTTCTGTCCATTTGTGCTCTGTAGTTAAAATTTGTGTGGTTGGCTCAAAACCCCCACCGCCCTCTAATGAGGTAGAGCACATTGATCGCCAGCTTCCTTGCTACAAACCAATTTCTTGCTTCTTAGTCCATAGAGATTCGATCGTAATTGTAGACTTCAACAAGGTGCTTGATTGTGTGCATGATAAGCGCAAAGGATTGTAACGCCCAGATTTAAACATGCTGTATTTTGACAAACTATATATGTAGGAAATGATGCATATTTATTCTTGCTTGGACTCAGTCAGATAGCAGAGGCTTTTTTGTGGTGGTTTCACACCTGCCAGCCACAATCTTGAGAAGGGTAGAGACAAGTACATATCTCAGGCCAACGTTGTCTGAGTGGGTGGCTGGCACATAATTGCTGCCATGTTAGTAGTTGGGAATATGAAAACCCCCAAAAAAATGTTTTTCAAAAAATTAGAAACCTTTTTGGTACCTCTTTTCTAAGTTCATTAAGTCTAACACTTTACTGCTGGATGATTTCCTCTATAAGATGTACTTCAAGAATCCTAGTAACTTTGTCATTCTGCCTGGGATAGAAAATCAAAATAAGAGGCAGTGGAAAAATTTCCTCAAGGAGGATATTGCCTCATTTATAATAGAGTGGGCTGAGACTACTGATAGAGCCAAGACTGTTAGGGAATGTCCATTTGATGCCAGGAAGGATAAACTTTCACAGTTGGATTGGAATGTGGCACATAAAAAAGTACGGGCACAACAAAAAATTCTTGCACCAAGACTGTCACCTCCAGCAACTAATTATAAGAGGCCACGTAGGCAAGAATGGCTAGATCAGTCTTCTAACTAACTGGCTTTACTCCTTGAAAAAGCTAACTCCCTACTATAAAGCAAATTGTTCTTGTATCTAAACCTGAATATACTATGAAGAATTTTGCAAGTCAATTGTTTTGTCAACTCGATTGGGTGTTAAGTGTTGGTTAAGTGGTCAAGTGGTTCAAAGTGTTGTCCTAGTGGTACAAAGTGCTTAAAAGTGTTGGTCAGGTGGTCCAAATATCTGTTCAAGTGGTAGTCATGTGGTACAAAGTGATGTACAAGTGGTTGAGGGGGTTGGTCAAGTGTTCAAAGTGCTGGTCAGGTGGTTCAAAGTGCTTGTCAAGTGGTATAAAGTGATGACCAAGTGGGTCAGGGAGGTGGTCAAGTGGTTCAAGGGGCCTCTCAAGTGGTATAAAGTGCTTAAAAGTGTTGGTCAAGTGGTCTTAAGTGTTCCAAAGTATGTTCAACTTTTTCAGGGGTCTGGTAAATGGTGTGCAAGTGGAACAAAGTGCTATCCAAGTAGTTCAGGGGGGTTGGCCAAGTGGTTAAAAGTGTTGGTTGGGTGGTTCAAGTGCTTGTCAAGTGGTTCAAGGGGTGGTCAAGTGGTTCATAGTTCTTGTCAAGTAGTATAAAGTGCTTAGAAGTGTTGTTCATGTGGTCCAACGTGTTGGTCATGTGGTCCAAAGAGATGGTCAAGTGGTACAGGGGGCTGGTAAAGTACGCAAAAGTGCTCTTAAGTGTTTCTAGGGGCTGGTAAAGTGTTGGTCAACTGGCCAAGTGCTCAAAAGTGCTTTTAAGTGTTTTAAAAGATGTTTTTTATCACTTTATTGTGAAAAGTGCTAGCTATTTAGAAGGGGTGATTAGCTATAATTTTAGAGGGAAGTAGTCAAGTGATCCCCCTCCCCCCCCCCCCCCCCCCCCCCCCCCCCCCCCCTTGCTTTGATGTAATCCTTCCTGACTCTCTTCAATATAGTTCACTGCCTCCTTTTTATTATATAAAAAAGTTCTAGCTACTGTTAAAAGTGATGGCCAAGTCCTCAAGTCAAATTCACAGAGATAAATCTTACAAGCTCTCCTCTGGGGCATGTTGTTATAGGTTTGCTCGAATATGTCATTTGAAATATCATATACATTATGCTCACTTTCCCTCAGGGACATAGAAAACCTGATGCATTGCACCAGATGGGATTAGATTAGAGTAGTGGTCTTGCTGTCCAAAAGGACATAAGTATCATCTCGTCCATTTACCTTGTAGTAGAATAGACCCTCAACCACATACAATTTTTTCTTAATGATGTTGTGCCACTGATCCTTTTCCTCTATTTTGGCCAGGCACTTTGTGTTGGTTCATTTTAGGATGTAGAAGTTTGCACTTGCCTCCTCTGCAGTCACTGTAAAGTTTTGGCTAACCATCAAGGCATCGCTCAAGTCATCGTGGTGGCCAGCATACATGGGGGCGTATTCATGATCATCCTCGCTCGATGCTTCTCCATCGCTTTCATCCGTAACTGTGGGTTCTATTTGCAAGTATATCTACCCCTGCACATGATCTTTGCTGGCACATCTCCTCCATTGACCTTTGATGCACACACCACAAAATCAAGAGAGTATTTTGTGCCTTATTTTGTGTATATCCGTCTGACTGTAGCCACTAACACAGTGCTAGGATTGAGACCCTGTCATGTGCTTGAAATCCCAAACTATAACTCTATCAACATCACCGCGCTTGACCTTCGAGAAAGCACAATTGATTTTCTTGCATGTCTATGGGCATTGATTTTCGAGAGTTGCATTGAGGAATGCAACAATGCTTGAAGCGTTATGCAGCTCCCACCTGTCAAATTTTAACTGCTCATTTGTGAGGGCTCTTTTGACCAGTGCACCAGCCCCATCGTGCTCACCCTTTCCATGGCTTGAAGAAAAGAAATCGTGCGTCATTTTGACATCCGTCATATGAAGAATCGTGCAACAAAATAGAATGGCCGCCTTGCTTTGACTTGTGACGTAGCACCATTCGACCACACCCAATGTCGCTTGACACTATAGCCGTGTCTTTTTAGCCATTCATTGTGCAAAAGAAAACAGTGTTGCACAAACAAAGTGTCATGTGTCTTGTCATCAGAGATTGAGAAGCGAGTTGTCTTTTGTATAGCACCAAGCACATCACGTAAGTATTAAATGTGAACAAAGATTGTGACCTGAGATGAATACCAATGCGTTGACTGGATCTCATTTTGCACCTTGAAGGAGCAATTCTCTGCAAAATTCATTATAGACACGACTACATTGTTAGGAAAATTGGTGAAACACTCCTTGAACTGTTGAGCTTGCCACATGTACAAGTAGTTGTGCTTGATGAACTTCCCTAGTTTCCCTCGGAGCACAAAAGTGAAACTCATCGGATTGAGCTGCTGAACCACAAGGTCTTGTTGACATTTAGCTAGACCTTCTTCATCCTTTTCATGTGTAGGAACCTTGTCAAAAATCTTGACAATCATTCTAGAGATACCATCACTCTCTTCGGAGGGGACACAACAAGAGCCTTTCAATCCTGTAATCAGTGCATGTTCCCAAAAGACATTCACTGCTACGATGAAAAGCACTATAAATTTTCTTTGGACACAATAAAGACTCCCATAGTTCTTTCAAGGATGAAAAAGTGGCTTTTGATGTTGTACACTATGCTATTCCACCACTCGGACTGCACACAAGACACTTGCAAAAGCATGACCTTCCATGTAGCCCATATCTTCCATGGTGCATTTGATTTAAGCCTTCCTTCAAGTAAACAAGATGAACATGGTATTCACAACAATAGGTGTTGTGGTCCTTCAACTTGCGTACGAAGTATGGCTTCAGACCCTCAAAGCATCTAAGGGACATCCTAATGTTAGGATGAGCCTCCTGGAACCGCATGTACAATATCTCTTCCACACAAAAGACATTTAAAAATACTATAAAGTATTGAAATCTAATTGCAACACTTACCTACTACCACCTCAGGGTGTATTTTCACAAAAGTAGGTATGAATTCACCTTTTGTCCACAAAAAAAAGTAGGTATGTCATTTCTCCACGTCTTCAACCAAAGTAAGGTGGGGTTGCTGAGTAGTGGGAGTTGGTGAAGAGTGAGAGTTGGTGTCTGTTTTTGAAAATTCACAGTTTCTACTTCAAATTTTTGTAATATTGAACTTTCGTCCACTAGTGAAGCACTTCATTTCACTTGGAGAAACCCTATGGGGCACTTTGGTTCCCTTTTAAGCACTCTACAGCACTTTAAAGCATTTTGGGACACTTGAAAACACTCTCAAGAACTTTGTGGAACTTTTAAGCACTATGAGGCACTTTCAAGAAACCTGTCATGCAATTTGGTGCCCTTTGAAGCACTCTACAGCACTGTAAAACACTTTGGGGCACTTGAGAGCACTCTGAATCACTTCAGTGCACTTTAAGAGCACTCTAAGGCACTTTGTGGCACGTGATAGCACTCTGAAGCACTTTACTAGCACTTTGGTGCACTTTGGAAGAACTCTAAACTACTTGGTGGCACTTTAAAACACTTTGCGGCACTTTGTGGCACTTTAAAACACTTTGAGGCACTATGTGACACTTTCAAGCACCATGAAGCACTATATGACAATTTCAAGCACTATGAAGCACTTTGGGACACTTTGGTGAACTAAATAGAACTGTGTGGCACTTTGAAGCACGCTGGAGCACTGTAAAGAACTTTTTGATGCTTTCAAGCACTCTGAAACACTCTAAAATACTTTGAAACGCTTTGAAGCAGTTTGCAGCACTCTGCAATACTTTCAAGCACTTTTGGGTACTTGAAAGCATTCTAAAGTGCACTTTAATGGATCTTTGAAAGCAATTCAGTGCTATTTAAGAGCACTCTCAAGCACTATAAAATACTTTATGGAAATTTTAAACACCATGAAGCACTTTAGTGCACTTTGGAAGCGCTCTGGAATACTTTGAAGCACTTTTTGGCGCTTTTAAGCACACCGAGATGCACTTTTTTGGTGCTTTCAAGCATTTTCAAGCTCTATGTGATGCAGTTTGAAGCACTTTGAGACACTTATAAAGCATTTCAAAGATTTTTCAAGCACCCTAAATTACTAAGTAAAGCATTGTGACAGACGTTGAAGATGTTTTGGCTGATATATTTGAGGTAACTCGAGGAGATGCACTGGATGCACCACATGTGCCCTGTTTTGGATTCGCTTTCGAGTGACATCTTTCTTGTTTGGGGAGATCCGGGTTTCCATTGACCAAAATTGAAACACGATTTTCTCTAATTTTGATTGTTAAGGTACTGGTTCTATGTTGTTGACGTTGACACGTTGTGAAGGATTTGGGGGTGGCCTCTATAACACCTCCATACTCACAAGATATATGAGGAAAAGTAAAGTAGCTCTCACAAGAGGATAGGATCCGATCTCCACTCACAAACACACTCACCCTTGCATGCAAAAAACCCCGCCTACACTCGACTAGCTTCCGTCTATACTATCATAGCCCTAGCTATGATCAATTGCAGTCAAGGAGGCAAAAAAGGGCACTAAATTTTGGGAAACAAACCAATGAAAACAAAGAAAAATATCTGCACTTTTGTTCATAAGCACCATACCCTCACACCATCTCAGGAGCCCTTGCATATGCAAGAAGGGGCTCCATAGTCGCTCCAAACCATGCACACAAACCCATCAAAAACCATGCCAATCATGAGTTATACAAAAACTCATGATGCTCAGACAAAAAAATCAGAAAAAACCATGGAAAACATGGGGAAACAACCTCCCATTCACAACAATAAGAAGGCTCTTTCACTGCCAAACCTGAGTAGCAAGCACAAGCGTACAAGAGAGCTTCGCTTCACGTAGCTTTCATCACCAAAAAGAGAGAAGAGGGGTGAAAGTGCAGAGTTCACCACCCATATTCATGGCCTTCTTGATGAGAGACACACTCTCCAATCAAGGCTCCAGGCCCTCGCACACACACATGGGCACCTCCACTACACAACCCCCACGCACCACCACAAACTACAGTAAGAGAGGCTTTCTTCTTCACAGCTGAAAACTCCCACTCACTCACGACCCCAAGCTGATAAAAGTTCAGTTTTTCTTCATATTTTTAAAGCACTTACTCACACTTTTAAGTCTCGACCCTTCTATGTACAAAAACAACAAAACTATGTACCCCGCACAACTGGCACGCATGCGTAGAGACAGCTGGCACACACCACCTTTGTACACTTTTTACAAGCATGATTTATTAACATCCAAGAGGTCTAAGAGAACCAAAAAACATCTCGCAAAGACTTTGGGGTGGTCCGCACCATTTCGCCAAAACACGTTACATATTGCCCCCCCAATAAGCATGGAACACTTTCAAGTGTTTCATGTGCATACTTTCACATCATTGTAAACATTCTCCTATTTTTCATGCCACAAAAGAACCAAAATATAAGATGAGAGCTAAAAATAACATAGATTCTCTTACCATCCACCTCCATGTTGCATCCAATAAACATATGCATAACATAGTAGGAGCTTCTCCCACCGAAGCAAAATCCCATATGCTATTGACACGAGACATTTGTCTTTTCCCTCTATCATACACATAATTTTGCATTGAATCCAAGCCAAAAATTTCATGCTTCAACTCATACAAATCACTGATTTCAAATATATCCATTAAAGCTTTTACATTCTCAACCATAATTTGTCTAGTTAAGACATTCAAAGTGTCCTTGCATGCCAAACCACAAAAGAGCACTTTCTCTTGCCTATCACAATTAAGACCGTAAGGCATGCCATCATCCAGCTTGGCAAGCATATCAAAGGCACTAGCACAAAGCATATGACCATCCATATCATCAAGATTTTCAAAGCAAAGACCCTCTTTCATTAGCCTCAAAACTTCCTCTAATATTCTCTTGTGGTTGATATTAGAGCTTCCAACAACAAGTAGCTCACCAAGCAAGTCACTAACAGATATACCATCATCAAGGACCACATCATCATGCAAAAATTTAGGCTGAAAGTCAACATTCAAAGCATCCAAGTCATTACGTTTAAGCTCGACATGGGACTCCATAGAACCTTGTGCAACACAACCGTCCATATGATCGACAACCATATGCATATCATCAAACATGTCATAAGTGGAAACAAATTCTTGGATATCAGCCACCTCATCCTCACCAATGGGTTCTTTGGTGAAACTAAATGAATCCATATTGACCTCATTAACATCCAAGTGATAATCCAAATCACCAGAAGCATTTACATCATCATTGGCAGCCATAGGAAACTCATCAAACAACCTAGGAGTAGAGGCATAGTCTTCATCATCAACCACAAGATTAGCATGAGATTCTTGTAGACCATGAAACTCAACCACATAAGCATCCTCATACTCAAGAGGAGAGTCTATACAACCCACATCACATACATCTTCCATTGTAGATGCTCCCACAACTTCGCATACCAAAGCATTTTCATCAAATAAGCCATTTGTAGACACATAAGCTCCATCCACATCAACATCACTCTTAACCATGGGATTCAAACCATTTTTCAAAGAAAAAAAATCAGCATCTCCAACATCAAGAGAAGAATCCATAGAATTGTATATGTCTACATCATAAGCATTCACCACATGTATGTCATTTTCTTCCACGTGATCACATGCTGCTACATTTGCATGCTTTGTTTCCTCCTCATCAATAGAAAGTGGCTTCTCAAGTTCATGACCATTTTCAACAACCTTATACAGTAAATCAACCAAGTGCAGATCCTCTACCTTCGGTGGCGCATCCAAACCTACCATAAGCCTTATCTTCCTCTCTTTGTTGTAGGCAACCTGTAGTGCTTCTTTCATGCTTTTTGGATTCTTCAATTCCACATGTAAATGCAAGGTAGGTTTCAGCTTGCTTATCAACATTTTCAACCTCTCAAATTGCATGTGTGTACCATGTAACTCTTTCACTGACATCACATTAGCATACTTCACACACTTTTCCCATTGCATCCATACATCATTGAACCTCTTCCAAAAGCAAGAAACAAACTCATCTTCGTGCATAGATAAGCTCTTCACCCTTGACCAAGCTTCATTTGGAGTTGGCATCACTACATATCTTTGAAGAAATAATGATTCCAAGAGTGACCGACAACTCTTATATGCATCATTCAAGCTCTTATACCAGACATAAGCATCACCCTCAAGAAAGAGAGGAAACATACGCAACCATTCTGCTTCACAATCATTTCCTGTCAGTAAACATTGCAATTGTAACTGTCTCAAGAACCTTCTCGGGTCCTTATCATCTTCACTTGTAAAATTTGGAGAACTCATGAAAACAACTTACAAATACAAGGTTGAGCTTGCCTCCAGGGAAAGTCTCAACCGGAGAGCCAAAATAGATCCTCAGTGGGGGCACCAAAACATGTGAAGGATTTGGGGGTGGCCTCTATAACACCTCCATACTCACAAGATATATGAAGAAAAGTAAAGTAGCTCTCACAAGAGGATAGGATCCGATCTCCACTCACAAACACACTCACCCTTGTATGCAAAAAACCCCGCCTACACTCGACTAGCTTCCCTCTATATTGTCATAGCCCTAGCTATGATCAATTGCAGTCAAGGAAGCAAAAAAGGGCACTAAATTTTAGGGAAAAAAACCAATGAAAAGAAAGAAAAATCTCTGCACTTTTGTTCATAAACAACATACCCTCACACCATCTCAGCAGCCCTTGCATATGCAAGAAGGGGCTACATAGTCGCTCCAAACCATGCACACAAACCCATCAAAAACCATGCCAATCATGAGTTATACAAAAACTCATGATGCTCAGCCAAAAAAATAAGAAAAAACCATGGAAAACATGGGGAAACAACCTCCCATTCACAACAATAAGAAGGGTCTTTCACTGCCAAACCTGAGTAGCAAGCACAAGCGTACAAGAGAGCTTCGCTTCACGCAGCTTCCATCACCAAAAAGAGAGAAGAGGGGTGAAAGTGCAAAGTTCACCACCCATATTCATGGCCTTCTTGATGAGAGACACACTCTCCAATCAAGGCTCCAGGCCCTCGCACACACACATGGGCACCTCCACTACACAACCCCCACGCACCACCGCAGACTGCAGCAAGAGAGGCTTTCTTCTTCACAGCTGAAAACTCCCACTCACTCACGACCCCAAGCTGATAAAATTTCAGTTTTTCTTCATATTTTTAAAGCACTTACTCACACTTTTAAGTCTCGACCCTTCTATGTACAAAAACAACAAAACTATGTACCCCGCACAACTGGCACGCATGCGTAGAGACAGCTGGCACACACCACCTTTGTACACTTTGTACAAGCATGATTTATTAACATCCAAGAGGTCTAAGAGAACCAAAAATCATCTCGCAAAGACTTTGGGGTGGTCCGTACCATTTCGCCAAAACACGTCACAACGTGTCTAAGGGAAGTGACTCCTCCTCCATATGAGTTTGCAACCGAAAACTGGCTCCCGCGACATTTGTTTGATGAAGTCCTTCATAACATCATTATTGATCATTTCATTGTCAGCCCCATTGACTCCATTGAGGTATTCCATGACAATAGCCCGTTTCAAAAATAGCTCATTGTTTGAACGAGTAGTCTTCACCTCAGATAATGTATGGCAGATGGTACAAAATTAGCCTCCCAACTGTCTCCAATGTGGGTTGCAACAGTGCAAATGATGGATGACTGAGAAGTTTCTGTAGAATGCTCCATTGAAGACCCTTGAAAAGCCCATTTGTTTGATTACGGAAACACTTAGCAACTGCCCTACAGATTTTCTAGCCTCCTGCTCATCAATGTCACCATCCTCTCGCGCTCTTGCCATCCTTTTTTGCATGTTTCTTTGTTCTCTCTTCTTTGCAACCCAATAGTTTCATAGATTCGGAAGAATTTCCCTTGCGATATGCTGTGTAGCAGATAATGGAAGAAGGTAAAGGGGGTTTGGCAGTGAGTGTTATGTGATTCCATGAGGAACATGCCGGGATGCTAATGACACGACAATGAAGACAGTCAAAATAGTGCCATAGTACTCATAGAGAGAGAGAGAGAGAGAGAGAGAGAGAGAGAGAGAGAGAGAGAGAGAGAGAGAGAGAGAGAGAGAGAGAGAGATGGGCACAAGAGGCAGAGGGACCATTGAGGTAGCATTGCAGAGATCCCATAGGAGCGGCGAGATGACAGGAAATTTAAATGCGCAGGCAGTTTGCTACTTTAAGCTTTAGTAATAAAGTCAGATGGACTTTCAAACTTGCCTAAATTCCAACCTCTCAGAATAAAATATTTTATCTTTCCTTTATATGAAATGAAAATGAATAACCCACCACCCATTCATCTCCTCCCAAGGAGTGTTCAAGACACTCCTTTTTGGTACTACCTTAACATGCTATCAGCCTCTTGAAGAGCTTGAAGCTTTTTGCAAGGAACATAAATGTTTTAAGTGTGGTGAGAAAGGAAATGGCTATCGTTCTTGCCCCAAGAGAACTGTTCACAATGAGACTCCTAGAGCTTCCTCCATCGAAGCTCCAAAAGAGGATGCTCATTGCAAAGGTGCACCTGTCTCCTATGCTTGGGGAAAGGTAAGGGAGCATGATGCCTTCATTTTGTTTGAACCTGGCTCTACTCACAACTTCATATTATCAACGGAGTTGGCCACCAAGTTGGTCATTCAAGCTATCAAGATGGGAGATGCGATAATGGCCGACACTGCTTTCAAGGGACAACGAGCCTCCGTTACTCCCTTGATTGGGAAGTTAAGGCTCTGTATCCAAAGCTACATCGACAAAGAATACTTTTTCATCTCTCCTCTTCAACATCAAGATGACATCCTAGGGGCACCATGGTTCAACCACATGGCTGCCAACATGAGGTTCCCTAAAAGGAGAATCTACTTCATCTACAAGGGAAAGAACATGTATATAGATGCTAGTAATTTTGATCATACTATACCACTTGTAAATCCTCCTGCTTTTGATACATCAATGAAGAGCTTAGTTTCTGCGTACATGATTTTTATCAAAGAGTCTCTAAAAGGTCCTAATGTTTCATTAAATGTAAATGATAGGAATCAATCAGAGTTAGACTTGTCTAATTTTGTAGAAGGATTCCAAGATGTGTTCATCGATATATCCCTATGGACTTACTGTGAGGTCCCTGCCCCTAGTCGAGAGGAGCGGAGTACCTTTGATAGGTCTCCAATCCTGAGAAGGAAAAACCAACGGACATTGCCTTAGCTACTACGTAGCCATGGGCATGAACCGTTAGTGAAGGATTGGTCCTATCTCGCTATGGCGGAGCGTGACCACCATAACCCTATCTAAAAACTATCTATAATCAATTATACCTAAAAGTATAAATTTTAGAGTGACCAACCTGTGCGCTTTTTTCCCCATGTTTCAGAAGCACAGCCGCCAAGGTTTGTCTCTTTTAAGATTTATGACTCAAAAAAAATTCTAGCGTTGAAAAGTTAGCCGACTCATCGGGTCCACCCGTCCATAGAATGATACCGTCGGGGTATCATTCTCCCACTTTCCACACCACACTCACCCTTATTTTGTTATCTAATTACTACCACACTGTTTAAACATACATGTTCCTTTACTTTATTTATGATACTGATTCGTTAAAACAACCCTTCAAACAGTATTACAAACAATTGTCAAACAAGAAGTCATCCAACTTTAAACCAACAACCCTTGGATTAGGTTCACTCAAGAATCTCTACTGGCGCTATTATGTCCGATCGGTGTATACATTATTCATAAAAACCCTTGTCCTCATGAGCATCCCATACCGCTCGACAAGTACTCGTTGTGCTAATCTGGACGTACTCCCGTCACAGCAACAACGGTGCCAATCTAGGCGTCATCCTCACGCCACCGCAAAACAAAACCGTAGTATCCCGCTGGGCTAATCTGGGTGTACTCCCACCACAGCATCAGCGGTGCCATCCTGGGCGTCATCTCACGCCTCGGCAACTGCCACATAATACCAGCGCAAATAAGTAGAGATACTTGAGAAAAACCATACCGAAGGTTTGGACAAACATTCTTTCCTATAGCAACCAGTTTAACCAGACAATCTTTCCTACTTGTCAAACATATGACGCGTTTCTTGGGGTTAAGCCCCGTGGTTTCAGTCCGTATTTTCTTTTCATAAGGTAAATAATATATTCCTATGGTCTCGCATATGCAATGATGCATAACTTGAAACTGCCATACTAACCTGTACCATAGCTCCGATTGGTCCGATTGGTGGAGACATAGCATTTTCCGCAGGGATTCCACCATTACTTGTACCATCTTCATGATCATTACTGCCTTGTGTTCGAGCACGCTTTGGAGCCATTTTTTTGTACTACACTTATGTTATACACTTAGAACTTTAAATTGGTCAATTTCCCTAGTAATCTCCTTGTTTTCAAAGAGAGTCTGTAATTTGAACCCTCGCCAACTCGGATTCACACTTAGTGTTGTTGTTCTACATATAATTTCTATACACCAAATATTTGCTAATCTTAATTAATAAATTAAGTGTGTAAATTATGAGTGAAAGTTTAGGAATGCATTACTTTTATGCTTGACATTTCTAATCCAATTCTAACTTCAATTCTATACTTCAACTAAATCAATTTTTAGTTATTATTCAAAATTCTATTTAACCTAATTGACAATAACACTGGTGAATGAGAATTTCATCATGTATGATAAGAATACGATGAGTTCTCTTATGTATTAACTTTCAATTAACAATATATAAGTTAATAGTGAAGATGTACTAACTAGAGAGAATAGGTATACTTAGAGAGATTAGAGTAAGATAAAACATACACACACATCTTTTCTAAAGTTAATTGAATATCCCCAATCTATTAGAGAGATTAGAGTAAAAGATAGCACATACACACACACATATCCTTCTTAAACTAATTGAATCTTACTAATCTATTAGAGAGATTAGAGTAAGAGATAGCACATACACACACACATAACTAATTGAATCTTACTAATCTATTAGAGATTAGAGTAAGAGATAGCACACATACACATAACTAATTGAATCTTACTAATCTATGAGAGATTAGAGTAAGAGATAGCACACATACACATTACTAATTGAATCTTACTAATCTATTAGAGATTAGAGTAATAGATAGCACACACACACACATAACTAATTGAATCTTACTAATCTATTAGAGAGATTAGAGTAAGAGATAGCACACATACACACATATCCTTCTTAGAACTAATTGAATGCTCAATTAATACATACCTTATTAGTCCACTAGATTTTTTGCTCTCTTAGTGGTTTGTGGACGCCTTCTCTCTAAGAGAAGTGGCAACACTTCGTGAGCGCTATAAAGGCAATCTCTATGCCCAAAGTGTGAGCATGGATGCTCTATTTATAGCAGAAAGAAAAACGTCCAACTTTTTTTTCAAAAAAAAAATATATTTTTTTTCAAAAATCATATCCGCGTTTTTGGTACCCTTGTGGTACCCATTGATAGCCGTTTTTCGGCTCTCCATAATTGCCATACTAAGTTACTCCACCCTACCAAATTCACCCAAACGCTATGGCTATCCCTAACATTTCACTGTACATAGGCGTGTGTGAGTTAGGGGGCTTTTCCCATATCTTCTTAAAAACCCTCAGCTAGCTAGTCACTGGGCTAGGTGAGCCAAAAATAAATTAAAAAAATAAAAAAATAAAAGTATATTATGGCCTCTTTGTGTGTAAATATTTCATTGTATATATGGCCTAAATATAGGGATTTTTTATAATTATTTTGGTATTTTATTTAAATATTTCTACTTAGGTGTGTGTTTTATTAAACCTATGTACACCTTCTTTCATCCTCTTTCACCATAATTATATTTTTTGCCAATATGTACATACTCTAACCTCATATTTTTTCTTTATACAAATCACTCCCACATTTTCACCCTCACCCTCGTGAAAAAAAAAAATTGATTTC
The DNA here is from genome assembly GCF_014529385.1 of Adiantum capillus-veneris. Lineage (NCBI taxonomy): Eukaryota > Viridiplantae > Streptophyta > Polypodiopsida > Polypodiales > Pteridaceae > Adiantum > Adiantum capillus-veneris. Next base: position 87,422,212 of record NC_140934.1, read on the forward strand.
TACTCATTGGTTACTTTTATGATATTATTTACTTGCATACCTTTTCCTCTTTCACCCAAAATAATTCAAGGAGGGACCATATCATATGATTCCAATATCTTTCCATATCCATAACTCCTCCATATTTTTATTATTATTTTTACTCATTATTCTAACACCATGTGCTCATTGAGCTAAAGTCCATGAATAGTCCATACACTAGTCCCACCATGTATATATTTCTTATTTCACCAATAATCCTCCTCCATGCATGGGTCAAGGGCAACTTGAATGCTTTTTATTATAATATGAAAAAGGAGGGGCTCACTCCTGGATGCATTGTACAAATTCAACAAAGGAGGGGGCCACTAAAAGACTTTTGCAGGCATAAAAAACAGGCTTTTTGGTGAGAATTTTGGCACCTATCTCCTCTCCGAATTTGGAGCGGTGGTCAAAAGAGAAAATGTAGCCCACGCTCTGGATAATCACCTCAAATTTTTTCATGATTTTTGAACCTACCAGCGGTGAACTATGATTTTTTGAGTGGACCCCAGTCTGCCCACTTTTCTCACAAGTAGCCCTTAGTCTTCTCTCACCCTTCCACACACCTACTCACTCTTACACATCCCTCCCTCTCCTTCCCTCACTCAAACCTGCAATTTCCATGGCTTCTCCCACCCTCTTCACCATTACCCTTCTCTCTCATCCCTATAGTTCTTTTATGAACCTCTACATACATACACCCTCTCCATGTCTCTCTCTATTGCTTCTATGTTACAATTTCATTTACCTCTCCTAAAAATATCTAAAATTCAGCATCTTAACCATGATAACTTCTGCAAATTGAGGATTTTTCATCAACAAATCCTCTTTTCATCGTGGTGATCAACCGTGGCGGCGGCGTAAAGAAGCAAAGAAGAAGAAGAAGACCAACGGTCATTTTTTCCACAATCTACACAAGGGTGAGTTCAAGCTTCTTCAAAGCTTCACCATCTCAATGATTCTCTTTTAATTCACCCCTCTTCCTTCATCAAATCAACTCACTCTACCCATTGTAAATGTAACATTAACTTTCTAGTGATTACTAACGACTAACATACTAACACAAAATAGCATTGACCTAACCATAAAAGACACCTCACCTCAAGACATGTACAAAGTAACTCTCTCTCTCTCTCTCTCTCTCTCTCTCTCTCTCTCTCTCCTTACTTACTTTCACCTTATCTACCATCAATAATGCTCCCTTTTGAGCCCACACCCATGACTCAAGCAGACAAAGAAGGCCCGCAATGTTTTGATATTCAAAAAAATCATAATCCTGATTTGTTAGCTTGTAAATTAGGATTTCCAATAATCTTTATGAGGGGTTTCCAACCTATAAATAGACCCCGCTCCTTCTTGTAAAACAACCTCCAACATCTCACATAGCACCCCAACACTCTATGCGTGAGGAGAGACTTAGGTGTAGCAACCACTTGTGAGCTTCACTCTTGGTGTGAGAGAAGACTTCAAGCTACACATTGCAAGTGAGAGAGCGTGAGTTCCACAAATCTCAAAACCACTATTGTACATGCTCCTTCATCATCAATAAATCGAGGTTTGGTGCATCAAAGGCGTGATTCGACGTTCAAATCTTCGTCCTTCCATTTGTGTAATACGGTTTGGTGAATTCAAGGTGACTTGTGTATTTTGAGTTTTTATCGGTTGATCTTGATTTTAGAAAGTGTTTTAGAGTGTTTTTCATTGCCAGTTTTGTGTCCATTGTAAGAGGGTATTGTGGTGAGAGGTCTCCCACACCCTAAGACAGTGTGTGTGTGTTTTGGCAATGATTAGCAATCACTAAGCATTGAGTGAGTTTTGTACAAGTTCTACGATAGCATCATAACGAACCATCTCCATTTGCAAGTCACAAATAAGGTATTACGCAAGATCCTTTCCTCTCTCTCTTCCCTTTGCTCTAGCTCTCTCTGCTCCATTTCATGTGTGTCTTGGTGTGAGGTTGCTTGTGTGTGTTGTGTGGTGCATCTTCTTCGTTGTGCCAAAATCTCTCTTGCGTCCTGGTTCGCATACCATAACTAGGTGGTGCCCCTATCTTGTTTGGGTTTGGCTATGGGTTTGTTGTTGTGTTGTGCTTGTGGTTGCCCCAGCCCCAATTGAGCAGCACGGGAGCCTTGAGGGGTGTTTAGAGGTCGCCTCTCTTGTTGCCCGCCCCGGACCGCCTCAATTTTGGTGCCCCCACTGAGGACAGGCTTGTGTATGTTTTGTGTAGGCTCAACCTTTAGCATAATCAAGTAGCTTGCATGAATCACGAGAATTTGTATGATCTGTTCATTCCCATTGCAAGGCAAAAGGTACACATAATTGTTAGTACTAAGTTGCAATTTCAACGTGTAATTCGTAGAATTTTAGGTCCTCTTAGGTTGGCAGAGATAAATGCATCAGTAAATCCTTTTATTTTGCCTCTCATTAGGTACGACCTTAGTTTGGACGTCTATATTTTTGTTTTGTTTTAAGCATAAGGTCATGCATAGACAATGGATAATGGCCCAAGAATAGAGGTTTTCCCCTTTCATTTCACTCCACACATTAGAATAAACATTGCAATTAGTAGAAAAACCCATTTTCAACAACGTATGGTGTTCATGTTTGGTGCCCAAAGAGTAGGAGAAATTCTCGCGTCACCAAACCCTGTCATCCTACCTCTCATTGATTATCATAGGTCATTTGATGTGAATATTTTTATTTTGTTGTAGAATAGATTGCAATTTAGAGAATATTATTGTGTAGATCTTTTAAAGAAAGAAAAAACAAAACGCGTCACTTTGAAATCAATTCAATGGAGAACCAACGCCAAATGTCTGGATATCCTCTTTTCTTTGGAGAGCCTGGAGAGGATGCAGAATTATTTTTGGCAAATTTCAAGATGTCTTGTCGTATCAAGAGGATAGTAACTGATCAAGAATGTGTAGAAATGTTTGAGGTAGTCCTTAGGAAAGATGCTAGCACTTGGTTTGACTCTTTGCCTGAGGAAGTTAAAGAAAATTACATGGAAGTTGTCAATCATTTCAAGAGATACTTCTTTGATCCCCAAAACACTCAAAAGCTATGGCAAGACATTGTTTCTCATAAGCAAAAAGACTTAGATGACTACTACTTGTACAAGCAAGAGCTTCTACATCTTTGCGCTGTATGGGTGAGAAATGTTGCTAACCCTGGTGATGGTGCAGAGTTCCTAAAGAAGGAGAGGTTCATAGCCGGACTCTTTCCTGACCTTAAGGTAAAAGTTGAGGCGGGTGCACCTGCTACCTTTGATGCAGCTGAAACTAGGGCTGCTGAGAAATATAGGAAACTCAAGTGCTTAAGGGGGGAGGTTCCAATAGAAGGTCCTAGACCCAAAGGTAAGTCACAAGCATCAACATGTAAGGAGCTTCCTGAGGTAACGGCGGAAGTGATTGAGAAGTTAAATGAATCTTTAAGCAGCTTGTCAATTCACCTTGCACAAGCTGTAGGTCCAAAGGGACAAGCAAAGAAGTCTGAAGAGCGAGACGCACGACCTAGGAGAGTCTTGCAATGTTGGAATTGCGGTGAGTCTGGACATGGGATGTATAATTGTCCTTGGCCCCGTGGGGAGCCAGGGAGACCTAACTTGAATTACCCAGTGATGAATGCAGGTGAAGGAAGTAGTCAGCAACCACGGCTTATACAAAGGCCAAATGGAGCAAGACCACCTCCACAAGGAGTGGAAGCAGTTCCACCTTTGCCAGACCCAAACGTGCATGTGGTAGAGGTGACAAATTCAAGAGAGGCTGACATGGAAGCAATTGGCATTAAGCGTGGCCGAGGGAAAGGTAAGGAGAAAGAAGGAGTTAGATCACAAAGTGACCATGGACGAGAAAAGAAGGCAAAGGAGACCAAGGAAGCTAAGAGGACTCGACGTCATATCAACCTCCAAGACTTTCCTCTTGGACATGGAATGGCTCCATACAACCTGTTGGAAGACATGAGAGGTAAGGGTCCTGATATCTCATGGCCTCAATTTCTTGCATTATGTCCACAAGTTAGGAGGGATTTAACAAGGGCAGTTAGCACTAGGAGAAGGGCAAAAGAGAGTGTGCCTGTTGTAAAAATTGCACAAGATGAAATGAATGAGGACATTACACCTGTGCTAGATTGTTACATAAAAGGGAGATTGGTTAGGAAAGGTCTAGTGGATGGGGGTGCACAAATTTGTATCATGACAGAGGGACTCATGCAAAAACTAGGCATGCACATCCATGAGACACCTGAAATTAAGGTCAAGATGGCAAACAATAGCAAGGCTAGGTGCGTAGGCATTTGTAAAAATGTTTTTGTGGAGGCCTTTGGCATTAAGAAGGTAGTGGATTTCTATGTCATGTCTACCAAAGGAAATGGTTACCCATTTATCCTAGGGAGACCATGGCTAATGAAAATGCGAGCTTTGCAGGATTGGGAGAGTGGAAAGCTAATTTGCAGGAACGACAATCATAAGAAGGTTGTCTTTGACATGAAGGAGCAACGCCAAGAGGAGCTCCATGAAGAATCATCTCAAAGTGAGACGGAAGAAGGTTGGACCGATAACACTTCAGAAGAAGAAAGTAGCGGCAGAATTATTGAAGAGGAGTCTTCCATCGAAGTCATGGGGGTAAGGTTTAAGCCAAGCAACCAAGAGACCTCTTGTCAAAGCTTGGAGGAGGTAGGTCCTCAAGAGAACCAAAAAGTGGAAGATGAAAGAATGCTAGAAGGTATGCTATCTACAACACTTACAAAGGATGAAAGAGAGGAGTTCAAATGTGTGCTAAGGAAATTTCCTAGGCTTTTTGCTAAAGACTACACCGATGTGCGTGGAGTAGTTGCTGTTCAACACAAAATTGAGTTGAAGCTAGAGGCCACACCTAAGGCTCAGAAGCTACGAAGGCTAGGAGTCATCAAGGAGCAGGCTTTACTCAAGGAGGTAAGAAAGCTTCTAGCAGCAGGTTTCATTTATCCAGTGGAGAATTCAGAGTGGGTCTCTCCCGTTGTTGTCACTCCTAAGAAAAACGGAAAGTGGAGGGTGTGTGTGGATTACCGTCCACTCAATGAGGCAACAAAAAGAGATCACTTTCCCCTCCCATTTCAAGATGAGATACTAAATGAGGTAGCTGGTCATGAGAAGTGCACTGTGTGTGATGGCTACTCAGGCTACTTTCAAATAGGTATCGCATTGGAAGATCAATTGAAAACAACCTTTATCACTCCTTGGGGTTGTTATGCTTTTAGAGTCATGCCATTTGGTCTGACAAATGCTCCTGCAACATTCCAACGTTTCATGAACATGGTGTTTCAAGCATTCTTTGGAAAGTCAATTAGGGTGTTCATTGATGATTTTTGCATTTATAGCTCAAAATCATTGCATCTACAAAGGGTAGAAGAAGGTTTAAAGAAGCTCTACGACATGGGAGGTCAACTCAACCCCGACAAGTGCCACATAGGTGAGGATGAAGTGATCTTGCTCGGTCACAAGGTTTCCTATAAAGGCATTGAGGTGGATCCTTCAAAAGCAAAGGCTCTTATTGAGCTCCCATCACCGAAGAGTCTTAAGGAGGTTATCTCTTTTATTCAGAAGGTGAAGTATATGTCACGCTTCATTCACTTAGCCTCGGAGTTGCTTCATCCTTTGCAAAAGTTGACACAACAAGTAGAATTTGCATGGTCTGATGAGCTTGAAGAGTATTTTTGTAACATTAAAGTCATTTTGTCAGAGCTACCAACACTCATGCCTCCTTGTTGGGAGTACACATTCTTTGTTAGCTCTAGTGTTGGAAGGGAAACAATTGGTGCTGTGTTGCTACAACAAGATCCCCACAGTACAAGGATGCGACCCATCTACTTTGCTAGTAGGGTCATGAATGCTTTGGAGAGAGACTACACAGAAGCAGAACTCATGATGCTTTCTCTCATGTTTGCGGTGAGAAAGTTTAGATCCTACCTGCTACCAAAACCTTTTGTAATTATCACTGCAGAAAATTTGTTCCCTTGGGTGTCATCTCAAATGAATCTTAGTACTAGGATCTCAAAGTGGATTATGGAGTTGCAAGAGTTTCAATACTCTTTCAAGGTAGAAGATAGTGTACGTGCACAATTGGCAGGGATTCTCACTTATAGGGTACATGAGAAGGAAATTAAGGTGCCTCAAGTAAAGACCCTACCATTGCCACCACCAAAAAGTATTCCCAATGCTTTTACCTTGTTCTTTGATGGAGCTTTTCGACGAGCCACAGGGAAAGCAGGGGGAGGGCTAGTGTTTCTCAACCCAAGTGGAGAGGTGGTCATGAAAGAGAAGGTCAATCTACCAGGTTCAACTAGCAACAATGAAGCATAATACGACACACTATTTCATGGTTTGAAGATGTGCATTGGCCAAGGGATAAAACGTCTCATGGTAAAGGGAGATGCACTTCTCATTGTTAAACAGATTCTAGGCATTTGGGCATGCAAGAATGAAAGCTTAAGGACAAAAGTTCATGCCATTCGTAAGATGTTTAATCAGTTTGAAGAAGTGCAACTATATCATATTCCGAGGAAACAAAATGAAGATGCCGATTTACTTGCACAACAAGCAGTTACATGTGTTGAGAGAGAAGTGCAGGTCATCATGGTGGCAGCAGCTGTCAAGCAACCGAGATACCAGGGATTGGAGTCATTGGCTCCCATTATTGGCTACATTTTGGAGGGTGAGTTTCCACAAGACTTCACGAAAGCTCAGAAGAGGAGACTCATGAAGAAGGCAAGTTTCTATCTCTTCCTAGAAGGCTCCCTCTATCAAAAAGGGAAGGATCAAGTGTGCAGAAGAGTACCAACTATCGAGGAAATTCCAGCCATTCTAAAAGGTTTGCATGAAGAGGCATGTGGTGGTCATTTTGCCCAAGAATCAACTGTGAAGAAGATTTTTCTTGCGGGGTATGTTTGGCCAAGCTTGCATGTGGACGTTCAACATTGGTGTAAAAGCTGTCACAATTGTCAGATAAATGGAAATAGAAGGTTGGTGCATGGCCCGAGGCAAATAGTTCTTGAAAATGGACCCTTTGAAAAGTGGGGCATTGATGCTATGGGTCCTCTGCCTAGGACAAAAAATGGTAAACTCTACATTCTAGTGGCTGTAGACTATATGACTAGGTGGGTGGAAGCTCAAAGTGTGGCAAGAGTTAATGAGAGGACAGTTAGCAAGTTTGTGTACACTCACATTTGTTGCAGATTTGGCACACCTTTGGAGATTGTTTCTGATAATGGTCCAGGATTTCGGAAGGGCTTGCTCACAGAAGTTTGTAATGAGCTTCACATTCTACATCGGCATAGCACACCCTACTATCCTCAATCAAATGGTTTGGTAGAGAGGGCTAATGGTGTCATTGCAGGAATCATTAGAAAGATGGTGCAAAACAAGACAAAATTATGGGATGATTTCTTGGATGGTGCCTTGTGGGCATATCGAACCACATATAGGGAAGCCACGGAGTTCACACCATTTCACTTGGTCTATGGTCAAGAGGCTTTGCAGCCTATCGAGCTCAACATTCCAACAATGCAACTTCATGGCAAAGGAGCACAAGATGATCAAGAGGTATGGATGGATCGACTTCTTACGTTAGTGGAGCTTGAGTGGAAAAGAGAAGCAGCATACGAGTGCTACAAGAGGAACGCCACACAAGTGAAAGAAACGCACGACAAGAAACTGAAGGACAAAGGCATCAAGGAAGGAGAGCTTGTGCTAAGGTATGACAATCGACTTGAAAATCGTTTTGATGCCAAGTTTGAAACTAGATGGCAAGGGCCATACATAGTCAAGAAGGCTTTCAATTCTAGTTACTATCAGCTTATGGACTTGAATGGTAAAGAGCACTCCAGGAAGGTAAACGGGTATCGCTTGAAGCCCTATTTGAGTCGCCTTCTACCAAAGGATCTACCAAAGATCTGTCCAAAGGCCGTTGTCTCATGTAAGTATTGTTACATGAAGCATGAGTGTAACTCCAGCCAAAATTCTGAGGGGCCAAACAATGAAGATCTCGTCAGGGACTCTGAAGCACTGTCTTTGGAAAAGATGCTCTATGATGGTACATGAATATACCATCATCCTGGGGGGAGGGCTATTGATAGCCGTTTTTCGGCTCTCCATAATTGCCATACTAAGTTACTCCACCCTACCAAATTCACCCAAACTCTATGGCTATCCCTAACATTTCACTGTACATAGGCGTGTGTGAGTTAGGGGGCTTTTCCCATATCTTCTTAAAAACCCTCAGCTAGCTAGTCACTGGGCTAGGTGAGCCAAAAATAAATAAAAAAAATAAAAAAAATAAAAAAAATAAAAAAATAAAAGTATATTATGGCCTCTTTGTGTGTAAATATTTCATTGTATATATGGCCTAAATATAGGGATTTTTTATAATTATTTTGGTATTTTATTTAAATATTTCTACTTAGGTGTGTGTTTTATTAAACCTATGTACACCTTCTTTCATCCTCTTCCACCATAATTATATTTTTTGCCAATATGTACATACTCTAACCTCATATTTTTCCTTTATACAAATCACTCCCACATTTTCACCCTCACCCTCGTGAAAACAAAAAATTGATTTCTACTCATTGGTTACTTTTATTATATTATTTACTTGCATACCTTTTCCTCTTTCACCCAAAATAATTCAAGGAGGGACCATATCATATGATTCCAATATCTTTCCATATCCATAACTCCTCCATATTTTTATTATTATTTTTACTCATTATTCTAACACCATGTGCTCATTGAGCTAAAGTCCATGAATAGTCCATACACTAGTCCCACCATGTATATATTTCTTATTTCACCAATAATCCTCCTCCATGCATGGGTCAAGGGCAACTTGAATGCTTTTTATTATAATATGAAAAAGGAGGGGCTCACTCTTGGATGCATTGTACAAATTCAACAAAGGAGGGGGCCACTAAAAGACTTTTGCAGGCATAAAAAACAGGCTTTTTGGTGAGAATTTCGGCACCTATCTCCACTCCGAATTTGGAGCGGTGGTCAAAAGAGAAAATGTAGCCCACGCTCTGAGTAATCATCTCAAATTTTTTCATGATTTTTGGAGCTACCAACGGTGAGCTATAATTTTTTGAGTGGACCCCAGTCTGCCCACTTTTCTCACAAGTAGCCCTTAGTCTTCTCTCACCCTTCCACACACCTACTCACTCTTACACATCCCTCCCTCTCCTTCCCTCACTCAAACCTGCAATTTCCATGGCTTTTCCCACCCTCTTCACCATTACCCTTCTCTCTCATCCCTATAGTTCTTTTATGAACCTCTACATACATACACCCTCTCTATGTCTCTCTCTATTGCTTCTATGTTACAATTTCATTTACCTCTCCTAAAAATATCTAAAATTCAGCATCTTAACCATGATAACTTCTGCAAATTGAGGATTTTTCATCAACAAATCCTCTTTTCATCGTGGTGATCAACCGTGGCGGCGGCGTAAAGAAGCAAAGAAGAAGAAGAAGACCAACGGTCATTTTTTCCACAATCTACACAAGGGTGAGTTCAAGCTTCTTCAAAGCTTCACCATCTCAATGATTCTCTTTTAATTCACCCCTCTTCCTTCATCAAATCAACTCACTCTACCCATTGTAAATGTAACATTAACTTTCTAGTGATTACTAACGACTAACATACTAACACAAAATAGCATTGACCTAACCATAAAAGACACCTCACCTCAAGACATGTACAAAGTAACTCTCTCTCTCTCTCTCTCTCTCTCTCTCTCTCTCTCTCTCTCTCTCTCTCCTTACTTAATTTCACCTTATCTACCATCAATAATGCTCTCTTTTGAGCCCACACCCATGACTCAAGCAGACAAAGAAGGCCCGCAATGTTTTGATATTCAAAAAAATCATAATCCTGATTTTTTAGCTTGTAAATTAAGATTTCCAATAATCTTTATGAGGGGTTTCCAACCTATAAATAGACCCCGCTCCTTCTTGTAAAACAACCTCCAACATCTCACATAGCACCCCAACACTCTATGCGTGAGGAGAGACTTAGGTGTAGCAACCAATTGTGAGCTTCACTCTTGGTGTGAGAGAAGACTTCAAGCTACACATTGCAAGTGAGAGAGCGTGAGTTCCACAAATCTCAAAAACACTATTGTACATGCTCCTTCATCATCAATAAATCGAGGTTTGGTGCATCAAAGGCGTGATTCGACGTTCAAATCTTCGTCCTTCCATTTGTGTAATACGGTTTGGTGAATTCAAGGTGACTTGTGTATTTTGAGTTTTTATCGGTTGATCTTGATTTTAGAAAGTGTTTTAGTGTGTTTTTCATTGCCAGTTTTGTGTCCATTGTAAGAGGGTATTGTGGTGAGAGGTCTCCGACACCCTAAGACAGTGTGTGTGTGTTTTGGCAATGATTAGCAATCACTAAGCATTGAGTGAGTTTTGTACAAGTTCTACGATAGCATCATAACGAACCATCTCCATTTGCAAGTCACAAATAAGGTATTACGCAAGATCCTTTCCTCTCTCTCTTCCCTTTGCTCTAGCTCTCTCTGCTCCATTTCATGTGTGTCTTGGTGTGAGGTTGCTTGTGTGTGTTGTGTGGTGCATCTCCTTGGTTGTGCCAAAATCTCTCTTGCGTCCTAGTTCGCATACCATAACTAGGTGGTGCCCCTATCTTGTTTGGGTTTGGCTGTGGGTTTGTTGTTGTGTTGTGCTTGTGGTTGCCCCAGCCCCAATTGAGCAGCACGGGAGCCTTGAGGGGTGTTTTGAGGTTGCCTCTCTTGTTGCCCGCCCCGGACCTCCTCACCATGAGTTTGACCACTTTGTCATTATCATCAAAAGATAAGGCCACTCCTTTCCATGTGATAGTGTGTCCCACTTTGTCCCCTCCTATGTGATCCATGTGCCTTCATTTGTCATCCCTATGTATTATTTTATTTATTTTCTTGATGATAATTTACTTTACATTTTTAAGTTAAACTTTACAGTCTTATATTAACTTTACAGTAGTAAAAGAAAATTCTACAATCAGTAAATAAGTCTTGCAATAAGTTAGTTAGTGATTCATATAGCTAAACATGTCAGAATTTTGTAGCGTAAATTTTAAATTCTAGGTTTTCTCAACCTACGATTCATAATTTGAACTTGAATATCTTAATTAATGAGTGATGGTTAAAAAAATTCAAGTGCGTAATAGAACTTGTGTGAAATTTGAAAGTAGAGACCTTACAATCTCCCCAACTTAGAATTTGAGATGTCCTCATCTCAAGAACAGTGAAGGGTAATCCTTAAGAAGGGACGTCTCATCTTCCCAAGTAGCATCTTCTATAGGGAAATCCTTCCATAAGATAAGATGTTCTTTGATGGATCTATTCCTAAGCTTTCTCTCCCGAGTTTCTAGGATAGTATCAGGTTGGAGTTGTAGAACATCTTGAGCAGGTAAAATGATTTGCTCATCATCAAGGACATGGTCAGGGTTATATACATAAGGTTTTAATAGACTTACATGAAATACATCATGCACTTTGAGATGAGAAGGGAGTTTTAGTCTATAAGCTTGATCACTTACAACCTTGATTATTTCGTAAGGTCCACAATATCGGTAGCTAAGCTTCTTATACCTTCCGAGAGATAGATTGCTCTTTTTGGGTTTTACTCGTAAGAAAACTTTGTCACCTTCTTTGAAAATCCGATCAGATCTTTTTAAGTCGGCGTACTTCTTTTGTCGATCTTGAGCTGCTTGAATATCCCTTCGAATAGCTTTGGTTTGAGCTTCCATTTCTTCAAGCATTTTCTTTGAGGCTTCTACCCTTATAGTGGGGTCAGAAAAGTTAAGAGGTGATAAACATTCTTGACCATAAAGAGCATTAAAAGGTGTCATTCCAATACTTCTATGAGTAGAGGAATTGTATGCATACTCTACCAAGGGTAGGTATTGAATCCACTTGCGAGGTTCCCTATTGCAGTAGGCTCTAAGGATGTCTTCAATTACTTGATTAACTCTTTCAGTTTGGCCATCAGTTTGAGGATGATAAGCAGTACTAAAACATAATTGGGTTCCAATAGCTTGAAACAATGATACCCAAAACTTTGAAGTAAACTTGGCATCACGATCACTGACAATCCTCTTGGGTAAACCATGAATTCTGAAAACCTCCTTCACAAACAGACGAGCAATATCTGAAGCTGTAAAGGTTGTCTTGACTGGGATTAAGTGAGCCACTTTAGTAAGCAAGTCGACTATGACCATGATTGAATCATAGCCAGCTTGGACAGAAGGAAACCCGGTGATAAAGTCCATGCTAATACATTCCCATTTCATTTGTGGAATATCTAAAGGATGTAATTTACCTGGCATCTTTAGTCTCTCTGCCTTAATCCTTTGACAAGACAAACACTGCTTGACATAGCGAAGGACATCACCCTTCATACCTTGCCAATAGTAACTTCTGCGAATTGCATTGATGGTTTTGGCATAACCTGGATGTCCTAAAGTTGGGCCATCATGTGCTTCATATAGGATAGCATTCCTTAGGGTAGAATCCTTAGGTATGCATAGTCGATTCCTATAGTAAATTTTCCCATCTTCTAAGGAGTAATGTAGAGGTTTAGGCTGATTTGATGATACCCTCTCTTCACGTAGGATACTAGCAAGCATCTGGTAATCTTCATCTCTGACAGCAGCATAGGAGACCTTGTCTAAAATAGGGTTGTTAGCCATGGAAATTGCCCCCAGAAAAGCTTTACGGCTTAGGGCATCTGCCACAACATTATCCTTACCTGGTCTAAATTTAATATCAAAATCATATTCGTGCATGAGCTCAATCCATCTCCTCTGTCTCATGTTAAGGTTAGGTTGGGTAAAAATCCACTTAAGACTCTTGTGATCTGTTACCAACTGGAATTTGCATCCCAATAGATAATGTCTCCATAGCTTGAGAGCATGAATTACTGCTAGCAATTCTAAATCATGTGTAGCATAATTCACTTCATGAATCCTAAGCTTCCGATAAGTATAAGCTACAGGCCTTCCTTCTTGAGTAAGGACTCCTCCTAATGCAAGGTTACTAGCATCTGTGATCACCTCGAATTCTTGGGTGAAGTCTGGAAATTTTAAGAGAGATTCTGAAGCAAGATACTCCTTAAGCTGTTTGAAGCAAGATTCATGTTTTTCTTCCCAAAGTATCGTTGCTCCTTTCTTTAGCAAGTCGGTTAGTGGTGCGGCTTTAAGAGCATAGTCCTTTACAAAGATCCGGTACCACCCTGTGATACCTAAGAACCCTCTGACTTCGGTTTGTGAAGTGGGTTGAGGCCATTCCACAATATCTTTGACTTTGTCAGGGTCAACAGAGACTCCTTCAGGTGAAATGATAAACCCTAAGTAACAGACCTTAGGGGTAAAGAAGGTACATTTGAATTTCTTTGCATACAGCTTATTTCGACGTAAAAGCTCTAACACTTTCCTAACATGTCCTTCATGCTCTTCCTCTAATTTGGAATAAATTAAGATATCGTCAAAGAATACTAGGACAAAATCATCCAAGAATTCTCTAAAGATATCGTGCATCAGACGATTGAAAGTTGCAGGAGCATTCGTAAGTCCGAAAGCCATCACTATAAATTCGTAATGACCATAACAAGTGTTGAAAGCTGTTTTGGAGATATCAGCCTCTTGGATTCGAATTTGATGATAGCCAGATCGAAGATCGATCTTTGTGAATATTTTGGCTCCATGTAATCTGTCCAGCATCTCATCGATACGAGGAATTGGATATTTATTCTTGATGGTAACCTGATTTAAGCCCCTATAATCTATGCAAAGTCGAAGAGAGCCATCCTTTTTCTTTTGGAAGAGAACAGGTGCACCCCATGGAGATGTACTAGGTCGGATAAACCCTTGCTCAATCAACTGCTTGAGCTGCTCCTTGAGTTCTATAGCCTCTGGAAGTGACATATTGTACGGCGCTGTTGAGATTGGTTCACTACCTGGAAAAATTTTGATTTCATGGTCTACCTCCCTAGGTGGTGGTAGTTCAGAAAGTTCACTGGGGAAAACATCTGAAAATTCTTCTAGCCACATTGGTTCAGGGTTGGAAGAATATTTTTCTACTTTGTTTAGCTTGACTACAAAAATTTGTTGACCCTTGCGTAACCCTTTCAAAAGACGATTAGCTTTGACCAAGTAAGCTTTTGGTCGTCCATTCTGGCCTTGAATAGTGACTTCTTGACCTAGGTTGTCCACAAAAGTAACACTTCCTTGGGCACAATGGATATTGGCATTATGACTGGCTAACCAATCCATTCCAAGAATTCCGTCATAGATTCCTATGGGTAACGTTCGAAAAGTAGCAGAAGTAGAGTATTCTCCCAACTTGAAATCTATTTTTCCCACAGTGTACTGAGATAACACCTCCTTTCCATTGGCTAATTCAACTCTCATCTTTCTTGTAGGATGTTGATTTAGTCCTAACCTCCTTAAACATTTAGGTGACAAGAAAGAATGAGTACTACCACAATCAATAAGAAGCTCAAATTTTTCACCTTGGTGATTTGCAGGTGTTTGAATGACAGCATATTGTTGTCTTGCTCTTGGGTTATCAATTGCAGCATGTAGAGTTGCTCTTTCCTCTTGTTATTCTCCCAATGTTGGTTCTCCTATGATAGCATTGACTCTGGCAGCCATTTCGCGCCCTCGACCTCGTCCTCCATTTCTTCCTCCACGATTTATTATTTGTCCTCGTCGTCTAGCTCGATTAGGTGTATTTGTTGCGGAGACTCGCCTCGGACATATATTCCTAAAATGTCCTAGCTCGTTGCATTCATAGCATCTAAGATCTGCATTTTGAGCTCCATTTGCTGAAGCTGCAACTATTGGATGAGTTTGGTGAACGGGGTGAACTTGCCTTTGGTTCCACATCATAGACCGTCCTCTCCCTCCAGCATTCCTTAAATTTCCATTTCGTACCCTTTGAGAGTTTGACATCTCTTTAGCTAAGGGTTTAACTCTTAAAAGAGCATCTTGCAAATTTTCAGGCCTCATGGCTTCTAGAGGAGTATTTAAAGGAGAATTTAGCCCTTGGCAGAAACGGGCTACTTGTTGATCTGCGGTCATTGGCGGAGCATAGCGCCCAAGAGTTACAAATTTGGAGTAGTATTCTTCCACTGTAAGATGAAACTGACGTAAGTTGAAGAATTCATTCATCTTAAGGGATTCATGTGCAGGTGGAAGATAACGTCCTTTGACAGCATACTTAATGTCTTCCCAAGTTTGAGTGTTTTGAGCTACTTGATTATCTTTGTAGTGTTGTTTCCACCAAAGCTTGGCATCCCCCGTGAGACGAAACATAGCCAACATTGCCTGGTTATCGGGAGTAGTACCAGCAGCAACAAAATAATCCTCCATCTCTTCGAGCCACACTTCTGCATCACGCTCAACTAGGGCTCCTTCCCCTTTGAAAGAGGGAAGTTTAGCTTGATTGAGAAGTAGCTTTTTCTCTTGAAGAGATGTATACACCGCACTCTGTGCGATATAGATTAAGTGAAACTTTATTGGATACTCTAACTTTAATCCACTTTAAGGCAAGACTTGATCAGACAATAATACAAACAAAAGATAATATTAATCCAACTTTATTTATATACACATTATTTACTACCAAGGTTGGTAGTCTTTAGGTACAACGATTGTAATGTCTCTATATTTTGAGTTTATTAACTACAAAAGGATAGGTTAAAGGATCAAAATAATAAGTTTCCTTTGACCCTTGAAATCTACGAGATACACATATGGGTCGAATCCTACCACCATGGATAACTTTTGTAACTTGGTTATAGACCCATTGAGTCTGAGATATCTTTTCTCCTCCCAAGGTAATGGTAGCATCTGGATTCTTAGTACCAATGAAAAGATACACTTCGATGACTTTTAACTCCTCTGCCCAACGAAGTTTCTTAAGATTGGTATCCATGCACCATATCTTGTCAGCATCGATGGTATAGATTCCTCCAGATGGACTCCAGTTGATACCCCATCCTCTATGCACCCTTGGAATAGGTGGTGCAAACACCCTATCCAAAATCATCATCACCCTTTTTCAAAACTGATAATTTGGTGATTGGCATGCATTTTCAAACATGATGGTGAACACCTGGAATTTCTGGTAGGCTGAATGAACATCTTCCTGTACCAGGAAAGTTCAGACTTCAATACCATATAAAAACTCAAAACAATTTTTCTAGGTTCTTCTATTATTTCAAACATTCGCATCCTTCAATATCCAAACATCAATCTGAAAATATCCCCAAGCTTTAACCTAGGCTCTGATACCAGTGTGAGGTTCCTGCCCCTAGTCGAGAGGAGCAGAGTACCTTTGATAGGTCTCCAATCCTGAGAAGGAAAAACCAACGGACATTGCCTTAGCTACTACGTAGCCACGGGCATGAACCGTTAGTGAAGGATTGGTCCTATCTCGCTATGGCGGAGCGTGACCACCATAACCCTATCTAAAAACTATCTATAATCAATTATACCTAAAAGTATAAATCTTAGAGTGACCAACCTGTGCGCTTTTTTCCCCATGTTTCAGAAGCACAGCCACCAAGGTTTGTCTCTTTTAAGATTTATGACTAAAAACAAATTCTAGCATTGGAAAGTTACCCGACTCATCGGGTCCACCCGTCCATAGAATGATACCGTCGGGGTATCATTCTCCCACTTTCCACACCACACTCACCCTTCTTTTGTTATCTAATTACTACCACACTGTTTAAACATACATGTTCCTTTACTTTATTTATGATACTGATTCGTTAAAACAACCCTTCAAACAGTATTACAAACAATTGTCAAACAAGAAGTCATCCAATTTTAAACCAACAACCCTTGGATTAGGTTCACTCAAGAATCTCTACTGGCGCTATTATGTCCGATCGGTGTATACATTATTCATAAAAACCCTTGTCCTCATCAGCGTCCCATACCGCTCGGCAAGTACTCGTTGTGCTAATCTGGACGTACTCCGGTCACAGCAACAACGGTGCCAATCTAGGCGTCATCCTCACGCCACCGCAAAACAAAACCGCAGTATCGCGCTGGGCTAATCTGGGTGTACTCCCACCACAGCATCAACGGTGCCATCCTGGGCGTCATCTCATGCCTCGGAAACTGCCACATAATACCAGCGCTAATAAGTAGAGATACTTGAGAAAAACCATACCGAAGGTTTTGGACAAACATTCTTTCCTATAGCAACCAGTTTAACCAGACAATCTTTCCTACTTGTCAAACATATGACGCGTTTCTTGGGGTTAAGCCCCGTGGTTTCGGTCCGTATTTTCTTTTCATAAGGTAAATAATATATTCCTATGGTCTCGCATATGCAATGATGCATAACTTGAAACTGCCATACTAACCTGTACCATAGCTCCGATTGGTCCGATTGGTGGAGACATAGCATTTTCCGCAGGGATTCCACCGTTACTTGTACCAGCTTCATGATCATTAGTGCCTTGTGTTCGAGCACGCTTTGGAGCCATTTTTTTGTACTACACTTATGTTATACACTTAGAACTTTAAATTGGTCAATTTCCCTAGTAATCTCCTTGTTTTCAAAGAGAGTTTGTAATTTGAACCCTCGCCAACTCGGATTTACACTTAGTGTTGTTGTTCTACATATAATTTCTATACACCAAATATTTGCTAATCTTAATTAATAAATTAAGTGTGTAAATTATGAGTGAAAGTTTAGGAATGCATTACTTTTATGCTTGACATTTCTAATCCAATTCTAACTTCAATTCTATACTTCAACTAAATCAATTTTTAGTTATTATTCAAAATTCTATTTAACCTAATTGACAATAACACTGGTGAATGAGAATTTCATCATGTATGATAAGAATACGATGAGTTCTCTTATGTATTAACTTTCAATTAACAATATATAAGTTAATAGTGAAGATGTACTAACTAGAGAGAATAGGTATACTTAGAGAGATTAGAGTAAGAGAAAACATACACACACATCTTTTCTAAAGTTAATTGAATATCCCCAATCTATTAGAGAGATTAGAGTCAAAGATAACACACACACACACACATATCCTTCTTAAACTAATTGAATCTTACTAATCTATTAGAAGATTAGAGTAATAATAGATAGCACACACACACACATAACTAATTGAATCTTACTAATCTATTAAAGAGATTAGAGTAAGAGATAGCACATACACACACACATAACTAATTGAATCTTACTAATCTATTAGAGATTAGAGTAAGAGATAGCACACATACACATAACTAATTGAATCTTACTAATCTATTAGAGATTAGAGTAAGAGATAGCAAACATACACATTACTAATTGAATCTTACTAATTTATTAGAGATTAGAGTAATAGATAGCACACACACACACATAACTAATTGAATCTTACTAATCTATTAGAGAGATTAGAGTAAGAGATAGCACACATACACACATATCCTTCTTAGAACTAATTGAATGCTCAATTAATACATACCTTATTAGTCCACTAGAGTTTTTGCTCTCTTAGTGGTTTGTGGACGCCTTCTCTCTAAGAGAAGTGGTAGCACTTCGTGAGCGCTATAGAGGCAATCTCTATGCCCAAAGTGTGAGCATGGATGCTCTATTTATAGCAGAAAGAAAAACGTCCAACTTTTTTTTTTTTTTTTTTTTCAAAAATCATATACGCGTTTTTGGTACCCATGAGTTTGACCACTTTGTCATTATCATCAAAAGATAAGGCCACTCCTTTCCATGTGATAGTGTGTCCCACTTTGTCCCCTCCTATGTGATCCATGTGCCTTCATTTGTCATCCCTATGTATTATTTTATTTATTTTCTTGATGATAATTTACTTTACATTTTTAAGTTAAACTTTACAGTCTTATATTAACTTTACAGTAGTAAAAGAAAATTCTACAATCAGTAAATAAGTCTTGCAATAAGTTAGTTAGTGATTCATATAGCTAAACATGTAAGAATTTTGTAGCGTAAATTTTAAATTCTAGGTTTTCTCAACCTACGATTCATAATTTGAACTTGAATATCTTAATTAATGAGTGATGGTTAAAAAAATTCAAGTGCGTAATAGAACTTGTGTGAAATTTGAAAGTAGAGACCTTACACTTACCTCCAAAACGAGGGGATGATGACCATTGAATTGAGCTCCTAGCAGGAAGCTCACTGCCTAACAAGCCTTCCTATCGAGTTTCTCAAGATCAACAAGAGGAGATCATGAGGCCAGTACAAGAGTTGGTTGACAAAGGGATGGTGAGGCCTAGCCCCTGTCCCTTTTGTTCTCTAGTCCTTTTAGTGAAAAACAAAGATGGTACATACCGTATGTGTGTGGACTATTGAGCACTAAACCATATCACTGTCAAAAAAAAATTTCTTGTGCCTCGCGTAGAAGATCTATTTGATAAGCTACAAGGCTCTACCTACTTCAATAGGACTGACCTTAAAAGTGGCTATCATCAAATAAAGATAGTAGCTGAAGATATTTGAAAGACCACGTTTCGAACAAATTTTGGCCTTTATGAATATCTAGTCATGCCTTTTGCCTTCACTAATGCACCAACTACGTTCACTCGTCTAATGGAGAAAATATTTAGAACCTATTGCAAATTCACTGAGTGTTCTTTCATGATATCATCATCTACTACAAGTCCTCGGAGGAACACAAGAAACATCTTCAACTGATTTTTCAAGCATTGAGGGAGAACAAGCTTTTTCTCAACCAGAAGAAAAGAAAAATCTTCCTTCAAAATATTCAATACTTAGGTCATATTATCTCTCAAGATGGTATCTGTATGGATCCATCAAAGTTAGAGGTAGTAAAACCATGGCCTCATGCAAGGAATCTACATGAGCTAAGAAGCTTTACTGGTATGTGTGCATACTATAGACGCTTCATAGAAAGATTTTATCAAATAGCAGACCATTACATGACTTAACAAAGAAGAACGTTAAGTATTTATGGACTGCTAAGGAGAAAAATGCTTTTGACAAGCTCAAAGAGAAGCTTACCTCCCAACCAATCCTCGTGCTTCTGGGTCTCTCAAAGACATTTGAGGTCCAATGTGATGCTTGTGGTGATTGCCTTAGAGCCGTCTTGCTTCAAGAAGGGCATGACATAGCATATGAGAGCCCAAGGCTCAATACGGATGAACGAGTCTTGGGCATTTATGAGAAAGAGATTTTAGTTGTTCTGCATGCCCTAGACACATGGAAGCACTATTTATTGGGGACTCAATGCATTCTACAAAAAAACAACCGAAGTCTCAAGTACTTCATGACGCTATAAGCAGGATGGAGACACACATAACGCCTCTAAAAATCACTCGACACAAACTATTGGGATGATACACACACATACTATGGGGCACCACTCGGCTTACACAACCCACTTGGCCGAGAAAGGGCACACACCAATGGAGTGAGAGGAGAGAGACTATCGATTTGCCCACTCAACATAGAGACACACACACACTCCCCCCCAAAAAAATCAGCTCAAAAGAGGAATATTTATGATATTTAGATACAATTGAGCTTGCACCACCACCAATGGGACAAATAGATCACAAAATATGGATGAAATATGCCACCTACAATCACAAATTTGAACAGAGGCTTCACTCATAGGAGAAACTTACACAGCCAAAACAGTAGGAAAAGTGAGGAATTTGGAAAAATGGACAGCGTCATTACGTCCGAAGCGTCATTCCGTGCGCCCACGGATAGCTTCCTTAAGAATTTTTATGTGTTATAAACTCCTCAATATTATAGAAAAAACACACTGGTATTGGTGACGATGAAAATCGATGTACTATGTACACACTATCCTATCTGTACACATGTGGGCCCCACGCAACCACCTGGCTCTAGAAAATGGGCAATTCTTTATTTGATGCACCATGCATGTGTATGTACATATGCGTAGTTACTTCTTCTAAAAAAATCCTAACATAATTTGCCCATCCCCTAGCCTACTAGATCATTCATGATCAGGAGCAGCAAAAAGAGATATGAGACTTGCCGCATCGCAGGTCTCCTCATCCCTCACAGACATTACGTGTTGTGCAGACAAATCATCTTGCTCCACCATCATCAATCTAGCATGATACAATTTCAAACGCAATCCATTTACCCTTGATTTATGTAGAATCTCATCCAGATTAGCCAGATGATATGTACCATTTGGAAAACACTCCACTACCTTGAAAGGACCTTCCCACTTAATTTGAAACTTCTTTTGGAATGTCTTGTCTAGCTTACTATTGTAGCACAAAACCAAGTCATGTTTCTTGATACCGTTACTTTTGACCTTTTCATTTATCTTTTCTAAAGCCTTATCTTGCATATGTCCATAATGTTCCAATGCGCTCATCCTATCCAGTTGATCCTCTTGTAATTGTAAGAGCCTCTCTTTAAATGCATCACTGTACTTCCCAAGCAACTTCTCTAACATCTTGACCGCCCCGCAGGCAACTCTACTTCCACTGGCAATAGTGCTTCCTTTCCATATACCAAATGAAATGGAGTAAACCTTGTACCTGTCTTTACCGAAGTACGGTAAGCCCATTATGCACTAGGCAATTCCAAATCCCAATTCTTTCCTTGGTGCTATTTCACTTTTGAAATAATTTTTACCAACTCACCATTGAATGTTTCATTTAAGCCATTACATTGGGGATAACAAGCAGTGGTATGTTGGTGCCTAATTTTTATCTTTGCACATAAAAAGTCTAATAGTTTAGCTCTAAAGCCTGTCCCCTTATCCAAAAGTAGCTCTAGTGGCACCCCAAACTTGCAACATATTTCATCGTACAAAAATTTTTCCACATCCTTTGCAGTGATTTGTTTTACAGCTATAGACTTTGTCCATCTAGAGAGATAGTCCGCTGTAGTCAAAATATAGCTTTTGTCCCTGCTTGTGATAGGTAACGGGCCAGTTGCATCAATCCCCCACTTTTCAAACACATCAAACGCCATAATGGTTTTTCATAGCTCTGGCTTCAACACTCTCTTCCAAAATTCTTGACACCTATTGCAAGACCTACACCAATAGTGAACATACTTGTGCAAACTAGGCCATACATACCCTTCTTGCAAGATCTTATGGAAGAAAACGGTCCACCACATGCACCTTCATGATTCTCTTCCAACACTCTATAAATCTCCTCCCGCCAAGGTACACATATCAACACAAGATCAGTCCCTTTCATGTACAAGACATCACCAATCAATTTGTATCTGGATGCTCTACGCAAAAACCATACTTCTTAGACTTCTGAATGTCCTTCGGAATGATTCCTGTTAGCAAAAACTCCTCTTCTTGAGCCAAACTTTCTTGGCCATCATAAAGAGGTAAATTGGTCCTCAACACAAATAGCTCCCTAATCTGCTTTGACCTGCTTCACGTGCTTCTCCATTTAGAGAACCTTCAATGTGTCTGATTGATGCTCCATGCTTTGAACTTTTTTAACAGGCCTTTAATTTTGAAACACATTTCCTTCAATGAGGTGTTCTTGCTCTTCCACACACCCAGCACTTGCTTCAAAACTAACAAGGCATCACCTTTTACGCTCAACCTTCTAATCCCA
This sequence comes from Adiantum capillus-veneris, assembly GCF_014529385.1. NCBI lineage: Eukaryota > Viridiplantae > Streptophyta > Polypodiopsida > Polypodiales > Pteridaceae > Adiantum > Adiantum capillus-veneris. Next base: position 87,444,867 of record NC_140934.1, read on the forward strand.
TGCTTCAAACAAACGCGTAGTCTGGCTTCCAAAGTAACATATTCAGCCTCATTGTTACTATAAGCATCCAATTTGAACCCTCTCTTGCATATTAGCTTCCCCTCTAGATCATAAAGTGCTATACCCCCTGAAGCCGCATCATGGCTCTTTTTGTATGAGCCATCAAAGAACAACACATGTGCATTGATGATTTGTGGCACTTCTTCAACTACCCTTCTCACCACCTCTTCCACTAGTTTTGTTATTGGACACTCAAATGTCCTGAGACACTAAAGTGTCTTGTTTTTCTAGCAGCTTGTCATAATTATTTGGTGAATCTAGAAAAAAATTCATAGGTCCCGTTCATATGTTAGGTCAACTATGAGGTGAAGAACATAGCCAAATTTTACTTTTGCCAAAATTAATACCAAATAAAGATTATAATGATAAGTCTTAAGATGAAAAATCATAGAAATTACTGCAGTTTTAACAAAATTTTCATAAACTGAATATAACTTCTCATCAAAATAAGATTTTACATAGATTTCAAGGTGTATGGATAGGGAAAAACTTATTATAGGAAGAAATTTGAGCTTCATAACTTAGTTATGGGACTAGTTTTTTGTTGTAATTAAAAGACCAATATCTAGAAAATGTTGACAAAGAGGAAAATTGTGGACTTTCAAGGACTTTTTCATTAACATGATGAGGTTATGGGACAAAACCTAAGGTGTACAATGTATCTATAGGTCAATACCCATCAACTAATAATTTTTCAAGGGTTCAAACTCATAGGCATCTTGTAATTTAAGCCCATTTAAAAAAAAAAATAGTGCATAATTTCCTGCAAAAAAAACATTGCTATGAAAAACTAATGAAAGTGTGTATATAAATCTCCCAATTGTGTCCATATGAGGTATTTATATACAAATAAGTGAGATGAACGGAAAAATATAGAAGTGGACTTTATTTTAAGGCTTATCTTTGATAAATAAAAAATCATAATTACAACATGTGCAGTTTTTTGGATACGCCATAAATCACCAAATGTGGCTTTCATAACCATTAAAAATTATCACCTTATGTAATGGAGTCATAGATCTAGTATATATGCATCATAATCCATTGTAAATTTATATGAAATAAATGTTTTTTGTGATCATTAATTGAATTTTGTGAATGTTGCATATTTGACCACAAGACTTTCCATATTTAATTCTAGTCACAAAGGATTTTTTTTCACATGACAATTGCAAAAATATCAAACACATATATAAGTAGTTACCACGGATTATTGCATGCACCTTGTTCATTTTTTTCTTAGGCGAGAGTACGAGTTTTAATGAAACACTGAATGCTACTTTGCGTAGTTTCTTTTCATGAGTGTAGTTATTATTTAGGTTATGATCAAAAGTGAGGGATTATAATTTCTATGAGTACTTTGAATAACATTTTATAAGTTTGTAAAAACATTTCTTGAGATATGTTCTAGATTTCATGTACCATTTTATTTAAATTCGCAAAAAAAGGACACTGAAGTGTCCTTTTTGGTACCAAACTAGTGTTAACAAGAAGGGGATTCTCCTTGTAAGTTAGCAAATTAGCTAGGGTAGCCCTTGTACTGTCTTCCACTAGAAAAGAGAACTCAAACTCTTGCAGCTCAATTACCCATTTATTCACCACATTTGACATGTTAGTGCCATTAATTAACTGTGGCAAAAAGGTGTAACTCATCAAGAAAACAAAAGGTTGTGGTAGCAAGTAATGACGAAATCGTCAACAAGCAAATATTACACTGGCCATCACTAGCTCTACTTACAAGAATTTTCTCTCTGTTACCAACTTCATATAATTGCTTCCCTTCCCCTTTTGCAATAGAATGGCTCCAATGGCATCATCCCCTACTGATGGATTTACATAAAATGCTTGCTCCCAATCAACAGCCTGCATGGTTGACAACCCCCTAACACCTCTTTGACCTCTTGAAACACTTCTTCACACTTGTCATCCCATTGCAATGGATCATGCTTTGCCACTTGTTGTAATGGATAAAGGAGCTGTGAAGACAATGGAATAAACCATGCCATGTACTTCACTTTGTGTATAAAGGTTGCCAATTGCTTTGTACTCGTAAGAGATGGAAGAAGAATAATAGACTTAACCTTGTCTGGATCAACCTCAATGCCATTTTCTGACACCATATGGCCCAATAACTTCAGCCTTGGATGTGCTAGATGACATTTCTTTGGATTTAGTTTTCCTCCACATTCATCATATCAAGCCAATACCATCTGCAGCTTCTCATGGTGTTCAGACCTACTGCTGTAGACACATAAGTCGTCCATAAAAGCTTTAACACAACTACCAACGAATGGTACCAATACCCAATTTTCTCTGTCTTGATAGAAAGATGGTCCATTTGACAACCCAAATGTCAATATTGTGTAGCAATGACAACCCCATGGCGTAATAAAAGTTGTCTTTATTCGATCTTTAAGAGCAATCTTCAATTGAAAATAGCTCGAAAAACCATCACACACACTGTACCTCTCATAACCTGCCACTGAATCCAAGATCTGATCAATGAATTGAAGAGGATATGGGTTCTTCTTAGTGGATGTATTTAAGGGTTTAAAATCTACACAAATTCTCCACTTTCCATCCTTGTTTGGGCTGACTAGTACTGGACTCACCCATTTTGTGGCCTCCACTGGGACTATGAACCTTGCCTTCAATAACTTGTCCACCTCTTCCCGCAAGGCTTCCATTTGCTCTTGACCCGTCCTTCTTAGCCTTTGTCGCACTGGCTTAGCACCTTCTTTCATATCTATATGCATCTCTTCTCCTTTGAACCCTCTAGTCTCTTCATATGAAGTAATGAACAAATTAGGAAAACTAGCCAGCATGTGCAAATATATCTCCTTCTCCATAGCTGAGAGGTCTCCACTGATCATTCGTGTCATCAATTCCTGTTTTTTTGACAATTCAACCTTGGTTTTGCATCAGCCCTTCAATCACTTCATAAGGCCCTTGACTTTCTTCAATCTCATTTGCAAATGCAATTAAACCAGACTCCTGGAAAATTTTTCCATCAAAAGAAATGCAACATCAACATCCTCATCACTGCTGGTAGTACTATCATTGTCCTCATCAATCACTATGGAATAGTCTTCATCTTCATAAGCTCTTCCAATACTTTCCTTGTGTCCATATTATATAGCTTCTTGGCACCTATCTTTCCATAGAGGCTAATCGTACCACGTCTCCAATCTTGAATAGCTCCCACTACACATAACCATGGTCTGCCCAATATAATAGGATATGCTCCCAAACCCGTTGGAATCACATCAAAATCAACCACCACCTTTGCATCATATGCCTCCACTTCTGAGCTCTTTACATCACCCAAACATTCTACTTTTTGATGGTTTGCCAATCTGATCCGGAAGCCTGACACCCTAGTCACTGTAAGGCCCATCTTCTCAACGCATGAGTGTGTTATGACATATATCTGGGCTCTAGCATCAACATAACCTTATCCCGGATTTTTTCTTTTGTTCCACACATCTACTATTGGACAAATGTCTGGTAGCTCATCCATCGCCAACACCTTCACTGAACCGCTCTCTAGTTCTTTCTCCATTGGGTTAACCATCCTCTTCCGCTGTCGCTTTAGCTTGGGCACCATCTCTATAAGCTGCCCAAAAGTAACATCTATTTTCCTGCTTGTTGTCAGATCCTCCTTCAAGTCATAGTTTAATTGCCCATCCCCTAGTGGAAAATCTGAAATGTGAAACTTGCGACAAGCCCTTCTTTTCCTCTTGGCCTTGACATCTTTGCCTTTATGGCTCTTTCCCTTCTTCTTGCTAGGAATAGGGGCACTTCTTCCTTCCTTATCCTGTGTGGTCCTCTTACCAACAGGCATCACTAATGTATCCTCCAACTTTGGTGCCTTATCCAAGGTAACCACACTTATCACTTTTGTCTTTCCCTTTTCCTCCTGGGTTAATGCATTGGTTCCTTCTTCTCCCTTAATTTCAATGCCATAATCATTTGACCTAGTTAGCAGCTATCTTGGCAATGGATGCATGTCTCCCCCCATCCTTGGTGGCTTATCCCATTGCGGGCTGATGTGGCCCAAGTCTCAGCAATTATAACATGTGAGCGTCTGCCTCAATACTCTAACATTGCTTTATCCAACACCATTTCTGGGTCTTTATTCACCTCTTGGATGCTTTACAAACCTCCCCCGACCTCGATTATTTTACACATTACCTTGCACTTTTAGGCTGATATTCTTCATTAAATCTACCACCTGCCTCATGTCTTGCCTTAGCCCATCATCTTGCACTATTGTAGTGACCACTGCTGGCATAACCTGAGGAGTAACAAACCATTGGCTCATGATGAACTCCTGTCATGCGACCTTGCAAAGAATCCATAGGCTGAAACTCAGACCTCCTGGGCAAAGACTCTACTCCTATCTGACTCATTCTTCTCAACTTCCACTCTTTATTCCTCTCTATCTCTAGTGCATCTTCATATGTCCTTGGCTTCTTTATCTTGAGTCTCCAACGTATATTCTCCCAAAGACCAGCCAAGAACCTGTCCTTCTTCATCATCTCAGGTGGAGGTACCTGTGGTGCTAAGGCCTTGCACATCCTCTCCCATGCCATTGAAAACTTACGTATGTATGCATCTACTGGCTCACCTTTCCCTTGCACCAAACCCTGTACTTCTTGCCATACTTTTCCACGATATTCTTTCTTCACAAAATCCACTTCCAATCCATGCCGTAGATTATCCCAACTTAATCGCACAGGTGGATCATCCACACGCAACTCCTCTTCAAATGCTTTGGACCAAACTCGTGCATCACTCTTCAAACAAACCTAGAGAAGACGTAACATTTGTGTCGGATCATGAATTTGATTGTTGATGCAGGCAACCTCCATCTTTTCCAAAAAGTCTTCCACATCTTCATCACTTCTTCCATGAAACTCCGGATAAGAGAAATCCATGGCTACCCAAGTGTTAATGATTTGAGAACCCCATCAAACATGTAAGAATCCAAAACTTTTGACTGACTCAATCCCTAGAAACTTCAATGGAGCTCAAATTTAGATAAGAACAAATACATGCACATCAAATGAGTTTTCATAGTTAATCATCGGAATTACAACAGGCAAAGGGCATTCCAGTATCTCTCTTAATCTTCTTGGCCCGAACATAAAGACTATGTGCTGCTCGAAAAAAATCTTCCTGGACACATGAACATTTATTTGGATTCTTTGTGTTAAATGAAAAGGAGTGAATTGAGGATTCTTTGTCCATTAAATCCAACCATGCAACTCCCAAGAAGGCACACCCAGCTTATCCTCTGATTTTACTAGAATTTCAGCAGCATAAGAGCATAAATGGCTCAAAAGACCAAAAAACAAGCCATAACAATTTGGAAAAATTTTGGTAGAGTTTCTCCAGAAGTTGAGCAGTATAAGAACCGAAAATATAGACTGTATATGTATGCATAACCTACCAACAATAGAACCCGAGCATCAATTAGGAATCACTAGTACATAGCCTATGGTGAGGTCACGAAAAGGGTGCTACAGCCACTTGTATCACCGAAAGGATCTCACATTTGAGAATCCCCCAACTCAATATAACCTCACGCTATCAACCCTCTCACAAAAGCTTATGAAAATCTCGTATAGTCAAGTCTTAGAAATGACTATCTTCCAGACCAAGTTGCAGAAATGGCTGGGACTGCTAGATAAAACCAAGTATGGCTCCACAAAGGCATACTATGGCAGTATCCACAAATAGAGTACAATACAAGACAATGCACTGAAACGGGTGCCAAATGATGCATACCCACGGCAACTATAAGTGACTCCCACTTGCCAGTATATCACTCTACTCCAGCTACCTGTACCTGTGTGAATCACATGTACCTGTACCTGTAACCTGTAACCTGTAATTTGCAATCCCAAAGATGAAGGTACTCGAAGAAGATCCTCCGTGGGGGCACCAAAAGAATGTGAGCGGGATGGAAACACACACAACACCTCTATAATCACCCGACACAAACTCTTGGGATGATACACACACACACACACACACACTATGGGACACCACTCGGCTTATACAACCCACCTGACCGAGACAAGGAACACACCAATGGAGTTAGAGGAGAGAGACTATCCATTTTCCCACTCAACACAGACACACACACACACACACACACACACACACAAGAAAAACTCACCTCAAAAGAGGAATATTTTTTATGTTTAGATACAATTGAGCCTGGTTCAACACCAATTGGACAAATAGCTCACACAAAATGGATGAAATATGCTACACACAATCACAAATTTGAATTGAGGCTTCGCTCACAAGAGAAACTTACACAACCAAAGCAACAGGACAAAGTGAAGAATTTGGCAAAATCGACAGCACCGTTGCACCAGCAGCGGTCAAAAACCCTAGTCTACAATATCAAAGTGCTCAAATCCGACCTCGAATGAGTAGTTTATGGCCAAAACAGGCTCCAAAAACAGCAAAAACTCAGTTGCTACTGTTCCTCCTCTTCTCTCCACATTTTTTCTGGTCTTCTCTCAGGTTTTTTTAGTGTCCACACTTCACTTTATCCCTTGGGAACCTTTGGCCTCTTAGTTGACCTCAAACAGACCCTGAACAGGCCAAAAACTGGCCACGCAGTGCATTTTTGTCACCCTTTTACATCCATCCGCACACGTGGCACTCAATTTTTTCCAATAATGCATCCTGCAACCATGTGAAGTGGCCCCCAAATATAGTTTTCATGATGACCTTTCTGCATAATCATCACAAAAAAACACCCACGTTGTGTCCTCGCTTACCCACGTGCAAGTATTGACCCCATTTGACCTCCTGACGTTACTAGATGCCATCTGACGCACCTGCTTACCTCATGTTGTTGGCTCGTGGATAGCTTCTTTGAGAATTTCTAAGTACTACCAAATCCTCATTATTATAGAAAAGACACACTGGTACTGGTGATACTGAGAATCAATGTACTATGTACACGTTGTCCTACTTGTACACATGTGGGCCCCACCTAACCACCTGGCTCTGGAAAATGGGCAATCTTTTATTCAATGCACCATGCATATGTATGTACATATGCGCAATCACTTCTTCCAGAAAACTCCTATCAACACAAACCAAACTTTCTGACAAACAAATGAGGTGGGAGATCTATATTTTGCAATTTAATTTCCATATTGCTCACATTGCTGGTAAGCACAATCAAGTGGCCGATGAACTTTCATGACAACCAGAAGTCAATATGGTGTCTATAGAAACTCACAATGATCTATCTTCTATGATAGATGAGTATGCTAGTGACCTTGAGTTTTGAGACATAATATTAGCCCTTCCTTTGGGAAAGAAAGAGAAAACATTCACCTTGGAGGATGGCTATCTTCTCCACGGCAATAGGCTATGTGTTACCCACTCCCTTCGTGAGAAAGTTATGTATGAAGCCAATGATCCTCCCTATGCGGGACATACGTACATTCAACCTGCTCTTTGAGGAGTAGAAACGTACTTCTATTGGCATACCATGAAAGTGGACATACAAGAGTATGTTTCAAAATGTGTAGTATGCCAAAAGACCAAGTATGATAGAGGGAAGCAACCTGGATTAATCCAAGAATTCCCTATCCCAAATTCACCATGGGAGAGCATATCTATAGATTTCATCTTTAACTTACCAAATTCTATCGATGGGCATATGGGAATATGGACAATAGTTGACAAGTTTAGCAAGCAAGAACACTTTAATCCTGTCAAAAAGACTATTAAGGCACACCAAATGGAAACTCTCTTCAAATCACAGATTTTCAAACACTATGGATTTCCAACATCCATTGTGTCAAATAGACATCCTAGATTACCAATAACTTCTAGAAAGGTCTCTTTGAAGATCTAGGAACAAGATTGAATTTCTCTTCGGCCTATCACCCACAAACAGATGGACAAAGTGAGATAGCCAATCTTACGATACTTGATCTACCAAAGACTTATGTTACAGAATTAGATCAACTCTCACAATGGAAAAAATACCTACCTCCTGTAGAGTATGCATACGATAATACTATACATACTACTACGAGAAAAGAACCTTTTGAAATAATTGAACAAAGACCTAAAAATCCCTTGCTACTTAAAGTACATGGGAAGATCTTCACTGCCCGATGAGTATAGTCGTGCCTATAAGAATCTTTCCAAAAGATTAAGGAATCTGTATCCATCTCTCAAAAAAGGCAAAAAGGTGCTGTTGACAAGCACATAAGGGCCTTAACCTTCAAATAAAATGACTGGGTCTTACTTAAGTCTCCTAAGACTCGATTGAGGCAAACGACGGGCAAATATCCTACCGGCCATCAAAAGTATTATGCTACGCTAGAAAAAAGATACTATGGTCCTTTCCAAATCTTGAAGCTCATCAATGAGACGGCTTAGCAACTCAATTTTCCCAACCATTAACTCATACACAATGATTTTCATGTGAGCCTACTTAAGCCCCACAAGGGAGACCACCAAGTGAACCATAATTTCAAGAGAGAGGTAATGTCCTTTGACCTTAGGTAAGCTAGGGTTGAGCTTGAGGTGGGATCCCGCCGACCCAAGCTTGAGGTGCTTGTCGTGCTTGATCATATTGAGATGCTTGAGGTGCTTTTCATACTTGAGATGCTAGGGTTGTACTTGAGGTGGAAACCCGGCCCAAGATTGAGGGGCTTTAGGGCCAATATTATGGTGAGAACTCCTCCCCTATGCAAACACTTCTGTAACTCAGATGAACATTGAAAATTGTTTAAAGGTGTAAATTGTATATTTTGTTCATAGACCCTGGGGAGGGGTTATCTCTCACCTGGTATCAGAGCATATGCTTAAGGTTATGGGGATAGCCTAAAGCCTGATATTAGTCGGGTTAGTTATACATTGTGTATGCATTCATGCATGCTGTTTGACAAAGGAGATTGTATTCATGATGCATCTATAAGTGGCATAAACTCTCTCTCTTGCAAAAGTATTGTTCATGCCAAGTTAACTAAACGCTATGTTTATGTTGCTACCATCAATTATGTTCACCCTCTTTGCTCACAAAGTACTTTGCCTAATTTCTGCTACTCTTAAAGTTAATAGGCCATTTTCACTACATTACACTTCAATGAGGAAAAGCTATCTAAGTATATTTCTTGTATTTTTGATAACTGTACTATTATCTTTGTAGGACAATGCTTTAACCAAAGCCTGGGCATTCCTATGGGATTCTCATGCTCTCCCCTTATGTGTAATTTTATATTTATCCTTCTTTGAGTACAAATGGTTTCTCCAAACCATGGGTAATAAAATCAATTATCATAAACTCTCTCATTCAAACACACGTATATGTATATGGATGACATATTAAGACTCAAAGATAAAACCTATTTAGAGGAAATTAATCTTATTTACCCAAATTGCCTTAAGATTGAACCAACTTTTGGCCATGGATTTTCTACAACCTCTGGCTTCTTTTCTACTTTTGTACACTTCCTTAATTTTACAATCACACTTCATAACACCTGTAATGGGGGCCATGACTACCATTTCACTTGAAAGTGGAAACCACAGAATGGGTGAGTCCAGTAGTAGTTAGCCTAAAGAAGGATGGAAAGTGGAGGATTTGTGTAGATTTTAAATCCTTAAATGCAGCCACAGATCTTGGATTCAGTGGCAGGGTATGAGAGGTACAATGTGTGTGATGGTTTTTCAAGCTATTTTAAATTGAAGATTCCTCTTGAAGACCGAGCAAGGACAACTTATGTTATGCCATGGGGTTGTTATTGCTACATGGTATTGTCATTTGGGTTAACAAATGGACCGTCTTTCTATCAAGAGAGAGAAAATTGGGTATTGGCACCATTCATTGGTAGTTGTGTTAAATCTTTTATGGACAGCTTCTGTGTTTACAGTAGTAGGGCTGAACATCATGAGAAGGTGTAGATGGTATTGATGAATGTGGTGGACAACTAAATCCAAAGAAATGTCATCTAGCACAGCCAAGGGTGAAGTTATTGGGCCACATGGTGTCAGAAAATGGCACTCAGGCTGATCCAGAGAAGGTTAAGTCTATTATTCTTCTTCCATCATGTACGAGTACAAAGAAATTGGAAACCTTTATACACAAAGTGAAGTAAATGACACGGTTTATTCCATTATCTTCATAGCTCCTTTATCCATCACAACAAGTAGCAAAGCATGATCCATTGCAATAGGACGACAAGTGTGAAGAAGTGTTTCAAGAGGTGAAAGAGGTGTTGTGGGGGCTATCAGCCATGCAGGCTCCTGATTGGGAGCAAGCATTTTATGTAAATCTATCAGTAGAGGATGATTCCATTAGAGCCATGCCATTGCAAAAGTGTAAGGGCAGCCATTATATGAGGCCAATGTATTTTTCAAGCCGAGTGAGGCTGGTAGCAGACAAAAAATTCTTGGAAGTAGAGCCAGTGATGGTCAGTGTAATATTTTCTTGTCGACAATTTTGTCATTACTTGCTACCACGACCTTTTGTTTTCTTAACGAGTTACACCTTTTTTCCATAGTTAATTAATGGCACTAACATGTCAAACGTTGTCAAGGAATGGGTAATTGAGCTGCAAGAGTTTGAGTTCTCTTTTTTAAAGGAAGACAGTACAAGAGCTACCCTAGCTGATTTGTTAACTTAAAATAAGAATCCCCTTCTTGTTAATGAAGAGGTGGTGAAAAGGATAGTTGGAGAAGTGCCACAAATCAACAATGCACATGTGTTTTTCTTTGATGCTCATACAGAAAGAGCCATGATGCGGCTTCAGGGGGTATAGCACTTTACGATCCAGAGGGGAAGCTAGTACAAGAGAGGGTTCAAATTGGATGCTCATAGTAAAAATGAGGCTGAATATGCTACTTTTGAAGCCGGATTACACATTTGTTTGAAGCATGGGATTAGAAGTTTGAGCATAAAAGGTGATGCCTTGTTAGATGTGAAGCAAGTGCTGGGTGTGTGGAAGAGAAAGAACACCTCATTCAAGGAAATGTGTTTCAGAATTGAAGGCTTGTTAAAAAAGTTCAAAGCACGGAGCATCAGACACATTGAACGTTCTCTAAATGGAGAAGCACATGAAGCAGGTCAAAGCATGATTGGATGCTCATAGTAAAAATGAGGCTGAATATGCTACTTTTGAAGCCGGATTACACATTTGTTTGAAGCATGGGATTAGAAGTTTGAGCATAAAAGGTGATGCCTTGTTAGATGTGAAGCAAGTGCTGGGTGTGTGGAAGAGAAAGAACACCTCATTCAAGGAAATGTGTTTCAGAATTGAAGGCTTGTTAAAAAAGTTCAAAGCACGGAGCATCAGACACATTGAACGTTCTCTAAATGGAGAAGCACATGAAGCAGGTCAAAGCATGATTGGGGAGCTATTTGTGTTGAGGACCAATTTACCTCTTTGTCATGGCCAAGAAAGTAAGGCTCAAGAAGAGGAGTTTTTTCTAACAGGAATCATTACGAAGGACATTCAAAATTCTAAGAAGTATGGTTTTGTGCGTACAAGATACACGTAAAATTTGATGGGTGATGTCTTGTACATGAAAGGGGCTGATCTCGTGTTGAGACGTGTACCTTGGTGGAGGAGCTTATAGAGTGTTGGAAGAGAATCAAGAAGGCGCATGTGGCGGACATTTTTATCTAAAGATCATGTTGCATGAGATCTTGCAAGAGGGGTATGTATGGCCTAGTTTTCACAAGGATGTTCACCATTGGTGTAGTTCTTGAAATAGGTGTCAAGCATTTGTGAAGCGAGTATTGAAGCCAGAGCTACAAAAAACCATTATGGTGTTTGATGTGTTTGAAAAGTGGGGGATTGATGCAATAGGCCCGCTACCGATCACAAGTAGGGGAAAAAACTATATTTTGACTACAGTGGACTATCTCTCTAGATGGGCAGAGTCTATAGCAGTAAAACAAATCACTACAAAGGATGTGGAAAAATTTGTGTACGATGAAAAATGTTGCAAGTTTGGGGTGCCACTAGAGCTGCTTTCGGATAAGGGGCCAGGATTTAGAGCTAAACTATTAGACTTTTTATGCGCAAAGATGAAGATTAGGCACCATCATACCACTCCTTATTACCCACAATGTAATGGCTTAAACGAAAGATTCAATGGTGAGTTGGTACAAGTTTTTTCGAAAGTGAAAGAGCACCAAGGAGAGAATTGGGATTTGAAATTTCCTAGTGCATTATGGGCTTACCGTACTTCGGTAAACACAGGTACATGGTATATGGAAAGGAAGCACTATTGCCTGTGGAAGTAGATTTGCCTACAGTCAAGATGTTAGAAAAATTGATTGGTCCGCCTAGTGATGCATTCAAAGAGAGGCTCCAAGAGGTTCAGCTGGATAGGATGAGCGCATGGGGACATTATGGGTAGATGCAAGATAAGGCTTTAGAAAATATAAATGAAAAGGTCAAAAGTAAGGGTATCAAGAAACATGACTTGGTTTTTTGTTACAGTAGTAAGCTGGACAAGACATTCCCAAAGAAGTTTCAAATTAAGTGGGGAGGCCCTTTCAAGGTAGTGGAGTGTTTTTCGAATGGTACATATCAACTGGATAGCCTGGATGGGATTCTACATAAGTCAAGGGTAAATGGATTGCGTCTGAAATTGTATCATGCTAAATTTATGATGGTGGAGCAAGATGAGATGTCTGCAGAACAAGTAATGTATGTGAGGGATGAGACGCGGCGAGTCTCATATCTCTTTTTGCAGCTCCTGATCATGAATGATGTAGTAGACTAGGGGATGGGCAAATTATGTCAGGATTTTTTTCGAAGAAGTAATTACGCATATGTACATACACATGCATGGTGCATCAAATAAAGAATTGCCCATTTTCTAGAGCTAGGTGGTTGCGTGGGGCCCACATGTGTACAAATAGGATAGTGTGTACATAGTACATCGATTTTCATTGTCACCAATACCAGTGTGTTTTCTCTATAATATTGAGGAGTTGATAGCACATAAAAATTCTTAAGGAAGATATCCGTGGGTGCACGCCATGAGGTAAGCATGTGCTTCAAATGACATCTAGTGGCGTGAGGAGGTCGATGGGGTCAATACTTGTACGTGGGTAAGCGAGAACACAACGTGGGTGTTTTCTTGTGATGATTATGCAAAAAGGTCATCATGAGAACTATATTTGGGGGCCACTTCATGTGGTTGAGGGATGCATTATTGGAAAAAGTTGAGTGCCAACTGTGCGGATGGATGTAGAAGGGTGACAAAAATGCACTACATGGCCATTTTTTGGCCTGTTCGGGGTCCGTTTGAGGTCAACTAAAAGGCCAAAGGTGCCCAAGGGATGAAGTGAAGTGTGGAAACTGGAAAAAACTGAGAAAAATACTATCAAAGTGTGGAGAGAAGAGGAGGAACAGCTGCAACTCAACTTTTGCTGTTTTTGGAGCTTGTTTTGACCATAAACTGCTCATCTGAGGTCGGATTTGAGCACTTTGATATTGTAGACAATGGTTTTTGGCCTCTCCGAACTCAATGGTGCTGTCCATTTTTCTAAATTCCTCACTTTTCCTTTCTATTTTTGGTTGTGTAAGTTTCTATAGTGAGCGAAGCCTCTGTTCAAATTTGTGATTGTATCTGCCATATTTCATCCCTATTGTCTGAGCTATTTTCCCCATTGATGTTGGCCCAAGCTCAAGTTTTTTGGATGTGTGTGTGTGTGTGTGTCTCTGTGTTGAGTGGGAAAATGAATAGTCTCTCTCCTCTCACTCCATCGGTGTGTTCCCTGTCTCGACCAGGTGGGTTGTGTAAGCCGAGTGGTGCCCCAGTGTGTGTGTGTGTGTATCATCCCAAGAGTGTGTGTCAAGCGATTATAGAGGCTCTATGTGTGTTTCCATCCTACTCACAATGTAGATGGAGACCTCTTGGTACAATTTTGGAGATAATGATTCTAAGTATTTTCTTGGAAGGAGCTAAAGTAATCGACTATCCTTTCACTTATGGTGGTTAAAACTCCTTTACTTTTTGGCATAAAGCAAGAAGTATTATTGTTAGTACATTGCATGTGACTATCCTATTATTTAACTGGGATCCTGGAGGATATTGACACAAAAATTTGGAAGCCGTAGGATTCCCATTTACTGAAAGGTAAATGTCCCAGAGATCTCGCTAATGGCCAAATGCAATGGCTAGTTCAAAATACCGCCTTATCAATGAAAAAATCTACTGCAAGGGTAAGGATCAAATTATTACACATGGACCTCTCTCTAGAGAGATCACAAAAGTCATCTCAAGTTTCCATGATGGTGTCTATGGAGGGAACTTTGCACTTGAAAACACTAAAAGGAGGGTCTACAAGCTGGGTTTGTGTGACCTATTTTATAGAGAGATGTGAATCACTGGTGTAAAATATCCAAGGAATGTCAGAAGTTAGGGCATAGGAGGCTTATATATGAGCCACAAAATCCTATAATCTCTTATAGACCATTTGAGAAAGGGAAAAGAAAGACACAATTGAAGATCAAAGTGAAGATGCAGCGTTGGAACCTATCAATGAAGATGAAATACTGGAAGATGTACAAGGATATTGAACCTATAGAAGATCAAATGTGGCACATACCAGAGGATGTGTAGGTTTAGAGGGGGTGGATTGAACCTACAGAAGATCAAGTGTGGCACATATACTAGAGGATTTGTAGGTTTAGAGGGGGTGGATGTCGTGCAGTGACACGTACATAGTGGGAACGAATACTACGATATCTATCTTGAAACTTTTTAAATACATAAGTATATTTCTTATAATATACATATGCATATCTAAGTATAATAAAGAAATATCTATCACGTCCTATTATTTATCTTAAGGGTAACATATTCGTACTTTATCGTTAGAAGGTACTATAGAAAAAGCGTCAATAGCTTCGCCTCTTTAACTTGGGGCAGAAAGCATTGGTTCTTTCTTTCTACTATCTCTTATCATCTCACACCCTAGCTAGATCCTATATCTAGGATAACTTCCAGTATATATATATTCTATGTATTTTTCATATATTTCTTATATTTCTTTTTAACAACTACTAGGAAGGAATCAAATCCTAGTGGGACACTAGCTTGCATGATTTTCAAAGTTGCACTTATTTTAATGCATTATTAAGAGAATTCTTTGTCAAAAAGCAATGTCATGCTTTCATATAGCATGAGATGTCCATTGGAATCAAGTGAAATCCTAAGCGAAGGGGACCACAAGAAGACTTTTGCTGCTAAAAAGATACCTTATTTTGGTGAATTTTTTACACATAAGGTTCCACTCTGAATTGGAAAAAGTATATAAAATGGGAGTCGTAGCTCATAAGCTAGAATTTTTGCCCCTATTTTTATTTATTTTTTTATTTGGAGCCACGGTTGAGCAGATATGATCAAAATGGTGGACCCACGTCTTCCCACATCATGGAGAACTCATTCAAACCTTGTCAGTCCCTGTTCACAGTGACTCTTCTCTTTCTTGTGTAACCCATGGGGGTTCCCTTCACCTATAAAAGGAGACGTCTTCTTTCTTGAAAGCCATTCAAGTGGGAGTGAGAGGATTCATGCCAAATAAGACTTTAGTCCTACACTTTCCTTTGAGGAAGGCTAGCTAAACTTGAAAGCATCCTTGTAAACATCAACTCTAGTCAATCAAGGGCGAAGTCTTCTATCTCTTGCCATCTTCATCAAATTGGCAAACTTTCTTGAAGGGGTTGATAAGTAAGGTGTTTTTTACTTTGTTATTTTGTAATTTTTTGTATTTCATCTCCAAGTTCAACCTATACCTCCATGTCTTCTACTATTTCTACCTCTACTCCTATCTCCATCTCTCTTGTGTCCTAATTTTTTCCCTTGAAGGCATTCAAGCAACAACACTCTATCAACAACCTTCTTGTCAAGAAATGCTAGTGCACAAGGCACATCTCTCCCCGCTATAGGTACATCTATCATCAAAGTATCCTAATTGCCTACGGTCAAGAATAGGGCTTGGGAGGGAAACTTCTCTTCTCTTCACTTCACTCATATCTACATTTCTCATATACTAGAGTTTGTAGAGAACATACCATAACTCCAAAACCCCAACTCCAAAATACATGATTTGAAACTTTAAAAAATCTCTACAAACTTGATAGCAAAAGTGCTGAAATCCTTCAAATCAAACCCACACAAAACTATGTTCAAAATCAACGTGACCAGGATGCTGTAGCAGGAAGACTAGGTGTAGAGATAGCTAGTCAAGGGCAAAAAGTTGCATCCAAAGGCATCAAGAAGATAGAACAATCTCAAACCTGCAAAATTCTAAAAGTGTACGAGTTTTAGTTATGTACAAGTCTCTGTTCAAAATACTCACTCTCTGGCGATTACAGCAGCCCGACAGCTGCCACTAGACTAGCGACTTGCAGTGCATGTATATGTGCTTGCTAAATCAAGCTAAAAAAACCACAAAAATAAATCCCACACACCCTTTTGACATCGGGCATCATGTCCATATGTACAAAAAATAGGGTGTGAGAAATGTGCCCAACATAGTTTGCTACACCCGAGCCTGCTAGATCATTCATGCTCAGCAGCACAAAAGAGATCTTGAAAACCACATGAGTGAGTCTTCACTTAATCTTCATCATTCACCATATGATCAACAAATTCTTCAAAAGAAGGATCATCCTCAATCAGAGTCATCAACCTTGCAATATACTTCTTCAACCTGTAGCCATTCACACGTGCTTCATGTGGGGTGCCATCCAAGTCAGCAAGCTGACATGTGCCATTTGGAAACCTTTTTAAGACTAAGAAAGGACCTTGCCACTTGATTTGAAATTTCTTTTAAAAAGTGCTATCAAGCTTACTATTGTAACAAAGCACCATGTCACCCTTATTGACGTCCTTGTCCTTCACCTTGTCATTTGCCTTTGCTTGATTCTTCTTTAAGACCTGCTCATAATGCTAAAAAACCAACAACCTATCCAGTTGTACACATTGCAAATATAGAAACGTTTCCTTGATTGAATTATTTGGCTCTTCTTCAAGATTTACCATCATCTTCAAAGGTGGTATCTCCACCCCAATAGGAAGTAAAGCCCCTTTGCCTAAAACTAGAAGGAAGGGAGAGAAACCAGTACCTGATTTGATGGCAGTCCTGTAAGCCCATAGAGCAAAAGGTAGCTCTAAATCCCAAATCTTCACATTTTTTACTGTCATCTTTGTAAGCAACCTTATAAGCTGCCCATTAAACCTTTCATTCATGCCATTGCATTGGGGATAATACGGAGTAGTAAACTTGCGATGCACATGAAGCTTCTGACATAGATAATCCACCAATTCTCCCTGGAACCTAGACCCTTGTCAGAAAGTAAATCCAATGGCATGCCAAATTTGCAACAAATATCTTCATATATAAATAAGGAAACATCTTCACTCGTGATGTGCTTAACAGCTTTGACTTCGGCCCACCTGGATAGATAGTCAACACTAGTAAGTATGTAACATTTGCCTCTATCTGTCATAGGCAGAGGACCTGTTGTATCAATACCCCACTTCTCAAACACATCATAACCCACTATGGTGCCTCTAATTTCTGATTTGAGAACCCTATTTTCCATGCTTTGACACTCTTTACAAGACTTGCACCAATGATGAACATCACGTTGAACGCTTGGCCACACATACCCCTCCTGCAAGACTTTATGCAAAGTGATCTTTGAAGCAAAGTGACCACCACAAGAACCCTCATGATTCTTCTCTAGAATTTTGTAAATTTCCTCTTTCCAAGGAAATTTTCTCATCACAAGATCAGCCCCCTTCATATATAAGGCATCACCAAGTAGCACATACCTTTGGCACGACGTAGGAAGGCATACTGTTTTGACTTCTCTAACTCTGATGAAAATATACCTGTTTGTAGAAACTCTTCCTCCCTCTCTAAATCCTCCCTTCCCAAATAAAGAGGAGAATCAGACCTTATCACATACAATTGCCCAATTGAAGCTTGTTGTGCACCATGTGCTTCTTCATTTTGAGACCTGTCCACATGCCTTAAACTCCAAGCTTCAAAATTCTTAAGCAGATTCTTCACTTGAAAACACATATTTTTCAGACTTGGATTCTTACTTTTCCACACCCCAAGTACTTTCATAACCACCAAAAGGGCATCACCTCTTACCCTCACATGACGGATGACAAGCTCAAGGAAAATGTTGAGACCTTTCTCCAAAGTAGTATACTCAGCTTCATTGTTGCTGTGTGCTGTAAGCTTCAAGATCCTTTTAGTTACCAATGCACCTTGAGGATCATAAATTACAACACCTCCCGAAGCTTCACCATGCACTTTCCTCTAAGAGCCAAAAAAAAAAAAAGATATGCATTGTCTATGTCCAGAGCTTCCATGTGTTGCTTCTTCACCGCGTCCTCCTTAAGAAGAAGAGGGATTTCCTTATAAGGAAGAAAATTAGACAATGTAGCCCTTGTACTCTCCTCAATAAGAAAAGAGAATTGGAATTCTTGTAGCTCCACAATCCACTTCATGAGCCTCTTTGACAAAGTAGGGCTATTCACCAATTGAGGTAGAAGAGTGTAGCTAGTGAAGAATGCGAATGGTTTAGGGATAAGGTAGTGCCTAGATCTTCTAAATTCATAAAATCAACTCATCATGATGAGATCCACCTTAGTATATCCTCTTTCCACCTCTAGCTTCACCCTGCTAGCACAATAGATAGGATTCATGTAGTGGGAGTTATTCCCTCTTTGAAGAAGCATAGCTCGAATAGCATCCTCACCTACTGATGGATTCACATAAAACTCCTTATCCCAATTAGGAGCTTGCATAGCAGGAAGAGAACCAAGAACCTCTTTGATACCTTGAAAAACTTCTTCAGATTTATTTGTCCATTGTAGAGGATCCAACCTTGCTACTTATTGTAGAGGTTAAAGAAGTTGACAGGACAAAGGAATGAACCTTGCCGTATAATTAACCTTTTGAATGAAAGTAGAAAGTTCCTTTGTGTCCTTAGGTGATGGGAGGAGCACCAAAGTCTTCACTTTATCAAGATCCACTTCAATCCCATTCTCCGAGATCATATGCCCCAAAAACTTCACTCTTGGTTGATCAAGATGACACTTCTTTAGGTTGAGTTGACCTCCAATTTCATCATATTGCTTCAATGCCATCCCAAGATTTAATGATCATTTCTAGAGCTATAAACATAATAGTCATCAATAAGTTCGTTCAAAAGCTTACCAAGAAAGGGAGAGAACACCTTATTGACGCGCTTTTGGTACCACACACAGCCATTCATAAGACCAAAAGAAAGCACACAATAACAAAATCATCCCCATGGTGTGATAAAAGTGGTCTTATTTTGGTCTTCCAAAGACAAGGTGAGATGAGAATATCCATAGAATCCATCACATACACTATACCTCCCATGCCCTGCAGTAGAATGAAGTATGTCATCTGTGAAAGGAAGAGGGTATGGATCCCTCTTCATGGCTGCATTTAGAGGCTCAAAATCAACACACATCCTCCACTTTCCATACTTATTGGGTGTGATCACAACAAGACTCACCCATTCTACAGTACTCACAGGACATATGAAACGTGCTTCAAGAAGCTTGTCTACTTGTTCTCTTAAAGCATTAAGTTGTATCTGTCCCATTCTCCTTAGCTTTTGGCGTACGGGCTGAGATCCTTCCTTGATTTTAATGTGAATTTCTTATCCCTTAAAGGATCTAATTTTCTCATAATAAGTGATGAATAAATGGGAAAATTGTTGTACCATATGTAGGTACTCACCCTTCTCATGACTAGTCAAGTCGGGAGACAACATACCTTGTATCATCTCATGATTGATATTAGGTTGAACTTTGGGTTGTATCAGCTCTTCAATTTGCTCATAAGGACCAGAGTTATCCTCATTCTCCATAAGGCCAATAAATCTCTATTTCTCATCATGATCTTCTTCAAGAAACAAGGAGGAAACATCTAGATCACTATCACTACTATCTTCCACTTCACTGCCATCATCCCCATTGTCTTCTATTTCACTTGAGTACTCTTATTCATCACTTTTGTCATCAAAATCAGCATCTAAATATTGCTTGCTAGACATGTCAAACCTCTTCTTATCACCCCTTTTATTGTAGAGAATGATGGTACCATGTCCCCAATCCTGTACAGGTTTGGTTGCATGTAGCCATGGTCTTCCAAGGATGAGAGGGAAAGCACCAATAGGCTTGCGGGCATAACATGGAAATTCACCAACACTTTAACATCAAATACATACACCTCCAAATCCTTTATAACTCCGAAGTACCTCACCCTTGATTGGTCGGAAAGCTTTATGCAAAAACCTGAATTCTTCACCATGTTGAGTCCCAACTTTGATACACAAGCTTGAGTAATAACACATACATGTGCACCTCCATCAATATAAGCCTCTCCAATGAACTTCTTCTTATGCCATGCATCCATAGTAGGGAATATATCAGGTAGCTCATTCAAAAACGATACTCTCACTAACAGCCTTGCAGGATCCTTCTTCATGGGCTTGACTACATGCTTCCATTGCCTCTTTAACTTGGGACACATATCCATAAGCTGCCCGAAGGTAACATCAACCTTTCTATCCACCAAATCAGCCCATAAACTATAATCTAGTTTCCCTTCTCCCAAAGGAAATTCGGATGCATTGTAATGTTTCTTGGAGTTTCTCTTCTTCTTCTCTTTACCTGTACTTTTTTCAACCTAATTCCCTCTTTTATGGCTGGGACTTGCATCACTCATGTCATGATCTCTTGTAACCCTCTTACCCACAGGCATGACCATAGCTCTGGAATCATCCTCTTTCTTCTCCAAATGAATTATGCTTACCACTTTTTTTTTGCCCTTCTCTTCAGGTATCAAACCACTTGGCCCTGCTTCCCCTTTAATCTCAATCCTTAATCTTGAGCTCGAGAAGGAATTTGTGGAGGAAGAGGAAACACGTCACCACCCATTCTCTTTGGCTTGTCACATTGAGGGCATTTATGACCCCATTCACCACAATTGTAACATTGAAACATATCCCCTCTTCCACCCATGCCTCTTCCTCTACCACCTGTAAACCCCTCATTGCTTCCATACCCACGTCCATATCCATAGCTTTGATCTCTTCCACCTCCCATCATATGCACACTAAGATTCTTCATAAGACCTACAACCTCTTGCATCTCCTTGCAAAATCCATTCACATCATGAGAAGCTTGTTGATCATAACCTGGCTCCCTGATGAGGACTCTTGGTTGCTCTATTGCTTTCACTTCAACCTTTGGCTTGACATTGATTCCAAGTTGATGAAGACGATCTGCTTTCCACTCTTTATTCTTTGCAATTTCAACTGCCTCCGCAAAGGTCCTTGGTTGCTTAAGCTCTACCTTCAAGTGTAGGTTACTCCTCAAACTTGCAAGAAACCTATCCTTCTTCAACATTGCTAAGGAATTTCATCCCCCAAAGATGTACATCACTTTGTCCATAACGCATTGAATGCCTTCACAAAGTCTTCTATGGTCTGACCTTCACCCTGTACCAAGCCTTGAATAGACTACCATACCTTTTGTGGGTCTTCCACCTGTTGAAAGTGTGTAAGAAAAGCATGCCTTACCATTTCATAAGTCATAACTTGAGGAGATTGGGGTGATTGTAGGTCCTTTTTGTAGCCTTCCAACCATTCCCTAGCATCTCCCTTCAAACAAAAGTAGAAGATTTGCAGCACCAACACTAAGTCTTGCTTGTCAGCAAGAAGGCAAGAAAACTCCATTCTCTCAATGAAACCTTTGGAACTTTCATTTTATTTTCCACTAAATTCCATAAAATTAAACACCATGTCTTTCAAAACATGTAAACAGAAGGTAACTTGAAGCGATTCCTCGGTGGCGGGCACCAAAACACTGTTGGGAAACAAGGAAATTGAAACATCTCTATAGCGATGTCACCCAAGAGCATTGAAAAGCATAAAAAGAACACCAAAAACTTTGGGAAACCCCTTTGAAACACCACAAATCCAACAAGAGTAGTCCCCTTGGGAATTTACTAGCTGTCGCCCACCCAAGAGACAATGCCAAAAAGAAGGAAGAAACATGTTTAGGCACGGAATTATGGACATACCCTACCAATTCTCTTGAAAACAAAGCTTTCCCCTTCATCTAAAACCACTTCAAAACTCCCCCTTCAAAGCATACATCACCCACAAGACGTATGGGTTTCCACAACTCAACCTACATAGTTTTTCCCCAAAGTTGCCATACACTGTAGGCTGCAGAGAATAGACCATAACTCCAAAACCCCAACTCAAAAAGACATGATTTGAAACTTCAAAAAATCTCTACAAACTCTGCAACAAAAGTGCTGAAATCCTTCGAATCGAACCTATGCACAATTATGTGTGTTAGAAGCTAGATAACTTGGATACCATTTTTCGGATCTCTCGTTGTAAAAACATCTATTATTTTGATGAACTGGGAATATTCTAACTCCTATTTTTCGGATAAACTTTGTAATTGATGAGCCAAGACTACAAGATTCCAAATTGTATCAACCTATCTTTATATCTTTAGTTAGAGCTCCTAGATTATTAGTTTTGACCACTAAAAACCTTGGCTAAGGTATAAAAGCCAATTTTTGTAAGTTATTTCTCAAGTTTTGGATAATGAAACATAGTGTGAGCTAACGTCGCTCACTTCTGCCCTTGTGCTTCCTACTTGCTTCTCGGTTGTCACATTGCAGTGTCGTCTAATGCGTTGCAAACGTGGTAAGAGCTCTACGCGTTGACATAAGCATTTCACAATATTTAGTAGCTCTTGGCGTCGCCGACATGTGGCCTAATTTTGTCATAAGTAGGAATTTGCACTTCAAAATAAAAAACTAAGCATAGGCGGGGTATTGGATCACCATTGGTTAACACTAGGTTGGTAATGGGACACTTTTATGTCCTATTAAGTGACCATTTTCCTTGAATTATGTCAAGAGTTTCAAAATGGATTTTGAGGTGCTATCTATCTAGAAAGTTGTCTCATGAGCTGAAAAAAACTTGACATTTTTTTGGAACATCAATTCCATCTTTAACCTTGTCCTTGCACAACATTTCACAACCTAAACTGTGTGGAAAAAAGGGTCCTGATTTTGGCTTTTTTCAACTTTTTGCAACTATTGCACTCTAGAATTCATGTTTGTGAAGTCTATAGTGCTAGAGAACTATCTTTAGTAGTCCTCAACATGTCCTGATGCTTCTAGGGAGAAATAAATGTTAAAGTTGTAAGTTATGACCAAATTACAAAAAATGTCAAATCCTGTTTTTTAGCCAGTTTTAGCTCTTCTATGATTTTTTTGGTTGCTTTCATGATATCCAAATGTAGTTTTGATTTTCTATATCCCATATTGTAACATAAAACTAATATTCCTTGAGTTTTTGGGCACCTAATACCCTAATTTTCATAGTACACAACGATGGTTGGTTTTTTCTATTATAGAAGAAAACAAAACATTCTAGTATATCAAGTATAGCTTTTTCAATATTGCTAGTTTCTTGTGACAACTATATGAATTTTGTAGGTAGTAACCATATCTAGTCATAAGGATCAAATTTGGCTAGATATTCAATAGTTTCTATGGGATTCTACAACTCCAAATGTTGAACCCAGTTTTTTCATGTTTGCTGTATTTAGCACTTCATCTTTGTCCCCAAGATTCCCCTTGGTAAGAGATGTATTATTCTTTTGACATGCTCCATGGCTCCTTATGAACCTAATGGACAATAGGTAACTAAGAAAACATGCATATATTATTTGTATTGAGCGTGGCTATAGAAACTTTGATGATAGGTTTGCAGAATGGTAAAAATTCAACTTTTTTGTACCTATTTATTTTGGCAAAACAAAAAATAGTGAGTGAGAAGCAGTCATATGTTCTGATCACCAACCCGTTGAAGTTAACAAGGGAATTTATCTCAAGTCCTACAAAAATACCTAATCTTATTTTTATACAAAAAAACGTAAGAAATGACTGTTTTGATGAAAATGTACTGGTCCATCAACTTTGGAGGCTTGGTGTGACCAAAAGATGAGAAATTTTACAAGTCTCTTATTTTTTCCATGTGTAGTAGGCCTTGAACTATAACCTCATGAAAGGATTTTACAAAATGAGTGGATCTACTATGGTTTTGGAGGTTTTTTTCAAAACCCTGAAAGGACACTTTTATGTCTTGTTAGGTTACCAACCTAGTGTTAAGATTGTCGTCTTTTGCTATGTAGAGATAGCTTGGAAGTAATCGTACTTGCTAAGTTCCTTTAGGATTGTAGGATTGTAGAATTAGAGTAGGGTTTTGAGAATGACTGGTAGATGAGATAGGTCTTAAGATGAATGCTCAAGAAACCATAAAAAACAAGAAAACAACTGTTTGTGGACACTTTCCAAAACCCCATTGCAGTAGAACCTAGGAGTAGGGTAAGTAGAATCCGAGGTGGGTTTCAGAATATTGCTTTCTCTAGAAGAATTAATTGTGAGTTGTTATGTGAAGTTGCAAAATTTCAGGTCTACAATTAGAAATACCACGAAAAGACTGCCAACCACTCAATCTGATAAGAGAGTGTGCTTAAAATTTGTATGAACCAGTGGGTAAGCTCAAGGACACATTGAGGTAAAAATTTCAAGAGTTTTCAAAAACTCAGATTATCTACTTTTTCTTGGCATTCTAGGCCAAATTAAATTTTGACTTGATTCATAGGCTTAAAATAGCTCATGAAGAGATTGTCCAATGAAAAAGTGCAAAAAAGCGTTCATTTTAGGCCTAAAGTAAATAATCACAATTATTTACTTTCAGCTTATAACTAACCAAGATTGATACCATTGAATCTATGCATGTGTACAGACAACTTTTGTAAAGGCACTTAAGATTTGGATCATGAAATTGACCAAAAACTGGGTAAAAACTAAAGTCTGTATTGACTTTTGGGAACTTAAATATAGTTTGGAAAAGAATTTGTTCAAACTCAATGAAACTTGATTCATAGGCTTATATTGATGTGATAGACACGTGTACATGCTTAGTTGATAAAAAAGATGCAAAAATATGCCAGAAGTAAACAATCGCAATTATTTACATATGTCCTATTTTTCAACTTTTTTGACCAAGTTAGCATGCCACTAGACTTACCATGTTGTATTAATCCCACAAACCAAATTTAGTAAGATTTGGATTATTGGATTGAAAATTGTGACCAAATTGTGACCATTTGAACTAAAAATTGTCCAAACTCAATGAAACTTAGCTAGGGTTTAAGTTGAGGTACTTAACAGATCTGTGTCAAGATTGGGACAAAACTTTGCAAAAACATAGCTTGAGTAAATAATCATGATTATTTACATCTGCTTCAAAAATTGATTATCTTGCACATTTGAGTATACCACAAGGTCAAGCATATCAAGTAGACCACACAAATCAATTTTGGTGAGATTTGGATCACAAAAGTGAGACTTTAGCCAGATTCTTGAAAACTAAGTTTGCAAACACGAAAAAGTTGCTAAACTTGAACAGATTTTTTTCAAACTTGGTGAAACTTGTCCAGGGACCTTAACAGATAGTATACTTGGCAAATCAAGCCAAAAAGTGCAAAAAATGACAAAAGTAAATAATCAACGTAAATAATCGTGATTATTTACTACTGCTACACAGACACATCATTTTCGACTTTTGAACTTGTACAGTGTTAGAACAACATAATACAAGGCCACCCAGCAATTATGGGTTCAATCAGATCCAAGTTGGTACATGTTCACTTAGTTTTAGGTTGCAGATTAGTCCTTTGATTTTTTGCAAAAGTGGAATCTGAAAGTCTCAACTAATGACTCGCTTAGCTCTATTTGGAGTGATACACATAGACCACTCACAATAGTTATCAAGAATTGCCCAATCTTTGTGAAAGAATAGATAACTTGATCAAAAAATTGATACAGGAAGCAGGTTGCAGATAAGGAATTGGTAGCTTGACAAAAATGCAATCAAGTCAAGTGGAATAAATTGACAACAAGTCAATCCGATGGTAAGTACTCTATCTAGGGATTCACAAGTATTTATGAACCTTAGATCTAGTCGTGTACTAGGAAACGAAGGCATATTTGGTGAAACCTCCAGTAGAGTATCTAGCGAAGAAAGAGTGAATCAAGGCAATCCCTTGTACACTATCCTTGAGGTAGTCTCAGACACTTTTTTGGATTCCACATCTCAAATGTCTTTCTACTTGACTCACTCAGAAACCGGAACGACAGTGCGTTGTAAGCATATACTCTCTTTTTATAAGTACATGGAGCTCACATTTACCTAGATCCTAACGAAGAGTATGCTATTCGCATTGATCCATGGTATTGAGTTTGAAATATGAGATCAGGGTAAACAAACAAGGAAAAATGTACATGGATAGAAACGGCACTCAGTATTTACAAGTTAAAAATCCTGACGTAATAGACAAATAGGGGTTAGAAGTAAAAACCATAATTCCAGATATGGCAGCAAAAGAAGGGCCACCTACTTTATAATTCAAGGGATATGATCAAGTGGATTTGAAGCCTTTGAAACAGATTAGTACGGATAATCCTAGGATCGGAGTCTATTCTTGGGAGGATAGAAACGTCAAAGAACTTCTATGGACTTCGCATGCCAAATCAGGACAACTAACACCCATCAAGATCATCTATATCTTCAAGATCAAATATAAGGGTTCAACAAATCTACCAACCTACCTGTTTAGGGATTGTTATAACAATAACTTTGTTATGATGACTCCTGAGGAGGTGGAACAAACCAAATACCAAGGGTACTCCATAAGGGAATGGATATTGGGCCAAGGACTAGAAACCATTCCAAGATATAAACACCATGACAGATCTTCTGAGAGTAATGTCAAGAAACCAAAAAGTAATGTTAAGAAACCAGAAAGCACCTCATCACCACGAAGAAAATTGGGTGACACTAAGGCTTGTCCATGGCTACACGAATCACTATTTACAACATACTGGTATCAAGGACTAGGAATGGGACCAACTGCCAGGAGACCAAGAGTTGAACCAATAGACGTGTCACACCAGCTGATTTTCAAAAATGGGTCAAAAAATACAGTAGATCAGGGGATCCATATGACCCCTTAGCACGCTTTAAGCAAGTGCTAAGAGAAAAACATATATTTGATTTCCATACTCAATTCGAGGGGTTTGGAATGACATTAGAAGGAAAATCATTTACATAGTTACAAAACATTCCACCAAGGTGAATCATGGACTTGAATACTTTAGTTGAGGATTTGCTTGTTCCAAAATGGGGATCAAATAAAATAGGGTAGCTCAAATCTATAGCTTTAAACAGAAAAAAGGTGAGTCTGTTAGGGATTGTGCAAGTCGAATGAAGCAATGCATTGCAAGGTGCCCATAGCTAGAGATATTGGTAGAATAACAACTAGTATCTTTGTTTCTAGAGGGACTGCTAAATAAAGAACTTCATGCTATACCGTATGGCAAGAAGCATACAACTCTAGAAGAGTGTGTGTCAGATGCTATTAACTTAGGAGATAATTGTGATATTTTCAATGAACAAGATGTCCCTAAGGATAACCAAAGTGAGAAAACAACATCCACCAAACCAACACAAGTGGGAACGGCTGCTGCAACACCACTCAACCATAGAATACATGCTCAAGAGGATGAATGACATGATGAATAACATGCAAAAGGCACCTATGAGGGGACCAGGGCAAGGGATACCTCAGCAGGGACAACCAATTAGGCCGCAAAAATGGTGCGCAATCAATGATAAATGGAGCAACCATGAGACCAATGAGTGCTATTACCGACCAAAGTATGATGGGAATGTTCAATACGTGTCTATGAGGCCACAAGGACAACCCATGTACAGATATCAGTGTACTATGGTCCCAGCTTAAAGACCATCGATGGGTATGGAAAGAACTCAACCTGTGTTGGACCAACAACCTCCATATCCAGCACAAGCATTAGTGCTACATCCTATGCTGAGCGTAGTCCATCTACAGTAATGGTAGAAGGAGATTGGTATAATTTACATCCACCACCAATGGAAGAACTTGTGACTTATGCTCCACGAGAGCTTGCACCAATGTATTACGTGGCTAAAGAAGGTGTTAGAACTCCTATGGTAATACCCATGATTAAGCCAAGAACTGGAAACTATGATAACTTTGGTGCACATGATCATTGGAAAAATGAATACCCACAGCCTGACAAAAACCTCAAGCGAGTTGAAGCTTATTGCATACAATGTTGCAAAAAGGGAGGAGACTTCCCAAAGGATTCCCCTTTAAACAAGGGTAAAACAATATTGAACGTAGTCCAAGTGATACCTAGTAGTTCATCTGAGAGCGAACCAATTGTTCCATCAAGGTAATCACTAGAGCTGAGGCTAAGAAGAAGAAACATAACTCCTCTGATGAGTCAGAGAATACAAAAAGTTCCTCTCAAAAGACCAAAAGAAGCAGAAACAAAAGGTATGAGATGAGAAAACAAAAACAACGGGCTGAAATCAAGAAGAAAGCAAAGAAGTTATTCCAAGAAAAGGTGAAAGAAACCAGAAGTGAAATCAAAGAAACCAGCGTGAAATCTGGAGGATCAATTTTGGTTGATAAAGTTTTTGAGCCTATTAATGCAGCCTTGGAAGCCAAGCAGGACTTAAAGCCCGGGTAGGTCACCTAATAAAAATGTAACCTATCACATGAGTTCAACAGAAGGGTATTTAAATTTCTTGAAAATTACAGAAATATATATACAGAAGGGCAATATTTTTTCAAATTTGAAAAAAATTACAGATTTTAAAAGAAAAGGGTACATTATATTCTTAACAAAACTCACAGATAAGGGGTTTTACAAACATGTCTTGAACGCATGTGATATGGTAGTTTTACACATAGTGAACCCCTCGAGACTTAAAGCAGGCCAAAACATGGAAAACAAATGGAAGAAGTATCCTTCTCCAGACATGGAAGTAGCTAAGCTTGAAGCTTATCAAATTTTGGTAAGAATCACGCAAGAGATTCTGGAAAAACAAAACCTTTAGCTTGAAAGTATGGCAAAACCTGAGGAGCTCTTGGTAAGAGCCAATAAAGAAAAATCCAAAGTGGTGGTAGAACCCCACCTTGAAACAAAAGTTCTAGAATTTATGGTGCTGGACAACGAAGATGCCTTAGATGGAATTCCATTCGTAGAAGAAGACTGGCCAGGACACTTATGGGAAAAAGTTAGAGAGATTAATGATGGGAGCCTAACTTTAAAATCAGCTCCTATAGAGAAGTTTGGTTAGACAATCTACCTCTTGATATGGACATGGATGTATGATGCTTGTAAGGGGATTGTAGATTTAAATCTTCAAGAATGTCTAAACCATTGACCTTGAAAACATTACCCTCTTACTTGGGAGATAATGAAGATGAATCCATAGTGTGTAAAACCACTCAAGTAAAAAGAGTGGAATAGACCCTAGAAGTAGACAACATTCATTCAATCATGTCTACACCCATTCAATGCACTCTTACTTTAGGAGAACTATTAAAAATTAGACCACATTTATGGAATGATCTACATAAAACTCTGGAGAAGGTGGCAATAACAGGGCTAATTGCAAAAAATATGGAAAAAGTGAAACACAAAATGGATAACAAACAAATTAGATATGTTCCAATGAACAAAGTTGGAGAATACTACGAAGGAGAAGAAGGAAACACGACCCTTCCGATGAGGTATAATGCTATAGAAACCATGGAAATACCGGATAATGGGGCAGGCATAGACATTGCCACAAAAGCAGTATGGGAATCCTGTGGATAACCAGCCATCAAACAAACTCAAATGAAATTGCAATTGGCTGATGGACACATCGAAAGACCTTTAGGACTGCTTGAAAGAGTGAAAGTTAATTCCTATGGGATTGAGTATCAACACACTTTTGACTTAGTAGACTTTGGAAAGAAACTCAATTACGCAATCATATTGGGAAGACCTTTCATGCGACAAGTAAAACTCATCCAAGATTGGGGAAACAATTATCTGTACTTGAAGCAAGTGGGATCAATAACAAGGGTCAATCTAAAAGATTACACTTATAGAGATGTCATGAAAATGCCTATACAAGAATTCAATTCAGTCTTTTTGGCTGAAACTAAGCTTCAATCTTGGTCGAACAAAGACAATCCTATTTGGATGTGTGGAGCTTCAAAATATGAGAGCTTAAAATCGGAAGAATGTATCTTAGAAAAGGATTGCACATATG
The DNA here is from genome assembly GCF_014529385.1 of Adiantum capillus-veneris. Lineage (NCBI taxonomy): Eukaryota > Viridiplantae > Streptophyta > Polypodiopsida > Polypodiales > Pteridaceae > Adiantum > Adiantum capillus-veneris. Next base: position 87,475,265 of record NC_140934.1, read on the forward strand.
AAGCCTATGTACTTAAACCCTTTCCAGAGCATTTTTTTGATCCATTTGAGTGGACTAAAATTTTAGCAACAATGGATGTATGTGTAAATATGTCTATGCCTACTCAATTTTGCAATGAGGATGGCTATGACATAATTCCCATACAAATGATTTCAACCCTTCACATTGAAGACGAAATTCACAAATCCAAGGACTTGATGAAATCTCAACAAGTCTTTTCAGACCTCTACTATGATATAACAGATGAGTTAGAAGAACAGTCGGCTACCTCAGATGATTCAGGGTCGAAAAAAGAACATGTGAGAGCTAAATTGCTCATGAAAGGAGGAGAGGATTTTCTTTTTACTTTTCAAACCAAAAAACAAGAAGAAAAAAATGGTATAGATAGAAAAGAGACACCAAAAATGTGAAAGCTAGACCTATGCCATCAGTCTCCAGTAGAACACAATTCCTGATGCAGATAGATGCACATGATTGTGTCGAGGACAAAATCACTAGTAGATATGAAGAACATGAAATGACCAAAATATTAAAAAAACAAGAAAGAAAACTCAAATAAAGCCTAAAAACCAGGACAAGGGTTCAACCATGACATGAGCTGAGTGGAAAAAGAACTTTCGAGAGTTGAAAAAATCTCTAAAGGAGATATATACGACAGAAATGGAAACCACTGAAGAGGATGGTAAAGATGTAATGGGTGTTCCATCCCATTACAAGAAATATACTCCCCAAGATCAAAAAATCATAGTTGAACAACCTGTTAGAGAACTACGAAAATAGAGCGAGTCCTATGAAGGACCTGAAAACGCAAAAAAGATAGATTTGGCCAAACTAGGAGAAGATCATAGACCTGCATACATTGCAAATGACCTGAAAGAAGAAGAAGAAGAGCTTTTATTAATCTTACTAAAATAATACCGTGATATATTTTCTTGGTCATATAAGGATCTCAACGGTGTTGATGCAGAAATCTGTCAACATAACATACCCATGAGAGATGATGCAAAACCAAGTAAACAAAGGCCATACACATATAGTGAGACATTTGCCAGAAAGATTAAAGAAGATTGAAAAGCTAAAGGAGTTCAAATTCATTTATTAAATTGAACACACAGATTGGCTATCTCCAATTGTGATAAATCCAAGTAAAATGTGTGTCAATCTTAAGAAAGTGAATGCAGATACCATTAGAGCCAATTTCCCCTTCGAATCATTGAGAATGTTTTAGAATGATTTTCAAGTAAAGAAGCTTACAAGTTTTTAGATGGCTTTTTGGGATACAATCAACTTTTGGTTGACCCCAAGGATCAGCATAAAACTGCCTTTGCAACAGATTGGGGTATTTTTGCTTATTGGATTATGCCTTTTGGGTTTACTAATGCTTCTGCCACCTTTCAAAGACTGATGAACCATGCTTTTAAAGAATATCTTAGAAATTTCTTGGAGGTATATATGGATGATCTATGCATACATTCATCAATCCGAGCTTATCATTTTGAACACCTCAAAAGGTATTCAAAAAGTGTAGACACTATAGGATTTGCTTAAGTCCTGAAAAGTGCACATTTATGGGTAGACAAGGAAGAATTATTGGACATATAGTGTCTAAAAATGGCATAGCTATCGGTATGGATAAAATTCATGCTATTGATGATTTGCCTAGACCGACAAATGTCAAGGGGGTTCAAGCCTTCATGGGACATTGTGGCTATTACACACGGTTCATTTACATGTACGCTATAATTGCAAAACCCATGTACAGCTTGATTACACTCTTTGAAAGGACTGAGGCATGTGAAGAATCCTTCATGAAGCTTAAGCAAGCTCTCACTTCAACTCCAATATTGAAAGCGCCAGATTGGAATAAGATATTCCACATACATGTAGATGCTTCTAATTTTTCCATTGGGTGTATACTAGCTAAACCAGGAGACGGGAAATTTGATTTTTCTATTTCTTATGCTAGCCAACAATAGAACATGGCAGAAAATAATTATACCACCATTGAAAGGGAAGGATTAGCAATGATCTATGCCATAAAAAATTATATACATTACCTATTAGCAAACATATTTGTATTCTTTGTGGACCACCAAGCCTTATTGTACTTGGTCAACAAGCCATGCAACACGGCAAGAATAGTGAGATGGTTCATCATTCTTCTAGAATTTGATTTCAATGTAGTTGTACAAAGGAAACTACTCATCAAAGAGCAAATCATTTGTCAAGGATTGTTGTTTCAAGGGAACCATCTAAAGGAGTGGATGATGATCTACCAGATGCATATCTGTTCTCTGTGGAAATGATACCTGGATGGTGGAAAATATGGTATCATGGATGACTATAGCTTAAGTGGATTTGTAAATACCACTTCCTATTACAATCGGATTAATTGAGCAATTGGCTATGTATCAGATACTAGGTGGTAGGCTATACAAATTAAGTCGAGATGGAATATTGATGTTATGCATTTATCCTGAGGAGAAAACCCAATACCTAAGTCAAGCACATACTACCATAGTAGGACTTCACTTTGTGGAAGACCACCCTATGAAACGGATCTTGAGACTTGGAGTATATTGGCCAGCTATAAGGAGAGATGCTCATTCTTTTGTCAAAGATTGCCCTCAACGTCAAAAACAAACACCCATACCTCATGTAACATTGTTCCAAATGTCATATGTTCCTAAGTGGAGTAATTATTTAGTTACTTACTTATTGAGCGGAACATTTCCTGAGGATCTGAGTAAACTTCGCCAAAGAGAAATTGAAACTAAAGCAATATCGAAAACCAATTGTATCGGAGAGGTAAGCATCAACACTTACGTCTTTGTGCAAATGAAAATGAATACATTCCTATTATAGAACAAGCACATGCTGGATTAGCTTGAGGTCACTTTTCTATTGAGATCACCGCAAGAGCAATCTTAATGGCAGGCATATGGTGGCCAACACTTTTTGCAGATGCCAAAGAATATGTTCGAAGGTGTAATGCTTGTCAACGAGAAAAATGCCAATCCGTGTAGACAACATGCCCTTAAGACCAATGATGGGGGCTAGAGCTTTTGAAAAATGGGCTATAGATTTTGTTGGGCCAATACAGCCACCTGCTTATAGAACCCAAGCTTAATATATCATTGTAGCTATGGACTATTTGACCAAGTAAGTCGAGGCTAAAGCAACTCAAAAGAATGATGCCAGAACCACTACCGCATTCTTATATCAGTATGTGTTCACAAGATATGGAATGCCAATAGAAATTATCAGTGATAGGGGAACTCATTTCCTCAATGAGGTAATCGAGTATCTGCTTAATGAATTTATGGTCATCCATAACAAATCTGCTCCTTATCACCCACAAGCAAACGGGCAAGCTAAGCAAACAAATAAAATTCTAAGCTCGGTATGACTAAAGTGGTTAATTCAGGAAGGACACGCTGGGAAATGAATCTCCATGCTGCTCTATGGGCTTATCGAGTTTCATTCAAAACATCTGTAAATGCTACACCCTTTAACCTTGTTTATGGTATTGATGCCATATTTCCAATAGAGTTTCTATTGCCAACACTAAGGGTAGCTAAGAATCTTGAGTGGACTGGACATGACTTGTCAAAAAGACTTGAAGATTTGGAAAAGCTAGATGAGCAAAGGCTAACTGCTGTAGCTCACATCTATGCACAAAAGCAGAAACAAAAATAGTTTTTTGATTCCCATCTAATTACAAAAATCTTCAAAAAAGGGGACTTGGTTTTATTCTATTCCCTTAAACAACACATTTTCAAGTTTAAGAAAAAGGAACGGACCGTTTGTCATTGAAGATGTATCTCCAAGTGGAGCTGTTCAGTTGTCCACCCTAGATGGTGAGCCAATGGCTAATTGGATTAGCAGATCTCGATTAAAGGAGTACAATTTTCCACTAACCAATGAATTGCTAGAAAGGATGCATGCAGCTAAGCAAAGAAGGATAAAACAAGTGCAGGTTATTGATGAAGCTCAAGAGTCAAGATTTGCTCTTTAGAATACAACATTAGAAAACCTCGACGTCAAAAACCATTGAGTTAAGACCCAACTCTTGCACAACATAATGGTTTTAATTGTATTGATCTTCAAAGCATGGTAGAGCCAACCAAGGCTATGTATAGACATGATTGTTCAACCCATGCACACAGTTGTCCCGGAGTACGCCATCTAGGAGGGGTGGAAGGGCGCTAAGTAATTAAGGGAAATGTTTGAAGAGGGAGGAAAAAGTTTGATGTTAGCATGTGATTTTTTGCAAAATTACCTAATAATGCCCTTATAAATCATCAACAAGGGAAATTTAACTGATAATATCTTCGCGATGAGTGTAAATAATGTATATACTATAAAAAAAATCAAAAATAGTCCTTTTTGGTTTTTTTTCATCATTTTTCTTGATATTGAGACTTAAAAATGGAGAAATTGAAATAAACACAATAAAGAAGTGTTTCCCAATGGATTTTCTTAGTTCTTTGATTTTTACTTTGCTTTTTTAGCATGTTTTTCTATTATCTTTGATTTTTTCAATAAACATGTCAAAAATTAATAATAAATAGCAAATGAGCTCAAATCAAAAAAACTGAAGATACGTTGATGATTAGAAGGACAAGGTGGACAGGCACACAAAAATTCAATCAATGCAAGGTGGGGATTCACTTGAGCTAAAAAAACAAGGGAGTTCAACCAAAATGGAGGAATTCTTCACATCATGTCCTTAAGGCCCATTTTTTTTGTCTTAGGGGAGCTCTTTTTTGGACCATGTTGAAAAGGGGGAAGGGGGTACACACTTAGAACACACAATGTGCACCTCCCTACAGCCTAGGGTAAACAGATCACCGCTAACCACTAGTTCTCACGTTCAAATTCACTACAAGAGGCTATTCATATTAGCGACGCTCACACAGCGACGCTCCAAAAAAAAAATCCCGGCATCGCTATGAGCGTCGCTATGATAGTCGCAAATTTACAAGTAAATTTGCGACGCTCATAGCGATGCTCATAGCGACGCCGGCTGGGCTAAAAAAAATAACAGAGAGCGCCCAAAAACGCAGATCTCAGATCTGAGTTTTTCGGCGCCCTCAAGCAAGGAGCAGGTAACGCTCTCCCTCTCTCTCTCTTTCTTCTCCACACACACACACACACACGAGGAGAGGAAGGAGAGATAGGTATGCTCCTTCCCTCTCCTCACTCTCATGTTCCCTTCCCCTCTTTCTCTCTCCCTCTCTCTCTCTCTCTCACACACACACACACACATAGTGTTTTTGAGAGAGAGAGAGAGAGAGAGAGAGAGAGAGAGAGAGAGAGAGAGAGAGAACGATTACAAACATAAACAAAAACGCACACACACATACATAAACAAAGAATGCACACACACATTGAGAGAGGAAAAGAGAGAGAGAGCATGCATAAACAAAAAACGCACACATTGAGAGAGGAAAAGAGAGAGAGAACATGCATAAACAAAAAACGCACACATTGAGAGAGGAAAAGAGAGAGAAAACATGCATAAACAAAAAAACGCACACACATTGAGAGAGAAAGAGAGAGAAACTAATTTAACGTCGTAGGAAACTAATTAAAATTAAAAGACCTAAAGATCTAGCCGACGAGGAGTTGAACTCAAGAGCTATTATTCAAGAGGAAAATGGCATAACCAATCTATCATACTTGGCATGGGTGATAGAAAGGTTATACCATTTATCTCTTTTTATTGGCACACACATCCACACACGCGTACACACACAAGAAGAAGAGAGTTATAACGTCGTAAGAAACTATCCTAAAAGACGTTAAAGATTAGGTTAGATGTAGACTTACGTTAAATTAGATTTAGGTTTATTTAAGTTAAATTAGATTATATTTAGGTTTATTTTTAGTTAGATTTACGTTTATTTACGCTAGATTTAGATTTACGTTATATTAGATTAGATTTAGGTCTCCATAGACTGCGATGCCTGCATGAAGCGGGTGAAGAAAGCCCTCAATGGAATATAGGGTATTGCTGCCTTCACTCATGGTGGGCTCCGTCGATCCAAAAGTACTGGTGAAATGTCTTCAGAAGAGAGGGAAGAAGGTGGATCTTCAGGGCGGCAAGAGTCACTACATCCCCGACAATGACCATCTAGACAACCTCTCGTCATTCAACAGCAACTTCAAAGTTAGTAACAAGAGCAAGAACGGTCCAAAGGGCCAATTGCTGTCGTCAGATGTGGATGGAGATGAGGCAGCGTCACTGCCAGAAGTTAACTCTCACATCTTTAGTGATGAGAATGCCAACCATTGCCGAGTTATGTGAAAAATTATGTGTTAAATCAGTTTTAAGGTTCTTATAATCCCTATTAGTTTAGTTCTTTGTTTTTAATATAACATAATTTACGTTAGATTTAGATTTATGTTATATTAGATTAGACTTAGGTTTATTTAGGTTTACCCACACACACACACACACACACACACACACACACACACACACAAGAAGAAGAGATTTTTAACGTCGTAGGAAACTATCCCAAAAGACGTTAAAGATTAGGTTAGATGTAGACTTACGTTAAATTAGATTTAGGTTTATTTTTAGTTAGATTTACGTTTATTTAGATTTACGCTTATTTACGTTAGATCGAGTCCACGCAAGAATTACTTACGGTTTAGGGTTTAGAGTTAGACGAACAGTGAAAAGATCTAATGTGAAAAGATGTTAAGATGCTGTGAAGTGCTACAGCTAGAGAAGAGGCAAAGGGGTTTTGTCCACTACATGCAGTATCATGTAGACGTGGGTCTCTAGATTTCTTGTACCCACAAATATAGGTATTGACCAATAAAGACGAGATTATAACCCGGTGGTTCTGATCTCCGTGCACCTCTAGACTGAGGTGTGCGGGGATTGGACATGACTAGAGAATGTGAGGTAGAGAGAGAGAGAGAGAGAGAGAGAGAGAGAGAGAGAGAGAGATAAGACGAAGAATCCCAATAGAATATTAAATTTTTTGTCCAGGTTATAAGATTTTTATCCTCATTATGAGTAGTGACGAGGATGTGGGACCGTCCAACCGAAACACCTATCTCTCAACGAGGGTCTTATGTCTTATGACCGGAAAGAAAGATACTTTGGGAGCCAGAGTTGACCTTAGAAATGTGGATCGTATGGAGCAATATTGGCCGCAAACAGCGTCTGATGGATCGATAAAACTCCCTAAAGCACCATGGATTTTCACAGGAGCCCAAGAACGCAAAGTAAAAGAGACCATTCGATCTTTGCGGACCCCCACTGGCGTAATGCACTCGCTCCGAACATGTTTTACTAAAGAAGGAAAGCTTACCGGTTTGAAGTCACACGATTGGCATAAAATGTGTCAGGTACGTTCATAGTGGACTTTAATATCATTGCATAAAATGTGGACTTTAATATCATTGCTGCACATACTTTACAGTTTATTTTACCAGTTGCCACTGAGGGATGTTTGTCTCTCGACATCCGTAACACAATCTACAAACTTGCAAAGCTGGTGCAATGGATCTCACAAAAGGAGATCAACGTAGACTCCATACCATTCGCCAAACTAAATGCTGCGGAGCTTGTGTGCATGTTTGAGAAACATTTTCCTACTACCATGCTAACCATTCAGGTGCATCTTCTTGTTCACATAGTTGATGAGGTGGAAATAGCTGGCACAGTTCATTCCAGATGGATGTTCTTCTTAGAACGTTTCATGAAAACGCTTAAGGGATATGTGCGTCAAAAGGCACGTCCGGAGGGTAGCATGGCAGAAGGTTGGTTGGTATCAGAGTCCCTAGTGTACATTGGAGAGTGGCTAGACGGATTTGATAAAGCCTGGGACACGCTATGGCGAACCATAGATGATGAGCGCATATCTGGGATTGTCATGTGCAATCTCGGTGTTGAGAAGAAGATGAAGGAAGATCTAGAGGCTAAAATCAACCGATTTTGCATGCTTCACAATCCAGTGATGCAAAAGTGGATTTCACAATATGAGGATGCAAAGCAAGAGCGACAAAGGGCACGAATCGAATGGAGACGGGGAAGACGACCATCGATGCACTATCCGACGGTTCTGGAGAGCCTACCAACATTCATGAGCTTAAGATGGTTGCACAACCAATTGAAAAGCGCACAACAATGCGGTGACGAAGTGACTGAGGAAGAGTGGGAGTACTCTCGGAGTTGCGCGACCAAGGTAAGTTTGCAATGTACGACTAGCTAGTGACTTTATTTCTAAATGTTTGAACGGCCACTCATAATCTTTGTTCGTTGTAGTATAAGTCATACACAGCAGCATGGTGTAAAGGTCGACATTTTAGGGTGGAACGGATCGACAAAAGGCGTTTTACTCAAGATTGTGGAATCATGGCAAAATTTGAACAGTCTAGTTGACGACGTTCCTCTGATGCAGATCCTGTGGTGGCGGAACTCACTTACTTCGGCACGCTACAAGAGATTTTGAGGATCGATTACAGACGATTTTTTGTCGACTTGTTCGACGTGCAATGGTTCAAGCTAATCATGGAGCGTCGCAACGCTACTGTGCGTAGAGGAGAGTCTGGTTTTCTTGAGGTGGATTCTACTAAGAAATGGACTGACCTAAGAGACACTTTCGTACTACCCGAGCATTGTGAACAAGTAAGTATGTAAATAGTTAACATCCCCCTTTTACAAGTTATGTGCTTGAAAGCTCTCATGTAAGTTATGTGGCTCTGGCAAGTAATATTTCATCCTACAAAGTCTACATCAAACTGGTGGTACGTCATAGAGGTAGCCCCTCTTAGTGCAAGGACGTATGAAGGCTACCATGTGCCAATCACAACGGCATCAATGGAGGAGATCAGAGAAGATGCTCAATCAGAAGCCGCTGCAGTGGTGCTAGACGAGCATCAAGATGCTACTACTCTATATGGGGTGCATGCAGAGGAGCTACAAAATGAAACAGAGGATATGTGTTTAAACGGAGAGCTTTATATAGATATAGGAAGTTATGCTGAGTTATGCAAGGATGAGAGAGAGATCTCTTAAAGCCACAAATATTGTATTTGAACAATTTTGCTCCATGTTGTAAAAGCTCTGGCTCTCTAAGTACCTTCGATGGTGTATAACGCTCTTTTCTACTCACGCTCACATCTTTTGATTGAAAATTCTGAGTTTTCGACTTGCCTCTTCTATCACTCAATTCATTGCGTCATTGTATTTATATGCGTCATCACGTCATTGTATTTAATGGTCTTTGCGTCATTGTCTACTCTATTCATTCAATATTAAGTTTAAATATTCGTGTGTTTAATGCAGGTATGGATGATGAGGAGTTTCTTTCTTCTTTGTCACCGTAGAAGAGACAGTGGTACGTGGAGCGTCATCGCTCTGGCGCATCATCGCGCGTTCCTAATCCATCCGCATCTCCCTCTCTTTCAGAGCATTCGGTGTGCTCCGAAGCTTCGGCATCGACGAGACGATCTTCACACTCGTCTAGACACCGGCGCTCTAGTGGTGGCGGTGGCGGTTGTTGTGGGGATTCCGCCGCCGATGCCTCCACACCGCCTCGTTTTTGATGAGGCTCTTTACCCTCCCCTTCTTTGCCCGCCCCCACACCAGCCACAACATCGCCATCTACGCCAATTTTTGCGCGGCTGACTGTTCCTAGAAGCTACACACCTCTACCTACTCCGCCAGGAGCCACCCCACTCGACACTCCTCGCTTCAGGGCCCAGACGCCGGTGGAGACACCTGACGTCCGTACCCCCATCGACACGCCGCTAGAGACCCCTGCCGGGACACCCAGGTTCACGCATCACCGACCAGAGGGCTTGCCTTACTCCGTCGACTTCAGCGGCGGCATCATCATGGATGATGACGGCAAGAAGGTGATCTCGCGCATGCGTGGTCTTTGCTCTCAGCTATTTAGACACTACATACTAAACAAATGGAGTGAAGTACCAAGTGATTTAAAAAACAGAGTCATCAACATACTTCATGATGAGTTTCCCGTTCCAACATGGGATCAGCACTTCAATGAAGACCTGATGAAGATTCGAATGCGCGAATACTGCAAACACAAGCGTTCCGAAGTGCAAAAAGCAATCAAGCATGGGTGGAACAGGTCAAATTGGCTGGCCAAAGAAGATTGGAAGAATGCGAAGAAAGCAGCGCGCGAGAATCCCGACAAGTGGAAGCAACAAAAGGATGCAGCCAGAGCACGAGTAGAGGCAGGGAGCTCGCACCACTTGGGGAGCGGTGGATGGGCATCATTTGAGGCCGATTTTGTAATTGTTTTCACATTGCTCTTTATGTTCGATAGTTTAGGGTTTATGAGTTTTTTAATTCTAACATAATGAAATCTTTGTATGTTTTGATAGTGGTCGATGACAGGACGTGATCCCACACCGTACGAGCGCGAGAACGCAGGCAGGAAGGGCTTAAACGCCCTGATGGACATTCTCAGTTCTCGCGGCGGCATGGTTAGTATTAGGGTTTACTCTTTTCTATTTTTTGTATTGTTTTATAAATTTCGTTATATGTTTATACTTACTGAAAGCTGTCTTATTGTTCTTTTTCGCAGAATCCGACAGATACGCCGCTTGGACGCGATGAGACGTCTGACTAGACGACGTCAGTTTAGCCGTAGCTAGATAGCATTAGTTTAGGGTTTCTCATAGCTTATGTATCATGAGACGGATTTTATACGTTGTCAGGAGTTTTTTGGAGCAAGGGATTGCGCATATGTACATATACATGCATGGTGCATCAAATAAAGGATTGCCCATTTTCCTTAGCCAGGTGGTTACGTGGGGCCCACATGTGTACAAGTAGGACAGGGTGTACATAGTGCATCGATTTTCATCGTTACCAGTACCAGTGTGTTTTTTCTACAATAATGAGGATTTTATAGCGCCTAAAACTTCTTGAGGAATCTATCCGCGGGCCGATGACATGAGGTCAGCAGGTGCGTCAGATGGCATCTAGTGGCGTCAGGAGAGCGAACGAGGTCAATATTTGTACGCGGATGAGGACGGACACAACGTGGGTGTTTTCTTGTGAGAGTTATGCAGAAAGGTCATCATTAGGACCACTTTTTGGGGCCACTTCACGTGGTGGCGAGATGCATTATTGGAAAAAAGTTGAGTGCCAGGTGTGCGAATGATGCAAAAAGGTGACAACTATGCACTGCGAGGTCAGTTTTTGGCCTGTTCGGGGTCCGTTTGAGGTCATCTAAAAGGCCAAGGGTGCCCAACTAATAAAGCTAAGTGTGGGAACTGAAAAAAACAGAGAGAAGACCAGAAAAAACGTGGAGAAGAGAGGAGGAACAGCCGCAGGTGTGTTTTTGCTCATTTTGGAGCCTGTTTTGGCTGTAAACTGCTCATCCTAGGTCGGATTTGAGCACTTTGACATTGTAGACTGGGGTTTTGGGCCGTTCCGGACGCGATGGCGCTGTCCATTTTTCCAAATTCCTCACTCTTTTCCTGTTTTTTTTCTGTGTAAGTTCCTCCTATGAGCGAAGTTTCTGCTCCAGTTTGTGATTGTATCTGGCTTCATTTACCCATATTGTGTGAGCTATTTTCCCCATTGGTGTTGGCCCAAGCTCAATTGTATCTAAACATCAGAAATTCTCCTCTTTTGAGCTGAGTTTTGTGTGTGTGTATATGTGTGTGTGTGTGTCTGTGTGGAGTGGGCAAGTGGATAGTCTCTCTCCTCTCACTCTAGAGGTGTGTTCCCTGTCTCGGCCAGGTGTGTTGTGTAAGCCGAGTGGTGCCCCATAGTGTGTGTGTGTATCTTCCCAAGAGTGTGTGTCAGGTCGTTATAGAGGCGCTGTGTGTGTTTTCATCCCGCTCACATTTCTTTTGGCGCCCCCACGGAGGATATTCTTCGAGTACGTTCTGCTTCGAGCTTCAAGCTTCGAGATTCGGGATTACAGGTTACAGGTTGCAGATTACAGGTTACAGGTTACAGGTTACAGGTTACAGGGACCGGTACAGGTACAAGTGATTCACACAGGTACAGGTAGCTGGAGTACAGTGATATACTAGCAGTGATGTCACTTGCAGTTGTTGTGGGAATGCATCACTTGGCGCCTATTTGAGCGCATTGTCTGCTGGATTGTACGTTACTTGTGGAAACTGCCATTGTATGCATTTGTGGAGCCATACTTGGTTGTATTTGGCAGTCCCAGCCATTTCTGAGACTTGGTCTGGAAGATAGTCATTTCTAAGACTTGACTATATGCGATTTGCATTAGCCTTCGTGTGAGGGTCGATAGCGTGAGGTTTTTATTGAGCTGGGGGATTCTCAAATGTGGAGATCCTTTCGGTGATACAGGTAGCTGGAGCACCCTTTTTGTGACCTCGCCATAGGCTATGTACTAGTGAGTCCTACTTGATGCTCGGGTTCTATTGTTGACAGTTTATGCATACATAGACAGTCTATATTTTGGGTTCCTACTGCTCTACTTCTGGGGAAACTCTCTCGAAATTTTTCCAAGTTATGATGGCTGGTTTTTTGGTATTTTGAGCCATTTATGCTGTTATGCTGCTGAAATTTTGGCAAAATCAGAGGTTGAGTCAGGTGTGCCTCAAGATGATGGCCTAAGGCAAGACATGAGGCAAGTGGTTGATTTGATGAAGAATCTCAGCCTACACATGCTAGGTCAAGTGGGAAATAATCGAGGTCGAGGGCGGTTTGCAAATCAGCCAGGAGGTGAAGAAAGACCTAGAAATGGTGTTGGACAAAGTAATAGTAGGTTTTGGAGGCAGACGCCCACATGTTATAATTGCGGAGAGTTGGGCCACATCAACCCGCAATGTGATAAGCCACCAAGGATGGGGGGAGACATGTATCCATTGCCAAAACAGGTGCTAACTAGGTCGCATGATTATGGCATCGAAATTAAGGGAGATGAAGGAACCAGTGGACTGACCCAGGAGGAAAAGGGAAAGACAAAAGTGCTAAGTGTAGTCACCTTGGAGAAGGCATCAAAGCTAGAGGATACATTAGTGATGCCTATTGGGAAGAGGACCACAGAGGATAAGGAAGGAAGAAGTGCCCCAGGTCCTAGTAAGAAGAAAGGAAAGAGCCATGAAGGCGAGGATGTCAAGGCCAAGAGGAAAAGGAGAGCTCGTTGAAAGTTTCATGTTTCAGATTTTCCACTAGGGGATGGGCAATTAAGCTATGACTTGAAGGAGGATCTGACGAGCAGGAAGGCAGATGTTACTTTTGGGCAGCTTATAGAGATGGTGCCTAAGCTAAAGCGACAATGGAAGAGGATGGTTAACCCAATGGAGAAAGAGCCAGAGAGAGGTTCAGTGAAGGTGTTGGCAATGGACGAGCTACCAGACATTTGTCCAATAGTAGATGTGTGGCATAAAAGGAAAAATTTGGGACAAGGTTATGTGGATGGCGGAGCCCAAATATGCGTCATAACACACTCATGCGTTGAGAAGATGGGTCTCACAGTGGCTGGGGTGTCAGGGTTTCGGATCAGATTGGCAAACCATCAACAAGTAAAATGCTTGGGTGTTCTAAAGAGCTTAGAAGTGGAGGCATATGATGCAAAGGCAGTGGTTGATTTTCATGTGATGCCAGCAGGGTTGGGAGCATATCCTATTATACTAGGCAGACCATGGTTACGTGCAGTGGGAGCTGTTCAAGATTGGCGACATGGTACGATTAGCCTCTATGGAAAGACAGGTACCAAGAAGCTTTATAATATGGACACAAGGAAACGATTAGAGGAGCTTTATGAAGATGAGGATGATTCTAGTGATGAAGACTCTTCCACGGTGACAGATGAGGACAGTGATAGCACTACCAACAGTGATGAGGATGCTGATGTTGCATTTCTTTTGATGGACAAAGAAATACAGGAGTTTGGTTTAGTTGCATTTGCGAATGAGGTTGAAGATGAAAGTGAAGGGCCTTATGAAGTGATTGAAGGGCTGATGCAAACCAAGGTTGAGTTGTCAAAGAAGTAGGAATTGATGACACAAATGATCAGTGGAGACCTCTCAGCTATGGAGAAGGATATATATTTGCACATGCTGGCTAGTTTTCCTGATTTGTTCATTACTTCATATGAAGAGATCATAGGGTTCAAGGGCGAAGAGATGCATATAGAGCTGAAAGAAGGTGCTAAGACAGTGCGGCAAAGGCTAAGAAGGATGGGTCAAGAGCAAATGGAAGCCTTGCGAGAAGAGGTGGACAAGTTGTTGAAGGCAGGGTTCATAGTCCCTGTGTAGACCACAGAATGGGTGAGTCCAGTAGTAGTCAGTCCAAAGAAGGATGGGAAGTGGAGGATTTGTGTAGATTTTAAGCCCTTAAACGCAGCCACTAAGAAGAACCCATATCCTCTTCCATTCATCGATCAGATCTTGGATTCAGTGGCAGGTTATGAGAGGTACAGTGTGTGTGATGGTTTTTCAGGCTATTTTCAATTGAAGATTGCTCTTAAAGACCGCACAAAGACAACTTTTATTACGCCATGGGGCTGCTATTGCTACACAGTATTGCCATTTGGGTTGTCAAATGGACCTTCCTTCTATCAAGAGAGAGAAAATTGGGTGTTGAAACCATTCATTGGTAGTTGTGTTAAAGCTTTTATGGATGACTTCTGTGTCTATAGCAGTAGGGTTGATCACCATGAGAAGCTGCAGATGGTATTCGCTCGATATGATGAATGTGGAGGACAACTAAATCCAAAGAAATGTCATCTAGCACAGCCAAGGGTGAAGTTATTGGGCCACATGGTGTCAGAAAATGGCATTGAGGCTGATCCAAACAAGGTTAAGTCTATTATTCTTCTTCCATCACCTACGAGTACGAAGCAATTGGCAACCTTTATACACAAAGTGAAGTACATGGCAAGGTTTATTCCATTGTCTTCTCAGATTCTTTATCCATTACAGCAAGTGGCAAAGCATGATCCATTGCAATGGGATGACAAGTGTGAAGAAGTGTTTCAAGAGGTGAAAGAGGTGTTAGGGGGGTTGTCAGCCATGCAGGCTCCTGATTGGGAGAAAGTTTTTTATGTAAATCCATCAGTAGGGGATGATGCCATTGGAGCCATGCTATTGCAAAAGGGGAAGGGTAGCCATTATATGAGGCCAGTGTATTGTGCAAGCCGAGTGAAGTTGGTAGCGGAGAGAAAGTTATCGGAAGTAGAGCTAGTGATGGCCAGTGTAATATTTGCTTGTTGACGATTTCGTCATTACTTGCTACCACGGCCTTTTGTTTTCTTGACGAGTTATGCCTTTTTGCCACAGTTAATTAATGGTATTAACATGTCAAATGTGGTGAAGAAATGGGTAATTGAGCTGCAAGAGTTTGAGTTCTCTTTTCTAGTGGAAGATAGTACAAGGGCTACCCTAGCTGATTTGTTGACCTACAAGGAGAATCCCCTTATTGTTAAGGAAGAGGTGGTGAGAAAGGTAGTTGAAGAAGTGCCACAGATCAGCAATGCACATGTGTTGTTCTTTGATGGTTCATACAGAAAGAGCCATGATGCAGCTTCAGGGGGTATAGCACTTTATGATCCAGAGGGGAAGCTAGTATGCAAGAGAGGGTTCAAATTGGATGCGCATAGTAACAATGAGGCTGAATATGCTACATTGGAAGCCGGATTACACATTTGTTTGAAGCATGGGGTTCGAAGGTTGAGCATAAAAGGTGATGCCTTGTTAGTGGTGAAGCAAGTGCTGGGTGTGTGGAAGAGCAAGAACACCTCATTGAAGGAAATGTGCTTCAGAATTAAAGGCCTGTTAAAAAAGTTCGAAGCATGGAGCATCAGACACATTGAACGTGCTCTAAATGAAGAGGCACATGAAGCAGCTCAAGGCATGATTGGGGAGCTATTCGTGTTGAGGACCAATTTACCTCTTTATCATGGCCGGGAAAGTTTGGCTCAAGAAGAGGAGTTTTTGCTAACAGGAATCATTCCAAAGGAGATTCAGAAGTCTAAGAAGTATAGCTTTGTGCGTAGAGCATACAGGTACAAATTGATTGGTGATGTCTTATACATGAAAGGGGCTGATCTCGTGTTGAGACGTGTACCTTGGCGGGAGGAGCTTTACAGAGTGTTGGAAGAGAATCATGAAGGCGCATGTGGTGGCCATTTTGCTCTAAAGATCACCTTGCATAAGATTTTGCAAGAGGGGTATGTATGGCCTAGTTTGCACAAGGATGTTCACCATTGATGTAGGTCTTGCAATAGGTGTCAAGCATTTGGAAAGAGAGTGTTGAAGCCAGAGCTACAAAAAACCATTATGGCGTTTGATGTGTTTGAAAAGTGGGGGATTGATGCAATAGGCCCGTTACCTATCACAAGCAGGGGCAAAAGCTATATCTTGACGGCAGTGGACTATCTCTCTAGATGGGCAGAGGCTATAGCAGTAAAATAGATCACTGCAAAGGATGTGGAAAAATTTGTGTATGATGAAATATGTTGCAAGTTTGGGGTGCCATTAGAGCTACTTTCAGATAAGGGGCCAGGATTTAGAGCTAAACTGCTAGACTTCTTATGCACAAAGATGAAGATTAAGCATCAGCATACCACTCCTTATTACCCACAGTGTAATGGCTTAAATGAAAGATTCAATGGTGAGTTGGTACAAATTCTTTCTAAAGTGACAGAGCACCAAGGAAAGAATTGTGATTTGGAATTGCCTAGTGCATTATGGGCTTACCGTACGTCGGTGAAGACAGGTACAGGGTTTACTCCATTTCATTTGGTGTATGGAAAGGAAGCACTATTTCCTGTGGAGGTAGAGTTGCCTGTGGTCAAGATGTTAGAGAAGTTGCTTGGGTCGCCTAGTGATGCATTCAAAGAGGGGCTCTTGCAGTTACAAGAGGTCTAGTTGGATAGGATGAGCGCATTGGAGCATTATGGGCAGATGCAAGATAAGGCTTTGGCAAAGATAAATGAAAAGGTCAAAAGTAAGGGTATCAAGAAACATGACTTGGTTTTGCGCTATAGCAGTAAGCTGGACAACACCTTCCAAAAGAAGTTTCAAATTAAGTGGGAAGGCCCTTTCAAGGTAGTGGAGTGTTTTCCAAATGGCACATATCAGTTGGCTAACCTGGATGGTGTTCTACATAAGTCAAGGGTAAATGGGTTGCGTCTTAAATTGTATCATGCTAGATTGATGATGGTGGAGCAAGATGAGCTGTCTGTGGAGCAAGCAATGTTGGTGAAGGACGAGGAGACCTGTGATGCGGCGAGTCTCATATCTCTCTTTGCTGCTGCTGATCATGAATGATCTAGCAGACTAGGGGATGGGCAAATTATGTCAAGAGTTTTTTGGAGCAAGGGATTGCGCATATGTACATATACATGCATGGTGCATCAAATAAAGGATTGCCCATTTTCCTTAGCCAGGTGGTTACGTGGGGCCCACATGTGTACAGGTAGGACAGGGTGTACATAGTGCATCGATTTTCATCGTTACCAGTACCAGTGTTTTTTTTCTACAATAATGAGGAGTTTATAGCGCCTAAAACTTCTCGAGGAAGCTATCCGCGGGCCGACGACATGAGGTCAGCAGGTGCGTCAGATGGCATCTAGTGGCATCAGGAGAGCGAACGAGGTCAATATTTGTACGCGGATGAGGACGGACACAACGTGGGTGTTTTCTTGTGAGAGTTATGCAGAAATTTCATCATTAGGACCACGTTTTGGGGCCACTTCACGTGGTGGTGAGATCCATTATTGGAAAAAAGTTGAGTGCCAGGTGTGCGAATGATGCAGAAAGGTGACAACTATGCACTGCGAGGTCAATTTTTGGCCTGTTCGGGGTCCGTTTGAGATCATCTAAAAGGCCAAGGGTGCCCAACTAATAAACATAAGTGTGGGAACTGAAAAAACAGAGAGAAGACCAGAAAAAACGTGGAGAAGAGAGGAGGAACAGCCGCAGGTGTGTTTTTGCTCATTTTGGAGCCTGTTTTGGCCGTAAACTGCTCATCCGAGGTCCGATTTGAGCACTTTGACATTGTAGACTGGGGTTTTGGGCCGTTCCGGACGCGATGGTGCTGTCCATTTTGCCAAATTCCTCACTCTTTTCCTGCTGTTTTTCTGTGTAAGTTCCTCCTATGAGCGAAGTTTCTGCTCGAGTTTGTGATTGTATCTGGCTTCTTTTACCCATATTGTGTGAGCTATTTGCCCCATTGGTGTTGGCCCAAGCTCAATTGTATCTAAACATCAGAAATTCTCCTCTTTTGAGCTGAGTTTTGTGTGTGTGTATGTGTGTGTGTGTCTGTGTGGAGTGGGCAAGTGGATAGTCTCTCTCCTCTCACTCCAGAGGTGTGTTCCCTGTCTCGGCCAGGTGTGTTGTGTAAGCCGAGTGGTGCCCCATAGTGTGCGTGTGTATCTTCCCAAGAGTGTGTGTCGGGTCGTTATAGAGGCACTGTGTGTGTTTTCATCCCGCTCACAACGTCTTTTTGAACCATGTATATTATTACATTTGTCACCGCAGTTCATTTTGCCAATCAATTCTTTATGTCTATGATGTTGTACAATTGTCATTATTACATTTGCCAATCAATTCATTTTGCCTATGATGTGTACAATTGTCAATTTTACGCTTGTCAATTTTGCAAACAATGCGTCTTGTGGGTGACTATTTTGGGTCTATTATCTACCCTTGCACTTTTTTTAAAAAGTGAATCAAGTACAATATGGTTGATGGGTGGCAGGGCATTCAATGCCCTGTCACCAAAAAAAAATTCTCTCGGGCGTCGCTATAACCGTCGCTATTTATGGCTCTGGAGCGTCGCTATAGACTTCTGTGTAAACGTCGCTATGGTCGTCGCTATAACCGTCGCTATGAGCGTCTCTATATAGTGACGCATATAGCAACGCATATAGCGACGCTATTAGCGACGGTTTTAGCGACGCCGGGGGTTATAAAAACCTAGTGTATTTCCGTCGCTAACAGCGTCACAAGAGCACACAACCTCTTGTAGTGAAAAATGATAGCAATTCAATTGCACAACACCCATTTCAACACACCAATGCACACACATGCTTCACAAGAAGCTCTAGCACATATCAAACACTCAAAAACTCTATTACACACCATAGACACACATGAACCTCTCTTCTCTCTCTCTCTCTCTCTCTCTCTCTCTCTCTCTCTCTCTCTCTCTCTCTCTCTCTCTCACACACACACACACACACAAACACTTTTCATACACG
Organism: Adiantum capillus-veneris; assembly: GCF_014529385.1. Lineage (NCBI taxonomy): Eukaryota > Viridiplantae > Streptophyta > Polypodiopsida > Polypodiales > Pteridaceae > Adiantum > Adiantum capillus-veneris. The sequence goes on from NC_140934.1 coordinate 87,494,464, forward strand.
GACCTTGGTAGCATGGCTTACACTGATAGAGAGGCACGCGGACATGGCCCCTATGAAAAGCTACCACATCAATATCATAGCATGACACCATCGATCAAAGCACAACCAACAATAGCATCGTGCCACCATCTCTAATCATAGTCCGCCATAGCCACGCGCTGGCGGAGCTCCCTTCTCACCACGCTTTGTTGATTTAGACCATGGGCCACTCCACTATATGTGTATTGAACCCCTTACCTCTTGCAGCCCATGTGGGTTTTCCTCAATGCCACGTGGTGGTCTCCAATGTTTTCAAGCGCTTCAAGCCTCAAAAGACTTTACACAAAAACTTCAAAAAGGTTTACTTTTTGCCTCACTTACTTCTCTTTCCAATTGGCACTCAAAGCCACAATCATTGAGCCATAAATCCATACCCATAGACCCATTCCCCGGCTATAGCTCACATAGATCCCAACTCATCTTGATCTCCCCGGTCCTGCCAATCGAGGCCTTAAAAAAAGGGAAAAACATCCGGTGCCTTTTTCCCACTAATTGCACAATCTTTCTAGGCCCACAACTTGGCAACCACGGTCCTAATGGATGAGCCATCAATTCTTGCTAGCCCCATACAATGCACACTACATTCCAAACCATGGTCAAGGCCCAAAATCTCCTAGTTTGCATGCTCTACAATGTAGAAAAGTTGGCCCATGAGTGGCCCTTGTCAAATCTTTCAACCGGCCATAAATTTATGTCTAGAGCTCCGATTGCCAATCCGAGAAGATCGGCATGCTCCAAAACTTGAGCTCTTAAACACTATCCATTCGCATCATCTCTAGCCATCTGCCCCCGTGTGCCCCACCCGTCAAGGATCTGCAAATCCTTCTAGCTTTGAACTCCAAGATCTTCTACATCAGGGCTTCTTTTGAGGAGTGATATAGACTAGCTTCCACAACATCTCAAACATTACATTCCCAAGATCTAGCATACCACTTTGGATGCTTGGATCTTGCATATGAATTAGACCTTCCTAGAGTTGTCTTGTCCTAATAAACCTCATCATACACACATTCCTATTGCCCTTTGCCTGTCCAGGGTCCTTACACCTACTTAAGCACCTATAGTCACCCATAGCCTCATATAGCACACTTCCTAGCTTGGACCACCTTTGGTTATACCATCATTACCCACCCCTTGTTGAGCATTCATGTTCACAAGACGAGCTTTATTGAAGTAAAAATGTGCAACACTTTTCTAGCACTCAAGCACATTGGAAAAAAACTTTAAAACATATGTATAGTATGTACAACACTGTATGCCCTGGCTACAATTTGATTCACATATGGTACCAAACTCTTGTGGAAGTACAACTTAATCTGCACCACATTCACCATGTTTCTAAGAAGCTTACCATTCAACCTCACCAACTGATAGGTCCCATTGGAAGCCTTTTGTACCTTGTATGGGCCCATCCACTTCTTCTTGAACTTCTTTTGGAAAGTGAAATCCAAGTAGCTCTAGTATTTCAGCACTAGATCTTCTTCCTCTATCTTCTTGTCCAAAAACCTTTGATTGAACTTGGCAATCTGTTTCTCCTACTACTTGACTTAGCAATTTGTTTCTCCGACTTCTTTACATTGTAATATGTTGTTGCCTCCTTGTTCATTTGCAATGTTTCAAGATTGACAATTGAATCATGTAGCATCCCCTACTAATGTGGCATTGACTCGCCACATCCCCTTCAAATCCCCTAGCTGTGTATGTACTGGAAACACTTCCTCCTTACCATACACCAATTTGAATGGAGTGAAACTAGTAGACACCTTGTATGATGGCTTGTACACCCATAAACACTTCTTGAGATTCTCCTCCCACTCTGTTTCCTACTTGTAAAAATACTTTGTCAGCATCTTTACTATTTTTCCCCATTAGCACTCTCCACTAGACCATTTCATTGAGGATGATAGGGCAAAGAGAACTGATGTTGAATGCCTAGTTTCTCCACCAAAGCCTTCATAAGATTGCTTCTAAATCCTGGCCCTTTATCTAACACAAGCACCCATGGTACTCCAAAATGACAACAAAGGTTGTCAAAAACAAATTGAGCAACAACATGTGCATTTACCTCCTTAATTTTCTTTACCTCTACCCACATGGTAAGGTAATCCATGGCTACCACAACATACTTCTTACCACTTGTAGAGTTAGGGAGTGGATTGATGGCATTCAAACCCCACTTACCAAAGGAATGTATCTCTCCCATGGTCTGGAATTCATTGTAGGTTTTCCACCAATAGTGCACATCCTTCACTACTCAAGGCCACCAAAATCAGACTATGAACACTCAAAACAACACATGATCTTTTCCTTGGTGCCCACTTTCCTCATGACATTGATGCAACACCATGCCAATTTCCTCCTTGTAGAGTACCCTTCGCAATAGTTCATCTCATCTATAGACCATCAAATCTTACCCTATCAATGTGAACTTATGAGCTTTTTGTACTATCCTTATCCTTTGTATCTTGGAGAAACTCTCTTGACAATGATATGTGCTAAAAAAATCTTCAACTTCCTTCAAAGCCTCATGACCTACATAAGTGGCTAGGGCCACATATGAACATATAGCTTGTACATGTACCTTACCGCTTGCAAGCTGATCTAGTTCTTGGTTTTGCTCTCTCTTAACATGCTTCAAATGGACCAATTTAAAGAAATTCATCATCAGCTTCTTAATGTTAAAAAAATCAATGCTTCAATGAATTGCGTTTCACCTACCATTGGCCTAGAAACTGCTTGATGACCAACAAAGCATCACCCTTTACCACCAACCTGGAAATGCCAAACTCTAGATATTGCTTCACTCCCAAGTGCAAAGTAGAGTATCCCATCTCATTGTTGTTACGAACAGTTTCCAAATCATAGGCCTTTGAGAAAATCACTCTACTATGTGGATCTCGTATCACCACACCTCCTCATTCTTCTTGTATCACTAAACCAGGCTCCTCTTTGGCTTCATTTCATGCCACCCTTCGATAGATCGGTAAATCAATGACCTAACTGACAAAAATTTTTGCCAAGTGAGATCAAACTTGTATGGTTGACTTTGAATTCAAACTCAAATTCCTGTAGCTCTATCACCCATTTGATAATCCGCTTCCCTGGCTTCAACTGTAGCACCACTTCAGACAAAAAATCATTAGCCATTAACACATAAATCTTTCTTACAATAAGATCCACTTTGAACTTCTTGCAAGAAACTACTAAATCCATGAACCATTGTTTTGCTTAATTGTAGGTCGCCTCTCCAGGATTTATCGCCATGCTTTCAAAGTACATAGTCTTTAGCTCCTTCCCACCTTTTTCCATAACACTCCTCTAATAGCCATAGTACCTACCATCATGGAAACATAGAAATCGTCCTCTCGATTGGGTGGACGCATTGTAGGTAGATGACGTAGAATTTCTTTTACTTTATTGAAGGCTTCTTGAGCTTCTCCATCCCATTCAAAGCCATGCACCTGTGGTGCCCTCTTTTAAAGAGGATACACATACTGAGACACCATCCAAAAAAACCTTAATAGATACTTAAATTTATGCACAAATGAGGCCAAACCTTGAGCACTAGAGGGAGGTTCCATATGAACTAGAGCCTTAACCTTTTCTGGATCCACTTGAATTGACCTCCTTCTTCATCAGGCCTCTGAAAACATAGCCACAACTTTGACAGGTGCTTTTCCCTTGAGCTATAACACCCTATATCATCCATAAAAACCCTAATGAATCTACCCAAGTAGGGACCAAATACACTTATCATCTAATCCTAGAAAGTGGCATAGGCATTCACCAACCCAAATTACATCTTGCAGTAGGAAAAGCATCCCCATAGAGATATGAATGTCATCTTCAGTTGGTCTTCAAATGAGATCCCTATATGAAAGTAACCTGAAAACCCATCACTATGGAGTGCCAACTAATTGATTTAAGATCTCATCCTGAAACATCAATGGGTAGTGATTCCTCTTGGTTGCCACACTCAATGCTTATAGTCAACACACATCCGCCATTTCCCATTCTTTTTAGGAGTGATAACTGCCAAGGAAACCCACTTGGACTCCTTCACGGGGTATATAACACCTGTATCTCACAATTGGTTTATCTCTTTCCAAAGGGCTTCTTAGCTTCTATAGTTTTGGCTTGTTCCCTTCCTTGAGAGCTATCTTGTGCTCAACACCCTTTCTCCTCATAGATCCTTGTATTCTATCACAAATAGATTCAGAAAGGAGGCACATAGTGGACATAGCCTTCTCTCTCTTGCTTGGTGAAATATTTGCTCAACATATCAGCTACTCTTCCGTGCCTATGCCATGAACCTCAGTTGCACTTTCTCTTTTGCATGAGATCCCTCTATAGTGACTCCAAACAAATCATTATCAATCTTTAGCATATCATCCTTGATCTCCTCCTCCTCCTCCTTTGCATATCCCTCATCATAGGCCATCACGGTCTCATTCGCATAGCTTGTCGTATCATCTTCGTCTTTGGCCACCATAGGATGGAAACGACTCTCTTTAGTCTTCAAATCAGGCACCATCTATCTTCTAATTTCTTATCAAGGCAAGGTCAACACCGTGATTTCCCAATCTTGTTTAGCACCTATTACAAGTAGCCATGGCGTGCCCAAGATGATAGGGTTTGCATTATCACCTTGTTTTTCCACAAAGAAATTGATTAGGCACTCAATACCCATCACCTTGACTCTTACATCTTGAGCCATTCCCAAACACATAGCTTTAGCATGGTTAGCCATCCTCAAGTGCACATTCAATTTGGCCACTACTTTAACATCTCCTTCCCTCATTGAAGCCTTCATCGTGATGCAAACCTATGCTCCACCATTTATATAGGCCTAAACTTGCATCTTCTTTTCATTGACAGTATCCACCAAAGGAATAACATCAATTGGGCTACCCACCCTTAATGCCATATTTTGCACTGCATGCACATTACTTTTAGCTTTTGGTAGCCTTGTGCTCAAACTTGTAGAGCACACTCTTCTCATCTTAGGATTCAAAGACAGAAATTGACCTAAAGTTATATTAGCTTTTTGCCCCTGCTTATCACTTACTAGGTCATACTTGGGGTAGTCAAGCCCTAGCTAGAAGTCTGCTTGCCTGATCTTGCAACACCTTCTCTTCTTGCTAGTTTTTGGCTACTCTCCACCCTCGTGCACTTTTTCTTTGCCTTTATGAGATATTGTCTCCCACTCAATCTACATCTCCCTTTCAACTCTTGCCCTTTTATTGGCCAAAACTTTGACATCCGGCTTATCCACTCCAATGATGTTCACCCTAGGGACTTCACCGCCATATGGAGGAGTTGGCTACACTGAATTCTCAACCACCTGCTCTCTCAATCCATTAAATTGTGCTTGACCTCTTCCCCTATAAAAAACGAGCAAATACCACCTCTTTCTCTCGACGGATGAGGGAAATATAGGGCATAGTGTCCTTATTCTCCCCAATTATAGCATCTGCCAAGTAATGGCGTTGCCCTGCCCCTTGCTCCTCTTGGTTGTCCTCTATCCATCACACTCAACCGTAACTCTTGCATTTGCTTGGAAAAATCATGTACAGTTTGCACCCAACTCTGTAGCAAAACTGCTACACCTAGGTTCCCATGGTTCTCCTCATGAACGACATCCCTTGGACCCTATGGTTGAGTAGGAACCAGTACTTCATAACCCGACACACCCTGCTTAATCTTCTTTTGGATTTTCTTTCTCTTCGCATTCACACTCGTTGTTGCACCATTATAATTCTTTCGGCTTTCAAAGTCCACCTTTTTCCTCACTTTAGGATATAGGAAAGCCATGAATTTGTCCAATTTGAAGTATTCACCATTAGACAATTGCATGGTTGCTGCTAACTTTGTCCAAAAAGCTGCATTCTTCACTTATATCTTATTTGAGCGCCTTCAGTTTGGCATCCATCTTGACTAGGGATGCCTCTTTGTAGAAATCATGGCTTGTAGAGCCAGCCAAGCATGCCTCGGCTCACCTTCCAATGCTTTGTACCACAAGTTTTCTTTACCATGCATCACCAATAGAAAATTATGCATCTTGTTGTCCTCATTATTCATACGCAATGACATCATATACAACTCAAAATTTGCAACCACTTGTCTAAACTCTCTTCACCTATGAAAATCGGACCATAACTTTGAGACGCCATCTTCACCAATGAAAAATGTTATTCTTCTTCATTAAATCATGGGCAATCAGTGTGCTCCTCCATGGGGACACCACAGATGGAAAGGGGATAGAGGGTACACAGCTAAAACAAACAATGTGCACCTCTCTATAGCACAGGGTAAACAAAGAATCCCTAACCACTAGTTTTCACCCTAAAAAATGAGAAAAATTCACTTGCTCAACACTTGTTTCAACATAATGATGCACACACATCCTTCAAGGGAATCTCCAACACATATCATACATCTATTCCACATCAAATACACGCACAAACTGTTAACTTAGCCGACGTCAGCTAATAGGAGTTGTTAAAGATCAAAGCTTTATGAATGCACAACAAAGATGAATATGGAGAAGCAGTGAAGGTTGGAGTTACACACTTTTCACATTTTTCCAAAAAGGCCATGTATTGTAAATTCCCGATTCAATTCAAGCCATTATAATATTTTTACTGTGTTACAGTCTCAATGGGAGTTCCAAACTATAAAGAACAGGTCAGTTAGTGTGCCTAGGTTGCAGATTCAGTATGTTATGGAGTCTCAAAGGTCTTGGGCGCCAGGACATTACACATTTTAAACCTTGGCTAAGGTATAAAGCCAATTGTAAAGTTTATTATTAAGTTTTTGGATAATAAATACATAGCATGAGCTAACGGCGCTCACTTCTCTCCTTCTCATGCTTCCATCTCCCTTGTCAGTTGTCACATTGCAATGTCGTCTGTTGCGTTGCAACCATAGGTAAGAGCTCTACGCATTGACGTAAACATATGTGGTAAATCGTAGTTTTTTTCATCGCCAAGACCTACAGCCTAATTTCATCATAAGTAGGAATTTAAGCTTGAAAATCACAAAGTAAGCATAGGCGGGGTATTGGGACATCATTGCTAAGCATTTAGATGCATTTGGGGTAAAAAATGACTAGGTCTAAATCTCATTGTTGCTGTTAATAATCGCGTTTTTTTCACTTCATTAAAAGTGAGATTTGAGAGTATAAGCATGTATGCTTAGGTCTTCTATACTTGTCCTAGAAGTTTCGTAGCATTTGGATGCCGTGTGATGTTGTAACGGTCATGTTTTGTTTGCTGATTAGTGACTAGCTTTTTATTACCTAGGTCATTTGAGTGTAATGCGAGTTGTCTGTTGTTTTCCAAGAGATTGACACCCTCTTGTAGCCTCTATGTACTAGTCGAGTCAGCTTCCTCCCATGGATTGATAATTATGTTCGTGGTTCTCACTATGTCTGCAATAAAGTAAGATTGAGGTTAGAAAACCCACGCACATTTGGTGCCACTGTCAGGGATGAATAGACCTAAACTAGGAAAAACAAGGGGATCTTTTGTAGTTGTCCTTTAACTTCCTTTAGGATCACCTAGATTTAAACTTTCTCTTTAAAATCGCATAGCTTAAGAGTGTCGTCTTTTGCTGTGTAGAGGTAGCTTGGAAGTAAATTGTACTTGCTAAGTACCTTGTAAATTGTAGGATATGGTTAGGATTTTGAGAATGATTGATTGATAAGACAAGTCTTAAGATCAAGGCTCAGGAAACCATAAAAACAAGAAAACAAGTGTTTGTGGGGACACCTTCCACAACCCAATTGCAATAGAACCTAGGAGTAGGGTAAGTAGAATCCAAGGTGGGATCTCAAATCATTGCTCACTCCAAATAAAGCATCTGTGAGTTGTTTATGTGAGGTTGCAGAACTTCAAGACTACAGCTTAAAACAGCATCAAAAGGCTGTCAACCATTGAAACCGATTGGAGATTATGCTCATAAAAGTGTGTGAATCAGTGGGTAATCATAAGAATGCATTTAAGATAAATTTTCAAGAGTTTGCAAAAACTCTGATTATTTACATTTTCTTGAGAATTTATGCCAAATTAAGTTTTGACTTGACTCAGAGGCTTAAAACATGTCACAAAAAGATTGACTAGTGAAAAATTGCAAAAAGTGTTCATTTTAGGCCAAAAATAAATAATCACGAGATTATTCACTTTTAGTGCAAAATTGATGAAGGTTGATATCAAAGACTCTATGCATAATTATAAACATCTTTTGTGAAGGCTCATAGAGTTTGGATCACCAAAGAGACCAAAAATTGGATAAAATTTGAAATCTGTACTAATTGTCAAGAAATTGAGTTTTACCTGATAAATCTTGTTCAAATTTTGTTAAACTTGACTCAGAGGCTTAAAACATGTCACAAAATGACTGACCATTGAAAAAGTTTCCAAAAGTGTTCATTTTAGGCCAAAAGTAAATAATTGTGATTATCTACTTTTAGCTCAAAATTGATCAAGATTGATATCAGAGACTCTATGCATGATTGCAAACATCTTTTGTGAAGGCGCATAGAGTTTGGATCACCAAACAGACCAATAGCTTTATAAAAACTGAAGTATGTACTGATTGTCAATAGATTGAGTTTGACTCGATAAATCTTGTTCAAATTTGACTCAGAGGCTTAGTTTGAAGTGTTTAACATGCGTGCATGCCCAGATGATAAAAAATATGCTAAAATCTACCAGAAAATTAAATAATCACAAATATTTACTTTTTTCTAATTTTTAATTTTTTTGGCCAACCAAGCATACCACAAGTTCTGACATGTTGTATTGAGCGCTCATATCAAATTTGGTAAGGTTTGGATCTCTAAAGTGAAAATTCTGGCCAATTTGTAAAGACAGTCTACAAGCACAAAATTGTTGACAAGTAGAGCAGGGTTTATCCAAACTTTGTGAAATTTTTCTAGGGAGCTTAAGTTGAGTTTCTTTACCTATTTGTATCAACAATTTGATAAAAAGTTACTAAAAAATCCTAGAAGTAAATAATCAGATTCTTTACATCTGCCCCAGAAATGAGAATTTTTGCACAACTGAGTATACCACAAGGTCAAGCATATCAAGTAGACTCCACATATCAAATTTGGTGAAATTGCGATCACAAAAGTGAGACTTAAGCCAGATTCTCAAAAACTGAGTTTGTGGACACCAAACAGTTGATAACTTTGACAAATCTTGTTCAAACTAAGTGAAACTTGTTCAAAGGAGACTTCAACAAAGTGTCTATATGGAAAAACAATTCTAAAAAGTGAGAAAAACTAAGAAAAGTAAATAATCAAATTACTTACATTTGCCCCAGATTTAAGAATTTTTGCACAATTGAGTATATCACAAGGTCAAGCATATCAAGTAGACTCCACATATCAAGTGTGGTGAATTTTGGATCACAAAAATGAGACTAAAACCAGATTCTCAAAAACTGATCTTGTGGACACTAAACAGTTGATAACTTGGACAAATCTTGTTCAAACTCGGTGAAACTTGTCCAGAGACTGCAACAAGGTATCTATATGGCAAAACAATTCTAAAAAATGAGAAAAGTTGAGAAAAGTAAATAATCAGATTATTTACTTTTGAGCCCGAGAGACAAGATTTTGGACAAGCTTGTATAGTGTTACATCAACATAATACAAGGTCATTGGTCAAGTTTGGGTTCTATCGGATCAAAATTAATACATGATAACTCAATTTCCAAGTTGCAGATTAGTCCTTTGGATCTTTCCAAGGACAGAATTCAAAAATCTCATTTGCTGACTCACTTAGCTCAGATTGAAGTGATATACACATACCAATCACAATAGATAGCAAAAAATTGAGGAGTCTGAGTGAACGGTCAAAAAACTATCAAACTGGGATCGAGCATATAAAAGTGCAGTTCCAAATGTATTTTTAGTAAAATCAAGCCATTAGGGTAGTTTCACGCATGGAACTTGCGAATTGGGACACAAATCACATTGGACTGTAGGTTAGGTTATTCAAGGCCTAGATTTCAATCATTTCAAAGGCTGCAATCAATTATGATACTTTTGAGCAAGAGTTAATCAACTCTTGTCAGTCTAAGAGCAATCAGCTGCCAAAAGTACTTTGGAAAAAGAAGTCTTATCAAACTCAAGAAGGAGTAATTTTTCTAATCAACATCAAGATCTGCTAAGACATAATTCTTAGAGACCAAGAAAACATGGAGTCAAGTCAAGCCATGAGTTTAAATGCACAAGAACCAAAGCTAACTAGTAGCAGTAGCAGCAGATGCAACAGTGTAACCTACCAAATTTTACAGCTCTATGGCTACATCGGAGATAAAGTTTTATATACAAATTTCCAAGTCCATAGGTATCTTATGACTCGCAAAAGCATCACAAGAACCATGATCCTATTGATCAGAGTAAAACTAGACTCAGAGAACTCCCATATCAAGACAAGGGTCCTGTAACCTAAGAACTAGGATGGTCATGGACTACTTCCAAGGGTCAGACTAGACAGTGTGGACAGGGGATCCGTCTAGGGCAAGGGGCTAGGAGCCCGCATATATAAAGGGAGGTTGGGAGGAGGATCTTCAGTCTAGTTTCCCCTAGTTCTTACACTGGTATCAGAGCTTAGGAGTCTCTCTTCCACTCTCTCTCTAGGCGTGGTCACTTTTTGCTCCTAAAAATAGGGCCTTTAGGTGAGAATCGTGGCCTTTGTGGGGTGTTTTCCATTTTTAGCAAGGCACTGCCTAAATCGAGTAACACTTTCCCGTTTTGGAAGCTGAGCTATGGCACATGAAACGGCGTCCTCTTGGGCTTGACATGATCTCCTTAGAGAAGGGGGGAGGCTTCCAAGAGCTCGCGGCCGCCACCTGCTTGACCAAGCCACACACAGGCTTCCCTCTCCTCGCCTTTTGCCTGCGCGCAGCCTGCGTTATTTACCTTCAAGGTATTTCGTTATTTTCACATAGCAAGGCCATTGGACAAGCAATTTTAAACCTTGGCCATTCTAGGTGGCCCTTCCCACAAGCAAGGCATCACAAGCAAGAGCTTTCGAGTGCGGGGCAAGCAACAAGCCATTTTGGCTTTCCATCGAGACTCACGACTTAAGGCTACGCTCAATTAGTGCAGAAAATTCCAGAAACCTACATATTTTTACAATTGCGACAGTTTCAATTGGCATTCATGCAACATAATTGTCAAAGCTTTCATAATCAAGCTTCTTGACAACGGTGAAGCTTCAACCATCTACACTACACGATTTCAATCGTCTTGTGAGCCACGGGTGAGTTTGTGAAGTTCATTTTTTTAAACTGCTTGTGCAAATTCTTCTTTATTCGACGGTCAGGTGCTACGATGCACAAGTGGAGTTAGCTATACTTGGCAAGTGCTACCAAAATCAGGTATTTTTTCTGAGTACTTCTTTCACTGCATTGTGTCGCCATGGATTCGGATATCAACATGACATTCGATTTTGAGCAAAGTACTCCTGATCCCGCCAATGACGACTCGTGGTCGTATCCTCTCAAGGAGAGTACCCGCGATGCTACAGCAAGAGAAGATACTTATGAATTGCTCGATATTCAAGAATTTCGCGCACTTCAGACAAGCATGACAGTCATGGATGAAAATTTTAAGGCTTTAAATGAAAATGTTACTAAACTCTCCACATTAGTCATTCAATTAATGCAATAGCAGACTAAGAGTACTGCTGACACCACACGCATGAGCACGTTGGAACCAAGGGCAGGGCCCAATTAATGAAACACTGCATACTCTCACTGCCAAAGAGGTAGATGACTTGTTAAAGAACTTTAAACCACCATTTTTCAAGGGCGAAGATCAGGATCGCAATAAGGATGCAGTGAATATCTTTCTCAGTAAATGGGATGGAAGTCACGCCTTACGGTGTACTCCGGATGCAGTTAGAGCTCTGCAAACGATCTTAACTCTGGAAGGCAAGTCCTACAAATGGTGGATGTCTCTCAAGGAGAAGAACATCATACCACAGAGTTGGGCCACCTTTGAAGCAATGTTTAGCAAGGAATTTTTGCCTACAAACGAGGCCGGGAATTGGACCGCTCTCCACACGCCAATATCCATCGCTCCTTGAATATATCTCTCACTATCGGGACGTCATCCTCAAGTTGGAAGGCTTGGATACCTTTCAACAAGTACAAGGGTTCAAACAAGGCCTGACTCCAGAACTTAAGAAGTATGTCAAGTCCCAGGAACCTAAAACACTTGAGGAATCCATAGTGAAAGCACATATTCATGATGACCCTGATGATAAAAAAACACATAATAGTAATGTGCCTGGTAGTATACATGGTAATACACGCACTCAATACGGGCACAATAAAAGAAAAATTCTCGTTGCTAATTCAGATGCATCTAAAAGACCCAAGGGGTCCAGGGGTCCTCTCTCTCCTGAGGATTTTGATAAAGCGAAGAAAGAGAAGCTATGTTTTCAATGCTTAGGAAGAGGCCATGGCAAAAAGGATTGTCCCAAGGGGAAATCTTTTGCTTAGGGGAAGGAGAAAGCAGTGCACACGGTGCAACTACTACCTCTTGAGTCTTCTTCAAAATTCTCCACAGTAAAAGTAACACACAGTGAGGTGGTGCATGAATGCTGTCTCACAGTTTCCATGTGGCAACAAACCTTTGGACCACATGAGTTAGTACGTATGCACGCATATATGCAAGGTCACAAGGTGCACATCTTGGTAGATGATGGTGCTACTCACAATTTCATCAATTATGGATTGGTGAAAACGGTCAAACTTCCTCAAACTCCGAGTACCCACCACTACAAGGTAGCAATGATGAATGGACATGATACTGAAATATGGGATACTCAATGCCGAGCTGTCCCATTGTAAGTACAAGGGTACTCTACTTGTTCGGATTCTCAAGTTATGAACATGGAAAGGGCTGATGTGGTTCTTGGTAGGGAGTGGTTGCATAGCCTAGGATCATCACCGAAGCGTAGCTATGAGCACAAGAGTTTGATGTTTGATTCCCATGGCACACATGTGTTGTTGTAAGGAGAAAAGGATATACCTTCATCACCACTAATTTGTACTGCCGAGCTTATGCAGCTCGTTTCTCATATGAAATAGAACAAGTTTTCTTGTGTTACTCAGTGTCTCATTTTCTTTCTAACATTGAGTCTGTTGAACATTCCTCAACGCCGCATGCTTCTCTCTCCTCTATTCCACCAATTTCTAATTCTACACAAGCAAACGTTGCTAATCAATTACAAAAATTGTTAAGGGAATTTCAAGATGTCTTTCCTGATGATTTGCCATCAAGTTTACCGCCGACACGCTCAGTACAACATGGCATTGACATGACTACAGGCTGTAAAACTGTTAGTAAACCACCTTACTGTATGAGTTACTCAGAGACTGCTGAGGTGGAATGTTAGCTTGCTGACTACATTAGCAGAGGGTTTATACAACCCAGTTCTTCACCATGGGATTCGCCTATCCTTTTAGTGAAGAAAAAGGACGGCAGTATGCGCATGGCCGTAGACTACCGGGGTTTAAATGTGGTTACAGTTAAGAACAAATACCATTGCCAAGGGTAGATGAGTTACTTGATAAGCTAACTCACGCTCGCATTTTTATAAAAATCGACTTGCGGTCAGGATATCACCAAGTCCGTATTTGCTTGCCGATATACCTAAGACTGCATTCCGAACACGGTTTGGACATTACGAGTTTTTGGTGATGCCCTTTGGGTTAACCAATGCGCCTGCAACATTCATGACACTTATGGATATTGTCTTGAAGCCATATTTGGGAAAATTTGTCATTGTGTTCCTCGATGAGATTCTAGTTTATAGTGCTTCTGAAGAAGAACACTTACAACATCTTAGGCAGGTGTTTTAGTTGTTACTCACAAACAAGTTATATGCGAAGGAATCTAAATGTGATTTTCTCAAGGAGGAAATTCATTATTTAGGGCATGTTATTTCAGCTAATGGCCTTTACATGGATCAATCCAAAGTGGATACCATCCGGAAATGGCCACCTCCTAAAAATCTGGAAGACTTACAAATCTTTTTAGGCTTTGCAGGTTTTTACCGAAGGTTCATTAAAAACTATGCTCACATTGCTGTACCTATGACGGACCAACTAAAAGGCAAAGGTAAAGCTTTTCAGTGGGGTTCTTCTCAACAACACAGTTTTGAAACACTCAAAGATGCATTAGCTACAGCTCCTATACTGGCTATTGTAGATCCTTTGAAACCATTCGTTTTGGAAACGAATGCCAGTGATCGTGCTATTGGAGCAGTCCTGTTACAAGACGGACGGCCGATTGCATTTGAAAGTAAAAAGCTCGATGCAGCTTAGCAGAATTATTCTTCTTACTAACGCGAACTCTATGCAATAGTGTCTACCTTAAAGACATGGCGGCACTGTCTGTATGGTGATCAGTTCGAGATTGTGTTTGACCATGAAAGCATCAAATGGTTTACATAACAAACAGATTTATAGGATCAAAAAGCCAGGTGGGACGAGATCCTTCAGGAATATGACGCCAAATTAAGGTATCGCAAAGTCTGATACAATGTTTTGGCAGATGTTCTTAGTCGAATGCCAGAGATCAATTCGCTTTTGTTCACGGAACCTCGTAGTGAATTTTTAGACTCTCTCAAGGGAAAATATGAGCAAGATGAAATATATTCCAAAGTGTGGAGCCATGTTCAAAAGAGGGATCCTTCTCACTCCAATGCAAGTAGTGTACAGTTAACCTCCACACCTAGTTCTCCTTTATCAAGTGATGAACTACAGTGATGGAAGCATTTTACCATCAACAATGGGTACCTACTCCACAAGGGGAGAGTTTGTGTACCGATGGACACAGACATTCGGCGCCAAATTCTTTATGAATGTCATGATAGTCCAAGTGCAGGACACCCAGGGATTAGAAAAACTTATTCTCTCGTACGATGACAGTTTTACTGGCCAGGTCTACATGGCTTTCTTCAAGCTTATGTCTTGCATTGCCAAAAATGTCAAGTTAACAAAGGAGAGCGCCTGAAAGCAGGAGGACTCTTACATCCTTTGGAAATTCCCAATGGAAAACTGGAAAGTATCTCTATGGATTTCATTGTAGTTTTACCAACCACTATACGAGGTCATGACTCAGTATGGGTGGTCACAGACATGTTTACTAAACTATGTAAGTTTATTCCGACCAAATCAGCAGTTAAGACAGCGGAACTAGCAAATTTATTTGTGGAAAATCTATACAAATTGTATGGGTTTCCAAGTAACATTGTTAGTGATGGTGATCCCAAGTTTAACAACCACTTTTGGAGAGCTGATCATCCAGAAACGGATGGTCAAACGGAATGGGTTGACCAAGTGCTAGAGGATATGCTAAGAGCATACGTCAGCAAAAAACAGTCAGACTGGGAAGAATACTTACCTATTCTCGAGTTTGCCCACAACAGTTCTGAGCATGTCACAATAGGTTTTAGTCCTTTCATGCTCATGTACGGGTTTCAACCTAGGTCACCAGTTATGGTGGGGTTGGCAACCGAAAAACTCCAACAGGTTAAGGAATTTCTCCAAGACCACATGGATATGCTGAAACTTGCTCGTCAGAATGTCCGGCAAGCACAGGATCGGTATAAGAAATACGGTGATGAGAAGTGTCGGCAAGTTACCTTCGAAGAAGGGGAGGAAGTATTTTTACATGTACCAGAATATTCAAAAAGTCTGAAAATTGGGCCGACACCTAAATTATCTCCCCGATATTGTGGGCCTTTCAAAATACTCAATCGCGTTGGTGATCGTGCCTACAAACTATTACTACCATCACGTTCTCGCATCCATCCGGTGTTTCATGTAAGCCGTCTACAAAAGCGGTTACATGGGGATGACAACGTCACTGAACAACAGCTTTTGGTTGATTACATTGAACCTCCTACCTTATCACATGAACCTAAACGTGTTATGGATTATCATGAGTTGCGTACATGACATCACGTACGTACACGACATCACGTACGATTAACAAGCCTTAATCAAGTGGAAAGACCGACCTGAAGAAGGTGCCACTTGGGAAAACATTATTGTTCTTAAGAAGAAGTTTCCCACTTTTGTTTTCGAGGACGAAAACTCTTCTTTAAGGGGGGAGAAATGTCAAGACAAGGGTCCTGTAACCTAAGAACTAGGATGGTCATGGACTAAGGCCAAGGGTCGGACTAGACAGTGTGGATAGGGGATCCATCTTGGGCAAGGGGCTAGGAGCCTGCCTATATAAAGGGAGGTTGGGAGGAGGATCTTCAGTCTAGTTTCCCCTAGTTCTTACATCCCAGATGTTCACAGACTTTAGTGGAGCTAGGTATTGCAAGCTCAAAGACGAGGTTTTCATATAGAAGTGCAAAAGATGGATCCAAGTGGTTATCCAAAAACCACAAGCCAGCAAAGCATCCATTTAGTGCATATGAAACTAGGATTGTTGTACATGGATTACATTGGTCAAATCTACAGTCAGAATCCAGTAATGAAAGATCCAATAGATCATCCAGTTCAAACCAATCTAATTGGAGAACCGAGTCAAAGATAGTACAAAGGTCAAGATGGAGCAGTCTAAAACTTGATTCTCAATGTTTTAAAAGAAGATACTGATAACTTGGCATGACAACTTGGCGAGTATAAAAGATGAAACTTCTTATCTAGAGCTTGACATGACAGATCCAAATGAAATACCATCAGTCATGACGTATTTCTCAGATTGTGGAAGAAAAAGTGGACATTTTCATGAAGATTATCCAAGAAATCCAAACAACAGGGACACATCAACGGCCAAGCAAAACATGGAGAAAACTCAAAATGTGAATCCATATTTATCACCGAAGGTCAAAAAGAGTGTAAGTTTTGCAAATGATTTTGCATCCACTGTCACAAGTGTGCAATCATTCACAAGTCTAAGGGACACATCAAAACGAATGATGTTAGATTTTTATGGTATACATAATTCATATTCACACTATGTGGACCAAAAAGGGAAACTGTACAAAAAGGATCAACAAGTGTTTGAACGGCCCACATCCCAGCTCATAGAAGTGCGTCTAGTGATAGATCATAAAGGATGGTTCACTTCAAAGGATAGAATATATTATAGACCATCCTCTCTAGAGATGAATGACATTACTCGAGTGAACCCAAAAATTTATTCAGAGTCAAACTCTCCTCCATCAAAAATCAAGCTTCGATGTTGTGATCAAACAAGCATATACTTTGACCAAAATAGACAAAGATATAGACAAGAGTCTAAAATATATGATGCCATGGGTCCTAAAACCACAAAAGCTCATATCATAGGAGACCCATGGAATAGACAATATCAGGGCAAAGATAATGCTATCTCTAGCTTGACTTGGGAAATAATTTGTCATGTTTCATGGAGATACATAGGAAACTACGCAGAAGGTTTACATATACCAAACATCAACAATGCTACCCAAAGTGTGCCTTTAGAATCCCAAAAGGTGAGACTAAGCTAGAACCAAACAGTTTTGAGATCTCATAATGGAGCAGGCTATAGAAATCACCCTAGGAAGGGGGGAGCTGCAAATCCATCAAGCTCATTTCTAGTACCAAAAAATGTTACACAAGTAAGAAGCCCTAGAAATTATAGCCAACAGACCCCTTCAAAGTAAAAACCATTGAAAGATCATATGGTTGTTCAAAGTTTCCCATTGACCCAAAACCCATCAAAATCTGCAGAAAAATGTTTGTCTGAAGATCATGAGGGACAAAAGTTTCAGTTGATCTCCACAAGTCAAAGCCAAAGCTGACAAATCCCATAGTGTTCAGGCAAGTTCATGTGACCAAGCTCACATATGAATATCAAGATACAGATAGTAATGAATACGAACAAGTTCATGACCTTGTACAAGCCCCTATGGATGTTAAACTTGGTGTCAAAGACTATTTGAAGATGATGCAAAGCCTCAAGTTACCAGAATAGGTGATAGATAGGTCAAAGTCAATGGAAGCTAGCATCCACAAGGCTACACAAAGGTCACCACCAAAATCTCCTCCGAAGAGACAAATTATTATGCTAGAAAGTACAATGGATCCTCTAAGATCAAAAGATACTCAAATGCAGGCAAAAAATTCTCAACAGTCGTAAGAAAATGGTGCAGTATCATAGTCATACGATTCAACATCAACGGAAGCAGATGATCAAAACAAAGCCAATATAGAAAAAGTTCAACCCACGCACACTGCAACCACAAAATCACTCAATATAGAAAGAAACTCTGAGAAGATCAAGTACAACATCACCAGTGAAAACAAAGAAAAGTTGTCAAGTCAAGTAAAGCTAGAGTTTCAGTTAGATAAGAACCTCATGTGTTTTCTCACTTGGAAAAAATGTGGCCAACCACAGCTAGATGATGCTCCTAAATTTGTGAGCATATCTAGAAAGAAACGAGCAGAATGCTACGAAATCATCTCCACCGCCATTCAAGTAGGTTCACAGATCATCACCGCCCAATTCCACGTGATCACAACAAAGGATATACTAGACATCATCATAGTGGGAATGTCAATGGCCCAGAAGATGTTAGAGATATAGAGTTCAAACATGACAGAGTCATCATAGAAAACAAAGAATGAAGACCAGGACTGTTCACTCGTGGACGATTGCACAAAGTCCTCAAGCATAGTCAAAATGGAGTCTAATATCAAAGCAGATCTTATTGAAGATGATTCATCTCCATTAAACAGACTTGGATCAACTAGTAGACTACAATATGATTGCAGAGAATATTCAAAGGATTCTCCAAACCACTTCATGCAAACATGATAGCGAAAAAATGCTAGGTATGCATACAAATCAAGAAGACATGGTTGCTATTCTTAGTATCTAGAAGCATGAAGAGCAGATAAAGTTTCAAGTAAAGCCTTCAAAAGACATGCATGCAGATGTCATTCTTGGACATCAGTGGTTAGACCCCAACACAAGGCCTACAAAGAAGATACAATGCTAATACTCTCTTTTCCAAGGGGTAGCCAACAACATTTATAGATACTGTTAACGCTAGATTCAGAGTTGCAAAAGTCACAATAATCAAAGACAAATATTGTGTACAAAGGTAAAGCTAAAGTGGACCTTCCAACGTTTAGCACAAAAGGTTTGATAGCATAGCTCAAGGTAAAAGTGACATCTCCGTCACTAGTATACTCCGACACTACATCTACCTCAACTATCACAAGTGTGGAATCATTCATGTGTCTAAGGGACACATCAAATAGAGTGATGTTAACATTGTATGGTACACATCATTCATATGCACACTATGTAGACCAAAAAGGGAAATTTTACAAAAAGATCAACTAGTGTTTGAACGGCCCACATACCAGCTCGTAGAACTGCGTCCAGTGATATATCAGAAAGGATGGTTCATTTCAGAGGAAAGAATCTATTATAGTCCATCCTCTCTCGAGCTGAAAGATATTAACCAACTGAACCTAGAAATATGTTCTTCAGAGCCAAACTCACCTCCATCAAAATTGAAGCTTCGATGTTATAACCCAACAAGCATATACTTTGACCAAAACAGTCGTAGATATAGACGATAATCTAGCATCTATGATGCCTTAGGTCCTGAAACAACAGAATCTCATATCATAGGAGACCCATGGGATAGACAATACCAAGGCAAAGATAATGCTATCTATAGCTTGACTTGGGGAATAATTTGTCATGTTTCAAGGAGATACATAGGAAACTATGCAGAAGGCTTACAGATGCCAAACATCAATAGTGCTACCCAAAGTGTACCTTCACAATCCTAGAAGGTGAGACTAAACCAGAGTCAAACTTTTGAACTGTTACAATGGAGCAGACTATAGTGAGCACCCTAGGAAGGGGGGAGTTGTAAATGCATCAAGCTCAGCTCATGTACCAGGAAATGCTACACCAGTTAGAAGCCCTAGAGCTTCTAGCCAACAAACCTCTTCAAAGTAGAAACCATTGAAAGATAATATGGTTGTTGGAAGTTTTCACTTGACCCATATTCAATTAGAGTCTACAAATAAATTCCTCTATGAAGATAATCAAGGACAAAAGTTTCAGCTGATATCCACAAATCAAAGTAAAAAACCAACAAATCCAAGAGCGTTCAAAGATTTATATGTGACCAAGCTCACATATGTATATCAAGATGAATATGGTAACAAATATCACCAAGATCATGACCTTGTACAAACCCCTTTGGATGGTAAGACTGAAGTCAATCCATGTGTAGCCCATTAGCTGAAACAACATTCCATAAGTAGTAAATTTCCTCCTTGAGAGAATCAAACTTTGATTCTTTGGCATATAAATTATTTTCTCCTAACAATTCAAACACCCGTTCTAGATGTTGTGAGTGTTGTTTCTTAGAAGCACTATACACTAGAGTGTCATGAGAAAAAGGATAGCAAACTTGCCCAACTAGACATGGTTTTAAGACACTGTCCATAAGCATCATTAAAGTGTGGGTGCATTGGTTAACCCAAAGGGAATAACCAAAAACTCAGTCTCCAAACCTTGTTTGAAATGCAGTTTTGGGTATATCATCAAGCTTAATGCATACTTGATGATACCTTGACTGCAAGTCTATCTTTGTAAAGATATGAGCATCGGTGAGCTTATCAAATAACTCATCCACTCTCGAAACTGGATACTTGTTCTTAACAACCGCATCCAAATCACAATAGTCCATGCACATGCACATACTACCATTTCTTTCCTTCACCAAGAAGATGGGAGAGGCCCATGGTGAAGAACTCCATTGTATAAACCTATATTGAGATAGTAAGCAAGTTGACGTTCCACCTTACTAGCCTCAGAATGGTTCATTTTGTAGGATGGTTTACTTACATGCTTACTGCCTACAACTTTGTCTATGCTATTCTACATAGCCTATGCCAGTGACAAATCATCTGGGAAAACATCTTTGTATTCCATTAATAAATCTTTTAGCTTATTAACAACATTTGCTTGTTCACAAGAGAGTAGTAGCGATTGTTGGATGAGAAGAGAGAGAATCATGCGGCATTGAGGAATTTTCATTCGTCAACGCTTGAACTAAAATAACTCATGAAGTTACAAAAAAAGGAATCTTCTATTTATTCTTGATAAGAGAGCACATCCAAACATAGGGGAAAGAAGGCACATCCTTCTCTCCCAATAGCAACATGTGCACACCATTGGATTTGATCATCAAACTATTGTTCTCATAGATATGTTTAAGTGATGAGCTTAGAATATGTAACCATTCTTGACTAAGGACCACAACAGCCCGTTCCATGTTCATGAATTGAAAATTTAAGGATGTGTGATATCCTTGAGTCTACAGCGGTACATCTTTCACTTGAGTATCCCACACCTCGGTGTCATGGCCGTTAATGATGGAAACTCAGAGTCTAGGGCAGCTTGAGCCGTTTCACTAACTTATAGTTAATGATATTGTAAAAATCACTATCATCGACAAAAATCTGCACCTTCTACTCTTGGATAGACCCATGCATACACACCAACTCATGAGGACCAAAGGCCGACTGCCACACTGAGGTTGTAATACAACACTCATACACTTTGGTGTGTGTTAGGTCTCCACATTGGATAAGAAAGAGAAGGACTCAAGAGGCAAAAAATGCACCATGTGCTACTTTCTCTTTACCTTGGTCAATAGATTTCCCCTTGGGATGATCCTTTTTCTCGTGTTCACTCTCTAATAATGTAAGACATATTTTTTTTCTTTTTAGCCTTCTCAAACTCTTCACTAGGTAGAGGGGCCCTAGACCCCTTGGTTTTCTTGGACATCTCAAATGCAGCTACTATAATTTTTCTTTTATTGTGCCCATGTTGTGTGTGTGCATTTCCATGTGCAGTGTCATTCACATGAGAGTTATGCAATGCTTTCTTATTGGGATGGTCGTGTATATGCGCTACCTAACACTTCCTAGAAGTCATCAAGACCATCCAGTTTGAGAATGACATCAGGATACTGTGAGATATATATATTGCAACATTCTCTCGTGTGGATGCATAGAGAACTTGTCCCATGTAGACGAATTTATGTCCTTCTCATTGGCAGGTAGATATTCATTTCTGAACATATCCTCGAAGGCTGCCCATGATTGTGGGATAGCGGAGAGATGGGACTACACTACACACTCATAGAGCAACCATGAAGTGAATTGCACCAAAGGAAAAATTTTAGGGTTCTTTTCATTAGAAGCAGCCCTTTGTTGCTTCTCCACAAAAATATGAGCTGATGTGTCAATTTTTGGACCTTTTTGCCACTTTTATTTACCCAGAACCAGGTCATTTTTTAGCCTATTTTTGACCCAAAAAATACCATTTTTTATGTGATTTTTTTTTCGGGAGCACTTTCATATGCATAGAAAGCATATATATGCATTGATTTCATCAATTTTCCATTTTGGGTCACTTTCCATGCAGCTTTATGACAACGGTCGCTAATTGCTATTTATAGTAGTTTTTCCCGCATCAATCTTTGTAGGGGAGATGAGTGTGTCACCATTAAAAAAAAAAAAGGCATCTTATCAAGTTAGAAACCCCCTAATGGTTCCACATCCACGGTCACGACTCCCCATATAGGTATGTACATGATAGCGACTGCGGTAGCGGCTTTAAGCATATATTACAAAATTTACATGATTTCTTATATTTACATGCATCAAAAAGTGTCAAAAGTGAGGTGAATGATTTTATTACAAATTGTGTACATGCAACAACATGACAACGAGATGGGGATTTTTTTCATCAAACCCCTCCCCCCCCCCCCCCCCTCCCTCAAGACACTCACACACATTCAAGGGAACACACTCTCACTCACATATTCAAGGGACTCACACACACTCACATATGCACGTGCACACACACACACAGACACACTTCAATAAGATGACAACGACAACAAAAATAAATTATCAAGCATAGAGCATGGAGATTCATTAAAACATTGTTGCTTGGTGCTTGGACTAAATAGTGCACGGGTGCACTTATTTGAAAGCCTAGTATGATGGAGGCTTCTCATACACATGTGTGTAGATGGACAATTTTGCAAGGAGATTATTATGTAACCATCAAATGTTATCAAGAAGGGAAGTATTCTGCAAGGAGAGTATTATGCGCAAGAATCAAATGTAATCAAGCAAGTCCAATGAGAAAAAAACATTGCACACAACCTAATGCTAAATCTAGTTATCACTAATCATTGGCTAGGGTAGTGACTAAATAGATGTACCCATAGACCAATGTTAGAGATAATTGGAATTGACCAGAACTTAGCTTAAATAATAGTTAGCAATTACTTCGGTCCTTAAGCTAGATTTAGTGCGCCTATGAAATTATGCATAAGGTGCACATAAGGTTTTTAATTTGCATTTATTTTTCCCGATATGCCAACTCTTATTCTAGGCATTTATTTTTTTCCTTTGGACAAATATCAGCTCACTTATATTATTGAGTCTCCTCATTCTGATATGGATGCAATATATGATGTCTTTTCTTATCAGTAAGCATGGTTATGAACCATAACAAAATTTTTGAATGGAATTTCTTTTGGCACATTTTTATCCTTTTTCAGTCAAGCATTTTGCTACTATACTCTATGTTACATACATGGCATGTATTCCATTAAATAGTCGATGCAATAACATACCAACACATGATTATTTAGGTCAAGAACAAGTGTCCTAGAATATAACAATGATTCTTGTTCATGAAAAAAGATCCTATAATGTTAGGCTGGCTTAACCTGTGGATAAGATTCTTGGGATGGTATTATAGGATGATACTGCTTAAGTATGTTACACTCATGGCATATTTTTAGTGAGACAAGGAGTGCAGATACAAACATCTTACTCATGCTACTTGAAGACTTATTTGTGGAGGTCTCTTCACATAGAAAATTTATTTATGACAAAGACAAGAATAGTTATAAAGGTAGCAACCAAGAAAATAGTTATCTCTTTTATGTTTTTCAAAGTATTGAAAAACATGGATTATGAAGATCCCATGAATACAAGAGTAGAAATATTTGCTATGGCATGTGTTATCAAGTCCCAAGGGTGGATAATATAGTCAAGCAGTTCATGAAGTTTAGTTTATACAGACAAATTTTTAATCCTTTTTGCAAAGTAGACCAACATGGATGGTCGAGGTATCAACATCAATATATGAGACATACTTCGCATGTGGAGAATAGGAGCTCTCATGGACTATGAAACTGGCACCATATTTTTCTATGTGTCACGGCGGTTCCTATGGTGATAATCACTCTCGTTCTATGAGGATCATTATGGACATCTATTTTTAGAAAATTATGTGGACAAGGCCATCTGTTTAGATATGATTATGATTATTCCTACAAAAAGGGCAAGATAAGAAAGTATGAACTTGACAAATCAAGAAGCGATGGAAGTGAAGTACAAGCAATGGATCAAAGAAAAAGAAAATCTTGAAAAGGTAAGGTATCTTGAAACCCATGGCTACTAATCAAGAGTATTTTTTTAGAGGTACTTTACCTTTTCAAGATATTGCACCTACCTTAAACCCATGGTTGCTAATCAAGAGTACTTCTTTAGAGCTCATAAAACCCAAAAACGATGGGATATCATCACAACAATCAACAATGGTGTGAGAGATAAAGTGCATGACCTAGAAGGAATGGCCAAACTAATGCTTGATTACCTAAGACATATCATAGGTCAAACATACAATCTATCACAAGAGGTCCAAGAAGCGAGAGCCACAGTAGTATCCACCAAACTACAAAATCCATAAAATTGGACCTCTTAGAAAAAATCATAACTAAAGACAAAATTTTGTTGGCCCTACAATCCTTGAGCAAGGAGAAAACACTAAGATGGGGATAAAATGATGTCAAAAAATTTCAAGGAGTTCTGGGATGACATGAAACTGTCATTACTCACTTGGAAAACAAAGCCCTTCTAGAGGGAGTGTCCATCAAACTATAGCGCCCATAAAAGTGTACCTCTCTAAACAAATTATCACTCAAGATGAATGTTTGAGGGCTTTACAATCCTTGAGCAAGGATAAAACACCAGGGCGGATGCAATGGTGTCAAATTTTTACAAAGAGTCTTGGGATAACTTGAAAACCCCCATTACTCACTTGGAAAATGAAGCCCTTTTAGAGGGAATACTAGATCCAAGTGTGGAAAGAGGTCTTGTCAGGCATAGACCTAAGCAGGTGTGTTGCTCCTAGCTGAAGCATTGGTAACCCATAACAATGATTATAGTTTCTTACAAAATCATTGCAAAAGTTATTGCCCTTAGGCTGTCTCCAATCTTGGATAAAGTGAAGCGTGATCACCCCTCGTCAACATGACTTTGTTAAAGGTAGGTCAATGTATGACAACATCCTTATAACTATGGTAGGCATAGAGTATACAAACTTCACCAAATAGAAATGTACCCTCCTCTATCTTCACCTTAACAAACCTTACTATCAGATTTTTGGCCATCTATAGAATATTTCATGGAAGGATCTGGGCTTTTGTCCCTATATATGTGAGATGGCATGCACTTTGGGAGTAGGCCTCTCCTTAGACCTTATATTTAACAAAAACAATTGTGGGCACCTTTGAAGTCAAAATATCATCCAAATAAGACTACCCTTTGCCCCCTCTCTTCTTTTAAATTGACTCTCAATCCATGTATAACATGCTCAAAACAAGCACTAAAAAAGGGGACATCTAAGGCGCATCTCTACCATGTAACAAATAACACTTGGCCAGATTAGTTGCCAATGATTATTTGTTCTTGAAAGACACCTCTTAGTTACTCAAAAAGACTCTTCATATCTTTCAAATATTTTCCATACCTATGTCTCTAAATGCAACATTGAGAAGTTAAGGCTAATCTCCCTTTCAAAGAATGATTCATTTTTCTGATTGGTCAAGAGAAAATCATCTATAAATAAACTTTGGTTTTCCACCTTGGGGCTCCACTAGGGGTGGGAGTTTCTTGATGAGTCATGGAAAAATTAGGAGAAAGATGAGAAGATTGGAATATGTGCTACTACCCTTCCATAACAGAGTAAATGTGGTCAATTCATTCACGATCCATGCTTATCCTTTTTCTTGCCAATTTTTAAAATGATTGTGTGCAATTGGAAAGAGTTCTTGAAAATTGTGGTTTTTTTAAAATGAAAAAGCAATTCCAAAGATACAATTCAGTGGAAACAGGAAAAATGGGAGTGGGTTTCTAGATCGTTTCTAGACCCAAAGAGTAAGGGGTAACTGGGATACTTAACCCAAGAATACATGCGTAGGCTAAGTGTGCCAAGTATTTGGTTTCATTAGCAAACCAAAATCATGCCTCAGCCATTATGACATCGGATATGATAAACAAGGTAAATATCTTCTCCCAAGGAGACACATGGAAAGAGGTAGGTGCTCACAACAAATTTATTGCACCACTCTAGACCAACATGAATCTATGCAATAACATGACGGTGTCCAAAAGTACATAGTGCGGCTAGGAAAGCAGAAGGCCTCTAACTGTGAGGGTTGGCATAGCAAAATCAAGCGAATCACAAACTATTCAAAGAAAATGACACACTTAAAATGAACAAAACTCGAATCATGAAAGATTCACTCTAAAAAATAACCAAGATCAAATCAAAATTGTTGTGTGTGTGATTATTTGGTGTAGACTTGCTCCCAATTGTACAGATACATTCCATGTTTATCCAATCAAAAACCCTTTCTTCCTCCTTCAATTCTTTCTCAAGGCTATTTTGTGAGAGGTTCAAAACCTCCATTGACAAGTATACACACCTTTTTGAAGAGAGAAAACCCTAGTGGGATCCCCACACACGGCGAATACAACGTCGGAACAATGTGGGACTACACTAGCATAGCATAGAAGAAATTGTGTATGCCTTCTTAGAGAGGCCTAAAGTGATGATATTTTTTTCCAAAGAAAAAAATGTTGAACCTCATTTTCCCACTTGGAAAGAACTTTACACACATCATTTATGATTACGTATGAAACTTGCTATTTCTGGACACGATCGTCCACATAGAACTTTCTAGGCGAAATGAGTGTGCCATCTCAATAAAATTGACATATGCACATTTCTAAACCAAATTAGGCATGTTTTAGTGTGAGAAAATATTTAAAAATTTCACATTCAAGACCTTGCATCCATGACAAGGTAACTACAGGATTCTAACCGAGGCAATTATTGTCACACATATGACACTATGTACATTGTAGCATTTGGTCCAACATAAAAAAATACATATAATGTGAGGTGAACATTTAAAATTTACATTTTAAGCATGCCACACCACAAAGTTCATTCCTTTGAACCTACCCATCCTCCAACATGTGCCACATATATGTCTTTGCATGTTCAGTCTTCATTCAAGTCAACATACATGTCAATCTCGTTTTTATCTTCAATAAACTTTAATGCATCATCCTCTCTTCCTTAATCCTCATTCATAATATTTAAATCATGATCTTGATTTTGACTATCTTCTGAGTTAAAGGGATATTTTTTTGCCTCTTATTTTGAACAACTTGATCTTTTTCCTTGCAATGGGAATCTTCATTTATTTCCCATCCAACTCATGCAAAGTGTAAGTTGCATTTTGATGCACATGCTTCTTTGGAGCGATATTTATTATTTTTGGAGGACCTCCCTCCCTATCACCCATTCCTCCTCTTGCCGCTCATGTGCTTCCTCCTCTTTCCTTGCTCCTCCTCCTCGGCTTCCTCCCCCACCACCTCTCTCCATCTACTCCTCTAGCCGCCCCTCCCTCCTCCAACAATTGCCCTTCTTCCTCAAGATTCTCCTCTTCTTTCTCTCTCTTTCCCTGTCACTATAAAACCTCTCTCTCTCTCTCTCTCTCTCTCTCTCTCTGTCCCTCCCATTTTCCTCTCTCGGTCCCCCTATCTCTCTCTCTAACCCATTCCCCCCCTCTCTCTCTCCCTCTCCGCCTGCCCCTCTCTCCGGCCCCTCTCCTTCTCCTTATTCCCCCTTCTCCTTCTTTCCCCATCCCCTCTCTCTCTCTCTCTCTCTCTCTCTCTCTCTCTCTCTCTCTCTCTCTCTCTCTCTCTCTCTCTCCTCATTGGGTAGATCTTTAAGGTCTCTTGAGTTTCCTATGATGTTAAAATTCTCTTCTTCTTCTTCTTCTCTCTCTCTCTTGCTCCGTCTCTCTTGCACTCACTCTCTCTCTCTCTCTCTCTCTCTCTCTCTCTCTCTCTCTCTCTCTCTCTCTCTCTCTCTCTCTCTCACCATTTTATTGTAGAACAAAAGAAGGGAAGAAAATGGTGAGAGAGTGAGAGAGAGAGGAGGCGATCGGGAGGGAGAGAGAGAGAGATAGAGAGAAGAGGATATGCGGGAGGCGGGAGATAAGAGGAGATGGGGCCAAAGAAAGAGAGGGGAGAGAGAGAGAGAGAGAGAGAGAGAGAGAGAGAGAGGGGGGGGGGGGGGATAGCGCTAGAGAAATACATTTTCCCTAACTGAAGAAAATAAGGGCAAACTTGAAATTCTCTCAATTTTTAGGTCAAAAATTGAAGGTTTTTCCAGTATTTACACTTAAAAATTCTTAGTTTTCTTCAACGAACTTTCAACATATAATCGAGATTTTACAATTTTAGCCCATTGAAAACACTATACCCCATTTTTTTTGTACTCTGATAAGGGGTTCGAGAGGGCGAGCGGGGAGAGAGGGAGTGAGGGATTGTGAGAGGGAGAGGGGGGGAGAGCATCGACTTTTGTTTTTCATATAAAGAGAAAAAGAAGGAATGAAAGGAGTTTAAGTATTAAAAAAAAAGGCTTGGGAGAGCTTTTTTTTTTTACTTACTCTTTTCATTTCTTTTTTTCCTCTTGATATGAAAAAAAAAAGCCAATGCTCTCCCCCTCTCTCTCTCCCAATGCCCTTCCCTCCCCTCCCCCTCTCTCTCTCTCTCTCTCTCTCTCTCTCTCTCTCTCTCTCTCTCTCTCTCTCTCTCTCTCTCTCTCTCTCTCTCGCAGCCCTATCAAGTACCCTCCTCTCCATCCTTGGCCTCCCTCAAGCGTGAAGGGCTACCTTGTGGGGTGGCGTTAGATCTTAGTTGTGCCTGTTTCAAGCCCACACGCATTCACTCTTTGCTCATCTTTCTCTGCCTTGCAGTACATTCTTGCAACGCTACCTCCTAGCGACTCGCTGCTCTACCTTGCTTAGCCTCACAAATGAGCATCGTAGTTCAGTCATGCTACTCAGGCTTGCTCATCCTCAATGTGCCTCACACTCAAACCTAGCCAGCATGTCTGCCACATACATTATCTTACACACTCACACACTTTAGCCGGTGATCCTATGCTACAGGCCAACCCAGTCCCATCGTGGGTGATATGACAACCAAAGAGAAGACTAAAACCCCAAAACCTTCTGAGGACATGGTTGAGCTTTGCGATTGTCATGCCAGCTCGAAGCAAGCTTGGCTCATTGAACACCTCCAAACGGTCCTCAATTGTGGCATGGAAGAGAACCGCAATCTCAAAGCTTGCATTAACAAGCTCAAGGCATGATTCGACTCATTCATCAGACTCGTCACCGATGAGAGAGAGAGAGAGAGAGAGAGAGAGAGAGAGAGAGAGAGAGAGATTTTACTATCATCATCGGAGTTCAAATATGACCTATGAGACCAATGTTACATGTGATGTAGTATGTGTGTAGCTGATGAGTGATACTCGATGCTCCAAAATTGTGGTGATGAAAGTCACAATAGAGAGCCTATACAGTGCATGGGAGAGGAAAGTGTATAGGTCTAAGTCATGGCTAAAAATGTGAGGGAAGCAAGTTTGGATGTGACCAAAAACTGAGCACTCTAGTAGTGTGTGGTAATCAGACTCTCAAACTTGCAGTGAGCATAAAAAGTGCACAATCAAATTGATTCTTCTCCATTGTCCGAACATCCTGTCTCACATCGAAGGGAGTAGGAGCTGAGCCGAATGGCTATGATAATGTGTATCATTGACAAGGGTATAGGCTCAAGTGTGTGTGTGTGTGTGTGTGTGTGTGTGTGTGTGTGTGTGTGTGTGTGTGTGTGTGTGTGTGTGTGTGTGTGTGTGTGTGTGTGTGTGTGTGAGAGAGAGAGAGAGAGAGAGAGAGAGAGAGAGAGAAAGAGAGAGAGAGAGAGGGAGGGTCAAACGGACAGAAAGATAGGGGGTTGGAGAGGGTGAGAGAGAGAGATAGAGAGAGGTGGGGAATGTGTGTGTGTGTGTGTGTGTGTGTGTGTGTGTGTGTGTGCGTGTGAGAGAGAGAGAGAGAGAGAGAGAGAGAGAGAGAGAGAGGGGGGGGGGGAATAAAGGGAAGGGAAAGGGCTAGAGAGAGGTGTGAGCAAAGAGAGAGAGAGGTGGGGAATGTGTGTGTGTGTGTGTGTGTGTGTGTGTGTGTGTGTGTGTGTGTGTGTGTGTGTGTGTGTGTGTGTGTGTGTGTGTGTGTGTGTGTGTGTGTGTGTGTGTGTGTGTGTGAGAGAGAGAGAGAGAGAGAGAGAGACGGGGGGGTGGGGGGAGGGGGGGAGGGAGAGGGAGGGAGAGGGAGCGAGAGGGGGGGGAGGGGCCAGCCAAGGGGGAGGCAGAGAGAGAGAGAGAGAGAGAGAGAGAGAGAGAGAGAGAGAGAGAGGAGGGGACACGAGAGGGGATGGGTTGGAGGGATCATGAAAGGGAGATTTGGTTTGATACAAAGAGACCCAAGGCACTAGCAATATTTCTTGCTAGTGCCCTTGCATTTGAGAGAGAGAGAGAGAGAGAGAGAGAGAGAGAGAGAGAGAGAGAGAGAGAGAGAGAGAGAGAGAGAGAGAGGTCCTTGGCTACTCCAATGGTGGGGAGGGGCAGCAATGGGTGGTGGTGTTAGGATTAGAGGCGGCTCATGGTGGTAGTAAGCTAGCACCACTAACCACCAGTGGTGGACTTAGGTGGTGGTGATGATGGATGCTAAGGGGCGGCAATGGGAGGTAGTAGTGGTGGCCCTTTAACAAAAAGTTCTCGCCCCAAAGCTCGCTCCATAACCGTCCCCGTCAGAACTTAGATACTAGGGGCATCTCAGATTGTCATCATGAGCAAGACAAACCCTATTTTAAGTAAAAACGACCACAAAAATTAATTTGTCACACAGATGTGCTACCAAGTATGATTATGATCTGGATACTAGTCTCAATGTATAGGATCTTTCATCTGCAAAAGACGTTAACAAAGAAAACTTGAAAGAAGCCATATGGTATGGGACTCATGGTTTCATCAAGACAATTTTGTATCTATTTTGTGCGTACATGTTAGTATACTTGTAATTCCCACCTATCAATTTATCCCACTATCATGGATGTTGCATAGTTTGTAAGGTCCCCATATGAGGAGAAGCCAATAGTGCATACATATTTGGTAAATTCCAACTTGCACATTGATGAGGTCTTTATTTGTGATTGTGGATGGTACGGAGATAATTGTAGGGCTTGACCTTGGGATCAAGGAATATTCCCTATAATATTATCCCATATGTACATGTTATTAGTACTATGGCCGCTGGTTGATGGTTTGCGGCTGTGGGTGGTGGGTTGGCATGGTCAACATCGTACATCCACACACACGATAACCAACCCCTTTCATTCATGCCTACTAGCTTTATCACTCCATCCAAGCTCTATTTGGGAGAGCATGGATGGAGAATGCCATCACTTTTTAATAGTGTTAAGTTTAAATTTCTATTTTCCACTAATCTACTTTGCATCGTATTTCTCTCTACTCTTCTTGCTACAACCTCCTATTTGCTCTACATTTATTGCAAGGTATCAAAGATTTAGGTGCTCGTAGCTAAGATTGTATGAGAAGTACTTGTACCACTATGAAAATCTCCAAGTATTTACCACGTTGTTTTACCGCATTTTGTAGAGAGAAGGTGCAAACTTAGCTAGAGAAAGAAGGGGGGGTTCTTTTCTGTGTTTAAATTATTATCGTGACTATTTCCACGTTTATTACCACCCCCCCCCCCCTTCAAATTTTGGTGTTTCCATCCTCTCAATAAAAATTAAAAAATATTGTATGAAAGTTTCAAATTTAAAAAAGAAAAGAGAAAGAAAGAGAAAGAGGGATAGAGAGAGAGAGAGAGAGAGGTGGGGGGATAATAAGATTACACTTGGTTACAGTTAAAATAATCACTGTCAATTGTTTAACATAATTGAGCATGTTCACAAATCTAGAGAGAGGAAGAGGGGGGAGAGAGAGATGAATGGATTACACGACCAAAAAACTTCATAACTACAAAATGTTTATGAATCATCTTCCAAAAGATCCCTACATGAGGCATCATCCAATTCTAAGCCCATGGCTCCTAAATCAGCAAAGAGAGAAACGGAATTGTGGTTTGTGGATGCATTGGCTTCATTATCTTCGAGTTCATCATCCTCCATCTCATCATCTTCAAGTTTGTCATCCTCCATCTCATCATCTTTATCATCATGCCAATCACCCTCGCTAAGACTTGCTGCCACCGGACTTGATTCATCACCCTCCCTCTCCTTTGTCTCCACCTCATCCAAAGTCGGAGGTGGAAGAGGGTCAAAGATGGTCTCCACTTCATTAGTGGAAAAAATGGTTCTCCCCCGAGGTGTTACGTGAATTATGAATCAATGTTTTGGTTGGTGGATTGCTGGATATAGATGACCTATAAAAGAGAAGCTCAAAGTGAGTAACATTGGTATAATTAATCCTACAAGCAAATAAGAATAAAAAAGGTACATGTCACTCACCTACTCACAATTGCACGGTAAAACTAAATTGTCATGCCTCCCTGTGTGATGCACACTAGAGTCCACCATGTAGAGGCCATTCTCATGTCGTCTAGACACATTTGCAAACCACTTGCACTCAAAGATGAAGGTATGAAAGGTTCTAAAATGAACCTTTAGTATCCTTTCTATAGTTTTGTAGTACCTGGCATCATCATCATCTATGTCAAAGTTGCCCATGGTGGCACAATCCATGGTGGTTCTACGCTCATCAATGTGGCGTGTACGAAAGTGACAACACTTTGACCACATAGAGTTAAAGTAAAGGCACTACAAAATAGAAAAATATCTTTTATCAAATACAAATTAAAGATAATTTCAATAAAAAAAATTACAATATGGTTTAGTTATATGAGTACTCTACCTTTGGTACGCAGCCTCGTGCATACTCCCATTCTTTGCTGGTCATGTCTTCTCCACGCGCTTTTGCCTCGGTCATTCTCTCATGAATCCACTATGCACTAATGAGATGTGGGAAACATGCAAGGTGTCTTGGCACTGGGGGTGCCCTCCTTCCTCCATGTACTTGTTTCCATGCTTCTCTCTCTTGCAAACGCCTTGCCTTTGCCACTGTCCACAATTCCACCCACTTGGTCATAATCTTTGCATTGAGAATACATAAGTTATTGACCACTCGGGATATATTCATATCCATGACAAGTAAGTTTCCCTTTCCACTTGGCAAGTGTGATGTCATCCTTTCATCTTCCTCGTCTGACCGCATGCGAGGCATTGAAGGATCAACTTGTGCCAAACACTCTGATATTTAAACAAATGTCTCTTGAATGATCCACCCTTCAGCCATACATACCTCTGGTTGAGACCGTAACCGCACAAAATCTTTGAGAGTCTTTAAAAACCTCTCTAAGAAGAACATCCATCGTGTGTGCATTACTCCACATATAGCGATCTCCTCCACCATGTGAACCAAGAGGTGAATTTGACTAAGAAGGACCAATCAAGGAAATGCATCTTCAATGGCACACACAGTTTCTGTTGCAAGTGTTTGAGTAGCATGGATAGCATCTATTTCGATTTTCTTGGAGCTCACAAATCTGGAAGAAAGAGAACAAGGATACACTAAGTGCTAGTTAAAATTATTTTGTACATAAAAAAGGTGTAGTTGAGTGGAGTCTTTTGGTGTACCTTACTAGCTCTCATAGTTTGAAAATAGCATCCCTGACTTTCTTGTCCCGACATATACACATACTCACCGACAGAATGAACTACAATGTAAATCAGGGGAAGGGAAAGTGAGTGAAAGTCATACACACAAACTATAGATAGAATAGGGAGTATAAAGATTACCTGAAGCATCTTGTGCCAATCATGGGACTTCAACCCATACAATTAAACTCTTCCACCCTTCTTCAATTTTGTGAAATCTCCCTTTATCGACTTCATGTATCCTGTTGGTGTGCAAATAGAGGAAATGTTACCCTTCACCTTGTCTAATTGTTCTTTGGCTAGCATCCATGGTGCTCTAGGAAAAGCAAAATCTTTCCATTTGGGGCACGATGTGGAGTAGCAGAGGTGGGGAGATGTTTTAAAAGCCTCAAATCCTCCCTCGCACCCAAAGAGCCCTTCTTGCCAATAATGTGGTCCCAAAGTTTTTGGGATACATTCTTGAATATGTGCATGGGATCCAAGAGGTATTGTATTATTAATTCCTTCCAATATGGAAGCCTCAAAAATATGGAATACCTTGACATACCTTTTGGTGGAGGAAACGGAGCCGGATTGTTGGTGTGGTTCTCTTCCCAAATGGTGCTTTGTGCTTGGAGCCTTGTGCTTGTTATTCCCTTGGGGTAAGAAACGATGGTTGTTCGGATAGATTACCTTGCGCAAGGAATCGGGCCTCTCTGTCACAACGATGGCTCGCAAGTAGGACATGCCTTGTGTCCCAATGTAGAAAACCCTGCATACATATCATATCATTAGAGAGATGAGTGAACTAAAGGGAGAGAGGGAACGATAGAGAGAAACAGAGGAAAGGGGGTTACCAAAAGTCTCTCCAAGCCCAGGATAGTCATGGATAGTCGTGCATAGTCCACATAAGGATTTCCCTCACAATGGCCTCTCTTCCCCGCTTTGCAAGTGAGACATCAGCAACTACAGGAATGCCTCTCCATAACTCCTCGATGAGGGACTCGAGGTAGACGTCAATATTTGACACGTTGTACTTCCCTGGCACAAGAAAGAAAAGAAGTATATTGCCATTCTTGGTTGTCTCCCATGGTGGAATATTGTAGTTGATGATCACCACAGGACAAGTGGTCCATGAAGTAGACTTAGTGCCGAAGGGTTTGACACCATCACTTGCTAATCCAAGCCTCAAGTGTTAAGGCTCCAACCCAAACTTTGGCCATTAAGTTTTGATGTGCCTCCATGCAGGTGAATCGGAGGGACACGCATCATTCCATTACTTGAGTGGCGGTTGTCATGCCATGCGAGAAGCTCCACGATAGACTTGCTTTTAAACATGTGTTGGATGCAAGGAATTAATGGAGAATGTCTCAATACCTTGCGGGGTAGATGCACCCCCCTCACTCTGGTCTTGTATCATGCCTCTTTGTACACGGGACATGAGGTAGCATGTGTGTGCTCATTGCGGTATAGCATGCAATCTTTGACGCATGCATGGATGCGCTCATACTCCATTCCAAGTGCAGTGACATACGATCGTGCTCGTCGACCACCTCGAGGCATGTGTGATCTTTTGGCAGCATTTTGCCCATCAAACTACAACAAACAAGCATATTAGTACAATTGCTAGAAGACGGCACCATAAAGTGAGTGGAGAGTATATAAAAGACACATTCCATATAGAAGTAGTGCATCGACACTTGCATTACTCCAACCAAATTTTGCTTGCAAGTTGAGGACTTCCAACGATGCCCGGAGCACCGAGAACTGTGCACCATTGTAAAGAGGTTTCCGTGCACTAGCCATCAATCTATCCTCTGTTTGGGCAGTCCATTGAGTGCAGGGCCGAAAATCCTCCTCGCACATATCACGCTCATGAGTTAGTAACTCATCACACATGTCAAACATCTGCTCATCCTCTACCTCAAAGTGCGACGGAGATGCCATAGGAGCTCTTACTATAGAGCTAATGGGAGGATCACCATGCGGTGCACCCAAATTGCCCAGTACCACTTGCCTCTGCCATTCGGCCTTACGCATAGATGCACCACCACCGAACACAGACCAATGGGGCACCTCATCAAGCAATAGGTGAGTCGCGCTCTCATCTCTCCGATCACTTTTTTGAGGATGCCAAAGCCCTTCGTTCTCCACGTGCTCCAATGCAATGCGCCTCAAGCGAGAGATTTCCCTTTTGTACTTAGTGCAAGGGCAAGGGAGTTTTTCCTTGAGCCGAAGATGGCGCTCAGGGCCTCCAAGGGGACCACAATTATCCCAATCAATGTCGTGCATAGGCGATAAATTGTTTATTTAGTCATGTGTCCTAAAACAAAAAATATTAGACAAGACCTAAATTCCATTTAAAAAATACATGAAGTTAAGTTCAAAGAGAATAAATGACAATGAGTGGTAAATTTATTTTTAACTAAAAGAGAACTTTAAAAATGCAATTAATAAACATCTAAAAGTACTAAAAAATAAAATATCCATAAAAAATTAAAAATATTCATCAAAAAGCTCAAAAGGCTAAAAATTTGAATAATGGATAGCTAAGGGTAGAGGGGGTGGTTTGTATCCCCCCCCCCTCCTCCCTGCAACCTCGGATTCGCATGTATCCATTTGAAATGACCAGCCGCAGTAATAAACACGGTAATAGCCACAGTGGTAAATGTTGTGGTAATAAACATGGTAATAGCCACGGTAATGCCTGGCGCCTAAAATAGGAAAGAAGGCAGAGTATGCCGCGTTTTTGGTGCATACTCTAGTCTTCTTCCTCTCCGCCGTCGCTCCCTCTCCAAGCTCCCCCCCCCCCCCCCCCCCCCCCCCCCCCCCCCTCCCTTCCCTCACCTGCCCCCTTCCCCTCCCGTCTCCACCTCCCAAACCATCACCCCCCTCCGCCCTACACCCTCTCTCCCTAATCCATCTCAAACACAAGATCAACACATATACAAACACGCATGCACGTTCGGGTCAAGGAGGAGCTCATCAAAGGGGGTTTCCCGCGTTTATCATTGGAAGCTTAACCTAGCCGGCAACGATGCTACAATGAAAGGTAAACACAAAACAACGCTCCTCCCCCCTCTTTCTGTATTGTCTTCTACTCCACACACACACACACACACACACACACACACACACACACACACACACACATGCATAAACCCTAAAAAAATGGAAAAGGTAGAGATATCATGACATACCTCATTCCTTTCCCAAATGGTTGTGTTGTTGAAATGTCTCTTTGTGCGTGGTAGAAAATAAATGCTTGTTTGAAAATTGTTGCGTTGTTAGGCTTGTTAGATTTGCAAATGAAATGCTAGGTTTGTTAGAGAGAGAGGGAGAGAGAGAGAGAGAGAGAGAGAGAGAGAGAGAGAGAGTTGAAAGTGGGATACATAGCGATAGAGAGGAGAAAGAGGGAGAGAGAGTGAGAAAGACGGATAGAGAGAGAGAGAGAGAGAGAGAGAGAGAGAGAGAGAGAGAGAAAGAGGGATAGATAGAGATAGAGAGGAGAAGAGGGAGAGAGAGTGAGAGAAAGAGGGATACAGAGAGAGAGAGAGAGAGAGAGAGAGAGAGAGAGAGAGAGAGAGAGAGAGAGAGAGAGAGCGATAGATAGATATATAGATAGATAGAGAGAGAGAGAGAGAGAGAGAGAGGGAGAGAGAGAGGAGAGAGAGAGAGAGAGAGAGAGAGAGAGGAGAGAGAGAGAGAGAGAGAGAGAGAGAGAGAGAGAGAAGGGGGGGGGGGGAGAGGATAAAGAGGGAGAGAGGGAAAGGGGGAAGGGGGGGGGGAGAGAGAGAGAGAGAGAGAGAGAGAGAGAGAGAGAGAGAGAGAGAGAGAGACAGACAGGGGGGAGAGAGGATAAAGACGGAGAGAGAGTGTGAGAGAAAGAGGGAGAGAGGGGAAAAGAGAGAGAGAGAGAGAGAGAGAGAGAGAGAGAGAGAGAGAGAGAGAGAGAGAGAGAGGGAAATAGGGGAAGAGGGAAGAGAAGAGAAAGAGAGAGAGAGAGAGAGAGAGAGAGAGAGAGAGAGAGAAAGAGGGAGAGAGGGGGAAAGAGAGGGATAGAGAGAGAGAGAGATAAATAAAAAGAGAAGGAGAGAGAGAGGAAAGAGGGAAGAGAGGAGAGGGGGGGGGGAGAGAGAGAGAGAGAGAGAGAGAGAGAGAGAGAGAGAGAGACTCTTATAGGTGGGAAAAAGAGGAGACAATTTAGAACAGTGAGTGTCTAGTTGAAAGTAACTAAGTAAAGTTTCTAGGTATCGAATGGCTTCTCCTGGATCCATTTCAAAGAGCAAGAATTTTGGTCCCTTAATCCTATCTTCAACAGCTATTCGAGCTAAGTTCTTGCAAATGAAAGTGTGTATATGAGGGGCTTTGTCAAGCCCTACCACAAACCAATCATGTTTTAATTTAGCTATCAAAGAAAAAAGTGAAGGAGATTGCCATGTTGTTTCTTGGCTTACCCATGCAGGTGGGATTGACCCGATGCATGTTTGAAAGTAAGAGAACTATGAGTCAAAAAGTCTAGCATGTTGTAGACTGTCTAAATCCAATATCTTGGCTATGTCAGCCAAGCAAGTCAGTAGTGCGGCAAAAGCCAAGTGTGGGTTTAAAGGTTGAAGTGAGATATGATTCAAACCTTTACCCAAAAGGTCTTTGATTTCTTGTGAACTAATTAAAGACACGTAATTAGTGCATACATGTTGTCCAAATTTATTAGAATCAGAGCAGTAGTTTCTAAAAAGAGAACACATACATGGTGGTTGTTTTTCAGAAGTAAGAAAGTTGATAGAGTACACGAAGTTCTTCAAGGGTGGATCAAAAGTCCAACCAAAACTTAGTTCATCCAGTCTGTAAGTATTGCCAAACACCTTTTGAAAAGCATACTGAATCAGATATTTTGGAGTAAAAAGATCAAAATTTGATTTGTAAAGTGGCAATGCACAATTTGCTTCCTTAGATTGTCATCTTTGGACAAAAACACCTTTCCAGAAGCAATCCAATTGATCTAAAATAGCAATACAATCAAGAGTTAAACATTTTCTTGATCGGGAGATTCTTCCCTCTTCCTTTAACATAACTTCTAGCTTTATTACGACCTTCAGAAGACTCAGGTGTAGAGGATGGGGATAAAAAGGAGGTGATGGAGTGTGAGGTAGAACTAATCAACAGAGGCCTTTTTAGGGTGGGAGTCTCCTCTACATCTAGTGAAGGTTTGAGAAGAGACAAAATATGTTTGATACCCTTAGCAACACTAAGGTTTGATAGAAAATGGCTAGGTGCCTCTAGTTTCAACTCACCCAGAGCCTCATACATGAAATTCCTATAGTGGAGATACGCGATCTAGGCTTGTGCAGCTTCCTTAGCTTGATCACCAAGCCAAGAACAAATCATAGGGAGAAAATGCTCCTCAGTATGTGAATGAAAGAGGTCCTCCAGATGGTTGAGCAAGAACCAGATTGCATGATCAAACAAGAACATGTTGCTTTCACAGTCATCTTTTGCATCCAAAGCTTTGCATGCACACTTTATGTAGGGATGGTAGATGTTCTAACTTGACTCCGAGTAGAACTCGCTGCTTTGTTTAGAAAAGGTCATTGTCCCCTTGGTTCTGACATAAATGCCAGATATAACTGAGCATTTCCTAGAATCCAAGAAGTGCATACTAAAAGGGGCTTTTACGACATCACCTTTATCCAAGAACTAAACCCCCTTGACGGTTTCTAGGCGATAGTCTTCACTTGTGGAGGCTGGTAAGGCTGCGAGGAAAACCCAAGTCTCAATAGAGATGTGAGACTGCAGAGTAGACAGACATGCAAATAACCTCCCAACCATCCTATATATAGGCCCTTGGACCTCTTCCATATACTCAGACCCCTTTACTGCATGTGTGTCCGGAAGGTTGCTAGGGCCATGCCCGCCTAGTCCTACCCTTGTCATGACATTAGTCTCCCCTTGGAGAAGCGTTTTTGTCCTTGAAAACACAAGTGGTGGTATCTTCATAAGAACACTAATGTTTTCCACCGTGGCATCCCTCATGAATCCAACGGTTCATTGGATCGGAACCCGGTTCAGTGGGAGGTTCAATGAAATCAAGAATAACATCTTGATTTTTCCACATTGTTGTCCTTGTGCAACCGTCTTGATTAATGGACCCATAACCAACGTAGCATGGAACTCCATTTAGAACTCACTTTAGTATGCTAAACGAGTTATCACAACTAAAAGGTGTCTAAATGCATACCCAGGTTTCAAACTTTCTGAAAGTACTGGAACGTGCAATAAGACCTCTACTTAACTTACCATGAAAGTAACATGCTAATATACTTATCAACACCAACCAAGTCCTTGGCTTGCTGTTGTTTCTTGTGAGTAACCAACCTCATCCAAACTGATGATCAAGGTTGATAACCTGAGAATAATAGGCAGAGACTAAAACTAGTCGCAACATGCCTTTCATCATGTGAAACAAACTCCCAACCAGAAAGGTAACCAATCCAGTTCTGTTGCTTCTTGCTAATGTATGCACTTAGCGTATCCTTTAGTGTGGTTAACTAACGTATACGCTTAGCATATCCTTTACTCGTGGTTAACTAACGTATGCGCTTAGCATATCCTTTAATACTAAATAGAATGCTTGTAAGCTGCCCATCGTGCAGGATGAATAGCAGAGAATAAGAGTGAGGTGCTTTCCCCCATCAATTACAGACAATCTTCCATGACTGATGATAACCTACGACTCACCAAGTGAGGTTCCAATCATATACTCGATATGAATCTGATCGAAGTAAACTCATAGAGTTTAGATCATCCAATCACAAACACCTATACTAAACCATTATCGTATATGGTCGGGTGTGAACTCATAGTAAATCTGCAAGAGATATTGCACTTGCAGTGCAAAAAGGTGCAAAAAAAATAAAGTCCAGGAATTTCCATGCCGCTCCAATTAAATCTGGGGTAAACACTAGGGCCCATAGCACCTAGTGTGCATGCATTTCACACGAACATATCCGAATCGCAATTCCATGATGGACTTTCCACGGTACGTATGTGAAAGCCTTGCAACGAAAGTTGGACCATAGCAAAATGTGAAAATGCAGTCACACCTAGGTACCAACCATGAGGCATTCTCATTAATATAGCACACTTGGCTATTTGTAGAATCAACCATCCATTATGTGGTGGTTTCACATCACTTGTAATCGCAACAAGTCTGTACTTAGTACAAGACAATTTGTAGCCACTGAAATTGTTCCTGATATTGTGTGCTCCAAATGGTCTAACAAATGGATGTGACTAGCAGCTAGGGACTTTGTCATCATGACACATCATTAGGAATTAGGCGCCAATGTCAGTCCCAGAGACTCATATTGTCCACATGTGGAATATGTCTCAAATAAGGATGTAAAAAAAGGACATCCTTCAAGTACGAGATGTACTTGTGTGTGGAGGTAACTGCAAACACTCTGTGACGTGAGTGAGAGGGACCCTCATTATCATTGCTCCACACTTGCTAAAACGAACTCCTTGAGTTCCTAGACCATGTTGTATCCCATGCGACAACATGTGCCAAACAGAACCGTACCATGTAGGTCTGTAACTGTTTCAACAAGAGTCAAATCCATCACAGTATCTTGATGAACAGGGAAAAGAGAAAATGACACTATTTTCTCAAAATGCTATGCTTCTACATGACCTTGTCACGTGGCTAAAGAGCAAGCTGGATGAAAGCCTTGTTGCTCAAACATCCCTTTGATAGAACTTAACCAAACTTAATTGAAAAAGAAAATAAACCCAAAAAGCATATACCTACAATGAGGTGGAAAATATATGATACTTACCCGGAACTTAAGTACATTCCACAACCTGTAAGCGTATCATATTAAAATTTATTTGACATGCTAAGCACTAAAATTAGAGATTAGTAAAGATAAAAAATTGAACTTGTAACCTTGTTGCCTGGGCAATCCAAACCCCTTGGTTAGAATCTACGTAGGCAAACCCCTTGGTAAGACCCTTGATAGAAACTACTCAATTAGCACTTAACGATAACCAACATAGTCAACCGTGTACAAAAATGATTGGAGTCAACTGGAAAAGTTGAATGTGTCCACTACCCCATGTTAGATGACGAACTTCTTTCCTTGAAAGTACAATTGTGATAGATCAAATTGTGATCCTCAATGCCTATGGAGTGATTTAATAATCACTCGCAAGGTCTTACCCGAAAACTTCACTTCCATAGAAACTCATAGTGCTATAGAGAGAGCAGGAGATACACACAAGTGAAATACCTAGCTCTTATGGACAGCCATGCTGTCTCAACTGTTTGCTACATCTAGACTCTATGGGATAGATCAGCTCCTGTGAGTTTAAGACTATCGAAAACTCCAAAAATGACACCCAAAATATCCATAATGACAAGACTCTTGCTTGTCCATTAACGTTGATGGGTACTCCACTTGGTAGATATGTTTGATCTTGAGAACAGTCACCCAAGGAATGTCAATAGTTGGGTCTTACCCTAGGTATGACAATGGCTCTTAGCCTTTGTCGTACATAGCCCTTATGCCAATAACAAATTAGTGTTCAATGGACGAACCGAGTAAGACTAATTTGGGTGGCATCTTGGCCACTTTCTAGCTGAGAGTTGGAGCACCTTGGCTCAGACTGACTCATGAGCAAAACATGTATCAAAATCTTCTTAGAAAGTTTTCTTTATTCTTCAAGAGAAATAAGAAAGAGAGAGAAAGAGATAGCATGCTGGGTTGAGTAGTACATATTGTAGTACATACCCAATCCGTGTAGTACATACCCAATCTGTGTGCTCATGTGCATGTGCAGCTTATGCTATAAGGATACAAAAATCTATCTGTATGACGCACTCATCGAGCGAGGCAACAGAAAACACAAGTCAAATCATGACCCATCTACCTTGTATGGGGTCGTGACTATACGAGGATGACTTGTATAGGGCACTTTGCCTGTGAATCAAGTCCAAGGTTTAGGTTCTTTTTAGTGTTGTTGTCCATTGACAGCAACCAAAAATCATGTCAAACAATCCAGAACTTATCTTGTCCTTGACAGAGTGTCTGGTGTTATAGCAGAAGCGTAAACCAAAACGTGATGGATTTCATTTTACCTGGCTAGCATCCCTTGCATGCCTAGTTGTAAGCCCTTGGCGAGAGTGACGGCCTCAAAGGTGAGACCCCAAAACCATAAGTGCCTTGCACCGGCTAGATTGGTAGGGATTTCGTGTGGTGATATCCCTATTATGCCAGTTCCCCAAACTTGTGTTCCAATGCCCTTGATTCCAAGTCAATGGCCAGTATCTTGGCACAAGGGAGAAGCCTCGCTTTGTGTAAAACTACCAAAGCACTTTGCTTTGCATAGAAACAATAATTTCCAAGTAAAAGTGGAAACATGAAAAAACAAGAAAAACTGGAATCGAACGTAACCCACTGCCTAGAAATTTTGAAGATAAACTCGTTTAAATCTGGCTCCTGGCCAATTCTGCTACACGAGAGAGAGTTGTTGTGTTGGAGAGGGGGAATAGGGAACACACCCAACACACAAAATATTTACCTCTCTATAGCCCAGGGATTCCACAGCACCCCTAATCTCTCAAAGAACACCTTCAAATTGGCTAATTTGCACTAACAACTCCACTTTAGCACACAAAACAACTATCTCACACCTTGCAAAAAACACCTTGCAGCACAAATGCACCCACACTGCTCAACTCACCCTTTCCGACTCACAAAACACCATTGGCAATGATCTACCCGTGCTATTACACATGTGTAAAAGTAACTTTCCACAGTGATCTGGCTCTTCCTCATCCATTGAAGAACGATCATACAAGTGAACTTCCTCCAACTCCCTTGAAATTTATGACATATCAAATTGTTGAGTATCATGTTGCAATGTTTTTGTGCGAGCATTCATATCCCCAAATACAATAACATCACCTTCACCTTTGAAACAAGCAATGTCCTCTTCTAAATCAAAAAATGGCTGATCTCCATCCATGCAAGCATAAAAGTAGAAATCATGATGAGGAATGTAGCAACCGGCTACAAAAATGGGTGCTCTTTTTGGTGTCATAATTTTCAGCCATACATAACATTTGTACTTGTCATCTTTCACAATTGATACAAAATCTTCCAATCCTTTCTTAACCATACATTCTACCCCTCTTTGTCCTCTTCGTCATGTAAGATTCCATTGTGATTCTCCAAGCCGTTAATCCTTTGTGTATCATGCTCCCAAGTTTCAACAAGAAGTACAACATGGGCTTTTCTTGTTAGTTCATCAATGCCAACCCCCACATTCCATGGGTATCCATTACAATTCCAAAGGCATATTTTCAATTGTAACTCGGTCTCATAAGTCACGCATCCCTATTTGCTCGAGGGACTTGCCTCCTCCTTGGGCACATTTTTTTCATGAGAGATTTCCTTGTTTTTCTTATCCTTTTTCTAATATGCCTTGCGATGCATAATAGTGCGATCTTCACATACAAAACATTTTGTATCCCTCAACTAGATCCAGCAATTATCAAGGATGATCTTTCGCTTGGTCTCATCCGGCATGGTACATACGATTGGCCGTTCTCCCAAGCAAGGAGCTCCTTGCTTCCCCCTATATGCTCTCCATAGTCCATAACTCTGGACATGCCAAAGTGGGTTTTGAAGAAATCTTCGATAACAATGGCAAGAGAAGGAGGTGTCTCCAGCTTCTCTTCGAGAATTCCATGAATAACAATGTTCTTAGAACGTCGCTCCCGTTCCTTCAACTCCTCCAAATCCACGTTCTCAACATTATTTGTTTGAACCATATCTTGCATGA
The DNA here is from genome assembly GCF_014529385.1 of Adiantum capillus-veneris. Classification (NCBI taxonomy): domain Eukaryota; kingdom Viridiplantae; phylum Streptophyta; class Polypodiopsida; order Polypodiales; family Pteridaceae; genus Adiantum; species Adiantum capillus-veneris. The sequence goes on from NC_140934.1 coordinate 87,539,347, forward strand.
GTGAGAAATTAGAAACCACATTGCTACCACATACATCAGCCCAAGACTTGTTTGTGCATACATTTTTCATGTCGCATACATCCCAGCTCATGTTGTCAAATTTCTCCTCTTTCAATACATGGTCATGCTCTACTTTGCTCATTCGCTCCTTCAAAGCATTCAAGTCCACAAGAGAGCGTTTACATTCCTTGACTTCCTCTTCAAGTTGCATCAAACGTGTTGTTTGCATCTCAAGTGTCATCTTGAGATTCTCATTCTCAACCACAAGTACCCTTAGTGTGCCATTCTCCATTGCAAGTGCTCATAAGTCTTCACCTTGTTTGTTTACATTCTCTTGCAATGATACCAAGTATGCCATGATCATGGTTTTTGGTGTCGTTGGTTGGGTGGTTGTGTTGCTATCTCCACACTTAGGAGATTTTGGATCATTTTCCACAATGGTTGTGGACCTTGTTGAAGGAGAAAAACCCTTGAGAGTGCGGAAGACATTGTATGTAAAATGAGAGATGAGAGAGAGAGACAGAGACAGAGAGAGGGGGGGGAGGGAGAGGAGAGAGAGGGAGAAGAGGAGAGAGAAAGAGGGAAAGAGGGAGGTAGAGGGAAAGAGATAAATAGAGATATTCGTGGGGAGAAAGAGGAAAAGAGGGAGACAGATAAATAGAGATATCTGTCGGGAGAAAGAGATAGGTAGAGAGAGGAAGATAAAGAAATAGGGAGATAAAGAGCAATGGTTGTAGGCGGAGCAACCATTTTGTGGTGTACGCAATGTGGGTATGCTAGGAGTGCTATGAAAAAGACCTTCTTTACGTGGCGTCAATGGAACCTCGAAAATTTAACTTCTCTCTTCCTATCTCTCTTTCTCCCCACCGAATAGGCATTGAGTTGGATAGCTTTTAACGATACCGTACCTCAAAATGGAGGCAAACATGTGATGTGCAAAGTAATCCCTCGAACAAGGAGTTGTTGTGAAGAGATGTTGCGCAAGAAGCACAATAAAGAATTTCATCGACGATGTTCTCCATTCCACTCCTGCTTTGCCAGAACATCGTCGATGAACTTCCTCTAGCAGTGCGCGTTGACGCTCGTCTCAGGGCAGCGAGCATTGTGAGAGACAAAGCGGTGGCGGATCTTGTGGTTTCACCTATTTTGGTAGTGGCGGGGAACGGAGTCTCCACTTTTGGATCATGTTGCCCCTGATGCAGAGGACAAAGATACTGACGCATTCGTGCCAGACACGCATGGGCGCTACTACATGTTAAATATGGCGGGGAGGTGGACTTCAGCACAGCACAGGGCAAGGCATTTCGATGCCATCTACAAATTCTTATGCATTCAATGTATAAGAACTATTTTGTAAAGTTTAGAGACCAACTGCCTGATCATTCACGGTACATTGAGGACGCGCTGTTAGCTAGATTTCCAAATGATCCCGATCAACATTTTCCACAACAATGGTTGGAGGGCTACATAAAGACATTTCTGTAAAACAAACAGTCCAATGTGCGGCGCACAGCAGTCAACCAGGTTAGAGATCCAAATGGAAGCTTCCATGATGGCAACATGGCAGACGCGGAGTGGGAGTAAGTAATACAACAGGCTCATCATACAGACAACAACGTGAGGCTCGCGCCAGACAAACTCCCATGCACTATGGCTCAGGAGGCAAGGGAGCTTGGAAGGAAAAATATGTAAGATTGATTAAATTATAACGTCGATTGGTAATTATAAAGATTATAGTTGATGATTTGTTATTGTTATTGCTAACTTAGGAAAATATCACTCTTTCTCAACCAACCAGAGAGATGGTCAAGTATCGCGAGCGACATACAGAATTTGATACTTAGCAATGGTTGTTCGAAAACAACCACATCTCTTGTGAGCAATTGGACGCGGCTGCTGGATCACTACAAGAGGTAAGATTAAACAAATAATTTTGTATCAATTGTTTAATTTGGTTTGCATTTATGTAGAGTCAAAGTGATCAAACGTAAGTGCCTCTGGACGATGACAAGATAGACGACGATTAGATAGAAAAATATTTTGTCCAAACTTTTGTAAATTCCCAATGTGGCACGATGTATATACAACTATTTACATTTTATTGTAACTTTTTAAATAGTTGATCTTCTGCATATTATATTGTCAAGGTAAAGTAAATTCAAGTTCAATTCTTTGGTATTTTTTATACTCTTTCAAAAAACAATTGATGTTTCATTGTTTTATGAAGGTCAAAAATAAAGGTGCTCATTTGGGCCACCCAATTTTGGGTGTCCCAAATGAGGACTTTTATTTTTGAATTGTCGTTTAGCAAAAAAATTTGCGGTAATAGCAGTGGGTATATTACCGCCACTATTACCGCGCTTATTGCTTCTTAACCACTACCGCGATCATAGCCACGGTTATTGCCGCCCCGGCAATTTTTTATATCTCCATTTTTCTTTGTTTTTCCACGGCAATGCTAGCGGTTATAGACAAGTCCTCTTATAGTGTACTACCTCGCAAAATCAATTCCTTATTATGTAGTCATTTTCAAATGTTGTTGTCAGTTCTACTCTGCTCTGCATTTGTCCACTGACCTTCATAGAAGGCAAGCTTGATGGCACCAACTACACTATGTGGAGATTCAAAATTTATGGATTTTATAAATTACTGGACTTCCAAAATCCACTCTTTACGTGCATGGAAGAGAAGGAATGTAGATGTGTTGTACGCCATTTTCATGTGTGTAAATGATTCTATTCTCACTTTAATTTATCATGCCACTAAAGCACATGAAGCTCGGAGCTTGTATCACCAATATAAGGCACACAATCACATCAAAATTAAAAATCTAGAAAATCATCTTGTCATTGAGAAAGTTGTTGTGATAGAGAAAATATGGATTCCTTTATCAAGTGAATTAAAGACCTCCAAGATCATTAACTTCTCTTTGTGTGTCTATTTCTCCACAAGATCTAGTTTGGTGCTACATTCGCATACTTCTAGCTAGACATGATGGTCTTGTTATAGTACTCAACACTCAAGCCAGTTCTTCCAACCCCTCTTACATTTGAAGTACTAAGTGCAACGTTGCTTGAAGAGGAGCTACAACTCAGGACTAGGGATAGTGGGGTGATGTTACTTTCACGGCCAGTACAAAAGGCAAGGAGACATTTTCCAATGCTTCTATGATGAATCCCAAGAAGAAGAAATTTATAGTTATCTATTTTTATTGTAACAAGAAAGGTCATGTTGTTAAAGACTACATAAATAAAAAAGCAGATGACAAGAACAACACCATCAAAGCTCCTCAAAAGGGAAAGAGAATCTACCAACAATGTTGAGATAGAGCTTGAACTATGGGCTGCCATATAAGAGGTGTGCTCATTAGCATAAACTCCATTTTTTATGGCTCTTGGATTCTAGATATTGGAGCACCCCAACACATGAACAGTAAGAAAGACTGGTATAGTACCTAGAATCCTCTACATGAACCCATCAGTGTAATTATATGGAATAATGCAAAATGTCCAGCATTAAGGCCTTTAAAAAAATCTTTTTTAGCACCTACAGGTGAAACTAAGAAACTCTATAATGGAGTTTTACCAAACACCGAGCAAACTTTCCCTAGAAATCAAATATCATGCATCTAATCAAGGAAAAGATTGACTAAAAAACGTAATTTGTCCACTTGTTCACAAAAGGAAGATGGTGTATTTAACAAAAAATTAATTTATTCTCATATTCCCATTGAAGAGATGTTGCGAGTGACATGCAACCTAATTATCAAACTTGCTTTGGGGAAATTAGAGACTACTTGTACTAGCTAATGTGCATGATGACATTGAAGAGATTTTACTTGCATAATGACATAAGCCATCTCTCTAGAGACAATAAAGACTGCAATATAAAATCCAATTTGCAATAAAAAGTATATTTAAAAAACATTTCACTTCAATTTTCTATGAAATATAAACTAACAATAGAAAATTATAAATTTGATCTCACTTTTATATTGTGTGGATACACTTTGTTCTAACACTTAACAAAAGAAATGTGAACGTGGCCTGAAACCTTGCAAGGTATTTTATGTCAAATCATAGAGGTTTTATTATTTTAGTATTATGTGAGAGAGATAAATATTGATATTTTTTATATGTCATTGTGTTTGAAAACTCCCATAATCCAAGAAAAGATAATGGCTTTGAGATCTCCAAAAAACCTGAAAAGTAAATATCCATACATTTTATTATAAAGAAAAAAGATGCAAAAAATCTTTGGGCTAATCTAAATTTTTATAGTTGCTAGAATTTGACAATTTTGACCACACTGTTGCATTCGAAATGTCCCAAACATAGAGACAACTGCCCATATGCCTCATTCTGACGCTCGAAGACAAGGTTTTGGGTCAAAAATGGTCTGAAATTTCCCGAAAGGGTCTCGCAATGACCTTTCGAGCATTTTCTCGATAAAATTTCACAATTTTGACACATGGCCATCACGTATGGATAGTCGCTTCTAACGCAATCATGTGGCAAAAAGTTTTAAAGTTCATCAAGAAACTATCCGAAAGGGTCCCACGTTGAGAGTCATGTGTCACCGCGAGACCCTTCAGGGTAGTTTTGGGATCTTTCTTGGCCCAAACCCCCGTCTCCGAGTGTTAGAATGAGGCATATGGACAGTCGTTTCTAGGGTTTTCAAACGTTTTGGACAGAATAGTGTGCTCCAAATTATTGAACTCTAGCAAATATATAAATTTAGATTAATGTAAAGCTTTTTACTTCATTTTGAGATCAAAATTCCATCTCTAGATCATAATGAGACGTATGGATATTTAATTTTAAAATTTTGGGACATTTTAAATACAATGATATAGTCAAAATGATTATACTTTATATCTCTCCTATTATTATGTATAGAAATGTCAATGAATCACTTTTTGTAAATATAAATATTCTAGGAGGAGATTATATCATTTTTAAGTCAAGCATCTCTTACTTGGGTGATATGTGAGGCACGTGGATTCTTTATTTTAAGTAAAAATTCTTTGGTTTTGAGCTCAGACTTATGTTTTCTATACAAGTTCTTTAGTCAATTTAATGCAACACTATCGAGACAATGTTGTCTATTGGTGCTTGTAATATCCTATTGTTTGTAGAAATCAAGAAGGTATAGCTTCTAAAAGCAATTTATCTTTCATCTTTTGTGTGGGCTCATTCCAGGAATCTTGTGGTCAATAGAAATATTTTGATGAAACTACTTAGTAGCATTCTAATAGCAATAACATAGTCTTTCATCTCTTCAAATGTTTTAGCCATACTTTGTGTGATTATTTTGATTTCTTTTGTGATGGTAGAATATCATAATTTTGGTCATCTTCACTTGAAATTCTACTTTGCTTGCTTTTTTTTCGCTCGGCAAATGGAAGTGCTCCTCTACTATGTTGTACATGCCACAAATCAACAAGAATCTCTTCTCGATTGCTACAATCACTGATTGTGGTCTTGAAGTTTGTGTCAAAAGAACTGGAACAAAAATATTGGGTTCTCAAGGCAGCATATTGGAAAAGGGAGTAAGGCACAATAATATTTTACAAGCTTTCTACACTTACGAAACTACAAAAATAAGGTACAACTCAGTAATGGCGTGAGAGATTTGCTCACCTAAGTATTGATGTGCTAAAAGAGAGAAAGAGATTTGGGATGGTTGCACACATGCTTCAAATCTTAGATATGAATGAAGTATTTGAGGCTTGCATGATGGTAAAGAATGCATTTTCACAAGAGACTAGAGTTGGTACATGCGGATCTTTGTGGTAAATTTTTTTACTTTTTCTTTAGGTGGATCTTTTTTTTTCTGTTAGTTGACAACTTTATAAGAAAGATGTGGATGTATCTCATTTGTGAGAAGTCTAAGCCTTTGGAAAATTTAAAGTGTGGCACAAGCTTGAAAAAAATGAGACAAGGAAAAAATTCAAAAACTTCCCACAAAGATAGAAAATTTCAACTGGATTCGACAGTTAGTTCAACGAGCATGGCATAAGTGTCACCTTACTATTGCTTACACACCACAAGATAATGGAATTGTGGAAGTTCACAATCAAAATGTGGTAGATGTGGCCTGATGCATGCTTAAAGATAAGGCTATGCCATACTATTTTTGGGCCAAGTCAGTTCTTAATCAAATCTACACAAAGGTTTTGAAAGGAAAAACACCTCAAGAAGCCTATTCACTATACAAATCTTGGGTCTTGCATTTCAAAACTTTTGGGTATTTCAATTATGCACAAGCTCTTGATTCTTAAAAGACAAAGTTAGGAGCCAAAGGAAAGAAGTGCGTCTTTCCAGGATATATTAAAAACTCTAAGGCATGCAGACTCCATGATCTAGAGGTAGATTAGATACTCACTATTTGCAATGTCATATTTGAAGAAGGGCCACATTTGGTGGTGAAAAAATTTCATCCACTTTCTCATGAAACAAAGAAATAACCCAGCTTTGTGTTAGATCAAAGTCAGGTAAAACTTGAGGAGGAGGAGTTGTCTAATGATGAAAATTCAAGAAAAACTAACCAACCTATTGTAGCATCATAGGAGAAGCCACTACCAAAGTGGTCTCAATAGCTCTTTGATGATTGCAATCCTCATGTTCACAATCCTCTTGAAGAAACATATAGTTTTCAAAGGTCAATGAGAATAGAGGAGCAAAATAGAGCCTCCAAACACATCCTCAACATTGCTTGTATGACTGCAATTACAAAGAGCCATCCTTCATCAAAGAGGCCATGACTGATCCAAAGTGGAAAGAAGTAATGCAGTCAGAGTATGACAGCATAACAAAGAATGATACACGGAAAATAGTGGATCCACTACCAAAGAAGAAGGTTGTCAGTAACAAATGTGTTTACAAACACAAGGCCAATGGCCCATTGAAAAAGTACAAAGCAAGGCTAGTAGCACAAGGGTTTTCACAAATTGAAGGGGTGTGGGTGAAACCTTTACTTCCATAGATTGAATAACCAATATTTTCCTTGTACATTCCCTTGCTGTTATCTTTTATTGGGTTGTTTTAAAAATGGATGTAGTATTAGCTTTTTGAATAAACTTTTCAAGGAGAAGGTTTATGTATAGTAGCCACTAGGGTTTGAGTTGCCCCATTCAAAAAATAAGGTTTGCATGTTGAAAAAGGATTTCTATGGCCTAAATCAGTCACGGAGAGCACGGTATGTGAGGATAGATAGGTTTTTCAAAAATTTGTCTTTAAAAAGAGTGTAACTGATGCAAATTTGTATGTACTAAGAGAGAACAAAAATCCAGTCATTGTTATCTTGTATTTAGCTGACTTGATTATCATTGGTAATCATGAAGATCTCATTTAACAAACTCAAAAGAGTTTGAGCTTGGAGTTAGAAATGATAGACTTGGGACTTTACATTATTGCTAGGGGATTGAGGATTGGCAATCCACAGAGGGCATCTTCATCTCTAAGCAAAAGTATGCAACAAATGTTCTAAAACATTTTGGAATGATGACCTTTGAGCGCGCTCCAATGGAGTTCAATGTGAAACTCTCAGTGGAGGATTCATCCCCCATAATCGACATCAAGAAGTAGAAAAGGCTTGTGAGACATTTGATTTTCTTGTGTAACACTGTACCAAACACTTGAGAAGGTTTTCCAACAAGCTAAGGAAATATCATTGGAAGGCAAGCATGCGTGTTCTAAGGTATACTAAAGTTATTGTAAGGGTGAAAGCATAACTGGGTGGTACACTTTTATGGGTTGATTACTAGTTTTGAATAGCTGCACTATTAGACATGGCGCGCAGTAAATTTTTTGTAAATTAATTCTAAATTTGGCACCAAAGAGCTTTTTAGATTCTCCTCTTCAAGAGCTATTTAATGATATATCACACGCCTTGGATTCTTCTATCTTTGTCAAACATATTACAGCTATTAATTTTCCAAATAGTGATGTCCCGGACACAGCTTTGGTGTCCACCTAGTCATGCTTTCACCCGTAAGCCACCTAATTTTATATGGCTTGGTACATAGACCCTAAGTGGGTATTGTGACTTTGAATGTGCAGGATCTTGTGATTCTAGACATTCAATTTTTGGATATTGTTTTTCACTTGGTTCTCAAGTGTTTTCTTGGATTAGCAAGAAGCAGTTAGATGTTTCTCTTTCTTCAATAGAAGCAGAGTATTGAACTACTTGTTTTGTAGCTTGTGCAACATTTTGGTTTAGGAAAGTTCTCTTGGACTTAATGTTCTTGTTGATTCAGCAATGGGACTTTAATGTGACAACCATATTTGCATGGTGATTGCCAAAAATCTTGTTTTCCATACATGCAAAAAGCATACTGAGGTTCAATATCATTATGTTCAAGATCTTATTCATGATGATATTATGGAGCTAGCATATCGCCCCACCAAAGAGATTATGCAGATATCTTCACAAAACCTCTTGGAAAAGACCAATTATTTTGACACCTTCATGGTCTCAAAGTTGGCACATGGCCAACATTAAGCATCTTTGAGTATTGGGGGGGGGGGGGGGGGGGGGGGGGGAGCTATTAGTATACCTGCAATGCCCACCTGTCAAATTCTCCCACCTGCTTGTACAAGTTCAAGTAAGGCCCTTATATTAGGAGAAGCCATTAGTGCACATATATTTGGTGGATTCCATCTCACACATTGATGAGGTCTTTATTTGTGATCGTGGATGATATGGAGCTACTTCATGATCCCCAGCTTGGGGTCCATGTTGCACGATGAGCAGCCTCGATTAGGGAAGGGAGGAGAAGCGATCTCCTAAGAATAGATTTGGGATAGTGCCCCCAAGGCAAATTTTGAAGGGATAATTCTAGAATGTTCCCTGCAATATTAAGCCATATGTACATGCTATTATTAATATGGGTGATGGTTGGTGGTCAATGGCCGATGGCTCTGGACAGTGGGTTGGCATAGTCAATGTTGCACATGCCACACACACACACACATCTACCACCCACCCATAGCACTACATAAGAAGTTTATCTCCATGAACCATGGCATCTTATGTTGAAGGATAATGATCCCCTTATATTTCTGGCTACTAGCTCTAGTTGTCTACATCACCATCTAAGCTTTGTCTTGAGAGGGCATGGGTGGATGATACCATCACTTTGTACTAGGACTAATCTAGATTTTTATTTTCCACTAATTAAATTTTCATCTTATCTCTCTCCACTCTCCTTGCTACAAGATCCTATTTGTTCTACGTTTCTTATATTAGCTTTTTACAAAAGAGATAGATATTGAAGTCCAAGACGCCGTTACACCTAACAAAGAAGCTTTATCCAAGGACTAAAGATAATCCTTGAGGGAGGAAGAAATTAAAGGGATAACCATAAATTATCTTTAATAAAATTTGAGTGTAAAAGCTCACATCTTAAGACTAGCAGCCAACTAAGTGCTCATTGTAAGTCTCAAGGAAAAGGCATCACTTCACATAATAGTGACACATTATACTGTTAAAGGCTTAAAAGATCTATTCATCTAATGCTAAATTATCAATCCCCGACAAGGAAAAGTATATACACTTGTGAAAAAAATAAGATTATTGACCTGGAAAGAAGCAAGGAAGTTTATGGGTAGATAGCCACATATGCCAAGTCAATAATAGTAAATGTTTTGAGCAAGCGTTTTATAATCTTTGGAGATCTCACCTGGCTAGAGATTTAAGATTTCTAAAGATAGTAGACGACAATCACCTAAGAGGGGCCATCATAGACCAAGTAATATGGGATGCCTAGTCTATGTATTTTATGCACTATACCGCCAAAGGTAATTGTGTGTCTCTTAGAACCTAAGAGGTTAGGGGTTTCCATCAAGATGTGAGAGGAGTTTGCAACAACAAAATCTCGAGGTAACAAGGAGTTTTGAGTGAGAGAACTCACTTCAAGAGGATAAAAAAGTTTTAAGCTGAGCTCCCTTTACAAGAGTTTTTTACCTTACAGTTTTCTCTCCTTACGGAGGATGTTTAGAGGATGTAAACTTTGCTTCAGAGGGAGGCAATGCCACGTCATCTATAGCATCGGAACCATGGAGCACAAATGGCATATGCACCTAGGTGCTTAGAGTACTACGAGTGCATCAAGCTTGGGGTAGAGTCTACAGAGATTTGAGGATGCCTACCTAGAGAATAGAGGTATGGAGAGGGCTTTTAGAGGGAGCTTTTTAGAGATCTTTTTTCTGATTTTTACTTGCACTAGCAAAATTTTAAAAAAAATCTCCCTCGTGGAGAGAGATTTAGGAGGGAGCTTTCTCCCTTCTCTCTCTCTCTCTCTCTCTCTCTCTCTCTCTCTCTCTCTCTCTCTCTCTCTCTCTAATTCTCCATCTATCTATCTATATCTTTCTTTCTCTTTGTACCCCCCTCCCCTCCATCTATCTCTCTCATGCCTCTCTCTCTCTCTCTCACATATCTATATATATCTATATATATACATATATATCTATATCTATATATATACATATATATATATATCTATATATATACATATATATCTATATCTATATATATACATACATATATATATATATATATATATATATATATATATATATATAATATACTCTCTCTCTCTCTCCTCTTGCTCTCTCTCACTATCTCCCTCTACCCTCTCTCTCTCTCTCTCTCCCTCTCTCTCTCTCTCTCTCTCTCATATACATATATATATATAGAGAGAGAGAGAGAGCTTCCTCCTGAAGTTCTCTTCACGAGGGAGCTTTCTAGGAAGCTTTTTTTTATTTTTGCTTCTGCAAGTAAAAATCAAGAAAAAAGCTCCCTAAAAGGCTTCCTCAAACAGCTCTTGATTCCCATCCCCCTAGATAGCCATAGAGGTGTATAGCCCGGTGCACCATAGAATCGGGTCATTTTCGTCCAAGCCTTGAACAGCCAGGCTAGACTAATGTAAACATGATGCTCTTATGGTTGGGTGGATAGTTCTAGGCAATGCTCCCACGCTAGATAGCTCTTAGAGGGAGAGCTCTTCTCCCTACTTTAGCATCTACCCTTCAATTTGTTATCCTCTAAGGTAATTTTACTATCTCGGTCAAATTAATTCGTTGTACCATAATCATAGACCATTTTGATGTTGCTTTTTTCAAAAACTAATCTCATAAAAAGATGCTTTTCAATGTTCTTAAGCAATCCGTCACTGTGCACATATGTGGTGCTCATTAAAAAAACATTATGTATTAGGTGATAAGTAAAAAAGGAAGTTTCTTTTCAGAAAAGCATGAAAAGAAAACAAATGTAATTTTTCATTCGAATTTTATAGATTTTTCATTTGGATGCTTCGTTCCAGAGCTATGCCGATTCTTCATGATTGCGATTCTATAGTATGTAAATGATTGCCAAGACATGATTTTGAATCAAAATGATGTCAAAAGATAACTCATGCCAAGCTATGCCCAGAGCAAAGGCGAGATACCCATCATGACTCCATAAAATTTGCATGATGAATTAGATCCCAATTAATGTTGGCCTTGTTTTGGACCCCGTCCCGTTATTGGCTCCTTTACCCTAACGTTATTTCATGAAGCTAGTGCTTGGTGAAGTCTGCGAATCCATAAAATTTGCACAATACATTACATCCCAATTAATGTTGGCCTTGTTTTGGGCCTTTATTTTGTTTTGTTATTAGCTCCTTTATATTGTTGTTTCATGAAGCTAGTGCTTGGTAAATTTTGGACTAGCATCAGCATGGTTGGGCCTGCCAAGGCGACATTCTATGCGCTTTATTGCCCCTTCCCTTTTCTCCTTGAAAGCAAACTCAACCTCTCTGTGTTGGTAAATGTTGTCTAAGAATTTGTCAGACATGCCAAGCTTGCTTGCTTCTTGTTTCATGGCCGTAATCGTCTCTGATGCAGGTGGACCATGTGTGATAGGATTGAGCTTCTTGGCACAGTATTCAACAAGATCTTTATCCATAAGGTCCGTAATTTCACTCCTTTTTGCTCTGGGGTACCCCAAGCGGGAGCTCGCGCCAAGTTCAGCACGCAGATTCTGAAGACAAGCAGGTAACCAGCGAGTACCAAGCCATCCAAAAGGACGCGAAGGAAGCAATAACGCACACAACACACTTTTGGAGGGCTTGTTATTGATAAGCTGAACGACTAGAGCTAGCCAAGCTATTAGACAAAGAAAGCCTCCCACAGCAGTAGTACTCACCATAATCACCTGGTATACAGAGATATTAGCATGACGTAATGCTGCAAAACCTGCTGCCGCAAAGGCCCAAGGAACAGCTGCTAGCGACAATGCGAGCAGAACCGCATCTATTACTAAGGCCAACCGCAGTTGATTCACTATGTCTCCCACATATCGGCTTGGCGTTGGCAGAAGGGCTGTTTTTGCCACACACATAGTAGCAACGGCAGTAAAAAACGAAGCATTATTGCTCGCCCAGTATATCTTCATGGCCAATGATTCAAACTCTGAATGGAACGGCGTTTGTAACCATCCAGCAAAAGTCACACTTGCTATCAATGCTGCACCCACCAGTATGGCATTAAGTGCTTGGACATACACCTCCCTATCTCTGTACAGCTTTTCTTCGTGCTCTTTGAAGATGCGATTTGCGCTCAGAATCTCCATCACCATATGGTTTTTCTGCTCAAACGCATGCTGTAGGGCTGTCTTACCATCTTTGTCCTGAATGCTCGGCCACAGCTTCACATCCTTGCAAAGCTTCTGTACAATGTCCGTCCTCTTGTCCACAACTGCCCAGTGCAAGCATGTCCTCTTGTACTCATCATCCCACTGGCTCATGAGGCTTAGTGGTTCAATCTCTGACAGGAAATCAAATATGCAATCCTTCTTGGCATAAAGCGCCAAGTATGTGGGCAATGTGCTCGCAAACAAGGCTACTCTTGAAAGAATTTCAGGCCTTCCTACAAGCTCAGCTATGAGTCCTTTGATAATGCAGCTTAAGGTGATCTCTACTTTACCCATGGTAAGAAGCTCATCAAAGAATTCACGGTGATCATAAAGAAGGGCATACATACCAGGACTGTTGACACAGTCGCGTTCAGCATTGGTCAGCAAGCGTACCATGTCAATGTCCTCAGAATCAAATTTCTTCAGGGCTTGCAAGACTTTCATGTTCCCTGACTTGGCGGCAACATGCAAGAATGAGTCATCATGTTTGTCTTTGTCATACAAATGATCTGGGTTTGCCTCAGTTATAAGCCTAACAATCACATCAAGATCACTTCCATGTTCAGCAGTGTAGTGCAAAATCGTTCTCCTTTCAGCATCAACCCACTCAGTGATCTTGCCCTCATTGAAGCTAGTCGGATGTGACTTATAATAGGATAACAAGGCATCAAACATAGATGGATCCTTGCAAAAGCTGACAGGAAACATTTCCTCTTCATCAAAAATAAAGAGATTTGCTCCTTCAGAAACAAGAAATCGAACCACCTCCTTGTGCCCAAAAATAACAGCAAGATGTAAGGGGGTGAGTCCTACCTTATCCTGCAGGTTCAAGTCAGGCTTCCGAGAGTTGACAAGCCATTGCACAACTTTGAATTGACCGCAACCTGCGGAAAAATGCAAAGCAGACCAACCGTCCCTACTGGTTTGTGCATTAGTGAGGTTCTGGGGAAGTAAGAGATCAAGAACCTCTTGATGGCCTTCCCGTGCTGCGGCATGCAGTGGAAGCTCACCGCTACTCTCATCCTCAGAGCTTAGGAGCAGATATTTCACTTTCTCGTTTGCATTGCTTGCAAGAATGTTGCCAATCTTCGTCACATCTCCTGCCTTAGCAGCCTTGTATAGACTCTTAAATGCCTCAGGTTGACGGATTCTGCCATTGCTCCCAGATGGCTGGGATTCTTCCATACAGAAATAGCTTTTGAATTTACAGATATAGCTGAAGAACCATATGGGTGGTACAAAAATTTTGCTTTATGAATAAGGTTGTTAGCCAAATGTGAGCATACCCCCTCTTTACTATGGATAACAACTTGAATTTCAAAACACTTCATCTTGTATAGCACATAAAACGACCACAGAAGAAACATCATTCATGAAATCACTCACCATGATTGCGAACTCTTTCCGCTTACAAATTGCAGACTTTGTCGTAAAAAGTCATGCTTGCTCTAGGTCTGGTGTGAAGCACAAATAAAAAGAATGTTTTAACAGCCTGGTTTGACTTGATTAGGGGGGCTTCATATCTGCAAGTACAATTGCAGAATTCTGTGTGTGTATATTAGGGTCAAAAGGGGCCGTGCACATCTCCAAATGGAAGAGATCGAGTCCATGGGCACCGCAGGCCTGTCAATCCCGGCATGTTTGAAAGGCTCACAAAGTTAGTCCGTTAAAATCAAGCAGAAACGAAAATTCAAGGAGCAGATGAAGGCAACTTGCAAGCTAAGAATAGGTCAAGACCACAGGACGTCAATGCCCTAAAATATTCCCAGCACCGATGGAAGCACGACCCACATATGAGGGGGCTTACCTGGAAGTTGCACCTTGAAAAGGAGAGCCATGAGAGACAGATGGCTCCTGTGCAGAAAGTCAATCAACCCGCCCATTTATTAGCCGTTGTGTGTCTCCTACCAACTTGGTAGGTTCTCGGCAATGTTTTAAAAATTAATTAGTGTAAATAGTAGTAGGGTAGAGGGATTCTTCAGTGATAGTTCCATCTCAAAGGAACGAGCCAAATCGCATGTATTTTTGCCTTTGCTCCAACATCATAGACCACCCATTGCAACCACACACTTGCTTTGCAAAGCTAGCACAGTTGAGTATTGTGATAAGCAAGGCCAATTGAAGTTTTAACAAAGTGTTTTATTTTCGGGGGTGACACGCGTTGCACTTGGGCTAGCCTACTTACCTTAGTAGTTAATGTGTAAATACGATACTATGTTGTTTGGCCTGTCCCAAAGCCTTAGTGATGCTTTCCCTTTTTGCTAGCTAAAAAGGTTGGAATGAGCTGAACACTTTCAAATAGCTATTCCAGGTTGGTAGTTAGAGTTAGTTTAGATCACTATGAGAATTCAGATCAGACCACATTGGGAATGAGCATAAGATTAGAACTGGAAATGACTTTGAACATTGAACTGGAAATAAGAATGAACACTAGAATTGGAAACTGAAATCAGAATGTAGTGTTCAAATCAATAGACAAGTACAATTGTGAGTCACGTATGCTCGGAGTATGATTAGGATTACAACAGCGTAAGAGCTTCGAGATACAAGATACAAGGGAATTAGGATACCATGAATTAGTAGGGATTTCCAAAATGAAGTAGTGAGCCCTATTTATAGCCTTTCAACTAGCTCTTTCACTGATTGTACACTATACCAGTTACCGCAATAACTGCTCCTAGAAGTTACTAGTCACTTCGCATGCTAGGTTAGCAGTCGTTCATGCCATCTACCTTTTTTCTCCCATTTCTTCGAATTTTGGTGTATACCAAAATTTCGCATAAAGAAATGATCAATTAAACATTGTCAATCCAGTGGACCCGCTTCTTTTTATCTGGAGCTTTCTTCGTCAATGGTCGGTAAACGACTCTTGGTGGTGTGTTGGGTGCGATGGGGCCTCCTTGATTTTCCGTATGAATCAGATGATAGAGAGCCTCCTACTCCAGTTGATCCTTTCTAGTTTTCTTCATCTCAAACTCATACGGTGTGAGAGCATTCCAGGTTTTGTGTCAAGATCATAGAGGTCCTTCCTCTAGTAAGTTGGGATCAGGCTAGCTTGTGACAATATGAAGCCGTATGAATCCATACTTTTGGTACTGGCTAA
Source organism: Adiantum capillus-veneris (assembly GCF_014529385.1). Classification (NCBI taxonomy): domain Eukaryota; kingdom Viridiplantae; phylum Streptophyta; class Polypodiopsida; order Polypodiales; family Pteridaceae; genus Adiantum; species Adiantum capillus-veneris. The sequence continues at coordinate 87,555,131 of NC_140934.1, forward strand.
TTACATTTAATTATGGCCTCAAAGAGAATCTCATCCATCTTTTTGAATTGTGGTTCAAAGGCTACTCGATTAGCCAGCTCCTTTTCTAGAATCTTTCTTCCATTGTAAGCTAGAAGCACTTGGTTAGTGATCTTTATGAGCCTTAAAATCTGGACCTGCCACTACCCCATCTTCAACTTGAAATTGTGTACAACACCTAGTAGATCATTAGCGTGGTCTTTTTTGAGAGCGTCATTTAGAACTTAGTTCTAGGCTGTCTGTCATAAAATCTAATATCTAACCAGCCCAAATGATTTTCTCATATTAAACTGATCATTTAATGTGGGATAATAAACGGGAACAAGGGTTAGAATATAGACATGTGCTTCTAAACCTATCTCAACCCGGGACTAAAAGGAAAGATGGTTGCATCTCAATAGGCGTCCAAAAGGAAATGGTTTATCAAAGAGCAATGTGCAATAATTGCTTCTAGACTTACCTCAACAGGGGACCTAGAGGAGAGATGGTTACATCTCAATAGGGGTCCAAAAGGAGGTAGTCTATCAAAGAGTAACGTGCATCTAATGGAGCTTAAAAGACCCTAGGGTTAGCTTCATTAAAGACCTCCAATAGTTAGTGTTAAAAGTCCTTTGACCTTAGGCAAGCTAGGGCTGAGCTTGAGGTGGGAACCCAACCTAAGCTTGAGGTGCTTGTCGTCCTTGATGACTAAGGTGCTTGTCGTGCTTGATGACTAAGCTGCTTGAGGTGCTTGTCGTGCTTGATGACTAAGGTGCTTGAGGTCCTTGTAGTGCTTGATGACTAAGGTGCTTGAGGTGCTTGTCATGCTTGATGAGGAAGGTGATTGAGAAGCTTCCTATGCATGGGGATTAAGGTGCTTGAGTCAAAAAGAGACCCTACAAACTTAATAAGGAAGGTGCTTCAGAAGCTTCATATGCATGGGGGGTAAGGTGCTTGAGTCAAAAAGAGACCCTACAAACTTAATGACAAAGTTTCTTAAGGAGCTTCCTATGCATGGGGGGTAAGGTGTTTGAGTCAAAAAGAGACCCTACAAACTTAATTAGGAAGGTGCTTGAGAAGCTTCCCATGCATGAAAGTCTCAAAGTCTTCAGTTTTCACCCGAGCCATTGTAAATTTTTATTTTTTTGTAAATATCCTCTCTCTAGGTGATGGTCACAAAGGCCCACCTAGAGATTCCCATCTTTTAATAACCTCCCAAAACAAAGCAAAGGTCAACCACACCGGACCCACCACTTGCTTTGTCTCCCCGATTAAGCTTACCCTAACCACACTGGGATTACCATAATCCAAGCAGCGAACACCTATAAATTGGCACTGAGAGGTCACTATCGGGGGGGGGGGGGGGGGGGGCAATTCATGAGGAACCAAGCAGTTGGTAGAGTGTATAGGAAGGATTGACACTATCACCATCACGGGGAGGGGGCTTGTGTGTTGGGTTTGCCTTGGGAATTGCACCATGCGAAGGGAACCACATCCATCTCTCGACTCCAATGGTCGATGCACACATGTATGCACGCTCTTGGTGGTAAGTATTCACAATCATTGAGCCACCTTAGAGAACGCACCAAGTAGGTTGCACCACCTCCTCCCCCTGCCTCTCTACCACCACGGCATGCCACCTTGTAAATATTGCAGAAATAATTCACCCTCACACCCTCGAGGGTTTTCATCATTTGCAGATATTCTCTCTCTCTTTCTCTCTCTCTCTCTCTCTCTCTCTCTCTCTCTCTCTCTCTCTCTCTCTCTCTCTCTCTCTCTCTCTCTATCTATCTATGTGTGTGTAGGCTTGCGGTCTTCATATCATCGTGGTTTTGCGTCCTAGCCGCTTAAAGCTAGGTGGTGCCCCTGTTCACTTTACCATGGCAGGCTCAAAGCGCGCCATTCGGCCCCCGGCGTTTTAGAGGCCGTCGGGGTTCGGGGTTCGCTTTGCGTCCGTCACTGTCCATGCGCAGCTAGGTAAGCACAGGTAAGAATTTTTTATTATTATTTCATTTGCATTATAAAATAAAAAAAGAAGGGCTACAAAATTACAAAAAAACCAAAAACTCATAAAACAATCCAATAAAAAATAAAAAATAAAAAGGGTTTAAAAATTTATTTATTTATTTTAAAGATCAAAATTTCACAAATTAGTGAAAAGCTCATGGAAAATCATTAAAAAGTCAAAAATTGACACAGATAAATCCTTAAAAATTATAGAAAACTCAATAAACTCACAAAACATTCATAAAAAATCCAAAAATTCACAAATAAATCACAAAAAACTTATAAAAATCCATAAAAAATCAAAAAGTGGCCAAAATATCCCAATAAATCATTAAAATTTCATAAAACCTTCCAAAAAATCCAAAAACAAAGAAAATTACAAGAAAAATTCATTAAAAATCAAAACTTTCCTTTTAAAAATCATTAAAAATCATAAAAATACTAAAAAATAGAAAATTTCAAATTTCAAAAAAAAACTAATAAAAATAAAAGGGAAGTCATCGAAAGATTCAAAAAGAGGCAGAAAAGCAAAAAAGCAAAGCCAGAAGAGTCACACACCGAGCAAACACCACAAACTGAGCAAACCGTAGAAAAGCCAGAACAACAGAAAAATGGCTGAAAAAAGCGAGCAAAACGATCAACTCAGAGTCGTTTGAGGACAGACAAATTTCAAAATTTTGCATGCTAGAACGGACTGGTGCAAGTGATTGCATTGAAAATTGAGCTTCCAGTTGGACGAATAAGGACACAAATCATGGTGGATAGCATATTAGGCTATTCAGGGCCCAAATCAATTTTGAAACTTTCAAGCTAGAGTTAATTAACTCTTGTGAGTCTAAGAGCAATCAACTGTAAAAGTGCTTTGGCACAAGCAGTCTTATCAAAACAGAGCAGGAGAACTTCTGCTAATCAACACCAAAATCTGCTAGGAACAGTTTTACAGAACCAGTCGACATGGACTCAAGTCGAGCCGAGAATTCAAGTACAACAAAGCAAGCCAGTAGTAGTGGCAACACAGGTACAACTACAACAAATCAGATTCTACAACTATATGGCTTCAATGGAGATAAAGTCTTATATGCAGATACAAAAGGCCATAGATACTTGATGAGCAACAAAAGTAGCACAGGAGCCAAGATCCTATTGATCAGAGTAAAGACAGATTTAGAGAACTCCCAGATGTTCACAGACTTCAGTGGAGCTAGGTATTGCAAGCTCAAAGATGAAGTGCAGATAGAAGTGCAAAAATTTGACCAAAGTGGTTATCCAGAAATCTGCAGGAGCCAGCAAAACATACAGTTGGTGCATATGCAATCAGGGTCATTGTACATGGATTACATTGGACAGATCCATAGTTGAGAACCAAAACTGCAAGATCCAACAGATCAGTCAATAGAAGCCAATCTAATTGGAGAACCAAGCCAAAGACAATACAAAGGTCAAGATGGAGCATTCTACAACTTGATGCTCAGTGGTTTAAAAGAAAATTCCAACAACTTGGCTAGCATAAAAGCAGAAACTTCTTAGCAAGAGCTTGACATGACAGAGCCAATTGAAATACCACCAGTCATGGCGTATTGCTCAGATTGTGGATGAAAAGGTGGACTTTTTTTGAAGATTGTCCAAGAAATCTAGACAACAAGGACACATCAACCGCCAATCAAGATAGAGAGAAAATTAGAAATGTGAATCTCAATGTAAGTGCATCTAACTCGTCACTTTTAATGCAAACAGATGATTCTGCATTACCATTAGAAGCACCAATAAAAACACTGCAAGTTCAAAATCATCATAAAGATGCACAGACACCTGAAAAGCTTAAAATTGGTTCTTTGAGCAACAAATTCTTGCATGAATTTGGTCAAGGTATCCAGATATCACGGATTGTTGAAAAGACTTTTAGGTGTTTTGTATCCACTACACAAGTGTGGAATCATTCACGAGTCTAAGGGACACATCAAACAGAGTGATGTTAACATTGTATGGTACATACACATCATTCATATGCACACTATGTAGACCAAAAAGGGAAATTGTACAAAAAGGTCAACTAGTGTTTGAACGGCCCACATACCAGTTCGTAGAACTGCGTCCAGTGATATATCAGAAAGGATGGTTCATTTCAGAGGAAAGAATCTATTATAGTCCATCCTCTCTCGAGCTGAAAGATATTAACCGAGTGAACCTAGAAATATGTTTTTCAGAGCCAAACTCACCTCCATCAAAATTGAAACTTCGATGTTGTAACCCAACAAGCATATACTTTGACCAAAACAGTCGTAAATATAGACGATAATCTAGCATCTATGATGCCTTAGGTCCTGAAACAACAGAATCTCATATCATAGGAGACCCATGGGATAGACAATACCAAGGCAAAGATAATGCTATCTATAGCTTGACTTGGGGAATAATTTGTCATGTTTCAAGGAGATACATAGGAAACTATGCAGAAGGCTTACAGATGCCAAACATCAATAGTGCTACCCACAGTGTACCTTCACAATACCAGAAGGTGAGACTAAACCAGAGTCAAACTTTTGAACTGTTACAATGGAGCAGACTATAGTGAGCACCCTAGGAAGGTGGGAGTCGTAAATCCATCAAGCTCAGCTCATGTACCAGGAAATGCTACACCAGTTAGAAGCCCTAGAGCTTCTAGCCAACAAACCTCTTTAAAGTAGAAACCATTGAAAGATAATATGGTTGTTGGAAGTTTCCACTTGACCCATATTCAATTAGAGTCTACAAATAAATTCCTCTATGAAGATAATCAAGGACAAAAGTTTCAGCTAATATCCACAAATCAAAGTAAAAAACCAACAAATCCAAGAGCGTTCAAAGATTTATATGTGATCAAGCTCACATATGCATATCAAGATGAATATGGTAACAACTATCACCAAGATCATGACCTTGTACAAACCCCTTTGGATGGTAAGACTGAAGTCAATCCATGTGTAGCCCATTAGGTGAAACAACATTCCATAAGTAGTAAATTTCCTCCTTGAGAGAATCAAACTTTGATTCTTTGGCATATAAATTATTTTCTCCTAACAATTCAAACACCCATTTTAGATGTTGTGAGTGTTGTTTCTCAGAAGCACTATACACTAGAGTGTCATGAGAAAAAGGATAGCAAACTTGCCCAACTAGACATGGTTTTAAGACACTGTCCATAAGCATCATTAAAGTGTGGGTGCATTGGTTAATCCAAAGGGAATAACCAAAAACTTAGTCTCCAAACCTTGTTTGAAATGCAGTTTTGGGTATATCATCAAGCTTAATGCATACTTGATGATACCTTGACTGCAAGTCTATATTTGTAAAGATATGAGCATCGGTGAGCTTATCAAATAACTCATCCACTCTCGAAACTGGATACTTGTTCTTAACAACCGCATCCAAATCACAATAGTCCATGCACATGCACATAATACCATTTCTTTCCTTCACCAAGAAGATGGGAGAGGCCCATGGTGAAGAACTCCGTTGTATAAACCTATATTGAGATAGTAAGCAAGTTGACGTTCCACCTTACTAGCCTCAGAATGGTTCATTTTGTAGGATGGTTTACTTACATGCTTACTACCTACAACTTTGTCTATATTTGTAAAGATATGAGCATCGGTGAGCTTATCAAATAACTCATCCACTCTCGAAACTGGATACTTGTTCTTAACAACCGCATCCAAATCACAATAGTCCATGCACATGCACATAATACCATTTCTTTCCTTCACCAAGAAGATGGGAGAGGCCCATGGTGAAGAACTCCGTTGTATAAACTTATATTGAGATAGTAAGCAAGTTGACGTTTGACTTCCACCCTTATAGGTTCATTTGGTTAGGATGGTTTATGGTACATGCTATACACAACTTTGTCTATGCTATTCTACATAGCCTATTCTGCATAGTGTAAATATGAGGTATAATATTAGTAATAATCTTTAGCTATTAACAACATTTTCTTGTTCACAAAGAGAGTAGAAGTTGTTGAGAGTGAGTGAATGAGATAGAGAGATCATGCGGCATTGAGAAATTTTCATCATCATTTGAAATAAAAAACGAAGACGAAAAAAAAAAAATTATTCTTCTATTTATTCTTGATAAGAGAGCACATCCAGACACAGGGGAAGGAAGGCACATCCTTCTCTCCCAATAGCAACATGTGCACACCATTGGATTTGATCATCAAACTATTGTTCTCATAGATATGTTTAAGTGATGAGCTTAGAATATGTAACCATTCTTGACTAAGGACCACAACAGCCCGTTCCATGTTCATGAATTGAAAATTTAAGGATGTGTGATATCCTTGAGTCTACAGCGGTACATCTTTCACTTGAGTATCCCACACCTCGGTGTCATGGCCGTTAATGATGGAAACTCATAGTCTACGACAGCTTGAGCCGTTTCACTAACTTATAGTTAATGATATTGTAAAAATCACTATCATCCACAAAAATCTGCACCTTCTACTCTTGGATAGACCCATGCATACACATCAACTCACGAGGACCAAAGGCCGGCTGCCACATTGAGGTTGTTATACAACACTCATACACTTTGGTGTGTGTTAGGTCTCCACATTGGATAAAAAAGAGAAGGACTCAAGAGGCAAAAAATGCACCATGTGCTACTTTCTCTTTACCTTGGGCAATATATTTCCCCTTGGGATGATCCTTTTTCTAGTGTTCACTCTCTAATAATGTAAGACATATTTTTTTCCTTTTTAGCCTTCTCAAACTCTTCACTAGGTAGAGGGCCCCTAGACCCCTTGGTTTTCTTGGACATCTCAGATGCAGCTACTATAATTTTTCTTTTATTGTGCCCATGTTGTGTGTGTGCATTTCCATGTGCAGTGTCATTCACATGATAGTTATGCAATGCTTTCTTATTGGGATGGTCGTGTATATGCGCTACCTAGCACTTGCTAGAAGTCATCAAGACCATCCAGTTTGAGAATGACATCATGATAGTGTGAGATATACTGCAACATTCTCTCGTGTGGATGCATAGAGCACTTGTCCCATGTAGAGGAATTTATATCCTTTTCATTGGCAGGTAGATATTCATTTCTGAACATATCCTCGAAGGCTGCCCATGATTATGGGATAGCGGAGAGACGGGACCATGAAGTGAATTGCACCAAAGGAAAAATTTTAGGTTTCTTTTCATTAGAAGCAACCCTTTGTTGCTTCTCCACAGAAATATGAGCTGATGTGTCAATTTTTGGGCCTTTTTGCCACTTTTATTTAACCAAAACCAGGTCATTTTTTAGCCTACTTTTGACCAAAAAAATACCATTTTTTATGTGATTTTTTTTTCGGGAGCACTTTCATATGCATAGAAAGCATAGATATGCATTGATTTTCATCAATTTTCCATTTTGGGTCACTTTCCATGCAGCTTTATGACAACGCTCGCTAATTGCTATTTACGGTAGTTTTTCCCGCATCAATCTTTGTAGGGGAGATGAGTGTGTCACCATGAAACACTTGGAATATTTACATTTAAAAAAAAAAAGTCATCTTATTAAGTTAGAAACCCCCTAATGGTTCCACATCCACGGTCACGACTCCCCAGATAGGTATGTACATGATAGCGACTGCGGTAGCGACTTTAAGCATATATTACAAAATTTACATGATTTCTTTTATTTACATGCATCAAAAAGTGTCAAAAGTGAGGTGAATGATTTTATTACAAATTGTGTACATGCAACAACATGACAACGATATGGGGATTTTTTTCATCAACCCCCCCCCCCCCCCCCCCCCTCCCCAGAACACTCACACACATTCAAGGGAACACACTCTCATTCACATATTCAAGGGACTCACACACACGCACATATGCACGTGCACACACACACAGACACGCTTCAATAAGATGACAACGACAACAAAAATAAATTATCAAGCATAGAGCATGGAGATTAATTAAAACATTGTTGCTTGGTGCTTGGACTAAATAGGGCATGGGTGCACTTATTTGAAAGCCTAGTATGATGGAGGCTTCTCATACACATGTGTGTAGATGGACAATTTTGCAAGGAGATTATTATGTAACCATCAAATGTTATCAAGAAGGGAAGTATTCTGCAAGGAGAGTATTATGCGCAAGAATCAAATGTAATCAAGCAAGTCCAATGAGAAAAAAACATCACACACAACCTAATGCTAAATCTAGTTATCACTAATCATTGGCTAGGGTAGTGACTAAATAGATGTACCCATAGACCAATGTTAGAGATAATTGGAATTGACCAGAACTTAGCTTAAAACATAGTTAGCAATTAATTGGGTCCTTAAGCTAGATTTAGTGCGCCTATGAAATTATGCATAAGGTGCACATAAGGTTTTTAATTTGCATTTATTTTTCCCGATATGCCAACTCTTATTCTAGGCATTTATTTTTTATCTTATTCTAGGCATTTATTTTTTTCCTTTGGACAAATATCAACTCACTTATATTATTGAGTCTCCTCATTTTGATATGGATGCAATATATGATGTCTTTTCTTATCAGTAAGCATGGTTATGAACCATAACAAAATTTTCAAATGGAATTTCTTTTGCCACATTTTTATCCTTTTTTAGTCAAGCATTTTGCTACTATACTCTATGTTACATACATGGCATGTATTCCATTAAATAGTCGATGCAATAACATACCAACACATGATTATTTAGGTCAAGAACAAGTGTCCTAGAATATAACAATGATTCTTGCTCATGAAAAAAGATCCTATAATGTTAGGCTGGCTTAACCTGTGGATAAGAGTCTTGGGATGGTATTATAGGATGACACTGCTTAAGTATGTTACACTCATGGTATATTTTTAGTGAGACAAGGAGTGCAGATACAAACATCTTACTCATTCTACTTGAAGACTTATTTGTGGAGGTCTCTTCACATAGAAAATTTATTTATGACAAAGACAAGAATAGTTATAAAGGTAGCAACCAAGAAAATAGTTATCTCTTTTATGTTTTTTAGAGATTTGAAAAACATGGATTATGAAGATCCCATGAATACAAGATAGAAAATATTTGCTATGGCATGTGTTATCAAGTCCCAAGGGTGGATAATATAGTCTAGCAGTTCATGAAGTTTAGTTTATACAGACAAATTTTTAATCCTTTTTGCAAAGTACACCAACATGGATGGTCAAGGTATCAACATCAATATATGAGACATACTTCACATGTGGAGAATAGGAGCTCTCATGGACTATGAAACTGGCACCATATTTTTCTATGTGTCACGGCGGTTCCTATGGTGCTAATCACTCTCGTTCTATGAGGATAATTATGGACATCTATTTTTAGAAAATTATGTGGACAAGGCCATCTGTTTAGATATGATTATGATTCTTCCTACAAAAAGGGCAAGATAAGAAAGTATGAACTTGACAAATCAAGAAGCGATGGAAGTGAAGTACAACAATGGATCAAAGAAAAAGAAAATCTTGAAAAGGTAAGGTATCTTGAAACCCATGGCTGCTAATCAAGAGTATTTTTTTAGAGGTACTTTACCTTTTCAAGATATTGCACCTACCTCAAACCCATGGCTGCTAATCAAGAGTACTTCTTTAGAGCTCATAAAACCCAAAAACGGTGGGATATCATCACAACAATCAACAATGGTGTGAGAGATAAAGTGCATGACCTAGAAGGAATGGCCAAACTAATGCTTGATTACCTAAGCCATATCATAGGTCAAACAGATGATCTATCACAAGAGGTCCAAGAAGGAAGAGGCACAATAGTATCCACCAAACTACAAAATCCATAAAATTGGACCTCTTAGAAAAAATCATAACTAAAGACAAAATTTTGTTGGCCCTACAATCCTTGAGCAAGGAGAAAACACTAAGATGGGGATAAAATGATGTCAAAAAATTTCAAGGAGTTCTGGGATGACATGAAACTGTCATTACTCACTTGGAAAACAAAGCCCTTCTAGAGGGAGTGTCCATCAAACTGTAGCACCCATAAAAATGTACCTCTCTAAAAAAATTATCACTCAATATGAATTTCTGAGGGCTTTACAATCCTTGAGCAAGGATAAAACACCAGGGCGGATGCAATGGTGTCAAATTTTTACAAAGAGTCTTGGGATAACTTGAAAACCCCCATTACTCACTTGGAAAATGAAGCCCTTTTAGAGGGAATACTAGATCCAAGTGTGGAAAGAGGTCTTGTCAGGCATAGACCTAAGCAGGTGTGTTGCTCCTAGCTGAAGCATTGGTAACCCATAACAATGATTATAGTTTCTTACAAAATCATTACAAAAGTTATTGCCCTTAGGCTGTCTCCAATCTTGGATAAAGTGAATCGTGATCACCCCTCGTCAACATGACTTTGTTAAAGGTAGGTCAATGTATGACAACATCTTTATAACTATGGTAGGCATAGAGTATACAAACTTCACCAAATAGAAATGTACCCTCCTCTATCTTCACCTTAACAAACCCTACTATCAGATTTTTGGCCATCTATAGAATATTTCATGGAAGGATCTTGGCTTTTGTCCCTATATATGTGAGATGGCATGCACTTTGGGAGTAGGCCTCTCCTTAGACCTTACATTTAACAAACACAATTGTGGGCACCTTTGAAGTCAAAATATCATCCAAATAAGACTACCCTTTGCCCCCTCTCTTCTTTTAATTTGACTCTCAATCCATGTATAACATGCTCAAAACAAGCACTACAAAAGGGGACATCTAAGGCGCATCTCTTCCATGTAACAAATAACACTTGGCCAGATTAGTTGCCAATGATTATTTGTTCTTGAAAGACACCTCTCAGTTACTTAAAAAGACTCTTCATATCTTTCAAATGTTTTCCATACCTATGTCTCTAAATGCAACATTGAGAAGTTAAGGCTAATCTCCCTTTCAAAGAATGATTCATTTGTCTGATTGATCAAGAGAAAATCATCTATAAATAAACTTTGGTTTTCCCCCTTGGAGCTCCACTAGGGGTGGGAGTTTCTTGATGAGTCATGGAAAAATTAGGAGAAAGATGAGAAGATTGGAATATGTGCTACTACCCTTCCATAACAGAGTAACTGTGGTCAATTCATTCACGATCCATGCTTATCCTTTTTCTTGCCAATTTTTAAATGATTGTGTGCAATTGGAAAGAGTTCTTGAAAATTGTGGTTTTTTTAAAATGAAAAAGCAATTCCAAAGATACAATTCAGTGGAAACAGGAAAAATGGGAGTGGGTTTCTAGATCGTTTCTAGACCCAAAGAGTAAGGGGTAATTGAGATACTTAACCCAAGAATACATGCGTAGGCTAAGTGTGCCAAGTATTTGGTTTCATTAGCAAACCAACATCATGCCTCGGCCATTATGGCATCGGATATGATAAACAAGGTAAAGCTCTTCTCCCAAGGAGACACATGGAAAGAGGTAGGTGCTCACAACAAATTTATTGCACCACTCTAGACCAACATGAATCTATGCAATAACATGACGGTGTCCAAAAGTACATAGTGTGGCTAGGAAAGCAGAAGGCCTCTAACTGTGAGGGTTGGCATAGCAAAATCAAGCGAATCACAAACTATTCAAAGAAAATGACACACTTAAAATGAACAAAACTCCAATCATGAAAGATTCACTCTAAAAAATAACCAAGATCAAATCAAAATTGTTGTGTGTGTGATTATTTGGTGTAGCCTTGCTCCCAATTGTACAGATACATTCCATGTTTATCCAATCAAAAACCCTTTCTTCCTCCTTCAATTCTTTCTCAAGGCTATTTTGTGAGAGGTTCAAAACCTCCATTGACAAGTATACACACCTTTTTGAAGAGAGAAAACCCTAGTGGGATCCCCACACACGGCGAATACAAGGTCGGAACAATGTGGGACTACACTAGCATAGCATAGAAGAAATTGTGTATGCCTTCTTAGAGAGGCCTAAAGTGATGATATTTTTTTCCAAAGAAAAAAATGTTGAACCTCATTTTCCCACTTGGAAAGAACTTTACACACATCATTTATGATTACTTATGAAACTTGCTATTTCTGGACACGATCGTCCACATAGAACTTTCTAGGCAAAATGTGTGTGCCATCTCAATAAAATTGACATATGCACATTTCTAAACCAAATTAGGCATGTTTTAGTGTGAGCAAATATTTAAAAATTTCACATTCAAGACCTTGCATCCATGACAAGGTAACTATAGGATTCTAATCGAGGCAATTATTGTCACACATATGACACTATGTACATTGTAGCATTTGGTCCAATATAAAAAAATACATATAATGTGAGGTGAACATTTAAAATTTACATTTTAAGCATG